>NC_052321.1:10097809-10701143 GCF_016432855.1 Salvelinus namaycush | reverse complement strand
AGGCAATCATTTGAGAAACCAAGGCTGTTGAGTCTGCCAATAAGAATGTTGTGATTGACAGAGTTGAAAGCCTTTGCCAGGTCGATGAATACGGCTGCACAGTAATGTCTCTTATCGATGGCGGTTATGATATCGTTTAGGACTTTGAGTTGAGGTGCACCCATGACCAGCTCTGAAACCAGATTGCAAAGCAGAGAAGGTACGGTGAGATTCGAAATGTTCGGTAATCTGTTTGTTAACTTGGCTTTCAAAGACCTTAGAAAGGCAGTGTAGAATAGATATAGGTCTGTAGTAGTTTGGGTCTAGAGTGTCTCCCCCTTTGAAGAGGGGGATGACCGCGGCAGCTTTCCAATCTATGGGAATCTTAGATGATACGAAAGAGAGGTTCAACAGGCTAGTAATAGGGGTTGCAATAATTTTGGAAGACATTTTTAGAAAGAGAGGGTCCAGAATGTCCAGCCCGGCTGATTTGTAGGGGTCCAGATTTTGCCGCTCTTTCAGAACATCAGCTATGTGGATTTGGGTGAAGGAGAAGTGGGGGAGGTTTGGGCGAGTAGCTTCGGGGAGCGCAGGGCTGTTGACCAGGGTAGGGGTAGCCAGGTGGAAAGCATGGCCAGCCGTTGAAAAATGGTTATTGAAATCTCAATTATTGTGGATTTATCGGTAGTGACAGTGTGTATTGGGCAGGAGAAGGTGTATTGGGCAGGGTGTAGTTGCCCTTTAATTCAGTTGTGCACATAGCAAGAGACTGTTTGGCTAGCAGTGTTTCTGTACTGTACAACAATGTATGCCAACAGTATACGTGATGGCAGAATTTGCTAAACAAATACCCTCCCGATTTATACAGTACAAATCACCATGATACTGTATCATTATGACAGGTAGGTCTAGTCTGCATTCAACATTTAATTGTTAATTAAGGTTTTTTGGGAAAGCCTTTCAACATGTTCATTCAAACAGTGCATGAAGCCTGGATTGTGGAAAGATTCAACCAAGAACCAAACTTTTTCAATACCTGGTTTGCATACCCATTGTTGCTGTAGTTAGCATTTAAAGGGTAGATATCAAGTTGAAATGTCTTTCCTACCCTACCGGCTACCAATGTCATTCATCTGGAGCTGCTCCATGCAACAACCAGTTGAGAACTGCAAGCTGTTGCTGCCTGACAAATTATATTTCGCTGAAACTAGGCTACATGTGCATCTCGCATTAATATATTTCACGTGCTTTACCTTTGTGTAGGCTACTTTGTGCATGATTTCTCTATTGTTTTACATAATTAATATGGTCTATTCCTCCACTACACTACTTTGATATGCATCAGTGGGGATTAAGAAGTGAGTATATGCATTTCCCACTGAAATAAAAGTGGGTATATGACATATAGCTGTTTATAACACCCAGTACAGCACTGTGCACGCACGCACGCACGCACGCACGCACGCACGCACGCACGCACGCACGCACGCACGCACGCACGCACGCACACGCACACACACACACACACACACACACACACACAGTTAAGCATACATACACATTAATTAAAATACAGTTGAAAAACAGGCCAATGTTAAGGACATCATACTGCTTGAGAGCACAACCTCCCCCCGACTCGGTCCATACCTGGGGCGAAATCGGGACCTCTGCCTCACAAACGTCTTAGCTGATCGCACAACTTCAAAAGCTAGCTAATGACGCGACACAAGTGGGACACTTCAGGCTGAGGAGTACGTTTCACACATTCCCATGTGGTACACTAACATGTAAATAAACAATATGAATTCCTGTCTGCCAGGCTGATTTTGAAAGAAGAGCCAAAAACGATGTATTATCAATGTCAAATATTCAAATGAGGTGATGGTAGATGTGTGAAATATTGTATATAACCCTGCCTAGATCTTCCTCTCATCTCATCTCGTCTCATCTCATCTCTTCTTATCTTTATCTCATCTCTTTTCATATATTCTCATCTTTATCTCATTGCTTTTGATCTCTTCTCATCTTCATCTCATCTCTTTTCAACTCGTCTCATCTCATCTCTATCTCATCTCTTTTCAACTTCTCATCTCATCTCTTCTTATCTTTATCTCATCTCTTTTCAACTCTTCTCATCTTTATCTCATCTCTTTTCATCTCTTCTCATCTCTTTTCAACTCTTCTCATCTTTATCTCATCTCTTCTCATCTTTATCTCATCTCTTTTAATCTCTTCTCATCTTCATCTCATCTCTTTTCAACTCGTCTCATCTCATCTATTCTCATCTTTATCTCTTCTCTTTTCAACTCTTCTCATCTCTTCTCGTCTTTAGCTCATCTCTTCTCATCTCTTCTCGTCTTTATCTCATCTCTTTTAAACTCTTCACATCTCATTTCCTGGACTGGCTGGACTAAATATTAAGAAATGGCAGCAACTTGCCTCCATTACAATGATTCCTCTGAAGTTTTGAACAGATTAAAACAACCCTGTGCAAGGAGCTCAAGAGCAGACTTACGCAATACGGGATCCTCCGGAAAACGTGCAACGGCGAGAACAACAAGGTAGTAGGAAACTGATCAGCAAATTAAAGTATATTGTGTGCACCCGCCATGTGAGCAGTACAACGTGCACATCGGAGCTGGACAATAAAGATCACTTGCCAGTTCTGCAGGCTGACCCTCAGGCAATTGATGTCACCCACTCCAAGCCAATACAGTCCATACAGTGCGCAGTGGACCCCCCCCCCCCCCCCCCCCCCCCTCCCCCACCCGCAAGACAAGCACCTCTTCTATCTCTGAGTTTTCTGAACTAATAACTTCTGTATGTCCCACCCTCTCCAACATTGTAATTTTTGGAGACTTTAACATCCATTCTGACTCATCCAAATGCTCTGTGGCTGCTGAGTTCCTTAACTTGCTGGACTCATTATCACTAGCGATGTCCCTGCGTCTGATTTGGATGTCATCGAGCTAGGCATCTCTGACCACAAGGCTGTGACACTGTCTCTGACCGCTCCAACTTCTCTCCGCTGCCAAAAGAAGACCATTAAATTTCACAACCTGAGGAAACTTAACCCATCCCTCTTTTAGGAACACATTCAGCCCACGTGAAGTAACATTCCAACGCTCATCTCCTGGTTCACTGATGAACTGCCCAGATTGAAAACTCATGGCCGTAAGCTTGAGAGACATTGGAGGAAGGATGGGCTCACTGGCCACTTACTGGTCTCTAAGATGGCCGACCACCAGGCAAACTGCTCTGCTGCCTTAAAAGCAGCACAATCAATCTTCTACTCTGCCACAATTAACAATAACAAAGGTTACCACAGAACCCTGTTTTCTACCATTAACAAACAGCCTTTTCAATCCTGCAAACTCATGCTCTCCTGCAGTCTCATCTAAGCAGTGCAATCACTTCTCAGATTTTTTCAAGACAAATATTGAAACCATAAGGACAAACATCATGGCCTCTAAGATGCCCTGCACTCCACCTCCTGAGCCCCCTACCCAGAATTCCCCTCCCTTCAGCAACTTTACAGAAGTCACATCCTCCACCTGCAGTTAATCATCTGTAAAATGAAGGCCACCACTTTGTCATGACTGGCCTATTCGGGTCAGGTTACCGTGGACTTTGGGAGAATATGTTTCGTCAGCTAAAATGGTAGTAATGACGATAAATGGAATATGAAAATGAATGTCATTTTTGTTATGTTATTAAAAGTTAAATGACAACATTATAACGAAAAAATTGTAACTTGAAGAGTTTTCACAATATGTACCTGATGTTTGCATAATGTACATTGTGTGGAAAATGTCCAGATCAAAGAGAATGTTTTTGTAAAAATCCAGACCTTGCCTTGTGACTAGTTACGCCCAGAGAACTTGCCCTAAAGGCGAAACACCCATTTCTGACCCGAGGGTATAAAACATGTGAGTTACAATTAACATTATGACTAGCTGACCAAGCGATGCAGCCAAGGTCTGAGTAGTCAGCAACCCCAAAACGCAACACGAGGTTGAAGAAGACAAAGGAACCTTTTAACAATCTATGCTACGGATGAGTAGTTATGTCTAAGCGGGTGAATTCAAGTAGGACCACCTGGTTATTCTCTCCAAAGAGTTGTGTGTCTACACTGCTTTCATTCCCAGGCTGGAACCACCTATATGGCTGATTACCTGTCCTCGGAAGACCCCTCTTTCAGAACAAGGGTGAGGAAACAGACCACTAAGAGAAAGGACACTGACATCGTGTGGACAATCAGAGAGTTACACTCGGTAACAACAGAAGTGTCGCCATCAGAGGAGAAGTTGGTACTCGGTCCATGAGGAGATAATCCGGGAAGATATACCTCTCTGTTGATATCACATACAGTCAGTGGTGTAAAGTACTTAAAATACTTTAAAGTACTACTTAAGTAGTTTTTTGGGGTATCTGTACTTTACTATTTATATTTTTGGCAAATTTTACTTTTCCTTCACTACATTCCTAAAGAAAATAATGTACTTTTTACTACATACATTTTCCCTGACACCCTAAAGGACTTGCTACATTTTGAATGCTTAGCAGGGCAGGAAAATAGTCAAATTCACACACTTATCAAGAGAATATCCCTGGTCTTTCCTAATGCCTCTTATCTGGCGGACTTACTAAATATGAATGCTTTGTTTGTAAATTATATCTGAGTGTTGAAGTGTGCCCCTGGCTATCTGTAAATTAAAAGAACAAGAAAGTTGTGCTATTTGATTTGCTTAATATAAGGAATTTGAAATCATTTATACTTTGACTTTGACTTTTGATACTTAAGTTGTTAATTTATTTTTTATTTAACCGTTATTTAACCAGGAAGGGCGCTTTCAAGAGCGTCCTGGCCAAGATAGGCAGCACCAAGTCATTACAAAAATGACAGACAAACCACATGAATAACTACACGTTATCTAGTAAAAACCATAGAATTCACAAGAGTAGAACAAAATCAAAAATAGCAAATTAAAAACATTGACAGGTCAGGGAATCAGTCTCAAGATCATTCATCAATGATTTAAAAATACCAATCGGGACAAGTTCTTCCAGTTTAAAAGTATTTTGTAAGGCGTTCCAAGACGATGGTGCAGACATTTGGAACAGTTAGCAGGATAAAGTCCAGCGAACGAAGAGAGTACCCACCATATTTCTGAACAATAAAAATGCCCAAATAAAAAGGTAGTAAACCCAAAATGGCTTTGTAAATAAAAGTATACCAGTGACTGAGCCTATGAGTGACTAGAGAAGGCCAGCCAACCCTGGTATACAAAGTGCAGTGGTGCATAAGGGTTTTGCAGTATAAAATAAATCTCAAAGTGCCATGGTAAAGGGTGTCAATTGATCTCAAACACTAAGCGGAAGCATTCATATATAAAATATCCCCATAGTCTAGTAAAGGCATACATGTAGCTGATACTAGCCTCCTTCTGGCTTCAAAAGATAAACAGGCCTTATTCCTAAAATAAAATCCCAATTTCAGCATAATTTTTTTTGTAAATTGTTGAATATGCAATTTAAAAGAGAGGCCGTCATCAATTAAAATTCCAAGATATTTATATGAGGTTACAATCTCAATCTCATTGCCCTGACAGGTAATAATAGGTGAAAAGTTCAGAGGTCTATTTCTTGCTTTAGAAAACACCATTAGTTTGGTTTTGTCAGTATTGAGGATAAGCTTCAATTGACACAAGGTATGTTGAACAGTACAAAAGCAGTTTGCAAGTTCTGGAAAACTTTTGTAAGAGACGAGGCACAACAGTAAATAACAGTATCATCAGCATAAAAATGAAGTTGCGCATTTTGGACATTTTTGTCTAAATTATTTATATAAATAGTGAATACGAGAGGACCAAGTACAGAGCCTTGGGGCACATCATTACAGACAGACAATTTAACAGACATGAGCCCATCAAATTGAGTGCACTGAGTTCTATCAGACAGATAGTTAGCAAACCATGCAACTGCATGCTCCGAAAGACCTACACTCGACCATCTCTGCCTTAGTATAGCATGATCAACTGTATCAAAAGCCTTAGAGAGATCAATAAAAAGTGAGACACAGTGCTGTTTTTTGTCAAGGGCTTCAGTGATATAATTTAAAACCTTCATGGCTGCTGTAATTGTGCTATGCTTCTTCCTGAAGCCCGATTGGTACATTGATAAAATAGAGTTAGTAAATAAAAACTCTTTTAGCTGTTCACTCACAAGAGTTTCAAGTATTTCCACCAGGGGTGACAGCTTTGAGATTGGCCTATAATGATTTAAAAGAGTTGGATCTCCCCCTTTAAAAAGTGGTAGGACAAATGCTGATTTCCAGATCTTTGGAATTTCATTACATTCCAGGGTTAGATTGAACAGATATGTAAGTGGTTCAGCTATGGAATCAGCTGCCAGATTTAAAAAGCAGAGATCCAGAAGATCAGGACCTGCAGGCTTTCTCTGATCTAAGGATTTCAGGGCTTTATGTACCACCTGCACTGAGAATGGCAAAAAGCTAAAAGTTTAACCAGCTCTCACTGGTTCAACCACACAGGGTGGTACAAAGACAGAGGACGCTGAATCAAACAGCCTACCAGATGATACAAAGTGATCATTGTGTATAGGATTGAGGTCAGGGCTTTGTGATGGCCACGCCAATACCCTGACTTTGTTGTCCTTAAGCCATTTTGCCACAACTTTGGAAGTATGCTTGGGGTCATTGTTCATTTGGAAGACCAAGCTTTAACTTCCTGACTGATGTCTTGAGATGTTGCTTCAATATATCCACATAATATTCCTTCCTCATGTAGCCATCTATTTTGTGAAGTGCACCAGTCCCTCCTGCAGCAAAGCACCCCCACAACATGATGCTGCCACCCCCGTGCTTCACGGTTGGGATGGTGTTCTTTGGATTGCAAGCCTCCCCCTTTTTCCTCCAAACATAATGATGGTCATTATGGCCAAACAGTTCTATTTTTGTGTCATCAGACCAGAAGACATTTTTCCAAAAAGTATGATCTTTGTCCCCATGTACAGTTGCAAACCGTAGTCTGGCTTTTTTATGGCAGTTTTGGAGCAGTGGCTTCTTCCTTGCTGAGCGGCCTTTCAGGTTATGTAGATATATGACTCGTTTTACTATGGATATATATTTTTTTGTACACGTTTCCCCTAGCATCTTCAGAAGGTCCTTTGCTGTGTTTCTGAGATTAATTTGCACTTTTCGGACCAAAGTACGTTAATCTCTAGGAGACAGAACGGGTCTCATCCTGAGCGGTATGACGGATGCGTGGTCCCATGGTGTTTAAACTTGTGTAATATTGTGAACGTGGTACCTTCAGGCATTTGGAAATTGCTCCCAAGGATGAACCAGACTTGTGGAGATGTACAATTTTTTTTCTGAGGTCTTGGCTGATTGCTTTTCATTATCCCATGATGTCAAGCAAAGAGGCACTGTAACGATTCTCGTCTGGTGAAGGAGAAGAGGACCAAAATGCAGCGTGGTAAGTGTTCGTCATAATTTCATTGAAAACTGAACACTACACAAAAATAACAACGAGGAGGAACTTAAAACTGTCCACCTTCTCCACTACTGTCCCGTCGATGTGGATAGGGGGCTGCTCCCTCTGCTGTTTCCTGTAGTCCACGATCATCTCCTTTGTTTTGTTGACGTTGAGTGTGAGGTTATTTTCCTGACACCACACTCAGAGGGCCCTCACCTCCTCCCTGTAGGCCGTCTCGTTGTTGTTGGTAATCAAGCCTACCACTGTAGTGTCGTCTGCAAACTTGATGATTGAGTTGGAGGCGTGCATGGCCACGCCGTCACGGGTGAACAGGGAGTACAGGAGAGGGCTGAGAATGCACCCTTGTGGGGCCCCAGTGTTGAGGATCAGCGGGGTGGAGATGTTGTTTCCTACCCTTACCACCTGGGGGCGGCCCATCAGGAAGTCCAGGACCCAGTTGCACGGGGGGGTGGGTCAAGACCCAGGGTCTTGAGCTTAATGACGAGTTTGGAGGGTACTATGTTGTTATATGCTGAGCTGTAGTCGATGAACAGCATTCTTACATAGGTATTCCTCTTTTCCAGATGGGTTAGGGCAGTGTGCAGTGTGATTGCGATTGCGTCGTCTGTGGACCTATTGGGGCGGTAAGCAAATTGGAGTGGGTCTAGGGTGTCAGGTAGTGTGGAGGTTATATGGTCCTTGACTAGTCTCTCAAAGCACTTCATGATGACAGAAGTGAGTGCTACGTGGCGAGTGAGTGCTACATTTAGCTCAGTTAACTTAGCTTTCTTGGGAACGGGAACAATGGTGGCCCTCTTGAAGCATGTGGGAACAGCAGACTGGGATAAGGATTGATTTAATATGTCTGTAAACACACCAGCCAGCTGGTCTGCGCATGCTCTGAGGACGGGGCTGGGGATACCGTCTGGGCCGACAGCCCTGCAAGGGTTAAAACGTTTAAATGTTTTACTCACGTTAGCTGCAGTGAAGGAGATCCCGCAGGTTTTGGTAGCGGGCCGTGTCAGTGGCACTGTATTGTCTTTAAAACTTCTTATGGCTGCAATCCCGTCACCGGGATCAATATGACAGCAGCCAGTGACAGTGCAGGGCGCCAAATTAAAAAAACAGAAATCTCATAATTAAAATTCCTCAGACATTCATGTGTTTTATATGATTTTAAAGGTAATCTTGTTGTTAATCCCACCAAAGTGTCCGATTTCAAATATGCTTTTCAGCGAAAGCACTACAAACGATTATGTTAGGTCACCACAAAACCACATTAAGCACAGCCATTTTTCCAGCGAAAGATAGCTTTCACAAAAACCAGAAATAGAGATAAAATTAATCACTAACCTTTGATTATCTTCATCAGATGACCCTCATCTGTTTGATAAAGTTCATATTTATATAAAAAAAATCTGAGTTTACATTGGCGCGTTACATTCACTAGTTGCAAAAACATCAAGTGATTTTGCATAGCCACATCGTTTCAACAGAAATACTCATCATAAATGTAGATGATAATACAAGTTATACACATGGAATTATAGATATACCTCTCCTTAATGCAACCGCTGTGTCAGATTTCAAAAAGACTTTACGGAAAAATAAACCATGCAATAATCTGAGACGGAGCTCAGAACAATAGCCAAATTAGCCGCCATGTTGGACTCAACAGAAACCAGAAAATACATGATAAATGTTTCCTTACCTTTGATGAACTTCATCAGAATGCAGTCCTAGGAATCCCAGGTCCACAATAAATGCTTGATTTGTTCGATAATGTCCGTTATTTATGTCCAATTAGCTACTTTCGAATTGTTTACCAAACGCCCTAACCAAAGTCTCAAAGCGTGTCCACTATAACGTGACGAAATGTCCAAAAGTTCCGTTACAGTCAGTAGAAACATGTCAAACGATGTACTGAATCAATCTTTAGAATGTTGTTAACATACATCTTGAATAATGTTCCAACCGGAGAATTACATCGACTTCAATTGACCGATGGAACGGAGCTCACTCTCACGTGAACGCGCGTGTTCAATGCGTGGGCACCTCATGGAAGTGATTACTCATTCCTGTCTCCTTCGGCCCCAATTCACATTGGAGTCATCAGACAAAGTTCTATTGACTGTTGACATCTAGTGGAAGCCGTAGGAAGTGAAAACCCATCCATATCTCTCTGTATTTTCAATGAGAGCTTGGTTGAAAATCTGGCACCCCCAGAAAATATCCAAACAGGAAGTGGAACTTCTCAGGTGTTTGCCTGCCATATGAGTTCTGTTATACTCACAGACATAATTCAAACAGTTTTAGAAACTTCAGAGTGTTTTCTATCCAATACTAATAATAATATGCATATATTAGCAACTATGACATAGGAGCAGGCCGTTTACTCTGGGCACCTCTGTGCGCCTTTCATCCAAGCTACTCAATACTGCCCCTTCAGCCATAAGAAGTTAAAGCGAGCAAAGAAGTTGTTTAGTTTGTCTGGGAGCAAGACATTGTGGCCGCGACGGGGCTGGTTTTCCTTTTGTAGTCCGTGATTGACTGTAGACCCTGCCACATACCTCTCGTGTCTGAGCTGTTGAATTTCGACTCTACTTTGTCTCTATACTGACGCTTAGCTTGTTTGATTGCTTTGCAGAGGGAATAGCTACACTGTTTGTATTCGGTCATGTTTCCGGTCGCCTTGCCCTGATTAAAAGCAGTGGTTCACGCTTTCAGTTTTGCGCGAATGCTGCCGTCAATCCATGGTTTCTGGTTGGGGAAGGTTTTAATAGTCGCTGTGGGTCCAACATCACCGATGCACTTGCTAATAAACTCGCTCACCGAATCAGCGTATTCATCAATGTTATTATCCGACGCTATGCGGAACATATCCCAGTCCACGTGATCGAAGCAATCTTGAAGCGTGGAATCCGATTGGTCGGACTAGCGTTGAACAATCAATCAATCAATCAATCAAGTTTATTTTATATAGCCCTTCGTACATTAGCTAATATCTCGAAGTGCTGTACAGAAACCCAGCCTAAAACCCCAAACAACAAGCAATGCAGGTGTAGAAGCACGGTGGCTAGGAAAAACTCCCTAGAAAGGCCAAAACATAGAAAGAAACCTAGAGAGGAACCAGGCTATGAGGGGTGGCCAGTCCTCTTCTGGCTGTGCCGGGTGGAGATTATAACAGAACAGACCTGAGCACGGGCGCTTCCTGTTTTAGTTTCTGTCTATAGGCTGGGAGCACTTGCTAATAAATTCGCTCACCGAATCAGCGTATTCATCAATGTTGTTGTCCGACGCTATGCGGAACATATCCCAGTCCACGTGATCGAAGCAATCTTGAAGCGTGGAATCCGATTGGTCGGACTAGCGTTGAATAGACCTGAGCACGGGCGCTTCCTGTTTTAGTTTCTGTCTATAGGCTGGGAGCAACAAAATGGAGTCGTGGTCAGATTTTCCGAAAGGAGGGCGGGGGAGGGCTTTGTATGCGTTGCGGAAGTTAGAATAACAATGATCCAGGGTTTTGCCAGCCTGGGTCGCGCATTCGATATGCTGAAAAGATTTAGGGAGCCTTGTTTTCAGATTAGCCTTGTTAAAATCCCCAGCTACAATAAAGGCAGCCTCGGGATATGTGGTTTCCAGTTTACATAGAGTTAAATTAAGTTCTTTCAGGGCCGTCGATGTGTCTGCTTGGGGGGGATATACACGACTGTGACTATGATCGAAGAGAATTCTCTTGGTAGATAATGCGGTCGGCATTTTATTGTAAGGAATTCTAGGTCAGGTGAACAAAAGGACTTGAGTTCCTGTATGTTGTTATGATCACACCACGTCTCGTTAATCATTAGGCATACATCCCCGCCCTTCTCCTTACCAGAGAGATGTTTGTTTCTGTCGGCGCAATGCGTGAAAAAATTAGGTGGCTGTACCGACTCTGATGACGTATCCCGAGTGAGCTATGTTTCCTTGAAACAAAGAACGTTGCAATATCTGACGTCTCTCTGGAAGGCAACCCTTGCTCGGATTTCGTCTACCTTGTTGTCAAGAGACTTAATATTGGCGAGTAGTATGCTCGGGAGCGGTGCGCGGTGTGCCCGTCTACGGAGCCTGACCAGAAGACCGCTCCATCTGCCCCTTCTGCAGAGCCGTTGTTTTGGGTCGCCAGCTGGGATCCGATCCATTGTCCTGGGTGGTGGACCAAACAGAGGATCCGCTTCGGGAACGTCGTATTCCTGGTCGTGATGTTGGTGAGTTGACGTTGCTCTTATATCCAATAGTTCCTCCCGACTCTATGTAATAAAACAGGCGGCCAGCTCTAGGAAGAGTCTTGGTGGTTCCAAACTTCTTCCATTTATGAATAATGGAGGCAACTGTGTTCTTGGGGATCTTCAATGCTGCAGAAATGTTTTGGTACTCTTACCCAGATCTGTGCCTCGACACAATCCGGTCTTGGAGATGTACGGACATTTTCTTTGACATCATGGCTTGGTTTTTGCACTGACATGCACTGTCAATTGTGGGACCTTATATAGACAGGTGTGTGCCTTTCCAAATCATGTCCAGTCAACTGAAATTACCCGAGGTGGACTCCAATTAAAATGTAGAAACATTTCAAGGATGATCAATGGAAACAGGATGCACCGGAGCTCAATTTCGAGTCTCAAAGCAATGGATCTGAATACCTACATAAATAAGGTATTTCTGTTTTTATATTTAATACATTTGCATAATGGGGTATTGTGTTTGGATTGGTTTCAGAGCTGGTAATGGGTGCACCTCAGCCACGCTCAAGGTCCTAAACGATATCATAACCGCCATCGATAAGAGACATTACTGTGCAGCCGTATTCATCGAGCTGGCCAAGGCTTTCGACTCTGTCAATCACCACATTCTTATCGGCAGACTCAACAGCCTTGGTTTCTCAAATGACTGCCTCGCCTGGTTCACCAACTACTTCTCTGATAGAGTTCAGTGTGTCAAATCGGAGGGCCTGTTGTCCATACCTCTGGCAGTCACTATGGGGGTGCCACAGGGTTCAATTCTCGGGCCGACTCTCTTCTCTGTATACATCAATGATGTGGCTCTTGCTGGTGATTCTCTGATCCACCTCTACGCAGACGACACCATTCTGTATACTTCTGGCCCTTCTTTGGACACTGTGTTAACTAACCTATGGGGGCAGCAGCATAGCCTAGTGGTTAGCGTGTTGGACTAGTAACCGAAAGGTTGCAAGATCGAATCCCCGAGCTGACAAGGTACAAATCTGTTGTTCTGCCCCTGAACAAGGCAGTTAACCCACTGATCCTAGGCCATCATTGAAAATAAGAATTTGTTCTTAACTGACTTGCCTAGTTAAATAAAGGTAAAATAAATTTAAAAAAATTTAAAATTCCAGACGAGCTTCAATGCCATACAACTCTTCTTCCGTGGCCTCCAACTGCTCTTAAATGCAAGTAAAACTAAATGCATGCTCTTCAACCGATCGCTGCCCACACCTGCCTACCCGTCCAGCATCACTACTCTGGACGGTTCTGACTTAGAATATGTGGACAACTACAAATACCTAGGTGTCTGGTTAGACTGTAAACTCTCCTTCCAGACTCACATTAAGCATCTCCAATCCAAAATTAAATCTAGAATCGGCTTCCTATTTCGCAACAAAGAATCCTTCACTCATGCTGCCAAACATACCCTCGTAAAACTGACCATCCTACCGATCCTCGATTTCGGCGATGTCATCGACAAAATAGCCTCCAACACTCTACTCAAGTGCCATCCGTTTTGTCACCAAAGCCTCATATACTACCCACCACTGGGTGATCTTGTATGATCTCGTTGGCTGGCCCTCGCTTCATATTCGTCGCCAAACCCACTGGCTCCAGGTCATCTACAAGTCTTTGCTAGGTAAAGCCTTATCTCAGCTCACTGGTCACCATAGCAGCACCCACCCGTAGCACGCGCTCCAGCAGGTATATCTCACTGGTCACCCCCAAAGCCAATTCCTCCTTTGGCCGCCTTTCCGTTCAATTCTCTGCTGCCAATGACTGGAACCAACTGCAAAAATCACTGAAGCTGGAGACTCATATCTCCCTCACTTGCTTTAAGCACCAGCTGTCAGAGCAGCTCACAGATCACTGCACCTGTACATAGGCCATCTGTAAATAGCCCATCCAACTACCTATTTATTTATTTATTTATCTTGCTCCATTGCACCCCAGTATCTCTACTTGCACATTAATCTTCTGCACATCTATCACTCCAGTGTTTAATTGGTATATTGTAATTACTTCGCCACCATCGCCTATTTATTGCCTTACCTTCCTTATCTTACCTCATTTTCACATACTGTATATAGACTTTTTCTACTGTATTATTAACTGTATGTTTGTTTATTCCATGTGTAACTCTGTGTTGTTGTTTGTGTCAAACTGCTTTGCTTTATCTTGGCCAGGTCGCAGTTGTAAATGAGAACTTGTTCTCAACTAGCCTACCTGGTTAAATAAAGGTGAAATAAAAAATAAAAAATAAAATAATTTGTGAGGAAAATGTTTTATTTAATCAATTTTAGAATAAGGCTGTAACATAAAGTCAAGGGGTATGAATACTTTCCAAATGCACTGTATATTGTTTTCTCCATTGTCACAAACTTCGTAGAAAATAGGGTGGTTGTGGGCCTGGGTATGAGCCTAGAAACAATATAACTAAGCAAAACTATGTCACACTTTGCATTACTGTGGCCTTATGACAGGGTAAGAGTGGAATAACCTATGCAAGTATGACTGTGGCCTTATGACAGGGTAAGAGTGGAATAACCTATGCAAGTATGACTGTGGCCTTATGACAGGGTAAGAGTGGAATAACCTATGCAAGTATGACTGTGGCCTTATGACAGGGTAAGAGTGGAATAACCTATGCAAGTATGACTGTGGCCTTATGACAGGGTAAGAGTGGAATAACCTATGCAAGTATGACTGTGGCCTTATGACAGGGTAAGAGTGGAATAACCTATGCAAGTATGACTGTGGCCTTATGACAGGGTAAGAGTGGAATAACCTATGCAAGTATGACTGTGGCCTTATGACAGGGTAAGAGTGGAATAACCTATGCAAGTATGACGTACAATTGGAATAGTGTCAGGACTTTCAGATATGCAGGAGATATTGTTATGAATTCAATTTGTTTGGAGAAAAGGTATACCTACCTGAAGCTGTATAGTTAGTGACTCTACAATAGTTAGAGATGCTAAATACCATGAAATAATGACACATTCATGTCAAAACAGTTTACCCTCTCTTTGAAATTAGCTAACTTTCTCCCAAACAGTTTTGCTTCTTATGATAGAATCTTGGTGTAAAATAGAGCATTATGAAAGGTTGAGAGTCTAAATTAAGTCACTCGTACATTTTTCTCCACTGTAATGTGAAAGCAATAGCCCAAGGGCATCCCTTAAAAAAAGAAGAAGACTACGACAAAACAAAAGCTTCTTTAAAATTTAATTACAGCTGTGCCAACATTCACATTTGATCATTTTCTTCTGTCATTTGCATCTTGGGTGAGCCCAGAAGATATACAAAGAAAGAAAGAGAGAGATAATACAGAGAGAGTGGGTGTCTTAGGTGGGCCCAGAAGATATACAAAGAAAGAAAGAGAGAGATAATACAGAGAGAGTGGGTGTCTTAGGTGGGCCCAGAAGATATACAAAGAAAGAAAGAGAGAGATAATACAGAGAGAGTGGGTGTCTTAGGTGGGCCCAGAAGATATACAAAGAAAGAAAGAGAGAGATAATACAGAGAGAGTGGGTGTCTTAGGTGGCCCAGAAGATATACAAAGAAAGAAAGAGAGAGATAATACAGAGAGAGTGGGTGTCTTAGGTGGGCCCAGAAGATATACAAAGAAAGAAAGAGAGAGATAATACAGAGAGAGTGGGTGTCTTAGGTGGGCCCAGAAGATATACAAAGAAAGAAAGAGAGAGATAATACAGAGAGAGTGGGTGTCTTAGGTGGGCCCAGAAGACTAATAAAGAGTGTGAGTAGTAGAGGGAGAGAGAAAGAGAGTTGGAGAAGGAAAGATTTTGTCATAGCGGAGCCCATTAGAGTGAAGAAGAATGCGAGAGAGAGAGAGAGAGAGAGAGAGAGAGAGAGAGAGAGAGAGAGAGAGAGAGAGAGAGAGAGAGGCAAGAGAGAAAGAGGAGAGAGAAAGAGCAAGATACAGCAAAAAAGAGAGAACGAAACAGACAGAGACACATTTTTTGTGCAACGACACTACTCCATGGGCTCAGTGGAGGAGGTGGTGTGATGTGCAGTGTGTTGCGGTGCGCTGATGTGCTTCTGCCTCCCTGGCGTGTGCAGACAGAGAGCCCAGCCCTAAAGCTCTGGCTGGGGCCCTGTGTTATTAGCTGCTGTCTGTCTGCCTGTCGTCCCCTCTGATAACCCCCCCCTCCCTGCTTCACCCTTCACCCAGCTCTCGTCTGGGACGAGGTGGCAGACTGCGTTAATGACTGATAATGTGTTAATTACCAGACCAAGAGAGAGAGAGAGACACAGAGATGGAGACAGAGCAAGGGAGACAGAGAAAGAGAGAGAGACAGAGAGAGAGAGAGAGAGAGAGAGAGAGAGAGAGAGAGAGAGAGAGAGAGAGAGAGAGAGACAGAGAGAGACAGAGAGAGAGAGAGAGAGAGAGAGAGAGAGCAACACACACAGCTGATGAGGGGCCTCATGCTCCTCAACACTCCTCATTTAGGCTCTTTGTTCCCCCTCATTCGCTCTGAATGGAGCTAGAGTACAAATGAGGGCCTCGGACTGCGGTGCTGCCTGTCATTAAGACGACAATAATAATGAAAAACTGTCATTATCATAATACTGCATGTCAAAGCGATTTGATGTGTCTTTAATTTCAATGGCAGAGGCACTTCGGGATAAGGATTCCTGGGCCGCGTATTCAGTCTGTTTTACGGTGCAGACACTTCACGTTTTCTACTCATTTAGCAGCTCATATCCCCCATAGAGCTTTTGATTTATCCCGGGCCTCCTACCGAAAGCAAATAGAAGCCTAATGAGAGTTAGTATTTCTTATTCCTCCCAAACACATTCATGAAACATGTTTTCCGAGCCACGATATCTAAACAAGTCTAAATATTTAATACCTTGTGTACACAAACATGGCCGAACCCAGTGGACCCACACCTGTGTAAACTCATAAAGCTCAGCTAAAAATGTGGAATGCCGGTCGGGTCCAGAAAATTGTTTTTATTCCTTTGAATTCTCTGCGGCGGTGTGAAGAAGGCAATTTTAGTTAGAGTGGAGAGATGACCGTGTGAGGACAGGATGCAGGCTGGGATCCAGGCGGAGCCGCTGTGGTGGCAAGAGCAGATGTGAGATTTATGACACAGAGAAGCGTCCTTGTTTTCCCATCATGCTTCGGCCCATCCGAGTGGAGCTGGGAGAAGTGCATGGGACAGAGCTGTACTAATCGTGTGCTACCGAGGGTAAGGGTGCAAGAAGGCAAAATGTCAGATAAAGTCTGACTACTCCAACTTGAGCAGGAGACTCTCAATACTCTCACCCAGCTCATAAACCACGCTGCACAGGAAAGGTTTTCTTTCAGCACGCGGTACCCAATGTTCCATATACTCTGCTCCCTCTGTCTCTCAGAAATAACAGACTTACTGTATTTCCAGAAATCCCAATTTCCTACAATAACATCTGACGGGCCAGTCTGGTGGGTAATCTTTGGATGTACCTTCATTCGAAACGATTTTATGCTAGCCTACAAGTAAATAGACATTTATAGTGAGCTCCAAATACAGTGAGCTCCAAAAGTATTGGGACAGTGACACATTTTGGTTGCTTTGCCTCTGTACTCAGATTTGAAATGATACAATGACTGTAAGGTTAAAGTGCAGAATGTCTTCTTTAACTTGAGGGTATTTCATTCATATCGGGTGAACCTTTTAGAAATTTCAGCACTTTTTGTAAATATTTCCCCCATTTTAGGGGACCAAAATTATTGGGACAATTTCACTTACAGTATATGTGTAACATTCACTTACATGGCATAAATATCAACCCCCCCCAAAAAACAATGCTAACCTCTCCAGTTATTGTAATGGTGAGAGGTTAGCATGTCTTGGGGTTTGATATTTGTGCGTCTGTAACTTTCTCATTATTAATTACGATTCATTCAGGACTATCCGTAGTCATGGTAGTATTCTCTTTGTAGAATACTACCATGTAGAAGTGTTTAGAAATATATTCTATTCTTATTTATAATAAAAGTTAAAAGTTATAATCTGAAAGTCAACGAAAACAAACAGCAAATGCATTCAACAAGTTTGTTGAGTCAGAATCTTGATGTACTCATTGCTAGGAATATGGGATCAAATACTAAACTTTTGACTACTTTAATACACATTTAAGTAAATTTGTCCCAATACTTTTGGTCCCCTAAAAAGAACAAAAAGGGCTGTAATTTCTAAACGATTCACCAGATATGGATGAACATACCCTCAAATTAAAGCTGACAGTCTGCACTGTTACCACATAGTCATTGTATCACCTAAAATCTAATGTTCTGGAGTACAGAGCCAAAATAACAAAAAATGTGTCACTGGCACAATACTTTTGGAGCTCACTGTAATGCATGGAAGACTTTTGAAAATGATGCACTGATCCCAGAAAAAGCTTGTTGACCCTACAAACTTGAACAGACAACCTGTAAGCACTAAGCAGACCCCACCACTGAGTTTCTCTGGGGGTAAGACGCAATGACGCTGTATGTGGTGCAACAACATACACCCTCATAACTGATGAATGGAGAGTGAAGCCGCGAAGTGGGCTGAAGTGTCTGAAGAGTGGGGCTGCCTTCACACGGCTCTGACCCTCATCTGGTGATCTCAGTGGTTGTTCATCGTTGTTCACACGCAGCAGGAACCAGTTAGCAATCAGGAGCAAAATGCTTCAAAGTTCACCGATCTGAACTCCGCTAACGTAATGATTCATCGGCGAGAGCATTCATAAACACATGAAGATTTCAACATTTTAAAGGCACTTTAAAAATCTGTTTAAACCTCTCGCTCAGAGCGTTAGGTCTATATTAGCATCTCTTCCTTGATTAAACCTTGATTGGGGACAAGTTGGCTGCAGTTAAACATTACCTTGAGTGAATACTCACGGATGTACTAACCTAATGCACATCACTTCAAAACCCCCTCCACATAAATCTAAAACTATCCTCCTTATAACATCGCTTTAATTGACTGCTAGGCTCATTTTTCTTGAATGTATGGCACTTAACATTTAGAGAGAGGGGAAGTGTGTTTTTTTCCTGCCTCCCTCCCTCCACGTCAATGCTTGTTTTGAGAAAAGAAACAGACATGGCTGGCAAATCCGAAGCTCCAGGCGATGTCTAGAACGGTGTCTGTTTTCCACTGTCCCAGTGCTGCTGAGTCTTAATGCATTTGGCACTTGGAACAGCATGTTGCTGCAGTTTTAGCATAACAATCTACGGCTTCCACCCAGGAACGGGCTCGGGGAATAGAGTAGAGACACAAAGTGTTTACAGACACACTACAATCCTCTCTCAAATAGCACAGGTGAGGAATTGAGAACAGTGGAAGTCAGGCAATAGTGGATGTGGGAGAATATGTTTTGCAAGATGAACGACTGTACTGTAGGGCCTATTTATATTATATCACTCTTTACAGAAAAATGCTTAGGAAGGGAGAATTTCGACATTATTAATTCCGGTCCAGCTCTCTTGGCTCTCATTCCTGATCTTTCAATGTGTTTTATAATTTGTATACTGGGAACTCAATAATATTAATATGTCAATACATTACAAATGACACTGTTGGTGTTAATGACAATCTGGGATTAGGGTTAGTTAGCAGTGTGGTTAAGGTTAGGGTTAGGCGTTAGGGTTTGTTAGCAGTGTGGTTAAGGTTAGGGTTAAGGTAAGGTTTAAAATCAGATTTGAGGACATTGTGGCTATGCCAGCTAGTGACCACTCTGCAGGGCTGCCTCTAGGGCAAGATTCATGACAACAAATTCCAACCTGCAGGAAGATCAATCGATTAGGTCCCGTTGCAGTGCACAGAATCAATGGGAGATACGTGGTGATGAGTTAACCTAAAAAGGCCTTTCTTGGATATCCTTTACAACCTGCTGTGTCTATCTGATAACCTCTCAGAAATCTCGGAAAAGAGTTGAGCGGGTGTCATGATGAAACGTTGGCTAATGTCAAAATGTTGAAGCATCTTAATTAACACTGGGGCTATAACTATGATCAAGGCTCCCTTGATGCGAGACACGGTAAAAGAGGAGAGCCATGGAAAACTGTGTAGAACCAATCCCTCTGCCTCAACCTTGCTCCTGGATCGATGGAAATCGATTTTCTGCTTTGGCACACACCTGAACGCTGTCAACAGGACATAAATGTGGTTCTCTTTTTTCTTTTCCTCCCTTATCCAGTATTTCTGATGCAATCCATATTTCCCCAACACGGTACATGAAAACCTCAGGAGTTTTTTTTGGCAGGAACAGTACCCTGCCATAAAACAGGGGAGTCTGTTTATGGTGGCCTCGCTTTAACTCTGTCAGCTTGACTGGAGACTGAAAGGGTTCTTTGAAAGGGGGAACAGACACGAGGCCTTCTCTCGTTACTCCTCAGCCTTTCACGGTTGACCTGCTTTTTAACTTCTGATCTGGATTAGCAGAAGATAATTTGGGAGAGAGCGAAGGAGGCATGTTAGAGAGGAGAGTGTGAGAGGGTTACAGGTTACAGTCCACTGTTGTCGTTCACGTACTGACTCAGAGTTGACACCGCCGCTCCAGAGAATTACTGGTGCGGCAGGCAGCCCGATGCCTCATTCTCGGAGTAGTTCCTAGTCTTCCCACTCTGCTGATTCCGAGAGTTCCCGAGGTTCTCAATTGACTTGTTAGCGATAGTGCCGAGTTAGCAGAGTGCCCCCTCGCTAGGGGAGAGAGCCACGCTCAGTGATAAATCCATTTTAATCCTCCCCTGTTTTATTTTCTCCCGTCAAACTCCGCTCCCCGTCCCTCCATTCAGGCTTGTTTACCTGGCAAGCCGAGTGTGACTAAAGAAAATCCCCACCGCCCGAGATGGTATTGGAGAAAGGAGGGGGCGTGGGGGGATTGAGCAGGTTAAGGGGGGTTGGGTTGGAGAAGGGGGAGAGCAGTATTACCTAAAGCTGTAACCCTCTTACCCCATTCAGCCCCCAAATGGTTAATTATCATGTGCAGCCTAGTGGAGATGAAATAAGGGAGAATTTCACACTAACACCCACACAGGGAGTTGACAGGCTGCAGACAACATAGCGCCGCTGCTCTGCTTTTAATCTGGGCTAATCAGGAAAGAAAATAAATACACTTCTAGCATGACAGACATATACTATATATACAAAAGTATGTGGACACCCCTTCAAATTAGTGGATTCGGCTATTTCAGCCACACCCGTTGCTGACAGGAGTATAAAATCGAGCACACAGCCATGCAATCTCCATAGACAAACATTGTCTGTAGAATGGCCTTACTGAAGAGCTCAGTGACTTTCAACGTGGCACCGTCATAGAATGCCATCTTTCCAACAAGTCAGTACGTCAAAGTTCTGCCCTGCTAGAGCTGACCTGGTCAACTGAAGTGCTGTTATTGTGAATTGGAAACATCTAGGAGCAACAATGGCTCAGCCGCAAAGTGGTAGGCCACAAGCTCACAGAATGGGACCATCAAGTGCTGAAGCGCATAGCGTGTAAAAATGGTCTGTTCTCGGTTGTAACACTCACTACCGAGTTCCAAACTGCCTCTGGAAGCAACGTCAGCACAATAATTGTTCGTCGGGAACTTCATGAAATAGGTTTCCATGGCCGAGCAGCCACACACGAGCATAAAATCCTCATGCGCAATGGCAAGCGTCGACTGGAGTGGTGTAAAGCTCGCCGCCATTGAACTCTGGAGCAGTGGAAACACATTCTCTGGAGTGATGAATCACATGTCACCATCTGGCAGGCCGACGGATGAATATCGGTTTGGCGGATGCCAGGAGAACGCTACCTGCCCCAATGCATAGTGCTAACTGTAAAATTTAGTGGAGGAGGAATAATGGTCTGGGGCTGTTTTTCATGATTCGGGCTATGTCCATTTGTTCTAGTGAAGGGAAATATTAACGTTACAGCATACAAGGTCCATACAGAAATGGTTTGTTGAGATTGGTGTGGAAGAACTTGACTGGCCTTCACAGAGCCCTGACCTCAACCCCATCGAACCCCTTAATGATGAATTGGAACGCTGACTGCGAGCCAGGTCTATTCGCCAACAGCAGTGACCGACCTCACTAATGCTCTTGTGACCGAATCCCCATGGCAATGTTCCAATATCTGGTGGAAAGCCTTCCCAGAAGAGAGGAGGCTGTTATAGCAGCAAACGGGGGACCAACTATTAATTGCCATGATTTTGGAATGAGATGTTCAGGTGTCCACATACTTTTGGTCATGGAGTGTATATCTGAGGCTCGCCTTAGGCGGAGTGATTAGACCACAGTGCATGTGTTCTAGTTTTTAAACATGTCTGCTCTTCATTTGGAGAAGTAAGGTTATAATATGGGCGGTAGCAGCCCAGAGGTGAAGAGGTTAAATTATTGGATGGATTTCTCAGAGACATCGATCACCCCCAAATTTCATTCGCAGGTCATCCCAGTCTTAAAGGCAGACCTTATGAAGGATCCAGAAAGGCAATGCCTTGAAAAGTGGGTCAGATCTGACAAATCAACTGTTTGCAACTAATCCGTCAAAGTTGCCACATAGCTTAGCATAAATATTTAATTAGCTGTTAGCTGAGGAGTCAGACTATGAAAAAACAACCATTTGAAAAGACAAAGTCTTCTACAGCGATTCTGCATGGCCTCTGCTCAACCACAGAAGAATACACAGTTGTCCTGTTCCTCTGAGATTCCCTAGTCTACTCATAACACAGTAATGAAATTGAAAAAATGAGCAGGAAAAGACAGTCAGACAGGCAGCAAAAATAACTGATTTATACTTTCAACTGGCTGTAAAGGATCACGACTGTTGCATCTCTAGCTTTGTGGGGCATAGAGGAAATAAATAATATTTGTGGGGATGAGTTACATGTGTAAGTCACAGATAGGGCTGCTCTCTTAGAACAGGGGGTCTTTGGCCACATTAAAAGGAAGGAGGGAGGAGAAAAGGAATGAATCACAAAGTATCAGTCAGTGATCGGTGCAGTCAGTGGCCAGGGTAATGAATCCATTTTAAAAGACATTTCGAGCATCATTGAGAAGCTGTGGAATATGGTCCCCAGTTATGTGCTAGTAGAATTCACACACACACATCAGAAGGCATTCTGGGCCACACACTTATATTGTCACGGCCAATATTGGATTTCACAGTCCTGCGATAGGTAAGTACAATTCAATTAAATGATTCCAAATCCGCTGTATCCCGTCTTCCCTAGTTACTGACTGGAACACAGGATGTACCCGTCTTCCGTAGTTACTGACTGGTACACAGGATGTACCCGTCTTCCGTAGTTACTGACTGGTACACAGGATGTACCCGTCTTCTGTAGTTACTGACTGGAACACAGGATGTACCCGTCTTCTGTAGTTACTGACTGGAACACAGGATGTACCCGTCTTCTGTAGTTACTGACTGGAACACAGGATGTACCCGTCTTCTGTAGTTACTGACTGGTACACAGGATGTACCCGTCTTCTGTAGTTACTGACTGGTACACAGGCTGTACCCGTCTTCTGTAGTTACTGACTGGTACACAGGATGTACCCGTCTTCTGTAGTTACTGACTGGTACACAGGATGTACCCGTCTTCTGTAGTTACTGACTGGAACACAGGATGTACCCGTCTTCTGTAGTTACTGACTGGAACACAGGATGTACCCGTCTTCTGTAGTTACTGACGGGAACACAGGATGTACCCGTCTTCTGTAGTTACTGACTGGTACACAGGATGTACCCGTCTTCTGTAGTTACTGACTGGTACACAGGATGTACCCGTCTTCTGTAGTTACTGACTGGAACACAGGATGTACCCGTCTTCTGTAGTTACTGACTGGAACACAGGATGTACCCGTCTTCTGTAGTTACTGACTGGTACACAGGATGTACCCGTCTTCTGTAGTTACTGACTGGAACACAGGATGTACCCGTCTTCTGTAGTTACTGACTGGAACACAGGATGTACCCGTCTTCTGTAGTTACTGACTGGAACACAGGATGTACCCGTCTTCTGTAGTTACTGACTGGAACACAGGATGTACCCGTCTTCTGTAGTTACTGACTGGAACACAGGATGTACCCGTCTTCTGTAGTTACTGACTGGAACACAGGATGTACCCGTCTTCTGTAGTTACTGACTGGAACACAGGATGTACCCGTCTTCTGTAGTTACTGACTGGTACACAGGATGTACCCGTCTTCTGTAGTTACTGACTGGTACACAGGATGTACCCGTCTTCTGTAGTTACTGACTGGTACACAGGATGTACCCGTCTTCCGTAGTTACTGACTGGTACACAGGATGTACCCGTCTTCTGTAGTTACTGACTGGTACACAGGCTGTACCCGTCTTCCGTAGTTACTGACTGGTACACAGGATGTACCCGTCTTCTGTAGTTACTGACTGGAACACAGGATGTACCCGTCTTCTGTAGTTACTGACTGGTACACAGGATGTACCCGTCTTCTGTAGTTACTGACTGGAACACAGGATGTACCCGTCTTCTGTAGTTACTGACTGGTACACAGGATGTACCCGTCTTCTGTAGTTACTGACTGGAACACAGGATGTACCCGTCTTCTGTAGTTACTGACTGGAACACAGGATGTACCCGTCTTCTGTAGTTACTGACTGGTACACAGGCTTAATCTCTTCAATGACAACAGAGAAAACAACCTGCAGATTTTAGACATAAAAAAGCCAGTTGCTTGGTGAGTGTTTGAGAGTTTTTTTTAACGTTAGCTGTGTTTTTGTATTCAGACGGTGGTGTTGCGATCACTGAGCTGTAGCAGCGGGGAACCCAACCTTACCCAGACGGGGCTAATTTGGTGGGGATCACTGGGTAACCCCCTCACCCCCAGATGAGGTGGCAGTTGACAAAACCTTAATTTCCTCTTGTTATTGTAGAGATGGGAGCGGAGAGCAGAGCGGAGACAGAGAGCCAGCCCGTGGTCCGGCTTAAGGACAGTGGGGGCTAAAAGGTGAAGGCATGAAGGCAACGCTCCAGTGAACTTCAGGACCTGATAAAAAGGGATGCGACCTGGGCTTGGCGAGGCAGTGGGGCTTATCGCCACAGCAGCAGAGGCTTTGGGGAGAAGATCCAGGGGTGTGAACCAGCAACTAGCTTTTCCCAGGCACTGCTCAACTGAGGCTCTGCTCAACTGACCCCAGCTAAGCGGGACCGCATCAATTAATAGAAGTTGAAGTTAAGAAGTTGTGGTGCAGCAAAAAAAAGTACTATTTCTCTTTGTTTGTGTGCTTAAGGTGTTTCTAACATGTGGCTAATGAAGGCATGTTACGCCCTGCATGGCTAATACAGCTGTGCTAATGTATAGTTCCTGATTTTAATTGCTTGTAATTAACTTGAGCCCAATTAGCAAGAGAGATAATCAATAGGTGTTGATCAACACTGAGGTGCACTCTCTCGCTCAGTGGGGGTGGGGTGTACACTTATGGGGGGGCAAGTACATAGCACAGTGGTGCAATAGGTAGCATAATCAACCTGTTGCTTGCATATTTATGGAAATGCATACATCACCATCGCCCCCACCACGGATGATTGTGTGTTGAACGCTCTCCCTTCTGGGTACCTCTGGCCCATGCTTACACTATACAGTATACTCTGGCCCTTATTTACACTATACATTATACTCTGGCCCATCCTTACACTATACAGTATACTCTGGCCCTTATTTACACTATACATTATACTCTGGCCCATGCTTACACTATACAGTATACTCTGGCCCTTATTTACACTATACATTATACTCTGGCCCATGCTTACACTATACAGTATACTCTGGCCCTTATTTACACTATACATTATACTCTGGCCCATGCTTACACTATACAATATACTCTGGCCCGTATTTACACTATACAATATACTCTGGCCCATGCTTACACGATACATTATACTCTGGCCCATGCTTACACTATACAGTATACTCTGGCCCTTATTTACACTATACATTATACTCTGGCCCATGCTTACACTATACATTATACTCTGGCCCATGCTTACACTATACAGTATACTCTGGCCCTTATTTACACTATACATTATACTCTGGCCCATGCTTACACTATACATTATACTCTGGCCCATGCTTACACTATACAATATACTCTGGCCCGTATTTACACTATACATTATACTCTGGCCCATGCTTACACTATACAATATACTCTGGCCCATGCTTACACTATACATTATACTCTGGCCCATGCTTACACTATACATTATACTCTAGCCCTTATTTACACTATACATTATACTCTGGCCCATGCTTACACGATACATTATAC
Source organism: Salvelinus namaycush (assembly GCF_016432855.1). Taxonomy (NCBI): domain Eukaryota; kingdom Metazoa; phylum Chordata; class Actinopteri; order Salmoniformes; family Salmonidae; genus Salvelinus; species Salvelinus namaycush. The sequence goes on along the minus strand of NC_052321.1, from coordinate 10,675,086 downwards.
TCTGGCCCATACTTACACGATACATTATACTCTGGCCCATGCTTACACTATACATTATACTCTGGCCCATGCTTACACTATACATTATACTCTGGCCCATGCTTACACTATACAGTATACTCTGGCCCCTATTTACACTATACATTATACTCTGGCCCATGCTTACACTATACAGTATACTCTGGCCCGTATTTACACTATACATTATACTCTGGCCCATGCTTACACTATACAGTATACTCTGGCCCGTATTTACACTATACAATATACTCTGGCCCATGCTTACACGATACATTATACTCTGGCCCTTATTTACACTTTACATTATACTCTGGCCCATGCTTACACTATACAATATACTCTGGCCCGTATTTACACTATACAGTATACTCTGGCCCATGCTTACACTATACATTATACTCTGGCCCTTATTTACACTATACAGTATACTCTGGCCCATGCTTACACGCTACATTATGCTCTGGCCCATGCTTACACTATACAGTATACTCTGGCCCTTATTTACACTATACATTATACTCTGGCCCATGCTTACACGCTACATTATGCTCTGGCCCATGCTTACACTATACAGTATACTCTGGCCCTTATTTACACTATACATTATACTCTGGCCCATGCTTACACTATACATTATACTCTGGCCCATGCTTACACTATACAGTATACTCTGGCCCATGCTTACACTATACATTATACTCTGGCCCATGCTTACACTATACAGTATACTCTGGCCCATGCTTACACTATACATTATACTCTGGCCCATGCTTACACTATACATTATACTCTGGCCCATGCTTACACTATACAATATACTCTGGCCCATGCTTACACTATACATTATACTCTGGCCCATGCTTACACTATACAGTATACTCTGGCCCGTATTTACACTATACAGTATACTCTGGCCCATGCTTACACGCTACATTATGCTCTGGCCCATGCTTACACTATACAGTATACTCTGGCCCTTATTTACACTATACATTATACTCTGGCCCATGCTTACACTATACATTATACTCTGGCCCATGCTTACACTATACATTATACTCTGGCCCATGCTTACACTATACATTATACTCTGGCCCATGCTTACACTATACATTATACTCTGGCCCATGCTTACACTATACATTATACTCTGGCCCATGCTTACACTATACAGTATACTCTGGCCCATGCTTACACTATACAGTATACTCTGGCCCGTATTTACACTATACAATATACTCTGGCCCATGCTTACACGATACATTATACTCTGGCCCATGCTTACACTATACAGTATACTCTGGCCCTTATTTACACTATACATTATACTCTGGCCCATGCTTACACTATACAATGTACTCTGGCCCGTATTTACACTATACAATATACTCTGGCCCATGCTTACACGATACATTATACTCTGGCCCATGCTTACACTATACAGTATACTCTGGCCCTTATTTACACTATACATTATACTCTGGCCCATGCTTACACTATACAGTATACTCTGGCCCTTATTTACACTATACATTATACTCTGGCCCATGCTTACACTATACAGTATACTCTGGCCCTTATTTACACTATACATTATACTCTGGCCCATGCTTACACTATACATTATACTCTGGCCCATGCTTACACTATACAGTATACTCTGGCCCTTATTTACACTATACATTATACTCTGGCCCATGCTTACACTATACATTATACTCTGGCCCATGCTTACACTATACAATATACTCTGGCCCGTATTTACACTATACATTATACTCTGGCCCATGCTTACACTATACAATATACTCTGGCCCATGCTTACACTATACAGTATACTCTGGCCCTTATTTACACTCTACATTATACTCTGGCCCATGCTTACACTATACAGTATACTCTGGCCCATGCTTACACTATACAGTATACTCTGGCCCTTATTTACACTATACATTATACTCTGGCCCTTATTTACACTATACATTATACTCTGGCCCATGCTTACACTATACATTATACTCTGGCCCATGCTTACACTATACATTATACTATGGCCCATGCTTACACGATACATTATACTATGGCCCATGCTTACACGATACATTATACTCTGGCCCATGCTTACACTATACAATATACTCTGGCCCATGCTTACACTATACATTATACTCTGGCCCATGCTTACACTATACATTATACTCTAGCCCTTATTTACACTATACATTATACTCTGGCCCATGCTTACACGATACATTATACTCTGGCCCATACTTACACGATACATTATACTCTGGCCCATGCTTACACTATACATTATACTCTGGCCCATGCTTACACTATACATTATACTCTGGCCCATGCTTACACTATACATTATACTCTGGCCCGTATTTACACTATACAGTATACTCTGGCCCATGCTTACACGATACATTATACTCTGGCCCATGCTTACACTATACAGTATACTCTGGCCCTTATTTACACTATACATTATACTCTGGCCCATGCTTACACTATACAATATACTCTGGCCCGTATTTACACTATACAGTATACTCTGGCCCATGCTTACACTATACATTATACTCTGGCCCGTATTTACACTATACATTATACTCTGGCCCATGCTTACACTATACAGTATACTCTGGCCCATGCTTACACTATACATTATACTCTGGCCCTTATTTACACTATACATTATACTCTGGCCCATGCTTACACTATACATTATACTCTGGCCCATGCTTACACTATACATTATACTCTGGCCCATGCTTACACTATACATTATACTCTGGCCCATGCTTACACGATACATTATACTCTGGCCCATGCTTACACTATACATTATACTCTGGCCCATGCTTACACTATACATTATACTCTGGCCCATGCTTACACTATACAATATACTCTGGCCCGTATTTACACTATACAGTATACTCTGGCCCATGCTTACACGCTACATTATGCTCTGGCCCATGCTTACACTATACAGTATACTCTGGCCCTTATTTACACTATACATTATACTCTGGCCCATGCTTACACTATACATTATACTCTGGCCCATGCTTACACTATACATTATACTCTGGCCCATGCTTACACTATACAGTATACTCTGGCCCTTATTTACACTATACATTATACTCTGGCCCATGCTTACACGCTACATTATGCTCTGGCCCGTATTTACACTATACAGTATACTCTGGCCCATGCTTACACTATACAGTATACTCTGGCCCTTATTTACACTATACATTATACTCTGGCCCATGCTTACACTATACATTATACTCTGGCCCATGCTTACACTATACAGTATACTCTGGCCCTTATTTACACTATACATTATACTCTGGCCCATGCTTACACTATACAGTATACTCTGGCCCTTATTTACACTATACATTATACTCTGGCCCATGCTTACACTATACAGTATACTCTGGCCCTTATTTACACTATACATTATACTCTGGCCCATGCTTACACTATACAGTATACTCTGGCCCTTATTTACACTATACATTATACTCTGGCCCATGCTTACACTATACATTATACTCTGGCCCTTATTTACACTATACAGTATACTCTGGCCCTTATTTACACTATACATTATACTCTGGCCCATGCTTACACTATACAGTATACTCTGGCCCTTATTTACACTATACATTATACTCTGGCCCATGCTTACACTATAAAATATACTCTGGCCCGTATTTACACTATACAGTATACTCTGGCCCATGCTTACACGATACATTATACTCTGGCCCATGCTTACACTATACATTATACTCTGGCCCATGCTTACACTATACATTATACTCTGGCCCATGCTTACACTATACATTATACTCTGGCCCATGCTTACACTATACAGTATACTCTGGCCCTTATTTACACTATACATTATACTCTGGCCCATGCTTACACGCTACATTATGCTCTGGCCCATGCTTACACTATACAGTATACTCTGGCCCTTATTTACACTATACATTATACTCTGGCCCATGCTTACACTATACAGTATACTCTGGCCCTTATTTACACTATACAATATACTCTGGCCCTTATTTACACTATACAGTATACTCTGGCCCATGCTTACACGCTACATTATGCTCTGGCCCATGCTTACACTATACAGTATACTCTGGCCCTTATTTACACTATACAATATACTCTGGCCCTTATTTACACTATACAGTATACTCTGGCCCATGCTTACACGCTACATTATGCTCTGGCCCATGCTTACACTATACAGTATACTCTGGCCCTTATTTACACTATACATTATACTCTGGCCCATGCTTACACTATACAGTATACTCTGGCCCTTATTTACACTATACATTATACTCTGGCCCATGCTTACACTATACATTATACTCTGGCCCATGCTTACACTATACATTATACTCTGGCCCATGCTTACACTATACATTATACTCTGGCCCATGCTTACACGATACATTATACTCTGGCCCATGCTTACACTATACATTATACTCTGGCCCATGCTTACACGATACATTATACTCTGGCCCATGCTTACACTATACATTATACTCTGGCCCATGCTTACACTATACATTATACTCTGGCCCATGCTTACACTATACATTATACTCTGGCCCATGCTTACACTATACATTATACTCTGGCCCATGCTTACACTATACAGTATACTCTGGCCCTTATTTACACTATACATTATACTCTGGCCCATGCTTACACTATACAGTATACTCTGGCCCTTATTTACACTATACATTATACTCTGGCCCATGCTTACACTATACATTATACTCTGGCCCATGCTTACACTATACAGTATACTCTGGCCCATGCTTACACTATACATTATACTCTGGCCCATGCTTACACTATACATTATACTCTGGCCCTTATTTACACTATACATTATACTCTGGCCCATGCTTACACTATACATTATACTCTGGCCCATGCTTACACTATACAGTATACTCTGGCCCTTATTTACACTATACATTATACTCTGGCCCATGCATACACTATACATTATACTCTGGCCCATGCTTACACTATACAGTATACTCTGGCCCTTATTTACACTATACATTATACTCTGGCCCATGCTTACACTATACATTATACTCTGGCCCATGCTTACACTATACAGTATACTCTGGCCCTTATTTACACTATACATTATACTCTGGCCCATGCTTACACTATACAATATACTCTGGCCCGTATTTACACTATACATTATACTCTGGCCCATGCTTACACTATACATTATACTCTGGCCCATGCGTACACTATGCATTACTACTACTAGATTCATTCTAGTACTAGATCTAGTACTAGATTCATTCTCTGATCCTTTGCTTGGGTGGAGAACATGTCAGTTCATGCTGCAAGAGCTCTGATAGTTTGGAGGATGTCCTCCGGAAGATGTCATAATTACTGTGTAAGTCTATTGAAGGTTTGTACAATGTTTTGTGCTGCTACCATGTTGTGCTGCTGCCATGTTGTGTTGCTACCATATTGTTGTCATGTTGTGTTGCTACCATGCTGTGTTGTCATGTGTTGTTGCCATGCTATGTTGTTGTCTTAGGTCTCTCTTTATGTAGTGTTGTGGTGTCTCTCTTGTCGTGATATGTGTTTTGTCTTATATTTATTTAGTATTTTTTATTTTTAATCCTAGAACCCATCTCCGTAGGAGGCATTCATTGTAAATAAGAAGTTATTCTTAACTGACTTGCCAAGTTAAATACAGGTTAAAAAAATTATAATAAATGGGGTGAGAACCACGAGCCTCCTAGGTTATGTATTGAAGTCAATGTACCCAGAGGAGGACGGAAACTATCTGTCCTCCGGCTACACCATGGGGTTACCCTACAGAGTGCTGTTGAGGCTACTGTAGACCATTGCACAACAGTGTGTTTTAATTAATTATTTGGTGACGTGAATATATTTAGTATAGTTTTATCTAAAAAATGATAGCTTTTTTAATGTTTTGGGGGAGGGGGGGATTCACTGAGGAGAATGAGGAGCCTCCACTGCGGTATACCCTGGTCCTTGCTTACACTACATATACATTTGAGTTATTTTGCAAACGCTCCTATCCAGAGCGACTCATCTGCTGACTGCAGATTACATAGACACCTGAGTGACACATCCACACGCATGTCAAAGGTTCTCCGTCAGGGAGGAAGATGGGAGGAGGATCCATGGCAAGCGGCGGCGGAGGGAAAGGAATTGGAGAGAAATTGAAAGAGATGTAGGGGAAGATGAAGATAGAGGGTGGTTTTGCTGAGTATGGGGAAATCATTGGAGGGTATGCCATGTTCTTCACCTGTCCTAGTTACAGTTTTAGAGTTCTTTAATGAAACACAAATTAACAATGAAAACTTAGGTAGTAATGAGGTGGTAACCCATGATGCTTTGCAGACATCTCTCATCAGCCACATGATAATGTGTCAGAGAGAGAGAGAGAGAGACAGAGAGAGAGAGAGAGAGACAGAGAGAGAGAGAGAGAGAGAGAGAGAGAGAGAGAGAGAGAGAGAGAGAGAGCGAGAGACAGAGACAGAGAGAGAGAGAGAGAGAGAGAGAGAGAGAGAGAGAGAGAGAGAGAGAGAGAGAGAGAGAGAGAGAGAGAGAGAGAGAGAGAGAGAGTGGCTCCTCCATCAGTTTGGCTGCTCAGGGGTTCATGAGAGTGTGTCAGAGAGAGAGAGGCTCCTCCATCACTTTGGCTGCTCATGGGTTCATGAGAGTGCGTGACTCACCCCTCACTGGGCCCCACTAATAGCCATGCAAACACACATGTAGCCATGACACCATAATCCAATAGTGCGAACCCGTCCATCACAGTCTAGCAAAAAGCTTTGAGCTGAAAAAAATTATAGAAAGAAAGACAGACAGAAAGACAGACAGAAAGACAGACAGAAAGACAGAAAGAAGGAAAAGGATAAGAACTGACCCACCATTAACAGCCACATGAGAAAGACAGATTTATTTGCAGCTTTCCTGCTGTAAGAGATCCAGTGAATCTCTGTCACTCCTGACCAAGGAGCTGTCACTGGCCAGGATAGGAGAGGGAAGCAAAAGGCAACATGAAGGCGCCCAATCGTTTTTGCCCTTTGAACTGCCTCTTCGCCGTGTAAATGTGAGTAGTGCTACCACGCTGTAAAACGCTATACCGCTAAAGCAACACATGCACGGGTGGCTTCCGGCTTGGCTTCAACCACAACATGTGACAGGTAATGACAACTATTCGGGCATATTGACAAACTAAAGGCCTTCTATGAAATACCTTGTCTCTCTGTGTGTATGTGTGTGTTTGTGCGCGTGTGTGTTGGTGCGCGTGTGTGTGCCCATAGGAATCCATCATGTCTCGGCTGGGGACGACAACTCCCAGACGTGACCACAGGGATTCTTTTATATATTTCTTTATTAATTTCTAGTAAATCTTTCACTTAATAACTACCGAAGTGGAAGATAAAGATACTGTACATTTAAACACAGTAGGAGTCTTTAAACAGCATATTAATCATAGGTTCATAAAGAGTTATTTTAGATATGCCACTGCGATGCCAACGCCAAGGCATTCCAAAAAGGATAAATATTTTAATAGACTATGAGCTTTTAACACACCATAACTGAGTCATTTTACACAATGTGCTCTCCAAGTTTGTGTCTGGAGATGTATAGGCCTTTTTGCTTGAACGGAGAAGTTGTAATAGGTCTTGTTTTATGTTGTGTAACGAGGAGTTGTAATAGGTCAATGACATTGACAGTGACATGTGTTCAAACGTAATAGCAAAATAAAATACATGGTATAATGAGGATTTACACATTCATATACAGTGCATTCGGAAAGTATTCAGACCCCTTCCTTTTTCCACATTTTGTTCATTTAAACCCTTATTCCAAAATGGATCAAATATTTTTTATTCCTCATCAATCTACACACAATACCACATAATTACAAAGCGAAAACAGGTTTTTAGAAATGTTAGCAAATGTATATAATTTTTTTTTTAAAGAAATACCTTATTTACATAAGTATTCAGACCCTTTGCAGTGAGACTAGAAATTGAGCTCAGGTGCAGCCTGTTTCCATTGATCTTCCTTGAGATGTTTCTACAACTTGATTGGAGTCCACCTGTGGTAAATTCAATTGATTGGACATGATTTGGAAAGGTACACATCTGTCTATATAGGGTCCCACAGTTGACAGTGCATGTCAGAGCAAAAAAACAAGCCATGAGGTCAAAGGAATTGTCCGTAGAGCTCCGAGACAGGATTGTTTTGAGGCACAGATCTGGGGAAGGGTACCAAAATATTTCAGCAGCATTGAAGGTCCCAATGAACACAGTGGCCTCCCTCATTCTTAAATGGAAGAAGTTTGGAACCACCAAGACTCTTCCTAGAGTTGGCTGCCCGGCCAAACTGAGCAATCGGGGGAGAAAGGCCTTGGTCAGGGAGGTAACCAAGAACCCGATGGTCACTCTGACAGTGCTGCAGAGTTCCTCTGTGGAGATGGGTGAACCTTTCAGAGGGACAACCATCTCTGCAGCACTCCACCAATCAGGACTTTATGTTAGAGTGGCCAGACGATTAGCCACTCCTCAGTAAAAGACACATGACAGCCCGCTTTCAGTTAGTCAAAAGGCACCTAAAGGACTCTCAGACCATGAGAAACAAGATTCTCTGGTCTGATGAAACCAAGATTGAACTCTTTGGCTTGAACGCCAAGCGTCACGACTGGAGGAAACCTGGCACCATCCCTACGATAAAGCATGGTGGTGGCAGCATCGTGCTGTGGGTATATTTTTCAGCGGCAGGGACTGGGAGACTAGTCAGGATCGAGGGAAGGATGAACAGAGCAAAGTATAGAGGGGTCCTTGATGAAAACCTGCTCCAGGGAGCTCAGGACCTCAGACGAAGGCTAAGGTTCACCTTCCGACAGGCCACAGACAAGCACACAAACAAGACAATGCAGGAGTGGCTTCGGGACTAGTCTCTGAATATCCTTAAGTGGCCCAGCCAGATCATCTATTTGAAGCGTATCGAAAATCTCTGGAGACACCTGAAAAAAGCTGTGCAGCACCGCTCCCCATCCAACCTGACAGAGCTTGAGAGGATCTGCAGAGAATAATGGGAGAATCTCCAAAAATACAAGTGTGCCAAGCTTGTGGCGTCATACCCAAGAAGACTCAAGGCTGTAATCACTGCCAAAGGTGCTTCAACAAAGTACTGAGTGAAGGGTCTGAATACTTATGTACAGTTGAAGTCGGAGGTTTACATATACTTACAGTTCAAATAAAATCTAATCAAATTTATAAAGCCCTTCTTACATCAGCTGATGTCACAAAGTGCTGTACAGAAACCCAGCCTAAAACCCCAAACAGCAAGCAATGCAGGTGTAGAAGCACGGTGGCTAGGAAAAACTCCATAGAAAGGCCAGAACCAAGGAAGAAACCTAGAGGGGAACAAGGCTACGAGGGGTGGCCAGTCCTCTTCTGGCTGTGCCGGGTGAGGATTATAACAGAACATTGCCAAGATGTTCAAATGTTTATAGATGACCAGCAGGGTCAAATAATAACAATCACAGCGGTTGTCGATGGCGCAACAGGTCAGCACCTCAGGAGTAAATGTCAGTTGGCTTTTCATAGCCGATCATTCAGAGAATCTCTACCGCTCCTGCTGTCTCTTAAATGTAATGTAAATGTCTCTAGAGAGTTGAAAACAGCAGGTCTGGGACAGGTAGCACGTCCGGTGAACAGGTCAGGGTTCCATAGCCACAGGCAGAAGAGTTGAAACTGGAGCAGCAGCACGGCCAGGTGAACTGGGGACAGCAAGGAGTCATCAGACTAGGTAGTCCTGAGGCATGGTCCTAGGGCTCAGGTCCTCCGAGAGAGAGAAAGAAGGAGAGATTGAGAGAAAGAGAAAAAGAGAGAAAGAAAGAGAGAAAAAGAGAGAAAGAGAGGGAGAATTAGAGAGAGCATACTTAAATTCACACAGGACACCGGATACGACAGGATAAATACTCCAGATATAACAGACTGACCCTAGCCCCTGACACATAAACTACTGCAGCATAAATACTGGAGACTGAGACAGGAGGGATCGGGAGACACTGTGGCCCCATCCGACGATACCCCCGGACAGGGCCAAGCAGGCAGGATATAACCCCACCCACTTTGCCAAAGCACAGCCCCCACACCACTAGAGGGATATCTTCAACCACCAACTTACCATCCTGAGACAAGGCCGAGTATAGCCCACAAAGATCTCCGCCACGGCACAATCCAAGGGGGGGGGGGCGCCAGCCCGGACAGGAAGATCACGTCAGTGACTCAACCCACTCAAGTGACGCACCCCTCCTAGGGATGGCATGGAAGTGCACCAGTAAGACAGTGACTCAGCCCCTGTAATAGGGTTAGAGCCAGAGAATCCCAGTGGAGAGAGGGTAACGAGCCAGGCAGCGATAGCAAGGGCGGTTCGTTGCTCCAGTGCCTTTCCGTTCACCTTCACACTCCTGGGCCAGACTACACTCAATCATAGGACCTACTGAAGAGATGAGTCTTCAATAAAGACTTAAAGGTTGAGACCGAGTCTGCGTCTCTCACATGGGTAGGCAGACCATTCTATAGGTGAAAGCCCTGCCTCCAGCTGTTTGTTTAGAAATTCTAGGGACAGTAAGGAGGCCTGTGTCTTGTGACCATAGCGTACGTGTAGGTATGTACGGCAGGACCAAATCGGAAAGATAGGTTGGAGCAAGCCCATGTAATGCTTTGTAGGTTAGCAGTAAAACCTTGAAATCAGCCCTTGCCTTAACAGGAAGCCAGTGTAGAGAGGCTAGCACTGGAGTAATATGATCAAATTTTGGGGTTCTAGTCAAGATTCTAGCAGCCGTATTTAGCACTAACTGAAGTTTATTTAGTACTTTATCCAGGTACCCGGAAAGTAGAGCATTGCAGTAGTCTAACCTAGAAGTGACTAAAGCATGGATACATTTTTCTGCATCATATTTGGACAGAAAGTTTCTGATTTTTGCAATGTTACGTAGATGGAAAAAAGCTGTCATTGAATGAGTCTTGATATGTTCGTCAAAAGAGAGTTCAGGGTCCAGAATAACGCCGAGGTCCTTCACAGTTTTATTTGAGACGACTGTACAACCATCAAGATTAATAGTCAGATTCAACAGAAGATCTCTTTGTTTCTTGGGACTTAGAACTAGCATCTCTGTTTTGTCCGAGTTTAAAAGTAGAACATTTGCAGCCATCCACTTCCTTATGTCTGAAACACAGGCTTCCAGGGAGGGCAATTTTGGGGCTTCACCATGTTTAATTGACATGTACAGCTGTGTGTCATCCGCATAGCAGTGAAAGTTAACATTTTGTTTCCGAATGACATCACCAAGAGGTAAAATATATAGTGAAAACAATAGTGGCCCTAAAACGGAACCTTGAGGAACACCGAAATTTACAGTTGATTTGTCAGAGGACAAACCATCCACAGAGACAAACTGATATCTTTCCGACAGATAAGATCTAAACCTGGCCAGAACTTGTCCGTGTAGACCAATTTGGGTTTCCAATCTCTCCAAAAGAATGTGGAATGATGGTATCAAAAGCAGCACTAAGGTCTAGGAGCACGAGGACAGATGCAGAGCCTCGGTCTGATGCCATTAAAAGGTAATTTACCACCTTCACAAGTGCAGTCTCAGTGCTATGATGGGGTCTAAAACCAGAATGGGGGATTCGATATAGGCCGATAGTTTTTTATATTTTCTGGGTCAAGGTTTGGCTTTTTCAAGAAAGGCTTTATTACTGCCACTTTTAGTGAGTTTGTTACACATCCGGTGGATAGAGAGCCGTTTATTATGTTCAACATAGGAGGGCCAAGCACAGGAAGCAGCTCTTTCAGTAGTTTAGTTGGAATAGGGTCCAGTATGCAGCTTGAAGGTTTAGAGGCCATGATTATTTCCATCAATGTGTCAAGAGATATAGTACTAAAAAACTTGAGTGTCTCCCTTGATCCTAAGGTCCATGGCAGAGTTGTGCAGACTCAGGACAACTGAACTTTGGAGGAATACGCAGATTTAAAGAGGAGTCCGTAATTTGCTTTCTAATGATCATGATCTTTTCCTCAAAGAAGTTCATGAATTTATCACTGCTGAGGTGAAAGCCATCCTCTCTTGGAAAATGCTAATTTTTAGAAAGCTTTGCGACAGTATCAAAAATACATTTGGGAAAGTTCTTATTTTCCTCAATTAAGTTGGAAAAATAGGATGATCGAGCAGCAGTGAGGGCTCTTCAATACTACACGGTACTGTCTTTCCAAGCTAGTTGGAAGACTTCCAGTTTGGTGTGGCGCCATTTCCGTTCCAATTTTCTGGAAGCTTGCTTCAGAGTTCGGGTACTTTCTGTATACCAAGGAGCTAGTTTCTTATGACAAATGTTTTTTGTTTTTAGGGGTGCGACTGCTTCTAGGGTATTGCGCAAGGTTAAATTGAGTTCCTCAGTTAGGTGGTTAACTGATTTTTGTACTCTGACATCCTTGGGTAGGTGGAGGGAGTCTGGAAGGGCATCTAGGAATCTTTGGGTCGTCTGAGAATTTATAGCATGACTTTTGATGATCCTTGGTTGGGGTCTGAGCAGATTATTTGTTGCGATTGCAAATGTAGTAAAATGGTGGTCCGATAGTCCAGGATTTTGAGGAAAAACATTAAGATCCACAACACTTATTCCACGGGACAACACTAGGTCCAGAGTATGACTGTGGCAGTGAGTAGGTCCGGAGACATGTTGGACAAAACTCACTGAGTCGATGATGGCTCCGAAAGCCTTTTGGAGTGGGTCTGTGGACTTTTCCATGTGAATATTAAAGTCACCAAAAATTTGAATATTATCTGCCATGACTACAAGGTCCGATAGGAATTCAGGGAACTCAGTGAGGAACGCTGTATATGGCCCAGGCGGCCTGTAAACAGTAGATATAAAAAGTGATTGAGTAGGCTGCATAGATTTCATGACTTTTTTTTGTAAATTGAAATTTGCTATCATAAATGTTAGCAACACCTCTGCCTTTGTGGGATGCGAGGGGGAAATGGTCACTAGTGTAACCAGGAGGTGAGGCTTCATTTAACACAGTAAATTCACTGGAATTGTGATACATTGAATTATAAGTGAAATAATCTGTCTGTAAACAATTGTTGGAAAAATGACTTGTGTCATGCACAAATTAGATGTCCTAACCGACTTGCCAAAACTATAGTTTGTTAATTAACAAGAAATTTGTGGAGTGGTTGAAAAACGTGTTTTAATGACTCCACCTAGGTGTATGTAAACTTCTGACTTCAACTGTAGATTGGAGTCATAAAAACGTGTTTTTCAACCACTCCACAACTTTCTTGTGAACAAACTATAGTTTTGGAAAGTCGGTTAGGACATATACTTTGTGCATGACACAAGTACTTTCACAACAATTGTTTACTAACAGATGATTTCACTTAAAATTCTGTCACATTCTGTGACTAGGGTGGGTAATCTAGGTTGTTTTTTTCTATGTTGGCCTGGTATGGTTCCCAATCAGAGGCAGCTGTTTATCGTTGTCTCTGATTGGGGATCATATTTAGGCAGCCATTTCCCCACTGTGTTTTGTGGAATCTTGTTTATGTGTAGTTGCGTGTGAGCACTCCATAGCTTCACGTATCGTTTGCTTTTTTATTGTTTTGTGCGTTTCACAAATAAATAGATGTGGAACTCATATCACGCTGCGCCTTGGTCCGAATGTTATTTCAACGATCGTGACGGAAGATCCCACCACACCAGGATCAAGCAGCGTGCCCAGGAGGAGAAGGTATCCTGGACTTGGGAGGAAATCCTGGCAGGACAGGATCGCCTTCCTTGGCGGCAGACGCAAGGACAGAAGGGAGGACAGCACCAACGCCGGGGTTCGCGGCAACAACGGAAGCCCAAAGGACAGCCCCCAAAACATTTTGGGGGTGGGCACACGGGGTGGTCGGCAGAGCCGAGGAGGGAACCAGAGCCCATCTGGGAGAAGATGGAGAATTTGGAGGAGAGTGAACGGAGAGAGCCAGAGACCACCTGGGAGGAGATAGAGAGGTGGTCGGTCGACCCAAGGAGAGTACCAGAGCCCGCCTGGGATTCGTTGGAACAGTGTGAGGAGGGATACCGGAGAATGGAGTTGGCTAGGAGTATGTGGCAACGCAGGCGTTTGGAGGAACGTGTCATCAGTCCGGTGAAACCTGTGCCGGCTCCACGTTTATGGCCTCCAGTGCGCCTCCCCAGTCCGGTATGTCCTGTGTCTCCTCCTCGCACTCTCCCTGAAGTGTGTGTCCCCAGTCCGGTGCCACCTGTGCCGGCTCCACGCACTAGGCCTCCAGTGCGCCTCCCCAGTCCGGTACGTCCTGTGCCTGCTCCTCGCACTTGCCCTGAAGTGTGTGTCACCAGTCCGGTACCACCTCTGCCGGCTCCACGCACTAGGCCTCCAGTGCGCCTCCACAGTCCGGTATGTCCTGTGCCTGCTCCTCGCACTCGCCCTGAAGTGCGTGTCACCAGTCCGGTGCCATCTTTACCGGCTCCACGCACCAGACCTCCAGTGCGCTTTCCCAGTCCGGTACGTCCTGTGCCAGCTCCTCGCACGCTCCCTGAAGTGCGTGTCACCAGTCCAGAGCTTCCGGCAACGGTCCCCAGTCCAGAGCTTCCGGCGACGGTCCCCAGTCCAGAGCTTCCGGCGACGGTTTCCAGTCCAGAGCTACTGGCGACGGTCCCAAGTCCAGAGCTTCCGGCGACGGTCCCCAGTCCAGAGCTTCCGGCGACGCTTTACAGTCCAGAGTTTCCGGCGATGGTTCACAGTCCAGAGCTTCCGGCGACGGTTCACAGTCCAGAGCTTCCGGAGACGGTCCACAGTCCGGAACCTCCTGCGACAGTCCGCAGTCCGGAACCTCCTGCGACGGTCCACAGTCCGGAACCTCCTGCGACGGTCCACAGTCCGGAACCTCCTGCGACGGTCCACAGTCCGGAACCTCCTACGATGGTCCACAGTCCGGAACCCCCAGCGAGGGTCAACGTTCCGGAGCGTCCAGGCAAGGCGTCCAGTCCAGCTCCAGGGCAGGAGCCTTCCTCTGTGCCGGTGTACAGACCAGGCATGGCGTCCAGTCCTGCTCCAGGGCCGGAGTCCAGGCACGGTGCCCAGTCCAGGTACGGTGTCCAGTCCCGCTCCATGGCAGGAGCCTTCTTCTGCGCCGGTGCCCAGTCCAGGCACGGCGTCCAGTCCCGCTCCAAGGCCGGAGTCTTTCTCTGCGCCAGTGCCCGGTCCAGGCACGGCGTCCAGTCCCGCTCCGTGGCAGGAATCTTCCTCTGCGCCGATGTCCAGTCCAGGCATGGCGTCCAGTCCCGCTCCAAGCCCGGAGCCGTCCTCTGTGCTGGTGCCCAGTCCAGGCACGGCGGCTAACTCAGCTCCATGGCCGGGGTCCTCATCTGCACCGAGGCCCAGTCCGAGCACGGCGTTCTACCCGGCTCCATGGCCGGACCCGTGGTCTGGGCGGGGGCAAAGTCCCGCACCAGAGCCGCCACCGATGCTGGCGGATCCGCGAGCGGAGTGAGTACTTCTCATCACACCGGAGCCGCCACCGACGCTAGATGCCCACCTGGACCCTCCCCTATAGTGTCAGGTTTTGCGGCCGGAGTCTGCACCTTTGGGGGGGGGGTACTGTCACGCCCTGACCATAGAGAGCATTTTTATTCTCTATGTTGGTTAGGTCGGGGTGTGACTAGGGTGGGTAATCTAGTTTTTTTTTTCTATGTTGGCCTGGTATGGTTCCCAATCAGAGGCAGCTGTTTATTGTTGTCTCTGATTGGGGATCATATTTAGGCAGCCATTTCCCCACTGTGTTTTGTGGGATCTTGTTTATGTGTAGTTGCCTGGGAGCACTCCATAGCTTCACGTATCGTTTGCTTTTTTTTATTGTTTTGTGCGTTTCACAAATAAAAAGATATGGAACCCATATCATGCTGCGCCTTGGTCCGAATGTTATTTCGATGATCGTGACAAATTCACTGTATCACAATTCCAGTTGGTCAGAAGTTTACACACACTAAGTTGACTGTGCCTTCAAACAGCATGGAAAATTCATGAAAATTATATCATGGCTTTAGAAGCTTCTGATAGGCTAATTGACATCATTTGAGTCAATTGCTCTCTCTTCGCTCTCTCTCCCCCGCTACTCTCTCCTCTTCCATCCTATCATCTCTTCCCTCTGCTCAAACCTTCTCCAACCTATCTCCTGATTCTGCCTCCTCAACCCTCCTCTCCTCCCTTTCTGCATCCTTTAACTCTCTATGTCCCCTATCCTCCAGGCCGGCTCGGTCCTCCCCTCCTGCTCCGTGGCTCGACGACTCATTGCGAGCTCACAGAACAGGGCTCCGGGCAGCCGAGCGGAAATGGAGGAAAACTCGCCTCCCTGCGGACCTGGCATCCTTTCACTCCCTCCTCTCTACATTCTCCTCTTCTGTCTCTGCTGCTAAAGCCACTTTCTACCACTCTAAATTCCAAGCATCTGCCTCTAACACTAGGAAGCTCTTTGCCACCTTCTCCTCCCTCCTGAATCCTCCTCCCCCTCCCCCCTCCTCCTCCCTCTCTGTGGATGACTTCGTCAACCATTTTGAAAAGAAGGTCGACGACATCCGATCCTCGTTTGCTAAGTCAAACGACACCGCTGGTTCTGCTCACACTGCCCTACCCTGTGCTTTGACCTCTTTCTCCCCTCTCTCTCCAGATGAAATCTCGCGTCTTGTGACGGCCGGCCGCCCAACAACCTGCCCGCTTGACCCTATCCCCTCCTCTCTTCTCCAGGCCATTTCCGGAGACCTTCTCCCTTACCTCACCTCGCTCATCAACTCATCCTTGACCGCTGGCTACGTCCCTTCCGCCTTCAAGAGAGCGAGAGTTGCACCCCTGCTGAAAAAACCTACACTCGATCCCTCCGATGTCAACAACTACAGACCAGTATCCCTTCTTTCTTTTCTCTCCAAAACTCTTGAACGTGCCGTCCTTGGCCAGCTCTCCTGCTATCTCTCTCAGAATGACCTTCTTGATCCAAATCAGTCAGGTTTCAAGACTAGTCATTCAACTGAGACTGCTCTTCTCTGTGTCACGGAGGCGCTCCGCACTGCTAAAGCTAACTCTCTCTCCTCTGCTCTCATCCTTCTAGACCTATCGGCTGCCTTTGATACTGTGAACCATCAGATCCTCCTCTCCACCCTCTCCGAGTTGGGCATCTCCGGCGCGGCCCACGCTTGGATTGCGTCCTACCTGACAGGTCGCTCCTACCAGGTGGCGTGGCGAGAATCTGTCTCCGCACCACGTGCTCTCACCACTGGTGTCCCCCAGGGCTCTGTTCTAGGCCCTCTCCTATTCTCGCTATACACCAAGTCACTTGGCTCTGTCATATCCTCACATGGTCTCTCCTATCATTGCTATGCAGACGACACACAATTAATCTTCTCCTTTCCCCCTTCTGATAACCAGGTGGCGAATCGCATCTCTGCATGTCTGGCAGACATATCAGTGTGGATGACGGATCACCACCTCAAGCTGAACCTCGGCAAGACGGAGCTGCTCTTCCTCCCGGGGAAGGACTGCCCGTTCCATGATCTCGCCATCACGGTTGACAACTCCATTGTGTCCTCCTCCCAGAGTGCTAAGAACCTTGGCGTGATCCTGGACAACACGCTGTCGTTCTCAACTAACATCAAGGCGGTGACCCGTTCCTGTAGGTTCATGCTCTACAACATTCGCAGAGTACGACCCTGCCTCACACAGGAAGCGGCGCAGGTCCTAATCCAGGCACTTGTCATCTCCCGTCTGGACTACTGCAACTCGCTGTTGGCTGGGCTCCCTGCCTGTGCCATTAAACCCCTACAACTCATCCAGAACGCCGCAGCCCGTCTGGTGTTCAACCTTCCCAAGTTCTCTCACGTCACCCCGCTCCTCCGCTCTCTCCACTGGCTTCCAGTTGAAGCTCGCATCCGCTACAAGACCATGGTGCTTGCCTACGGAGCTGTGAGGGGAACGGCACCTCCGTACCTTCAGGCTCTGATCAGGCCCTACACCCAAACAAGGGCACTGCGTTCATCCACCTCTGGCCTGCTCGCCTCCCTACCTCTGAGGAAGTACAGCTCCCGCTCAGCCCAGTCAAAACTGTTCGCTGCTCTGGCACCCCAATGGTGGAACAAACTCCCCCACGACGCCAGGTCAGCGGAGTCAATCACCACCTTCCGGAAACACCTGAAACACCACCTCTTTAAGGAATACCTAGGATAGGATAAAGTAATCCTTCTAACCCCCCCCCCCCCCCCCCCTTAAAAGAGTTAGATGCACTATTGTAAAGTGAATGCACCAACTTGTAAGTCGCTCTGGATAAGAGCGTCTGCTAAATGACTTAAATGTAAATGTAAATGTAATTGGAGGTGTACCTGTGGATCTATTTCAAGGCCTATCTTCAAACTCAGTGCCTCTTTGCTTGACATCATGGGAAAATCTAAAGATATCAGCCAAGACCTCAGAAAAAAAATTGTAGACCTCCACAAGTCTGGTTCATCCTTGGGAGCAATTTCCAAATGCCTGAAGGTACCACGTTCATCTGTAAAAACAATAATACGCAAGTATAAACACCATGGGACCACGCAGCCGTCATACCGCTCAGGAAGGATACGCGTTTTATCTCCTAGAGATGAACATACTTTGGTGCAAAAAGTGCAAATCAATCCCAGAACAACAGCAATGGAACGTGTGAAGATGCTGGAGGAAACAGGCACAAAAGTATCTATATCCACAGTAAAACGAATCCTGTATCAATATAACCTGAAAGGCCACTCAGCAAGGAAGAAGCTACTGCTCCAAAACCGCCATAAAAAAGCCAGACTACGGTTTACAACTGCACTTGGGGACAAAGATTATACTTTTTGGAGAAATGTCCTCTGGTCTGATGAAACAAAAAAATAACTGTTTGGCCATAATAACCATGGTTATATTTGGATGAAAAAGGGGGAGGCTTGCAAGCCAAAGAACACCATCCCAACCGTGAAGCACGGGGGTGGCAGAATCATGTTGTGGGGGTGCTTTGCTGCAGGAGGGACTGGTGCACTTCACAAAATAGATGGCATCATGAGGGAGCAAAATTATCTGGATATATTGAAGCAACATCTCAAGACATCAGCCAGGAAGTTAAATCTTGGTCGCAAATGGGTCTTCCAAATGGACAATGACTCCAAGCATACTTCCAAAGTTGTGGCAAAATGGCTTAAGGACAACAAAGTCAAGGTATTGGAGTGGCCATCACAAAGCACTGACCTCAATCCTATGGAAAATTTGTGAGCAGAACTGAAAAAGCGTGTGCGAGCAAGGAGGCCTACAAACCTGACTCAGTTACCCCAGCTCTGTCAGGAGTAATTGGCCAAAATTCACCCAACTTATTGTGGGAAGCTTGTGGAAGGCTACCCGAAACGTTTGACCCAAGTTAAACAAATTAAAGGCAATGCTACCAAATACTAATTGAGTGTATGTAAACTTCTGACCCACTGGAAATGTGATGAAAGAAATAAAAGCTGAAATAAATCATTCTCTCGACTATTATTCTGACATTTCACATTCTTAAAATAAAGTGGTGATCCTTACTGACCTAAGACAGGGATTTTTTATGTAATATTTCCGTTGATTTTTTTTACTTTCTAAAAACCTGTTTTTTCTTTGTCATTATGGGGTATTATGTGTAGATTGATGAGGAAAAATGTGTTTTCATCAATTTTAGAATAAGGCTGTAACGTATAACAAAAGCAACTCCCCCCATTCATTAGTACAGGCCACTGAGGTGTCATTTTTGTCAGGCTGTCGCTTCAGCCAACTGTGACACTTTCGGCACTTGCCTCGCATTCGATGTGCATTATAATGGTGTAGGCATGGAAATTCTGTATGTATGTGGCGTCGCATCCATTCTCCAATGTTCCAAATGTGCCCGCCTGAAATACTGCCACGAGACTACAGGGCTAGCAGGAATGACAGCGGCTGCATTTCATACGAATGGCGCTGAATACATAATGTATACCGTTGTCTGCATGAACCCTTTCTCATGCTAATAGGAACCTTTCTGCAGATATCTCCAAGGTATGTGTGATGTCGAGCCCAGTGACAGTCAGTCAATGTGAGAGAAGAAAAAAAAAAAAAAGTGCCCAGTAAAATCATCACCACCTTCAATCCTCTGTATAATCAAGGCATTAGACAAAACATCTTTAAATATACTTCAGTTTTGTTTGGCAAGTCAAAAAGGGATCTTAGTTCCAAGTTGCCGTCAGCCTATGATCGCAACTTTCCAGAAAATCACAGCAAAAGTACTGTAAGGTTATTTATGGTTGTACAGGGCTGGGCCCAGACAGAACTCCTGGACAACACGTATGGCAGAGCCATCAGTAGCTGTGATTAACATGTCTGAGAATAAAACCGCTGTAAGAAGGAGGAATGGCTCTCGAGGTAAATCGAGTCCAGGCATTAAATCCCAATCCATTTAATTGTATGGCCGAGAGGTATAGGCACTAACTACTGTTGGGGAGACGGATGAAATGCTCATTTATGTTCCCTTAACATAAATGTTTTACAATTCCCCTTCGCTTAGGTGCACGTTTCAGTGATCGAGAACACACTTTAGACTAAAATGCAAATACAAAATTACTTTTTACGAGCATGTGGATGCTATCGTCTAAGTTAGTTACGCATGCTAACTTTTATTTGTCTTCATGTACAGTACGTATTGCAAATCACTAGACACATGCATTGAATATGTTTACGGTCTTTATGCTCCTGTGCAATGTTTTATATGATTGTTTCTGTCTTCAAATCTATTATTACCTATGTTGTGTTTCTGTGAACTCCGTATGTGAATGATTGATTTGTATCGTGTTTGTGTGGAGGATGCTGCTACAGTAACAATGAATTAGGATTTAAATGACTGAATAAACTGAGTGTCCCACATAACGGCCTTGTTTGCTGTCTTCTTGTGGTTTCACAGTGTGCTCTGGGCTGTGGTGACCTCTCCCCTACTGTGGACAGGGCTCCGTGGTCAGGCTTCATGGTTTAGGGTTTCAGCCACTGTCCTTAGCATTGTTTACTCTCCAGCCTGTCGCTGATGCTGGTCTTCCATCTTCTAGATTCAAGCCACTCATTCCACACCAGTCTTATCTGATTGGATTGGATCGAGTGAGAAGGCCAGCTTTCCACTGACATAAATGTGTTTTCACTCTTAAAGGGGTATTCATATAAAGTCCAGGGTAGGGTTGTTGAATAACCTCTGCACTTTGCCATTAACAACCTCCAGACCAGCCTGGTCTCAGACTAGACATAACATAGTAAATGTGTATCTGGGACACTCAAAGTAATATTATATGTTACGTTTGGTATGGTTAAATAAGACAGATGGTTACTTAATTAAGGCAAAAACAAAAGTGGGTTGGTTGGTCGGGGCAGATGGGTGGACATATAACTCATTTTAGCTAATTAGAAACTTTTCATCTACTTACTACTTTTTAGCTACTTTGCAACTACTTAGCTTATTAGGTAACCTTTCCCCTAACCCTAACCTTAACTCTTTAATCTAACGCCTAAACTAAACCTTAACTCTTAACTCCTAGCCTTGCTAACGTTAGCCAGCTAGCTAACGTTATCCACCCAGCTAGAATTTGTAAAATGTTATATGTTTTGCAAATTCGTAACATTTAGTACGAATTGTAATTCAAAACATATTATACAAAATTGGTGATCCATCCACAAATGAATACATTCCATACGAACCGTAACATATCATACTAATGTGTCTCGGATTTAGTATAAACGGATTTACATACAGAATTATACTAAATACTCTGAGACCAGGTTGTCCAGACATACTCTAGTAATGGAGAATAGATATCCCCTACAGAGGCTCAGTGAGTGTAATTATGTTATTCAATAAAGCCCTCTTCTACAAATGAGTTCGACATCCAATTTTGGCCTAAAGTTTCAGATACAAGTCCATTATTTGCCCTTGGACAAAGCATTGGATATGGCTGGACCTTGTATTGATTAATACTGAATTGTATAACAAATAATTGATTGTTTGCACACATGCCAATAAGGTTCCTAAAGACAAATATTACCATCCGGTATTTCCAATAAGGGGGAGTAGAATGCATTTGCTACTCATGTATTTTCCAACTTAACGCCCGAGGGGGGGGGAAATGTTTTTTTCTCTCTGAGGAATCATCCATTGGCTGCAGAGAGAGGCGAGAGAGCCTTTAACACACATTTTAGTGACCTATTAAGAGCATTACTAGATCCCTGTCCACATTGTTCCCCAGCACCGGTAATCTGGTCTATCCTCTTAAAAGAGGAATTGATTGAAATAATTGATCTGCTCGGGGATGGCAGATACAGACCCATAATTACCTCACGTAAATCTCAGCATTCACGTATGACATGTCTGAGGGGATCTTCTGGCTGTGTGATGCTCCTCTTGCAATAGAGGGCTCAGAGTCAGCCCTGATGTTTGACAGTGGACAGAATAGTGTGTGAGAGAGAAAGGTGGGGATGACTTCTCATCAATTCCACAGGCCACAATACTAGATGAAAAATATATATATATAAAAAATATATATATATGTTTTATTGTCATATATACCAGATAGGTGCAGTGGAGATTGTTAGGATTTTTGTGACATTTTATATAAGAACATGGGGCACTGCTATATAGAAATATTTAAGCTAAACCTCCTTAAAAAGGAGGCTGCTTGACACATTTTAGCCAGTTTATTACATAGCTGGTTATGAGTTAGACATCATCTTAAACAGTGGTTCCCAACCCTGGTCCTCCAGACTCCCAACCCTGGTCCTACAGACTCCCAACCCTGGTCCTCCAGACGCCAAACCCTGGTCCTCCAGTACGCCCAACCCTGGTCCTCCAGACACCCAACCCTGGTCCTCCAGACGCCAAACCCTTGTCCTCCAGTACGCCCAAACCTGGTCCTCCAGTACGCCCAGCCCTGGTCCTCCAGACGCCAAACCCTGGTCCTCCAGTATGCCCAACCCTGGTCCTCCAGTACGCCCAGCCCTGGTCCTCCAGTACGCCCAACCCTGGTCCTCCAGTACGCCCAACCCTGGTCCTCCAGTACGCCCAACCCTGGTCCTCCAGTACGCCCAACCCTGGTCCTCCAGACGCCCAACAATACAATTTTTGTTGTAGCCCTGGACAAAACCACCTCATTCAGCTCATTGAGGGCTTGGTGATTGGTTGACAAGTTGAATTAGGTGTGCTTTTCCAGGGTTGCTATAAAAATGTGTGCTGCTGTGGGTACTCGAGGACCAGGGTTGGGACCAGGGAAACACTGATCTAAAACAATCTAAGAAGAATTCACACATCCATATTTACCCCGGCTGTTCAAACAACTAATCCACCATCAGGCTACCACAGAAGATGCATGATGGGTAAGCTTCTACACCCCACCCCAACCAAATGATGGGGGGCGGACGATTGGTGCCATGATGACCTAAAAAGCAGCTGTGCCATGGAGGATTAGGGCCTTGCTTAGCCTTACTCAGCTGGACCATTTCCATGACAGTGAGCTGCGGCTTCGGCTTAGCAAGACACCACTGTTTATGCTTTTTGTTGGAGAAGTCGAATTCCTTCACTCTGACAGATGGCCCTTCAGCCCACAAAGTGCAGTGTTTAGACTTAGCTCCACTCTGGGGCAAGGCAAAAGGCTCTGATGACACAGCACTCGACAAACAACTCCCATTGCAGAGGTGGCAGGGCAGGCTGGACGGACTGCGGAGGAGGAGAGAGGCAGTCCGAGAGAGAGAGAGAGAGAGAGAGAGAGAGAGAGAGAGAGAGAGAGAGAGAGAGAGAGAGAGAGAGAGAGAGAGAGAGAGAGAGACGGGAAAATGGGACACCGAGATAAAGACGGGACTAAAACACCAATTAGCTGTCTACGATTCCACACAAAACTCAATTTACACCTCCCTGGTTCGAAATGTGAGTCATAAGTTTGACCGCGCTTCAACCCATCCAACTCCTCTCCCCCGAATCAATACTGTCCAAGAGAGATTGAGAGATCCGGTTCAAGGCCCTGTTGATTGTTATATTCAGTCATTGGAAGTGTAAAGAGATGCCTTCATGGGCAATCAGCAACAAAAGATTTGCATTGATAGGGTAGACAGTAGAGTGACAAGGACCAGCTGCTCCGGAGAATTAGCCCGGCCTCATCTGATCCAACACAAACTTCTTACTCTCAGAAAGAGGAGGGTTGAAGAAAAAACGAGAGCTTGACCCAGACTGACCCCAGATACAAAGCGAGAGAGGCTAACCCTAACCCTGGAGGCAGTGAATGAATTTCAGCCTCCTAAGCCTGATACAGCACATGTAAGAGCAGCTAGCAGTGAGTTAGCAATGCAGGCAAGTGCTAGGCACACAGCAAATAAACACTCGAGGAACATTGAGGGATCGTTTTGAGCTTGTGGCAAGTGGAGAGAAGCCAATGACACAGGACAGGGGTGATGTGTGTCACACACACAAACACACACGTGCAAATACATGCACACACACTCACACACGCGCACACTCACACACACACACTCGCAAGCACACACACACACACAATGGCCTTCATTCAGCAAACAAGCCTTTCGTCAGCTAAGAAAAAACTCCTCTCCCACATCATACACATCCCAGAGAAAATAGATAGCGAAAATACCGTCTCCTCACACACTGAAATAATTTACACAGTGTGGGCATTATTCAGTTGTGTTTCCCTAGTTGCAGGCTTCAAACCCACACTGTTGGAGGAACGCTAAATTGGCCTCTCGCACTGTATAGATTTCCCATCACTAGCCAGGATCTAAAGAAGACACAGAGTGGAGAGGAGAGGCAGAAGCAGAGGCAGAGGCAGAGGCAGAGGCAGAGGCAGAGGCAGAGGCAGAGGAGAGGAGAGGAGAGGAGTGGAAAGGGAGAAGAGAGGGAGAGAGAAAAAGGAGAGGCAGAGGAGAGGGTGAGGAGAGGAGAGAAAAAGATGACGAGAGTGAGAGGAGAGGGAGGGAGAGGAGAGGAGAGGAGAGGAGAGGAGAGGAGAGGAGAGGAGAGGAGAGGAGAGGAGAGGAGAGGAGAGGAGAGGAGAGGAGAGGAGAGGAGAGGAGAGGAGAATCAAATCAAATTATAAAGCATTTTACATCAGCATATGAGAGAGAGAGAGAGAGAGAGAGAGAGAGAGAGAGAGAGAGAGAGAGAGAGAGAGAGAGAGAGAGAGAGAGAGAGAGAAAGAGAGAGAAAGAGAGAGAGAGAGAAACCCAGTCTAAAACCCCAAACAGCAAGCAATGCAGATGTAGAAGCACGGTGGCTAGGCAAAACTCCCTAGAAAGGCAGGAACCTAGGAAGAAACATGGAGAGGAACCAGGCTCTGAGGGGTGGCCAGTCCTCTTCTGGCTGTGCCGGGTGGAGATTATAAGAGTACATGGCCATTAAGGCCAGATTGTTCTTCAAGATGTTCAAATGCTCATAGATGCCAAGCATGGTCAAATAATAATCACAGTGGTTGTAGAGGGTGCAACAGTTCAGTACCTTTCTTTCTTGGGACCTAGAACTATCATCTCTGTTTTGTTTGAGTTTTTTATTTTTAATTGACACTGTTCACTTCCTTATGTTTGAAACACAGTCTTACAGTGTAGGCAAATTCGGAGTTTCACAATGTTTCATCGAAATGTACAGCGGTGTGTCATCCGCATAGCAGTGAAAGTTGACATTGTGTTTCCGAATGACATCACCAGGAGGTAAAATATATAGTGGAGAGGAGATGCGGATGAGAGGGAGAAGAGAGGCAAATGAGAGGGAGAGAAGAGGGAGAAGAGAGACAGCGGAGAGGGACATGAGAGGAGAGGGAGAGAGGAGAGAGAAAGGAGATGCAAAGGAGCGGAGAGAAGAGAAGAGGAGAGGAGAGGAGAGGAGAGGAGAGGAGAGGAGAGGAGAGGAGAGGAGAGGAGAGGAGAGGAGAGGGAGAGAGGAGAGGAGAGGAGAGGAGAGGAGAGGAGAGGCAGTGTAGAGTGAGAGGAGAAGGAGAAGAGAAGCTGAGGAGAGGGAGAAGAGAGGGAGAGGAGAAGTGAGGGAGAGGAGAGAAGAGGAAAGGAGAGGAGAGGGAGAGGAGAGGGAGAGGCAGAGCATTGGCCAATTTGATCACCAGAGCTCATTGTTTCCCCTTAGATGAAATACATACTCAGATGAATAGGGTAGATAACAATATAAGCCTGTCATTGAAAGTAAGAAAAGATGCCCAATCTCAGATGTAGCTGGTGTTTTCTGGAGTGCTCCCATAGATAATGTAACATTAGATCTAAACACACAAGTATTTAAGCCCAAACTCCCAAATATATCCTCCTTCTCCGACTTCCCTACAAGATAAAGCCAGTAAATTACTAGAACGTGGCCAGTGAATGGATGAATGTAGTATTTAGCCAGAAGCAATTGATCCCAGCAACTCAAGTCTGGTCATTCTGAATGGTGCTGGATGCTTGACATTGATAGCGATGTAATGGGCTGTGCAGCATGGTAAACATGAAATGTCATGTATAGGGGGCCGCTGACTTCGCCGGATCAATAGTGGACCTGACGTATAGAATCTGGAAAGATACTATCTGTCTGACTGCTGATGGCAATAAACTGAAGATTAACCTTTACATTATTTGGTTGGTTGCAGGAAGTAGCCTGAAGGGCATGCTCCGCTGTTTACTAATAAAAATATAGCCTTCCAACAGCAACACAGACCTTGGAATTATTTTTTGTATTTAATTAGGATCCCCATTGGCTGTTGCAAAAGCCTCAGTTACTCTTCCAGGGGTCCACACAAAACATGAAAGATGACATTATACAGAACATTAATAGAAAAGAACAGCTCACGGACAGAACTACATCATTTTATAAAAGGCACACATAGCCTAAATATCAATACATACACACAAAATATCTAGGTAAAATGTGGGGGGAGGCATTAGGCCGTGAGGTGTTGCTTTTTGTAACCAGGTTTGCTGTTCATTTGAGCAATATGAGATGGAAGGGAGTTCCATCCAATAATGGCTCTATATAATACTGTACGCTTTTTGAATTTGTTCTGGATTTGGAGACTATGAAATGACCCCTGATGACATCTCTGGTGGAGTAAATATGTGTGTCAGAGCTGTGCATAAGTTGACTATGCAAACAATTTGGAATTTTCAACATATTAATGTTTCTTATAAAAAATAAACAGTCAGTCTCTTCTCAACTCTTAGCCAAGAGAGACTGGCATACATAGCATTTCTATTCACCCTCTGATTATAAATAAGAGGAAGACGTGCCGCTCTGTTCTGGGCCAGCTGCAGCTTAACTAGGTATTTCTTAGCAGCACTTGACCACATGGCTTGTTAAGACAAAACTAGAGCCTGCAGGACTTGCTTTGTGGATTGTGGTGTCAAAAAAGCACAACATATATTTATTACAGACAGACCTCTCCCCACTTTACAACCATTGAATCTATATGTTTTGACCATGACAGTTTACAATCTAAGGCAACACCAAGTAATTTAGTCTCCTCAACTTGTTCAACAGCCACACCATTCATTACCAGATTCAGCTGAGGTCTAGAGCTTATGGAATGTTTTGTACCAAATGCAGTGCTCTTAGTATTAGGAATGTTCAGGACCAGTTTATTACAGGCCACCCATTCCAAAACTGACTGCAACTCCTTGTTAAGGGTTTTAGTGACTTCATTAGCTGTGGTTGCTGACACGTATATGGTTGAATCATCAGCATAATTGGAAACACAGGCTTTGTTTAACTTTGGGGTAGGGGGCAGTATTTTCACGTCCGGATGAAAAGCGTGCCCAGAGTAAACGGCCTGCTACTCAGCCATAAAAGCTAGAAGATGCATATTATTAGTAGATTTTGATGGAAAACACTCTGAAGTTTCTAAAACTGTTTGAATGATGTCTGTGAGTATAACAGAACTCATATGGCAGGCGAAAACCTGAGAAAAAATCCAACCAGGAAGTGGGAAATCTGATTTTCAACTCAGCTCCTATTGAAGATACAGTGGGATATTGGTCATGTTGCACTTCCTAAGGCTTCCACTAGATATCAACCGTCTTTAGAGCCTTGTCTGATGCTTCTACTGTGAAGTGGGGCCGAATGAGAAGGGATTGAGTAAGGTCTACCATGAGCTGAACATGAGCTGACCATGCGCGTTCATGTGAGAGCGAGCCATTTTCCAGCCAAAGATAGGAGTCACAAAAAGCAGAAATAGAGATAAAATGAATCACTATTTTTGATGATCTTCATCAGATGACACTGATAGGACATCATGTTACACAATACATGTATGTTTTGTTCGATAATGTGCATATTTATATCCAAAAATCTCAGTTTACATTGGCGCCATGTTCAGAAATGCCTCCAAAATATCCGGAGAAATTGCAGAGAGCCACATCAAATAACAAAAATACTCATCATACACTTTCATGAAAGATACATGTTTTACATAGAATTAAAGATACACTTGTTCTTAATGCAACCGCTGTGTCAGATTTCAAAAGAACTTTATGGAAAAAGCAAACCATGCAATAATCTGAGACGGCGCTCAGATAGAAACAAAATTTATCTGCCATGTTGGAGTCAACAGAAATACCAAATTACATTAAAAAATATTCCCTTACCTTTGATGATCTTCATCAGAATGCACTCCCAGGAATCCTAGTTCCACAATAAATTGTTGTTTTGTTCGATAATGTCCATTATTTATGTCCAAGTAGCTACTTTTGTTAGCACGTTTAGTACACATATCCAAACGCTCGTGCAGGTCCAGGCGAACTTCGGACGAAAACTTCAAAAAGTTATATTACAGGTCGAATAAACTTGTCAAACTAAGTATAGAATCAATCTTTAGGATGTTGTTATCATAAATATTCAATAACGTTCCAACCGGAGAATTCCTTTGACTCTATAGAAGTAATGGAACGCAAGTCGATATCATGTGGAATGCGCATGACCAGGACCTGGCTCTCTGCCAGACCACTGACTCAAACAGCTCCCATCCGGCTCAACATCACAGTAGAAGCTTCATTCAACGTTCTACAGACTGTTGACATCTAGTGGAAGCCGTAGGAAGTGCAAACAGATCCATATCCCACTGGGATTTCAATACGCGATGAGTTGAAAATCGACCAGCCTCAGAATTCTCACTTCCTGTTTGGATTTTTTCTCAGGTTTTTGCCTGCCATATGAGTTCTGTTATACTCACAGACATAATTCAAACCGTTTTAAAAACTTCCGAGTGTTTTCTATCCAATAGTAATACTAATATGCATATATTAGCATCTGGGACAGAGTAGGAGGCAGTTCACTCTGGGCACGCTATTCATCCAAAGTGAAAATGTTAATTAATTAATTTGATTAATATTATGGTGTTTCCATTCAGAAAAAAATTGTCCGTTTGTAAAATTGTCCGGTCTTACAACGGCAGTCAAGCACCCAAGCTAACGTTGGCTAGCTACTTCCTAACATAAATGAGACCACTCTGACCATTTTACTCGCCCTAGCAGAGCTGGTAAGGCAGTTTTTGTGTTAACCAGAGCGTTGGTGACTGTAAATGTGCTGCTGGAAACAATTTAATTACGCTTTTTTCCCGACGTATACTGACACCGGCCATATTCAACGGGTGTTGAGCGCTGGTAAAGTAATGATTCTGCTCTCTGGTACACTCAGAGGAGAGTGCTCTGAAATCTGTGTAGATAGTAGGCTGGACACATGAAATTCTTAACAATGTTATTTTCTGATAAGAACTAGTTCATTGCATCCGCTGTGGGGACCAGTTTCATAATATGACCATATTTCCCAGCTGCTTGCCATAATTTTGAAGGAATCACGAAAAGGCTCTTTGTTAGTGCATTTTTCACCCTGCCAGCTCCTATTAGTTCAATTGAGCATCGTGGCACGAACGTTCTATTCCCAGCTTATTTTTCAACATCACAATGCCTGCTTCGCTATTGTTGGCAATGAGACCTGCTCATGTTGTTTTATAGTTAAAATGTAAACAACAAAATGTAAACAACAAAATAATATTGGAACTCTGCGGTCTTCCCATTGTTTCCTATGGGGGAAATATAGGCATGTCTGTCGATTTCGCCAAATATCTCGCAATGTGTACATTTAGATTTTTTTCAAGTCGGGTGTAACTGGTGTGAAATGGCTAGCTAATTAGCGGGTGCACGCTAATAGCGTTTCAATCGGTGATGTCACTCACTCTGAGACCTTGAAGTAGTTGTTCCCCTTGCGGCTGTTGTGGAGCGATGGGTAACGACGCTTCTAGGGTGGCTGTTGTCTATGTGTGCAGAGGGTCCCTTGTTTGAGTCCAGGTAGGCGCGAGGAGAGTGACGGAAGCAAAACTGTTACACAGGCACCATTTTAATCAGGAGAATCCCCTCTTTATAATTATGTAAGTTTGGGCAGCGAGTTCGTTTGTCATCGATCACTAGACCAGAAATAGTCTGAAGTTTTAATTTTTTCCCTACTTTTTCATTACGCTATTGTTTACTTTCTACACAAGTAGTTTTTTCCCGTTTCGTCCGAAAGAACAGATTGTAGTGGTAAAATAAAAAGGGATACATTTTTTTTAAAATCTAAGCGTCACTCCAGTCAAAACAGGCTCTGCGAACGTTCGATTCCATTAATTTGCTATGGGTTCACGCTAGTGTTCCAGTTTAGCCAACGTTCTTAAACTTCTTATGGCTGAAGTCCCGGTAACGGGACCGATATGACAACAGCCAGTCAAAGTGCAGGGCGCCAAATTCAAAAAACAGAAATCTCAAAATTAAAATTCCTCAGACATTCATGTGTCTTATATCATTTTAAAGGTAATCTTGTTGTTAATCCAACCAAAGTGTCCGATTTCAAATAGGCTTTTCAGCGAAAGCACTACAAACGATTATGTTAGGTCACCACAAAACCACAATAAGCATAGCCATTTTTTCCAGCTAAATATAGCTTCACAAAAACCAGAATAGAGATAAAATGAATCACTAACCTTCGATTATTTTCATCAGATGACACTCAAAGGACTTCATGTTACACAATACATGCATGTTTTGTTTGATTAAATTCATATTTATATCAAAAACCTGAGTTTACATTGAGGTGACTAGATTCACTAGTTGCAAAAACATCAAGTGACTTTGCATAGCCCATCGTTTCAACAGAAATACTCATCATAAATATAGATGATAATACAAGTTATACACATTGAATTATAGATATACCTCTCCTTAATGCAACCGCTGTGTCAGATTTCAAAAAAACTTTACGGAAAAAGAAATGCACGCTATAATCTGAGACGGCGCTCAAAAGTAGCATACCACAGCTGCAAAGATGGCGTCACCATAAACACAAAAATACATGATAAATATTCCATTACCTTTGATGATCTACATCAGAAAGCACACCAGGAATCCCAGGTCCACAATAAATGTTTGTTTTGTTCAAAACAATCCATTATTTATGTCCAATTGTTAGCGCGTTTGGTAAACATGTCCAAACGCTAATTCTGGTCAGCTTTATATCGGACAAAAACTTCTAAATGTGATATTACCGGACGAAGAAACATTTCAAACTAAGTACTGATTCAATCATTAGGATGTTTTTAACATATAGCTTCAATAAAGTTCCAACCGGAGTATTCGTTCTTGTCTGCGTGAGCAATGGAACGTAGGTGACTTCCATGAAAAAAAAGCATGATCAGAAAATGGCTGCTTGATGGACACCTGACTGATTCTGCTATCATTCTCTCCCACAACATCATAGAAGTCTCATTGGAATTTCTATTGATGGTTGACATCTAGTGGAACCCCTAGGCAGTGCAACATCATTCATAACTCAAGTGGATTTCTTAAGGGACTCTGGTGAATACATACAGGCTCAGATATCTGACTTCCTGTTTTGATTTCAACTCAGGATTTTGCCTGCCAATATGAGTTCTGTTAATCTCACAGACATAATTCAAACAGTTTTAGAAACTTTAGAGTGTTTTCTATCCAATACTAATAATAATATGCAAATATTAGGAACTATGACTGAGGAGCAGGCCGTTTGATATGGGCACCTTTCATCATTTTGACTCGTTCTATTGTCCATAATATAGATAGCCAGAGCGAATTTACGGAAGCACCCACATATCCATTGAGAAAGCACAAGGACTATACCATTTAACTAAGCTAAGAATGACGAGAATAATCAAGTCAATAAACTTTGGGTAGTTAGATAGCCTATGGCTGATGTACTGGCAAGTTTGATGTATAACTGCTAACGTTAGGTAGCTAGCTAACATACCGGTACATACTGCTGTAATGATATGCTATGTGGTTCGTAAGGACAGCGTAGCTAATAAATTGTCAGCCAACATAACATGTCAGGTAACTTATTTGAAAAGTCCTTACTTTATTACATTGAGTAGCAAGCTACCCCTTGGTCGTTAGGGCAAATCTGGTCTGTGATAGGAGGGGGGTTTTCACACCTAGCTCGGTTATTAGACTATTCTTTAGTAAAGGTTGAATAGTCTGTTGTTCAGCTATTAGCCCTCCTCCCTAACTTGCAACAAATTGCTGTTCCCATCTCATTCCTTACCCTCTTCCACGCGTCATCAATCTGCTCCTGAGAGGCTCGCTTGTGGGCATGCTGGCAGGATATGGCAGCATCTTCGGTTGTGGGTCAAGAATTCTGCTTACACAAGCACGTTTGTCTGAAGGTGTGGTTATTCACAGGCAAATTGTTATATGCTATGGAGGTACATTTGTGTCTTTTTGTCGAGAGCAAAACCTTTTTTATTTTAAATCCAAAATAATTGTTTGGAAAGCAACTTTTTTCTGACACAAAGGAAGTCAAAGCGGACACCTACGAAGATGGCATCTCAGGTAAGCAGCACTGGGCTGTATTGACTTATCCTAAAAATGACATCTGCTGCTTTAGATTGAATGGTCATATCTCAGTTATTGTTTTATAAAAATAAGCTGTTTTCTTTACTTTCAGAGAGCGAGCTGACCAAGGGGTGGAAAATGTAGATATTGCCAGATGTTCACTGTCCGAGGAACAGGCCGTGGAAGCTTTATTTCTGGCAAAGTGTCCATAGGTAAACTGTTCTGTGTTCTTTTTCTCCATTTCTGCCTGTCTTGTTGTACATGGAACCTGTCTCAAGTGCATTATTTTAAAAAACCTTAAGATGTCAGCTGCTAATTTTCAGATTTACACCACAAACACAGCCATTTTCACTGGACTATCTGTTGCTACCAAGTCATGATTTCCCTGGGGGTTAGCCTTGCAATAACCAAGTGGTGAGACACATAGCCCTCTATATTTAAATGTTTCAGGTCCACTCTGATAGGTGTCTGCGTCACATACAGTATCTTCTATTGACATTATCTTCTATTGTTTGTCCTCATGTGTCTGTTTTTCAGCATAAAGTACTCTGTAGCCACTTAGTGTGGACACCAGGTGAGACCACACACACACAATAACAGTCTCTCTTCTTCACTTCATCCCTCTCCCCCTTCTCCCTAAATCCTCTAGGTTATATCAGCTGTTTTGGTGAACTCCTCCCGCATCTGAACTGAACACAGAACAGAACTGAACTGAACTGAACACAGAGGGCACAGCATGATCATAGGTGGTCGGGTCAACAGGAAGTATGATTAAAGAGATGCTTTACATTGAAATACAGACAGAGATGTAGTAGTCCCAGAGTTATAATGCATTTATGTATTGATAACACCTGGATAATGAACTTCTTTCAATAAAGCGTTTCACTTTCTACACTGGTTAAAATTAAGTATCTAATTGAAATACTATCCTGTGTCCTCAGATTAATGCAGATGAAGGGAGTTAAATATGCATAGTTTTTTTTCCTGTATATATGAATTACAAATCAATCATGTTTCTAGTCTATTGCATAGTTACAATGTGTAATCATTGATGTCCCAGGAGCAGGAGTGGTAAACACTGTTGAAGTGTATAATTGTAATACAGACATGCAGACACAGCATCATTCAAATAATGGAGTTTGATATGACTGAAAATAATGTCTCAGAGATTCATACCTGAACTGCACCTTTATTTGTCAAGGAAGAGTACATGATCAGTGAATATATTCAATGTACAGGCTACAATGTGGGAATCTCATGCGTGGTAATAACTACAGTACATGTGTATATAGGACTTGCATCCTTGGCACAATAAAGTTATTATATTCTACTCTATTCATAGGCTTCATTAATGCCTTTCAGACTTGAAGTTGATACAACAACTATGATAGCTAAGGTTCATAGATTGGTATGAAGATTAGTTCAGAACCTAACGTGTTAGGATCCATACACAGATTGGCAACATACTGTAGAAAGCAGTTATTTTTATCCCCCGCTACACAATAAGCAAGTAAATAGTTAGCTAGCTATGTTACTTCAGCTGCATTGCAAGGCAAGCTTACACAATTGTACATTACATTTGCAGTAAATGCTTTAGCTAGCTAGATTCTTAACATCCACTGTTTTACAAGACGACAGCCTGGTTTGCTGGTTTTCTCAGGAGTCCCTAAAACATTAAACAACACGAATTACAAATTCATTCTCCTAACACTAGCTAGCTGGCTAATGTCAGCTAGTCAGATAACTTGCTAAAGAGCGATTTTTGTAAATTAACTTTATGACAAAAAATATGCACAAACGTTTGTCTCTACATTAACTAACATATTCCTCTCAATTGTAAATTTTTTGCTTGACTCGCTATGACGTTATAACAACTTACATCTGGTTCCACCGTAATGTTTTGTCAGCCATCTATGTTGAAGAACGCCACAAAGCATGGGTGGCTCGCGTCAAAATTTGTCATTGGAACCACTCGATATGATTGGTCATATAAAAACCTTGGGACCCAAATGCATAATGAGTGCTCTAACTCCCCCTTGTGGTGGTCTGGAGCAATGAAGCCGTGACGCTGGGTACCTCTAAGTCCTGCGGTACAAGCTCGCAACTTTAAAGGAGGAACCACTGTATAGGCTGTCTCGTCGTTGTCGGTGATCAGGCCTACCACTGTTGTGTCGTCTGCAAACTTAATAATGGTGTTGGAGTCGTGCCTGGCCACGCAGTCGTGGGTGAACAGGGAGTATAGGAGGGGACTGAGCACGTACCCCTGAGGGGCTCCAGTATTGAGGATCAGTGTGGCAGATGTGTTGCTTCCTACCCTCACCACCTGTAAGTGGCCCATCAGGAAGTGCAGGATCCAGTTGCGGAGGGAGGTGTTTAGTCCCAGGATCCTTAGCTTAGTGAGCGGTATGCAAATTGGAGCAGTAGCGTGAGTGCTACGGGTCTGTAGTGTCATGACGTTGGCCTGGGGGTAGGTTTATGACAGTCATAAATACCTCTCCCCCCTTTTTCCTCTCTCTCTACCCTACTGATGTGACATTTGGTTAACATAGAGATTCTGGGAACATCAGAAGGTGGGGGGAAATTAACTATATTCTGGTAATCTGACCAATTGATCATATGCGGTGGTAGTAATGAATATGATGTCAGTTTGGTTGTCATCTGAGACATTCTGATCAATGATAGAATGACATAAACTCTACAGTGGAAAGTCTGCACATTGTAGTTATCGGAGTCACATGGAATTGTTGTTCAATTTAAATGTTTGAATATAAAATTATTGGTGAAGAGATGAAATGTAATTTTAGCTTCCAAATGAGAGATTTGGGTTTTCATAAGGTTAGGGCTCTGCTTAATCAGTGGCCCGCCCCTGTGAAGAAACATGGGTTATAAAACTTTTCAAACACGCCCTCCTCTCCCTTCCTATATAAAGCCTTGACGACAATATAACCTCCTGTTCCGAGGATTTGAGGACAACGGTCCATACGTTAAAAGGACTAACCTGTCAACTACAGAACTAAGCCAACCTCAGTGTGAGCTTTGGTTGCGAATGGTATGAACTTTGAACTCTTATTCACTACAGAAGTGATACCTCCTAGCCGTTGAGTTAGCAACAGCAGCTGCAAACATGGGCTAGGAAAGAACAGACAGAGTATCCCGTCTACCACACAACGACATTACTACAACGTATCCAATTTACCAGCAGAGACATTCTTCAAAGGACAAAGGACTCGGTTGGGCAACACGGCCTTCCATCTACCACCAACCTACCGAAGCGCAGCTCAGAGTAAATATTTATTGCATTTTCCTTTTCCAAATGGGCGGTAATTTAGAATGCATAAGATACTGTATTTACGATAGCATGGCATCTCCCTTTGTTCCTCAAGTCTTCCCGCTCTTTCACTCAAACCCAGCCCCCTTTTCTTTTGTGTAACCAGCTGTCATATCTGTTCCGTCCACTAGGGACGTTTTCCTTTATGACGTAATTTGTAAACAAGGTATGATTCATTCTGTGTATATGTAATTCTGTGTGATTAGTTAGGTATTTATTAAATAAATAATTCAACCCAATTTTGGATTGCTGATTCAACTTGTTAGCCAGGGTTCGTGAAGATAACCAAGAATTTACAACTTTCAGATGGGACTGAATTAAGGTGACGATTCATATTGACTGCTACTGATGTAAAATATTACTAGGTGTTTAAGAGTTTATTCGGAAGATAACAGCTCTATAAATATTATTTTGTGGTGCCCCGACTCTCTAGTTAATTACATTTACATGATTAGCTCAATCAGGTAATATTAATTACGGAGAAACTATTTTATAGAATAGCATGTCATATCACTTAATCCGGCATAGCCAAAGACATGACAGTAGTCATTTAGGCAGGTTGCCTTAGTGTTCTTGTGCACAGGGACTATGGTGGTCTGCTTGAAACATGTTGGTATTACAGACTCAATCAGGGACATGTTGAAAATGTCAGTGAAGACACCTGCCAGTTGGTCAGCACATGACCGGAGCACACATTCTGGTAATCAGTCTGGCCCAGCAGCCTTGTGAATGTTGATCTGTTTAAAGGTCTTACTCACGTCGGCTACGGAGAGCGTGATCACACAGTCGTCCGGAACAGCTGATGCTCTCATGCATGCCTCCGTGTTGCTTGCCTCGAAGCGAGCACAGACGTGATTTAGCTCGTCTGATAGGCTCGTGTCACTGAGCAGCTCGCGGCTGTGCTTCCCTTTGTAGTCTGTAATAGTTTGCAAGCCCTGCCACATAAGACGAGCATCAGAGCCGGTGTAGTACGATGCAATCTTAGCCATGTATTGACGCTTTGCCTGTTTGATGATGTCATGACGTTGCCCTCTTTGGGTACAGTGAGCACCATCCCCCTCTCTCTGTCTCCTACACTCAGGCTGCTGCGACCTCAGGTCGTACGTTCCAGGAGGAGATTATCTCCTCATGGCCACAGTATAGAGAGAGAGTGAGTTTTCATAGAGAGAGAGGGAGTTTTCATAGAGAGAACAAAGGAATTTCTTCCACCTCACAGAACTTGAGGTCCGAACAACATTTATGTTCTGGAGAATGTATAAAAGATAGGTGAAGAATCCAGCTACGAACTGGTCCGTTTGGTACAATTTTGTGAAACTCATGAGAGACAATACGGCCACATGACCATAACGCTGTTTACAATGGCCTCGGATATGAGGCTTACATCTAATTGATGTATAAGAAGAATGAGTGTGGATGATACTGTTTATGAAATTGTGTAATGTGATTTTGGTCTGTTTAATGAAGGAAACTCCAATTCCCTTTGGAGTTTAACTAAATCAGAGGACCGTCCATGAGCACAGTTATAGTCGGGCATCCGACTAGGTCCTTTTCTGCTTTTCCGAATAAAACCCCCACCCGGGTTTTCTATCACCAGACCAGCTTACCTCGATAACGAGAGGGCCAAGGTTTGAGAGGAGACCATAAACCTGAGTATAAGCTAAGGTTTGAGTAGATGGCTGAATCTTTTAACCATACCACGTGGTTAAACTCTTAGACTATCGATACTGACAGAATAAGAACAAGTCTTTGATATTAATTACTAGTCTGCAGCTAGGAATTTGGTATCATTGAACGCGAAGACCGACAACCGCCGAAACATCTATTCTATAACGACATGAATGTTACTCTGAACTATCCATTCTAACCACGGCAGAGAGAGAAAGAGGGCGGACAGACTCTCCAACAGAAACAAACTTTTCAACAGAGATCCCGACGACACACTGAGCGTAAATATACTGTATATATTGATTGCAATTGTTCCCGAATGAGTGAGCGTTCATGTGCAAAGGATTAGCATTTCAATTGTTATAATTATCTAACAGGCCGCCATGCCGGTTTAGCCCACTAGGGCACATTCTCCTATAATTTCCTTGTAAACATATCTACTGTTTTTTTATGCATTTCTGTGAATTACTTAGTTAGTAAATAAATGATTTTAAGACAATTGATGTATGGATGACTCAAAATGAAGACTGGGTTCGTGCAGATAACCAACAATTTACGACATTTGGAATGAGACTAATGTGAGGTAAAGACTACGTCATTAATCAGAAGACTAAGTGATCAGATATTAACATATCTGAAAGTTATTAGGAAAATTATAACGTTGTAATCTGAATATTTTCCTTGGTGCCCCGACTTCCTAGATAATTACAGTTACATGATTAATCAGTTTAATCGCGTAATAATAATTACAGAGAATTTTTGATAAAGATTAATCTTCAGTTTAATGATGCCAAAGACACGACAATGGTTTGTCGGAGAGCATAGCAGGATTTCTTATAAGCTTCCGGGTTAGAGTCCCACACCTTGTATTATATTGCCTGTAATCCATGGCTTATGGTTGGGGTATGTACAGTACGTACAGTCACTGTGGGGATGAAGTCCTTGATGCACTTATTGGTAAAGCCAGTGACTGATGTGGTGTACTTCTCAATGCCATCAGAAGAATCCCGGAACATATTCCAGTCTGTGATAGCAAAACAGTCCTGTAGTTTAGCATCTGCTTCATCTGACCAGTTTTTTATAGACCGATTCACTGGTGCTTCCTGTTTTAATTTTTGCTTGTAAGCAGGAATCAGGTGGATAGATTTGTGGTCAGATTTACCAAATGGAGGGAGAGGGAGAGCTTCGTACGTATCTCTGTGTGTGGAGTACAGGTGACGTAGAATTTTCTTCCCTCTGGTTGCACATTTAACATGTTGATAGAAATTAAAAAATTCTTGACAGGAGCATGTTTATCAATAATGGAATATTGGAAGTAGCAATTTCATAAATTCTTCAAGTGCAGCGTCTGGATGCTCCTTATTAATCACATTAGACCAACACATATTTTATACATCTTCCATATAAGAGTTACAACAAAAACTTTTGTATGATCTCTTATACACTATTTTAGGCCCAGCTTTTGGAACCTTGGTTCTCCTACATATAGCCACTATATTGTGATCACTGCATCCAATGGGTACGGATACAGCTTTAGAACAGAGTTCTACAGTATTGGCAAAATTTGGCCAATTGATCTTGGATGATCTTGGATGATCTTGTTCCTTTAGTGTTTGTAAACACCCTGGTAGGTTGATTAATAACCTGAACCAAATTACAGGCACTGGTTACAGTAAGAAGCTTCCTCTTGAGCGGACAGCTTGATGATAACCAGTCAATATTCAGGTTCCAAGAAAGTAGACATCTCGAGTTTACATCACATACAGTATCAAGAATTTCACACATATTATTTAGAAATTGACTATTTGCAATTGGTGGCCTATAGCAATGCCCCAAAATAATAGGCTTCATATTAGGCAGGTGAACATACAGCAACTGTTCTTCAATAACTCTTGACATGAGAAGCATTGCTGGGATATGGCTCTAAATACATGTAGCACATCCTGGGAACGAACCCGTGTCTGTAGTGATGCCTCTAGTGCTGCAATGCAGTGCCTTAGACCCCTGCGCCACTCGGGAGGCCAACAACTCCCCCATAAGCATTCCTGTCTTTTCTATAGATGTTATATCCTTGTATTGCTACTGCTGTATCATCAAATAAATTATATAAATAATTCTCAGAAATGGCGAAGACAGTTCATTCGGAAAGTACTGAGAAATGCACAGCTGTGTGTCGTCCGCATAGCAGTGAAAGTTGACGTTGTGTTTCTGAATGGCATCACCAAGAGGTAGAATATACTGTATATGCATGTTGTCTGATGTTAGAAAGTTACTAATTTCATGAACCTTATTTCTAAGACTACATACATTAATATGAGTTATTTTCAGCCCTTTCTTGGGTAGCTTCTCAGAGATAGACATAATATGGAGAAGAACAACAACAAAAAACATGAGTTGTCCATTAATCCGTTGGTGTGTGTAAGTGTATGTGTGTGCTGCGGGGTTAGGGCTCTGTGGGTGCTGCGGGGTTAGGGCTCTGTGGGTGCTGCGGGGTTAGGGCTCTGTGGGTGCTGCGGGGTTAGGGCTCTGTGGGTGCTGCGGGGTTAGGGCTCTGTGGGTGCTGCGGGGTTAAAGCTATGAACCCATAGGTTTGGCTCTCCCATCCCTTCCATGCTCTTGGGAGGGAGGGTGGACAATGAGCCTGTTATATCGGATGTAAGCACTGTCTGGCAGCTTTCGTGGCTGGGATAAGTTCTTTCCTCTTCTGGAGCACAGCTTCAGGATAGTCCTCGTTGAGGAAAATGTACATTACCCTCAAGTTTTTGGTTCTTTCCAGAACCTCTACCTTGGCCTCGAACCTCACGAACTTGACAACTATCGGCCTGGGCCTGTCACCTGGGCCATGGTGGGTTTTCCAGCCCTGTGGGTCCTGGAAAATATTCTCCGAGATAATTTCCTTCACTTTGTCCTCAGACTATG
This sequence comes from Salvelinus namaycush, assembly GCF_016432855.1. Classification (NCBI taxonomy): domain Eukaryota; kingdom Metazoa; phylum Chordata; class Actinopteri; order Salmoniformes; family Salmonidae; genus Salvelinus; species Salvelinus namaycush. Next base: position 10,634,099 of record NC_052321.1, on the reverse strand, counting down.
TCCAGGTCTTGTAGAGATTCTTCAATTCCGTCTTCAACAATGTTGTTCTGCCTTGAACAATTGTTGTCATATTGTCGTTTTCCTGTTTAAACTCATCGAGTTGACCCTGGGAGAACTGCAAACTGTTCTTCAGGTCTGGGACCTCTCTTATCAGGTTGTCCATTCTTTAATTCGTTTACTCCACCAGTATTTGGACACAACACTTGAAGCTGGAAACTGCTTGTAAAACTATTTTAGTTTGTTTAAAAGATCCTTCACCTGTGATAGAGAGACACCACTGTCTTCAACGGTACTCCCACCGGCTTTGGTCTTTGTCAATGTAGCATCAGTTACGCTGTTAGTGCCTGCAATTCCAGGCAGGGTAGGTCGCAGGGAAGATGGAAACAGTACCAAACAGTAGGGATCAAGACAGCCACAAGCCCGGGACAATCAGCGGTCCCAGCCACAAGGGCTAACTGCGTCACGGGCTGCTTTCAAGCCCTCAAGGAAACCCAGCTAGCTTGATAGGCAGCTAATAATGGCAGCAGATAAGCTGCTACGACAAGCAGCTCATCATCAGACCCTCGGTCGACAAGATCTCTGGACAGATAGCAGCGGTCCCAGCAACTGACGCCAGCTGTGTCACGGGATCCAAAATCAAAAGGTAGCTAGCTAGTAACTTTTTCAATAGAACACATTTTCCAAACTTTCTAAACCATCAAACCAAGCGCTGCCCCATTATTGGCTTCTACCCGTATGAATATCGTAAATGTGAAAGATGAACACCTTCCCACCAGCAGGCACAACATACAACCGCCAGCCCTTGAGAACACATGCAGACAACTTGATTATTAAAAATGAACATACATAGCTATATTGTTCCACACCGCCATTATGACTAGTGCTGTGCAATAGAACTCAACTCAGTATAACAGCACAGCAGAAAATTGTTGGTGCTTGTCTGGGAGTTCCTTCATTGTGTCCATTTTGAAATGGGAAAACAAGAGGTATTTTTTCCTCCACCCCCAAAGTATGATCCTCTTTCACCCTGAAGCTTTGAGCCGGGGCCAAGGGTCTGAATGGTGCTGCTGAACCCCGGCCCTCCTAGTGACCCCTATCCCCGGCCCTCCTAGTAAGCCCTACCCCGGCCCTCCTAGTAACCCCTACCCCCGGCCCTCCTAGTAACCCCTACCCCCGGCCCTCCTAGTAACCCCTACCCCCGGACCTCCAAGTGGCTCCTATCCCCAGACTTCCTAGTAACCCCTACCCCCGGACCTCCTAGTAACCCCTACCCCCGGACCTCCTAGTAACCCCTATCCCTGGACCTCCAAGTGGCCCCTATCCCCGGCCTTCTTAGTGACCCCTATCCCCAGCCCTCCCCTGGCCCTCAAACTCAACATCAACTGCCCAGCATCCCACTCTCCTCAGGTGCCAGGAGAACACATACACACACACAGACACATGCACACACACACACACACATGCACACACACACACACATGCACACACACACTACAGGGCAGAGCAGAGAAGAGCAAGGTACAGCAGCACCCCTCTGGGCCTAAAGACCGACCTCGGGCCAAGACCACAACAGAGCACCACAGTTCCCACACAAGCCCTGGAGCATGACGAGGGAAGCAGAGGAAGATAGAAGGAGATGAGTGTCGAGGAGAGGAAGGGGAGGGGGCAGCGTGGGGGACAGGGATAAACACAGGGGTAGAGGAAGACGGGCTGAGAGAGGGAAAGGCAGATATTAGACAGGATTTAGGTGAGGTGTAGGCAAGAGAGAGGGGGAAGAGAGGGAAGGAGAGATAGAGTGAGGAGAGAGGTAGGTGAGGGATAAAAACAAAAGGATAGTCAGGCAGGCAGAGAAAGAGTGAGATGAAAGAATTGGGGGGAGAGGCAGAGACCAGACAGGCAGGCAGACAGACAGGCCCTGCTGCAGAGACAGACGTGACGGTGCAGTGGTGCAATGAGAGAGCTTCTTTCCCTTCCTTCCTCTTCTGCATGACTGAGTCTGATGACAGGGCACTATTCCCTGAGCGTTCCCTGATAGAATGACATCACCTTCTTCTTCTTATCTTCTTCTTCTTCTCCCTTTGTGATAAGTCAAGGCGAGGAGGACTACAGGAGGACTACAGTCAACAGACAGACATTGGTCCCGTCTTCGTTTGTTTACCTCTGGAAATAATAACCGCCTCGGGCTGGCTTCTCATTAAAGCGACCAGATGAAACAACAACAACATGAGTCAGGTTTTTAAAAGGATCTATAATTTGATGGAAGAAAAGATGGATGCTCAAAAGACCTCCAACTCGGGGCGAGAGGCCGTTGAGAATCTTCCTCTAAATAGAACATGATGATTTCTCTTCTCCTTGAGTATACAGTTAACATTGCCCTGGGCACTAAACCTTGAAACCCAGGATGTGAATTGACTAGAGGGTGTGTGATACAAGTGCCAGGGTCTGTCATATATAAAACACTTGCATTATTATTTCTCCCTTTACATTACACATATTTCAAGATTTCATTCTCTGCACAAGTTGCATAAAGTGATGATGACTCATAGAAGTTCTGTTCGCCTATTTCCATACATTACTGTCAGACTTATATGGGGATGATTCACTGGTGGGCTTATTGAATAGGACTGTATTCTAATATGAATGTGTGTGAAATTGCATTGTGTCTGTGCATATGGGTTTCTTTATCTCTCCCTATGTCTCTGACCCGGTTTGTGTGTGTGTGTGTGTGTGTGTGTGTGTGTGTGTGTGTGTGTGTGTGTGTGTGTGTGCGTGCGTGCGTGCGTGCGTGCGTGCGTGCGTGCGTGCGTGCGTGCGTGCGTGCGTGCGTGCGTGCGTGTGTGTGGCTGGATGGAGGGGTGTTGGCTGGTTGGAGGGGTGTTGGCAGGGTGGTGGTACCCTGCTGAGACAAGCCCTGCCCAGGCAGCCTGGCTGAGGGGAAAAGCTGTAGCACACACACACACAGCAGCTGCTCCTTCTGCAGCTGCTGCTGCCACTGCCCAGCCCAGCACTCCCTGACCCATCTATAGGAGAAAAAAGAGATAGGAGAGATGGAAGGGGGGGTGAGGGGACAGAAGAAGAAACACAGAGATATGGGGGAAAGAACAGAAAGGGGGAGAGAGTAGGGGAAATATGTACTGTACACAGAGAAGCAGAATATGAGAGGGATGAGGGAAGGGGATGGAGAGAGAAAAGGAGGGGCGAGAGAGTAGGGAGAGAGAGAAGGAGAAAGAGAAAGGGTGGGGTTAGGGGGATGGTGCACATATGAGTCATCACCACAGATGGATCCAAGCATTGCCACACAACCACCACACAAGACACAATCAGTCAGTGACACATTGACAAACGCTAAAGCCTACAAAATCGGATACAATTAAGTGGTTTAGTCACAATGAATCAGTGACACAATTAACTAACGTTGCAATCGGCATAATAACACATTTGTCTGTGGTTAACCTAAATGCACCATCACACCAGGCCTGTATTCAACAGATGCGTTCTACATTTAATGGAAGCCAATATTTCTTAGACCATAAAATGGCTATTCCTTAGGCCATATCTAATCAATGAAGATAAGGCTGGGAGTATGGTCAAGGACACTGAGAAAGGAATGTCTGCCATCAGGCCATTAGGCCCCAGAAAATACATATAGTGGCTGGGATGGGAGGCACAGTGAACGCCTCCAATTAGGAGAGTATTTAGTTCATTAACAAGGAAGACCTTGAGGTCGTTCTCTATAGCAACACAGTAGACCTCTCCTTTGCTATAACAACGCAGTAGACATCATCTTTAAACCAGCACAGTAGACATCTTCTTCTTTATAGCAGCACAGTAGACCTCTTCTTCTTTATAGCAGCGCAGTAGACCTCTTCTTCTTTATAGCAGCGCAGTAGACCTCTTCTCTATAGCAGCGCAGTAGTCATCTTCTCTAAAGCAGCGCAGCAGACATCTTCTTCTTTATAGCAGCGCAGTAGACCTCTTCTCTATAGCAGCGCAGTAGACCTATTCTTCTCTATAGCAGCGCAGTGGACCTCTTCTTCTTTATAGCAGCGCAGAAGACCTCTTCTCTATAGCAGCGCAGTAGACATCTTCTTCTCTATAGCAGCGTAGTAGACCTCTTCTCTATAGCAGCGCAGCAGACATCTTCTTCTCTATAGCAGCACAGTAGACCTCTTCTTCTTTATAGCAGCGCAGCAGACATCTTCTTCTTTATAGCAGCGCAGTAGACCTCTTCTCTATAGCAGCACAGTAGACCTCTTCTCTATAGCAGCGCAGCAGACATCGTCTTCTCTATAGCAGCACAGTAGACCTCTTCTCTATAGCAGCCCAGCAGACATCGTCTTATCTATAGCAGCAAAGTAGACCTCTTCTCTATAGCAGCGCAGCAGACATCTTCTTCTCTATAGCAGCACAGTAGACCTCTTCTTCTTTATAGCAGCGCAGCAGTCATCTTATTCTCTAAAGCAGCACAGTAGACATCTTCTTCTCTAAAGCAGCACAGTAGACCTCTTCTCTATAGCAGCGCAGGAGACCTCTTCTTCTCTATAGCAGCGCAGTAGACATCTTCTTCTCTAAAGCAGCATAGTAGACCTCTTCTTCTCTATAGCAGCGCAGTAGACATCGTCTTCTCTAAAGCAGTACAGTAGATCTCATCTTCTTTATAGCAGCACAGTAGTCGTCTTCTCTAAAGCAGTACAGTAGACCTCCTCTTCTTTATAGCAGCGCAGCAGACATCTTCTTCTTTATAGCAGCACAGTAGACATCTTCTTCTCTAAAGCAGCGCAGTAGACCTCTTCTCTATAGCAGCGCAGTAGACCTCTTCTTCTCTATAGCAGCACAGTAGACATCTTCTTCTTTATAGCAGCGTAGTAGACCTTTTCTTCTTTATAGCAGCGCAGTAGACCTCTTCTTCTTTATAGCAGCGCAGTAGACCTCTTCTCTATAGCAGCGCAGTAGTCATCTTCTCTAAAGCAGCGCAGCAGACATCTTCTTCTTTATAGCAGCGCAGTAGACCTCTTCTCTATAGCAGCGCAGTAGACCTCTTCTTCTCTATAGCAGCGCAGTAGTCATCTTCTCTAAAGCAGCGCAGCAGACATCTTCTTCTTTATAGCAGCGCAGTAGACCTCTTCTCTATAGCAGCGCAGTAGACCTCTTCTTCTCTATAGCAGCGCAGTAGACCTCTTCTTCTTTATAGCAGCGCAGTAGACCTCATCTCTATAGCAGCGCAGTAGACATCTTCTTCTCTATAGCAGCGCAGTAGACCTCATCTCTATAGCAGCGCAGCAGACATCTTATTCTTTATAGCAGCGCAGTAGACATCGTCTTCTCTATAGCAGCACAGTAGACCTCTTCTTCTTTATAGCAGCGCAGCAGACATCTTCTTCTTTATAGCAGCGCAGTAGACCTCTTCTTCTTTATAGCAGCGCAGTAGACCTCTTCTTCTTTATAGCAGCGCAGTAGACCTCTTCTCTATAGCAGCGCAGCAGACATCTTCTTCTCTATAGCAGTGCAGTAGACATCTTCTTCTCTAAAGCAGCACAGTAGACCTCTTCTTCTTTATAGCAGCGCAGCAGACATCTTCTTCTCTAAAGCAGCACAGTAGACATCTTCTTCTCTAAAGCAGCACAGTAGACCTCTTCTCTATAGCAGCGCAGGAGACCTCTTCTTCTCTATAGCAGCGCAGTAGACATCTTCTTCTCTATAGCAGCGCAGTAGACATCTTCTTCTCTAAAGCAGCATAGTAGAACTCTTCTTCTCTATAGCAGCACAGTAGTCGTCTTCTCTAAAGCAGTACAGTAGATCTCATCTTCTTTATAGCAGCACAGTAGTCGTCTTCTCTAAAGCAGTACAGTAGACCTCCTCTTCTTTATAGCAGCGCAGCAAACATCTTCTTCTTTATAGCAGCACAGTAGACATCTTCTTCTCTATAGCAGCGCAGTAGACCTCTTCTTCTCTATAGCAGCGCAGTAGACCTCTTCTTCTCTATAGCAGCGCAGTAGACCTCTTCTTCTCTATAGCAGCACAGGAGACCTCTTCTTCTCTATAGCAGCGCAGTAGACCTCTTCTTCTCTATAGCAGCACAGGAGACCTCTTCTTCTCTATAGCAGCACAGTAGACATCTTCTTCTTTATAGCAGCGCAGTAGACATCTTCTTTATAGCAGCACAGTAGACATCTTCTTTATAGCAGCGCAGTAGTCATCTCCTTCTTTATAGCAGTGCAGTAGACCTCTTCTCTATAGCAGCGCAGTGGTCATCTTCTTCTTTATAGCAGTGCAGTAGACCTCTTCTCTATAGCAGCGCAGTAGACCTCTTCTCTATAGCAGCGCAGCAGACATCTTCTTCTTTATAGCAGTGCAGTAGACCTCTTCTTTTCTATAGCAGCGCAGTAGACCTCTTCTTCTCTATAGCAGCGCAGTAGACCTCTTCTTCTCTATAGCAGCGCAGTAGACATCTTCTTCTCTATAGCAGCACAGTAGACCTCTCCTTCTCTATAGTAGTGCAGTAGACCTCTTCTTCTCTATAGCAGCGCAGTAGACATCTTCTTCTCTATAGCAGCCCTGCCTGGGAACATGATCTGTCACATTGCTGAGCTCCCCAACAATGCATCACACATACCTACAGAGAGAGAGAGAGAGAGAGAGAGAGAGAGAGAGAGAGAGAGAGAGAGAGAGAGAGAGAGAGAGAGAGAGAGAGAGAGAGACAAACACAGACATTCACACACAAACAAACACATACTAACACACGCACAATATACCACATTAAAAACACATAAACTGTAGGCAGGGAATTTGGCAGTGTGAGTTGAGTCGAGCACAGTATGAGCCCCCAGACCTGGTACTGGTTTTATCCTCCGCTCAAAGCCATTATACACTGTATATAAAAAAGTATGTGGATACCCCTTCAATTTAGTGGAGTCAGCTATATCAGCCACATCCGTTGCTGACAGGTGTGTAAAATCGAGCACACAGCCATGCTATCTCCATGGACAAACACTGGCAATAGAATGGCCTTACTGAAGAGCTCAGTGACTTTCAACATGGCACCATCATAGGATGCCACCTTTTCAAAAAGTCAGTTTGTCAAATTTCTGCCCTGCTAGAGCTACCCCGGTCAACTGTAAGTGCTGTTATTGTGAAATGGAAACATCTAGGAGCAACAATGGCTCAGCCTCAAAATGGTAGGCCACACAAGCTCACAGCACAGGACCTTCGAGTGCTGAAGTGCGTACTGTGTAAACATCGTCTTTCCTTGGTTGCAACATTCACTACTGAGTTCCAAACTGCATCAGGAAGCAAGGTTAGCACATGTACTGTTTGTTGGGAGCTTCATGAAATGGGTCTCCATGGTCGAGCAGCTGCACACAAGGCTAAGATAACCATGCACAATGTCAAGCGTTGGCTGGAGTGGTGTAAAGCTTGCCACCATTGGATTCTGGAGCTGTGAAAACACGTTCTCTGTAGTGATCTGGCAGTCCGGACGAATCTGGATTATGCGGATGCCAGGAGAACGCTAACTGCACGAATACATAGTGCCAACTGTAAAGTTTGGTGGAGGAGGAATAATAGTCTGGGGCTGTTTTTCATGGTTCGGGCTAGGCTCCTTAGTTCCAGTTAAGGAAAATCTTAGTGCTACAGCATACAATGACATTCTAGAAAATGCTGTGCTTCCAACTATTTGGTAACAGTTCAGGGAAGGCCCTTTCCTGTTATAGCATGACAATGCCCCCGTGCACAAAGTGAGGTCCATTCAGAAATGGTTTGTCAAGATCTGTGTCGAAGATCTTTACTACCCTGCACAGAGACCTGATCTCAACTCCATTGAACACCTCTGGGATGAATTGGAACGCTGACTGTGAGCCAGGCCTAATCACCCTACATCAGAGCCCGACCTCACTAATGCTCTTGTGGCTGAATGGAAGCAAGTCCCAGCAGCAATGTTCCAACATCTTGTGGAAAGCTTTCCCAGAATAGTGGAGGCTGTTATAACAGCAAAGGGGGAACCAACTCCATATTTTGGAACGAGATGTTCGACGAGCAGGTGTCCACATACTTTTGGTCATGCAGTGTAGATTACAGCAACACAGGGAGGCAGGCTGGGCTTACTGTACCTGGGGAAAAACCTTTTGTTATGTCTCATCTATTGCCTGAAGTACGGTGGTTCAGTGCCTTGCAAAAGTATTCATCCCTCTTGGCTTTGTCTACATGAAACACTGATTAAAGTTGGTCAAAAGGTCACTGTATGATTTTGTGTGTTGTAATTAGTCAACTGAAAATGTGGTTAGATTTTTAAAACGACTGTTTTTTTGATGATCTGTTTAGAGTTTTATAATAAGAGTTGTGAAAATGTACCACATACAAAAAAACTGTAATTTTACAACAATAACAACATAACTATATCACCGACCAGGTGAGAAGCATTTTATAAGTTTACTACCTACATGTATACACAACACCAATAGATTTCCGTAATCTTTAAAACAGTAAAAGTTTGCGATTGACTTAAAAAGTGGAGATAAGAGAACATAGACATTCTGCCCGGCATCTCTCCATGCCGACAAGCAGTATACTAGACAACTATCCCGTAGCAGCAGTTGTCCAACACTCCTGTAGAGGGCAGTGTTAATACCAGAAATATGAGAGAATGAGCGAGTGAGAGTGAGAGAGCGAGAGCAAGAGAGAGAGAGAGAGAGAGAGAGAGAGAGAGAGAGAGAGAGAGAGAGAGAGAGAGAGAGAGAGAGAGAGAGAGAGAGAGAGAGAGAGAGAGAGAGAGAGAGAGAGAGAGAGAGAGAGAGAGATGATATTTGATCTTAAAGAAAGAAATTAGCTTTTTTACATATTTTGCCATGACTTATTCTAAGTTAATGAATGACTAACAAAATCAATGGGGGCCCTCTGGAGGTTAGGGCCCCTGGGCACGTGCCCTACATGACCGGTCAGTATTCAGACATGATTACTACAAGTTTAGATAGCTGGCTAATCTAACTACCTAAAATAGCTGGCTAGTCTAACTGTCTAAAGATTGTTAGCTGACATGGCTAATTCAGTGACTGGCAGTGACTGACATAAGAAGACAAAAATTGCTGATGCACCACCAAATTTCGAACTTGCACCTTGTGTATTCCACTATTCTAGATCTCAGCAGTAAGTTTTGAGACCAAGACTTCCAAATAAATTATTAAAAATGTTGCAGTTTTAAAGCAAGTTTTCTACGGTTCTACATATTTTGCCATGGGGCGGAGATAACATTTAGAAATTATAGAAGAAATTTCATGCAGTTCAACTCATTTTGCCATGGGACAGATAGAAGATAGAACAATTCTAACTCTCAACAGTAAGTTGAGACCCAGACTGAGGCCCTAAGTGACCTCATGGAGCTTTATGCATGGAGCCGGCCCTGGAAATTACAGTAGCAGAATACCTGACCACTCTGACTGACCCAAAATTAAAAAAAGCTTTTGCTATGTACAGACTCAGTGAGCATGGCCTTCAGTGAGCATGGCTATCGAGAGATGTCACCATAGGCAGACCTGGGGGCTCAAAAGAAGACAGGCTATGTACACACTGCCCACAAAATGAGTTGGAAACCAAACTGCACTTCCTAACCTCCCACCAAATGTATGACCATTATAAAGACATACTGTGCCTTCAGAAAGTATTCATACCCCTTGTCTTATTCCACATTTAGTTGTGTTACAGCCTGAATTTAACATTTATTAAATTGCTTTTTTTCTCTCACCCATCTACACACAAATTACTGAAAATGAAATACATCTCATCAATATATCTCATTTAAATAAGTATTCACACCCCTGAGTTAATACTTGTAGAAACAGCTTTGGCAGCGATTACAGCTGTAAGTCATTCTGGGTGAGTCTCTAAGAGCTGCCACCTGACATCTAACACCTGGATTGTGTAACATTTGCCCATTTTATTATTTTCTAACTTAAAACTCTGTCAAATTGGTTGTTGATCATTGATAGACAACCATTTTCAAGTCTTGCCATAGATTTTCAAGAAGATTTTAAGTCAAAACTGTGACTCGGACACTCAGGAACATTCATTGTCTTCTTGGTAAGCAACTCCAGTGTTGATTTGGCCTTGTGTTTTAGGTTATTGTCCTGCTGAAAGGTGAATTCATATTCCAGGTTCTGGTGGAAAGCAGACTGAACCAGGTTTTCCTCTAGGATTTTGCCTGTGCTTAGCTCAATTCCGTAAAATCTTTATCCTGATAAACTCCCCAGTCCTTAACAATGACAAGCATACGCTTAACATGATACAGCCACCACTATGCTTGAAAATATGGAGAGTGGTACTCAATAATGTGTTGTATTGGATTTGCCCCAAACGTAACACTTTGTATTTAGGACAAAAACTAAATTGCTTTGCCACATGTTTTGCAGTATTAATTTTGTGCCTTGTTGCAAACAGGATGCATGTTTTGTAATATTATTTTTCTGTATAGGCTTCCTTCTTTTCACTCTGTCAATTAGGTAAATATTGGGGACTAACTACAATGTTGTTGATCCATCCTCAGTTTTACCCTATCACAGCCATTAAACTCTGTAACTGTTTTAAAGTCACCATTGGCCTCATGGTGAAATCCCTGAGCGGTTTCCTTCCTCTCTGCGACTGAGTTAGGAAGGACGCCTGTATCTTTGTAGTGACTGGGTGTATTGATACAACATCCAAAGTGTAATTAATAACTTCACCATGCTCAAAGGGATATTTAATGTTATTTATAATGATCCACCAATAGGTGCCCTTCTTTGCGAGGCATTGGAAAACCTCCCTGAACTGTGTGGTTGAAGCTGTGTTTTAAATTCCCTGCTCGACTGAGGGACCTTACATATACTTGTATGTGTGGGGTACAGAGATGAGGTAGTCATTCAAAAATAATGTTAAACACTATTATTGCACACAGTCTATGCAATTTATAATGTGACTTGTTAATCAGATTTTTACTCCTGAACTTATTTAGGCTTGCCATAAAAAAGGGGTAGATATTGAGTCAAGACACTTCAGCTTTTCATTTTTATAAATTAGACAAAAAAAAACATCATTCCACATTGACATTATGTGGTATTATGTGGTAAGCCAGTGCCATTTTTTCTCTCAATGTAATCCATTTTAAATTCAGGCTTTAACACAACCAAATGTGGAAAAAGTCAAGGGGTGTGAATACTTTCTGAAGGCACAGTATTTCCCTCAGATTACACAGACCCAGGAAGAAGAAGAAAAATTAAATACAATCTTGATAAACTCCCATATCTGTTAGGTGAAATATCACAGTGCAACCAGTTGAACACAAACAACATTGTAAATACAACCTATATACAGTATATCTGTTTATTTATTGTTTATTTTGTACTTCAACTACTTGCACATTGTTACAACACTATACATAGTCAATAATATGACATTCGAAATGTCTATATTCTTTTAAAACTTGCGTGAGTGTAATGTTTACTGTTAATTTCTGATTGTCTATTTCCCTTGTTTATTTGACTTATGTTTACTGTATTTTCCACTTGCTTTGGCAATGTTAACATACAGTATGTTTACCATGCCAATAAAGCCCTTTGAATTTAATTGAAAATTGAGAGAGAGAAAGTGAGAGAGAGAGAGAGAGAGTAAGAAAGTGTGTGAGAGAGAAGGAGAGAGAGAAAGAGAGAGTGAGAGAGAGAGAGAGAGAGAGAGAGAGAGAGAGAGAGAGAGAGAGAGAGAGAGAGAGAGAAGGAGAGAGAGGAGAGAGAGAGAGAGTGAGAGAGAGAGAGAGAGAGAGAGAGAGAGAGAGAGAGAGAGAGAGAGAGAGAGAGAGAGAGAGAGAGAGAGAGAGTAAGAAAGTGTGTGAGAGAGAAGGAGAGAGAAAGAGAGAGTGAGAGAGAGAGAGAGAGAGAGAGAGTAAGAAAGTGTGTGAGAGAGAAGGAGAGAGAGAAAGAGAGAGTGAGAGAGAGAGAGAGAGAGAGAGAGAGAGAGAGAGAGAGAGAGAGAGAGAGAGAGAGAGAGAGAGAGAGAGGAAAACGCAGGCGCTCCCACACAACTAGGATTTCTGTCATTCTTGGCAGCCTTTCAGAGAGGTCACTGCAGAAATATCCAGGCAGAGCAACCTTCAAACTTCAAGAGGTTCTATTCTCCCCAATCCAAGGGGGATTTAATTAATCATTAATTTAAGTCGGCATGGGGTATAAATGACTCTTTCTGATAAAATTCCCGGGCCTGCTCTCCAAAGCATTAACCCTCCTCTGATTTACTCAAGATGTTTCAGACATTATACAACGAGCTCGTGTCATACCATGGTAAATGGTTTGTGTCAAACCATGGTAAATGGTTTGTGTAATGCCATGGTAAATGGTTTGTGTGATACCATGGTAAATGGTTTGTGTGATACCATGGTAAATGGTTTGTGCGATACCATGGTAAACGGTTTGTGTGATACCATGGTAAACGGTTTGTGTGACACCATGGTAAATGGTTTGTGTGCTACCATGGTAAACAGTTTGTGTTATACCATGATAAACGGTTTGTATGATACCATGGTAAATGGTTTGTGTAATACCATGGTATACGGTTTGTGTGATACCTTGAGCACTTCCGGGTTGGAGCGAGTAGTCACATTTCGCTTCGCTCCACAGGTAGTATTACATTTCATTTCATTTCATTTCATTACAACGGTTTGATTTGTTTGATCTTAGCAATTTATTCTTAGCTAGCTACATAGCCGTCTTTGTATCAAAGATAATTGTGTAGTTTAGAGTAATTATCGAGGTTAGCTAGCCAGCTATTTTCGTCCTTCTAACGTAGTCAACACTGCTAGCTAGCCAGCTAGCCAACTTCTACCGAATAGCACCACTGTAGAAACTATTACATTACAACGGAACGACTTGATTGGTGTAGTGTTAGCTAGCTACATAGTTGTCTTTGCTGTCTTTGTATCTAAGATAATTGTGTAGTTTAGAGTAATTATCGAGGTTAGCTAGCCAGCTATTTTCGTCCTTCTAACGTAGTCAACACTGCTAGCTAGCCAGCTAGCCAACTTCTACCGAATAGCACCACTGTAGAAACTATTACATTACAACGGAACGACTTGATTAGTGCAGTGTTAGCTAGCTACTTAGTTGTCTTTGCTGTCTTTGTATCTAAGATAATTGTGTAGTTTAGAGTAATTATCGAGGTTATCGAGGTTACCTAGCCAGTTATCGAGGTTACCTAGCCAGCTACACTTTCAAACAAAGTCAACAACGCAGCCACTGCTAGCTAGCCTACTTCACCAGCCAGCAGTACTGTATCATTTTAACCATTTTAGTCAATAAGATTTTTGCAACGTAAGCTTAACTTTCTGAACATTCGAGACGTGTAGTCCACTTGTCATTCCAATCTCCTTTGCATTAGCGTAGCCTCTTCTGTAGCCTGTCAACTATGTGTCTGTCTATCCCTGTTCTCTCCTCTCTGCACAGACCATACAAACGCTTCACACCGCGTGGCCGCTGCCACTCTAACCTGGTGGTCCCAGCGCGCACGACCCACGTGGAGTTCCAGGTCTCCGGCAGCCTCTGGAACTGCCGATCTGCGGCCAACAAGGCAGAGTTCATCTCAGCCTATGCTTCCCTCCAGTCCCTCGACTTCTTGGCACTGACGGAAACATGGATTACCACAGATAACACTGCTACTCCTACTGCTCTCTCCTCATCTGCCCACGTGTTCTCGCACACCCCGAGAGCTTCTGGTCAGCGGGGTGGTGGCACTGGGATCCTCATCTCTCCCAAGTGGACATTCTCTCTTTCTCCCCTGACCCATCTGTCTATCGCCTCCTTTGAATTCCATGCTGTCACAGTTACCAGCCCTTTCAAGCTTAACATCCTTATCATTTATCGCCCTCCAGGTTCCCTTGGAGAGTTCATCAATGAGCTTGACGCCTTGATTAGTTCCTTTCCTGAGGATGGCTCACCTCTCACAGTTCTGGGTGACTTTAACCTCGCCACGTCTACCTTTGACTCATTCCTCTCTGCCTCCTTCTTTCCACTCCTCTCCTCTTTTGACCTCACCCTCTCACCTTCCCCCCCTACTCACAAGGCAGGCAATACGCTTGACCTCATCTTTACTAGATGCTGTTCTTCCACTAATCTCATTGCAACTCCCCTCCAAGTCTCCGACCACTACCTTGTATCCTTTTCCCTCTCGCTCTCATCCAACACTTCCCACACTGCCCCTACTCGGATGGTATCGCGCCGTCCCAACCTTCGCTCTCTCTCCCCCGCTACTCTCTCCTCTTCCATCCTATCATCTCTTCCCTCTGCTCAAACCTTCTCCAACCTATCTCCTGATTCTGCCTCCTCAACCCTCCTCTCCTCCCTTTCTGCATCCTTTGACTCTCTATGTCCCCCATCCTCCAGGCCGGCTCGGTCCTCCCCTCCTGCTCCGTGGCTCGACGACTCATTGCGAGCTCACAGAACAGGGCTCCGGGCAGCCGAGCGGAAATGGAGGAAAACTCGCCTCCCTGCGGACCTGGCATCCTTTCACTCCCTCCTCTCTACATTCTCCTCTTCTGTCTCTGCTGCTAAAGCCACTTTCTACCACTCTAAATTCCAAGCATCTGCCTCTAACCCTAGGAAGCTCTTTGCCACCTTCTCCTCCCTCCTGAATCCTCCTCCCCCTCCCCCCCCCCCCCCTCCCTCTCTGCGGATGACTTCGTCAACCATTTTGAAAAGAAGGTCGACGACATCCGATCCTCGTTTGCTAAGTCAAACGACACCGCTGGTTCTGCTCACACTGCCCTACCCTGTGCTTTGACCTCTTTCTCCCCTCTCTCTCCAGATGAAATCTCGCGTCTTGTGACGGCCGGCCGCCCAACAACCTGCCCGCTTGACCCTATCCCCTCCTCTCTTCTCCAGACCATTTCCGGAGACCTTCTCCCTTACCTCACCTCGCTCATCAACTCATCCTTGACCGCTGGCTACGTCCCTTCCGTCTTCAAGAGAGCGAGAGTTGCACCCCTTCTGAAAAAACCTACACTCGATCCCTCCGATGTCAACAACTACAGACCAGTATCCCTTCTTTCTTTTCTCTCCAAAACTCTTGAACGTGCCGTCCTTGGCCAGCTCTCCTGCTATCTCTCTCAGAATGACCTTCTTGATCCAAATCAGTCAGGTTTCAAGACTAGTCATTCAACTGAGACTGCTCTTCTCTGTGTCACGGAGGCGCTCCGCACTGCTAAAGCTAACTCTCTCTCCTCTGCTCTCATCCTTCTAGACCTATCGGCTGCCTTTGATACTGTGAACCATCAGATCCTCCTCTCCACCCTCTCCGAGTTGGGCATCTCCGGCGCGGCCCACGCTTGGATTGCGTCCTACCTGACAGGTCGCTCCTACCAGGTGGCGTGGCGAGAATCTGTCTCCGCACCACGTGCTCTCACCACTGGTGTCCCCCAGGGCTCTGTTCTAGGCCCTCTCCTATTCTCGCTATACACCAAGTCACTTGGCTCTGTCATATCCTCACATGGTCTCTCCTATCATTGCTATTGCAGACGACACACAATTAATCTTCTCCTTTCCCCCTTCTGATAACCAGGTGGCGAATCGCATCTCTGCATGTCTGGCAGACATATCAGTGTGGATGACGGATCACCACCTCAAGCTGAACCTCGGCAAGACGGAGCTGCTCTTCCTCCCGGGGAAGGACTGCCCGTTCCATGATCTCGCCATCACGGTTGACAACTCCATTGTGTCCTCCTCCCAGAGCGCTAAGAACCTTGGCGTGATCCTGGACAACACCCTGTCGTTCTCAACTAACATCAAGGCGGTGACCCGTTCCTGTAGGTTCATGCTCTACAACATTCGCAGAGTACGACCCTGCCTCACACAGGAAGCGGCGCAGGTCCTAATCCAGGCACTTGTCATCTCCCGTCTGGATTACTGCAACTCGCTGTTGGCTGGGCTCCCTGCCTGTGCCATTAAACCCCTACAACTCATCCAGAACGCCGCAGCCCGTCTGGTGTTCAACCTTCCCAAGTTCTCTCACGTCACCCCGCTCCTCCGCTCTCTCCACTGGCTTCCAGTTGAAGCTCGCATCCGCTACAAGACCATGGTGCTTGCCTACGGAGCTGTGAGGGGAACGGCACCTCCGTACCTTCAGGCTCTGATCAGGCCCTACACCCAAACAAGGGCACTGCGTTCATCCACCTCTGGCCTGCTCGCCTCCCTACCTCTGAGGAAGTACAGTTCCCGCTCAGCCCAGTCAAAACTGTTCGCTGCTCTGGCACCCCAATGGTGGAACAAACTCCCTCACGACGCCAGGTCAGCGGAGTCAATCACCACCTTCCGGAGACACCTGAAACCCCACCTCTTTAAGGAATACCTAGGATAGGATAAAGTAATCCTTCTAACCCCCCCCCCCCCCCCCCCTTAAAAGAGTTAGATGCACTATTGTAAAGTGGTTGCTCCACTGGATATCATAAGGTGAATGCACCAATTTGTAAGTCGCTCTGGATAAGAGCGTCTGCTAAATGACTTAAATGTAAATGTAAATACCATGGTAAATGGTTTGTGTGATACCATGGTAAATGGTTTGTGTGACACCATGGTAAATGGTTTGTGTGATACCATAGTAAATGGTTTGTGTGATACCATAGTAAATGGTAAAAGGTTTGGTTAATGGGTTTTTCCTTAGGCTACATTGACCCGGTTTAGTGTGAACATGTCAGACAGAGCTTGCATGTAACATGTGAGATGTGAGTCACTGATGTTCAGAACAGACAACAACATGAAGGGTGGCGTTGTGAAACTTTCCCACAGTCAGGTTCAACTCACTAAGAGGAAGTCTCTTGGGAAAATACCATTTTGGAGAAAATGTTTGAGCTTCAATAATAAAGCAAACACATTACATTGAACATAAGGCATAAGGGCTGAATTAAGCCAAAACGGAATTTGACAGAAATATCCAGAGAAATGTTTCACGCCATCAGACAGATCTTAAAGAGACACACAAACACACACACCAGTAAGTCACCAGTATACATACACTCATTACATACAATATCACCCGATCCTTATCCTTCCATATAATCATCAGGCTACATGCATGGCTGGAGCACCACACAGCTCCTTTGTTCAAATAGTGTGTATCAACGTAATCTCAACGTTATTTCAATCCTCAACAACATTTCTCAAAGCATAATGCAATGAGTGATAGGATCGGGCCCCAAATGCCTACTGAACACAAGGGTTATAAATACAGTGAAATACACCGCACTCTTGTCATTCTTGACTCTTTTTATGCCCGTGCTAGCTGGTGTCTCCTGCCCCATAATGGCCCCCTTCAGTCTGTGCTATATAGAGGTTTAGGTTCCAGAGGCGTGGGCAACCAGCTGCACAGCTTGTTCTGGATGCTGATTGGATGTGAGTGTTGAGCGCACAGGACAAATGCGGAATAATTACCGCCGCCATGCCAGAGGCAAAATATGAACGCCGTGAAACTTGTCAACCACACACAGGCTTTCTAATCAAGCCTTCTATGTTTGTATGGGTGTGGGGTATATGTTTGTGTGTGTAATGCCTGAGAGCCTTGGCATGCTGGCAGAGAGGGCGGAATGTCACCCCCACACCCTGCCAGAGATGATCTGTGTGTCTGTATGGGAATGCCTGAATGTGTGTGTGTGTGTGTGTGTGTGTGTGTGTGTGTGTGTGTGTGTGTGTGTGTGTGTGTGTGTGTGTGTGTGTGTGTGTGTGTGTGTGTGTGTGTGTGTGTGTGTGTGTGTGTGTGTGTGTGTGTGTGTGTGTGTGTGTGTCATGAGGAGGCGGAATGCCCTGCACAGGCGCGATTGTTTGGACATGTCCCCGTCAGCTGTCTCTCCACTATTGAGAAATAACTTTGTGTGAGCTATTTGTTTTTTCATGGGGCTCACACCGATCTCTCACACCAGCTGCGTACTACATAACATGGGAATGCCCCAGTGTGGCTTCTTTTAGTCCGCGAGTATCTAGGGGAGGGAGGTATCATCCAGAAGCAGTGAAAAAAAGAAGGGATGCAGGGCGGAGGAGAGGAAGAGAGGAACCTATTGGTATCCTCTTTAAACAGTATTTTTTCCCATCTACAGGAAGCACCTGCAGTCCATCTCGCCTCGCTGGGATCAGCGGGGCAACCAGTGGCGTAAATGTTTTAAGGAAGACTTAATTAATTGATTCATTGAGTAGTAATAGCAGGCGATATATATCACAGGTGCCTTCGCTTTCATGCCTGTGGATCGCCAGTGGCAAAGTCAAACCTACAGAGGAAGTCTGTGCCAAAAGTAGTGCACCAAACACAACAGCTGTAGCAGGCATGTAGTCAAAGGCAAATGAAAGCAAACAGAGGGGCCTTTTTGGAAAACAGGGATCTGTTCAGCAGGGTGCAACACTACAGAATGTTAAGATCGAAAGGTAATGTGTAGAACATATACACTGTATAAACAAAAGTATATGGACACCCCTTCAAATGAGTGGATTCGTCTATTTCAGCCACACCCGTTGATGACAGATGTATAAAACCGAGCACACAGCCATGCAATCTCCATGGACAAACATTGTCTGTAGAATGGCCTTACTGAAGAGCTCAGTGACTTCCAACGTGGCACCGTCATAGGATGGCACCTTTCCAACAAGTCAGTTCGTCAAATTTCTGCTGCACTAGAGCTGTCCCGGTCAACTGTAAGTGCTTTTATTGTGAAGTGGAAACGTCTAGGGGTAGAACGGCTCAGCCGTGAAGTGGTAGGCCACAAAAAGCTCTCAGAAGGGGACTGCCATGTGCAGAATTTTTGTATATATAAAAACTTTTTTTTAACCTTTTTTTAACTAGGCAAGTCAGTTTAGAACAAATTCTTATTTACAATGCCAGCCTACTCCAGCCAAATCCAGACAACAGTGGGCCAATTGTGCACCACCCTATGGGACTCCCAATCACAGCCAGATGTGATACAGCCTGGATTTGAACCAGGTACTATAGTTACACATCTTGTACTGAGATGCAGTGCCTTAGATCGCTGCGCCACTCGGGAGACTGAATTAAGCACGTAACATGTAAAAAAAATCACTCACTACGGAATGAATTCCAAACTGCCTCTGGTAGCAATGTCAGCACAAGAACATTTCGTCAAGAGCTTTATGAAATGGGTTTCCATGGCTGAGCAGCCGTACACAAGCCGAAGATCACCATGTGCAATGCCAAGCGTCGGCTGGAGTGGTGTAAAGCTTGCCGACATTGGACTCTGGAGCAGTGGAAACACGTTCTCTGGTGTGATGAATCACGCTTCACAAATCTGGGTTTGGTGGATGCCAGGAGAATGCTACCTGCCCGAATGCATAGTGCCAACTGTAAAGTTTGGTGGAGGAGGAAAAGTGGTATGGGGCTGTTTTTCATGGTTTGGGCTAGGTCCCTTAGTTCCAGTGAAGATAAACCTTGAAGCTACAGCATACAATGACATTCTAGTCAATTCTATGCTTCCAACTTTGTGGCAACAGTTTGGGGAAGGCCCTTCCCATTTCAACATGACAATGCCTCCATGCACAAAGCGAGGTCCATACAGAAATGGTTTGTCGAGATCGGTGTGGAAGATCTTTACTGGCCTGCACAGAGCACTGACCTCAACCTCATCGAGGACCTTTGGGATGAATTGGAACGCAGACTGCGAGCCAGGCCTAATCACCCAACATCAGTGGCCGACCTCGCTAATGCTCTTGTGGCTGAATGGAAGCAAGTCCCCACAGCAATGTTCCAACATCTCATAGAAAGCTTTCACAGAAGAGTGGCGGCTGTGATAGCAGCAAAGGGGCGAACAACTCCGATATTAATGCCCATGATTTTGGAATGAGATGTTTTGACGAGCAGATGTCCACATGTAGTGTATGACTTTCTGTCAGCTCTATTCATTACATTTCTACCTGCAACATTCTGAACATTTCGTTTTTAGTATTTATCAGGATCCCCATTAGCTGTTGCCAAGGCACTAGTTACTCTCACAGATCACACCCCTGACTTACTGGGGTACAGTTGGCTGACCTAAATTCAATATGATGTTTTTAGGGTTAAAAAGCATGCCTCATAACACGGTTAAAATAAAAAATCTAATCAAATTGTATTTTGTCACATGCGCGGAATACAACAGGTGTAGACCTCACCGTAAAATGCTTACAAGTCCTTAACCAACAATGCAGCTCAAGAAATAGAGTTAAGAAAATATTTACTAAATAAACTAAAGCAAAAAATATAAGAAAATCAAAAAGTCATATAAGAAAATTACATAACAATAAAGAGGCTATATACAGGGGGTACCAATAACGAGTCAATGTGCGGTGGTACAGGTTAGTCGAGGTAATTTGAAAAGTGACTATACATTGATAATAAACAGCGAGTAGCAGCAGTGTAAAAACAAAAACAAATATGTAAATTGTCCAGGTGGCCATTTGATTAATTGCTCGGCAGTCTTATGGCTTTGGGGTAGAAGCTGTTAAGGAGCCTTTTGGTCCTAGACTTGGTGCTCCGGTACTGCTTGCCGTGCAGTAGCAGAGAGAACAGTCTATGATTTGGGTGACTGGAGTCTTTGACAATGTTTTGGGCCTTCCTCTGCCACCGCTAGTATATAGGTCCTGGATGTCAGGAAGTTTGGCCACAGTGATGTACTGGGCCGTACGCACTACCCTCTGTAGCGCCTTACGGTCAGATGTCGAGCAGTTGCCATAGAAGGCAGTGATGCAATCGGTCTGGATGCTCTCGATGGTGCAGCTGTATAACATTTTGAGGATCTGGGGACCCATGACAAATCTTTTTAGTCTCCTGAGGCGAAAAAGGTGTTGTAGTGCCCTCTTCACAACTGTCTTGGTGTGTTTGGACCATGGTATTTGGTTGGTGATGTGGACACCAAGGAACTTGAAACTCTCCTTCAGCCCCGTCGATGTCAATGGGGGCCTGTTCGGCCCTCCTTTTCCTATAGTCAACAATCAGCTCCTTTGTCTTGCTCACATTGAGGGAGAGGATGTTGTCCTGGCACCACACTGCCCTTTCTCTGACCTTCTACCTATAGGCTGTCTTACTGTTGTCGGTAATGTTGTGTCTTCAGCAAAGTTAATGATGGTGTTGGAGTCATGCTTGTCCACACAGTCGTGGGTGAACAGGGAGTACAGGAGAGGACTAAGCACACACCCATGAGGGGCCCCAGTGTTGAGGATCAGCATGGCAGATGTGTTGTTGACTACCCTTATCACCTGGGGGCAGCCAGAGAGGATGTCCAGGATCCAGTTGCAGAGGGAGGAGTTTAGTCCCAGGGTCCTTAGCTTAGTGATGAGCTTTGTGGGCACTATGGTGTTGAACGCTGAGCTGTAGTCAATGAACAGCATTCTCACATAGTTGTTCCATTTCTCCAGGTGGGAAAGGGCAGTGTGGAGTACGATTGAGATTGAGTCATCTGTGGATCTGTTGGGGCGGTATGCGAATTGGAGTGGGTCTAGGGTTTCCGGCACGATGATGTTGATGTGAGCCAGGACCAGCCTTTCAATGTACTTCATGGCTACCAACGTGAGTGCTACGGGGTGGTAGTCTTTAGGCACGGTTACCTTTGCTTTCTTGGGCACAGGGACTATGGCGGTCTGTTTGAAACATGTAGGTATTACAGACTCGGTCGGGGAGACGTTGAAAATGTCAGTGAAGACACTTGCCAGTTGGTCCGTGCATGCTTTGAGTACACATCCTGATAATCCATCTGGTCCTGCGGCTTTGTGAACGTTGCCCTGTTTAAAGGTCTTGCTCACATCGGCTACGGAGAGCGTGATCACACAGTTGTCCGGTACAGCTGGTGCTCTCATGCATGCTTCAGTGTTGCTTGTCTCGAACTGAGCATAAATGGCATTTCGCTCGTTTGGAAGGCTCGCATCACAGGGCAGTTTGCAGCTGCATTTCGCTTTGTAGTTTGTAATAGTTTTCAAGCTCTGCCACATCCGACGAGCATCAGCGCTGGTATAGTAGTATTAAAGCTTTTTTCTGCATTGATGCTTTGTCTATTTGATGGTTCGTCTGAGGGCATAGCGGGATTTCTTATAAGCGTCTGGATTAGTGTCACGCTCCTTGAAAGCGGCAGCTCTACCCTTTAGGTTGGGATATGTACATGTACGTATGGTCACTGTGGGGATTACGTTGTTGATGCACTTACTGATGGTGACTGAGGTGGTATACTCCCCAATGCCATTGGAGGAATCCAGTCTGTGCTGGAATCCAGTCTGTGAATTCCAGTCTGTGCTAGCAAAACAGTCCTGTAGCGTAGCATCTGTGTCATCTGACCACTTTCGTATTGAGCAAGTCACTGGTACTTCCTGATTTAATTTTTGCTTGTAAGCAGGAATCAGGAGGATATAATTATGGTCAGATTTGCAAAATTGAGATCGACGGGAGAGCTTTGTATGCATCTCTGTATGGAGTAAAGATGGTCTAGAGTTTTGTTTCCTCTGGTTGCACATGTGACATGCTGGTAGAAATGAAAGTCCCCAACCACTAGGAGTGTCTCTGCTGGATGAACATTTTCTTGTTTGCTTATGGCCTTATACAGCTCGTTGAGTGAGGTCTTAGTGCCAGCACCGGCTTGTGGTGGTAAATAGACGGCTACGAATAATATAGGTGAGAACTCTCTTGGTAGATAGAGTGGTCTATAGCTTATCATGAGGTATTCTACTTCAGGCTAGCAATACCTCAAGACTTCTTTAATATTAGACATCGCGCCCCAGCAGTTATCGACAAATAGACACACACACCCACCCCTCGTCTTACCAGACGTAGTTGCTCTGTCCTGCCGATGCACTGACAAGCCAGCCTGCTCTATATTATCTGTGTCATCGTTTAGCCTCGTCTTGGTGAAACATAAGATATTACAGTTTTTAATGTCCCATTGATAGGATAGTCTTAATCATAAATCATCCAGTTTGTTTTCCAATGATTGATCGTTGGCCAACAATACGGAGGGTAGTGGTGGTTTACCTACCCGTCGGCAAATTCTTACAAGGTACCCTGCCCTCCTCACCCTTTTTCTCCATCTTTTCTTCACGTGGATGACAGGGTTTTGGGGCTTGTCTCGACAAAGCAGTATATCCATCACGTCGGGCTCATTAAAGAAAAAATCTTTGTCCAGTTCGAGGTGAGTAATCGCTGTTCTGATGTCCAGAAGCTCTTTTCGGTCATAAGAGAAGGAAGCAGCAACATTATGTACAAAATGAGTTACAAACAATGTGAAATACCAAACAAAAAAAGCAGAGTTGGTTAATTAAGAGTCCGTAAAACGGCAGCCAATGGTGCCATTATCTGTTTTGAAGTGCTCTCTCTCTCTCTCTCTCTCTCTCTCTCTCTCTCTCTCTCTCTCTCTCTCTCTCTCTCTCTCTCTCTCTCTCTCTCTCTCTCTCTCTCTCTCTCTCTCTCTCTCTCTCTCTCTCTCTCTCTCTCTCTCTCTCTCTCTCTCTCTCTCTCTCTCTCTCTCTTCGGAGTGCATGCTGGGAGTGAGTCGTCAAGCAGGAGTGTTTGTGAGAGCGAATGGAAATTATTTTCACTCTATTGGGTTTTGGTATGTATATATATATATATTGATTAGTTTAGTTGTTTTAAGGGTATATTGTTTAACTATCATTAAGCACGTATAAGGGTGGTGGGATCGTTGAGGTTGTTTGTGTGTTTTTTCGCGAGGGCACAACCAGCGGGTGGGGCTGGTTGAAATGGCCACTCGCGGATGTGTAGAGTTTGAAAAACTTAGTCGGAGGCATGGAGTGAAGATTCTAGCCGAGGCCGGGTGTTCAGTAGAAGAATGTAGTCTTGCTGTGGGTGCGATCATTGGGTATGATAGCATAAAATCAGCCTCAAGGATGAATAGCGCTGTAGTGATCTTCTTAGATTATATTGAAAAGGTGAATAAAATAGTTGAGACGGGTGTTGTGTTACGGGAGACACAGAAGCAGGTGTTTCCGCTTATGAATCCGGCGAAAAAAGTGATACTTTCTAACGTGCCACCTTTTGTTAGAGATGAAGTGTTGCAGCGAGAGTTATCTCGTCATGGTCAAATCGTATCTACAATAAAGAAGGTTCTTTTTGGATGCAAATCTCCGTTGCTGAAACATGTCGTGTCTCATAGGAGGCAAGTGCATATGATATTAAAAAAGGACGTAGATGAACTGAATTTAGCGTTCAGTTTTAAGATTGATGGATTTGATTACGTATTTTACGCTTCGACTGAATCAATGAAATGTTTTGGTTGTGGAAGAGAGGGGCATTTGGTGCGCAGTTGTCCCGAGAATGAGCGCGCTGAGACCGGTAGTAGTTATAGTGCTGGTGCAAATAACGCACCAACGCGAGGGGATGAAAATGCTAAGGGTGCAGGGGAAGGGAGAAGGTGGGCAGATGTGGTTGGAAAAGTAGGAGAAGAAGGCATTGTGGATAAGGTGGAAATTGTGGTAGATCAGAAAAATGAGGGATTGGAAACAGGTGGTGAGATTGCGACTGCCGTCGCTGAGGTGGTGCTGGAGAATGAAATTGGAGGGCAAGAGGAGGTTGAAAAAGAAGCAGATGTTTTCAAAATACCGAGGAGTAAAAGGAAGAATGTAAGGGGGGGTGAAGGGTCTAGTTCTAAGAGAAAGGTAGAGAGTGATAAGTCAGTTGAAGATGAACAAGTGGTAGAGATGGTGGAGTTTTCTTCTGGGGAGGATAGCGAGAGTGAGTCATCTGACGCGTCACAACAATATAGTGAGACAAATGGGGTGGAAGGGAGATATGGAATAGAGAAGATACGTCAATTTCTAAAGGTGACAAAAGGGAAGAAATATATGCAAGATTACAATGTAAATGATTTTTTCCCTGAAAGTGAATTGTTTATTGAATCAGCAAAGTTTCTGATGTCAAAAATTACAGGAGGAGGGTTGAAAAGCCCTGAAATTGCTAGACTCAAGAAAGTGGTCACGAGAGTGATAAGTGATGTAAATTCGAAAGAAAATGAAAGAGTTTAGTTGCAGTTTTAACTCTGTAAAGAGATGTGGTGGCTGTATCATCCTCTGTATATTTTTTTCATACATGAGCAGTTTTAAGATTTCTTCTTTAAACGTAAATGGGGGAAGAGATGGTAAAAAAAGAGCCATGGTGTATGAGTTAATTAGGGGAAAGGGAAGTGACATAATTTTTTTACAAGAAACGCATAGTAATTTGGAAAATGAAGTTATGTGGCAACAGGAGTGGGGGGGGGACAGTGGTGTGTAGTCATAAAAACTCAAAAAGTGGGGGTGTGGCTATTTTGTTCTCAAAAGGGTTTTTGCCTTTGTCTTATGAGGTTGAGGAGATAGTTGAGGGGAGGTTATTAAAAGTCAGAGCAAGGTATGAAAACATCACTATGTGTCTGATAAATGTATATGCCCCAGTGGTGACAGTTGAGAGGGTATGTTTTTTAGAGACATTATCAAATACCATTGAGAAATGTAATAAAGAGGATTATTTATTTATTGCTGGGGATTTCAACTGCACAGTCAGCGATTTAGATAGAAATCACCAAGAACCTCATATAGCTTCAAGGATTTTTTTGAAACGCCTCATTGTAACACATGAACTGTGTGATATTTGGCGGAGTCAAAATGGAGGCACAAGGCAGTACACCTGGGCGCATGTGAGAGAGAACACCATCTCTATGGCTAGGTTAGATAGGTTTTATTGTTTTGAGCATCAATCTCAGGTCTGTAAATCAAGTGTGATAACCCCAGTGGGATTTTCTGATCATTGTTTAATAACAGAGGTGGTGTTCATTAATGATGTAAAACCCAAAAGTGCATACTGGCATTTTAATATAACTTTATTGAGTGATGCTCATTTCAGGAAATGTTTCAGTTTTTTGTGGGAGAGGTGGAGGTCTAAAAAGGACAGTTTTGTATCCCTTCAACAGTGGTGGGATATAGGGAAAATCCAGATTCAACAATTCTGTAATCAATACACGAGGAATGTCACCAAGGATATCACCAGATCAATGAAAGCCTTAGAGGTTGAAATAGTGGAACTCATGACGTTGGTTGAGACCACAGGAAATCGAGGCCATACGCAGGCCCTCAAGAGGAGAAAAGCTGAATTGGCAGACCTGCTGGGTATCAGAGCACAGGGGGCATTGGTGAGAAGTAAGTTTCAGGGAATATCTGAAATGGATGCCTCATCCAAGTTTTTCTTTGGTTTAGAGAAAAAGAATGGACAAAGAAAAATTATTCATTGTCTCAAATCAGCTGTTGGACAAGAGCTCACTAGCCCGAGTGAAATTAGAAAGAGGGCAGTAGAGTTCTATGCTGAGCTCTATAAGTGTGAGTACAAAGAGGATAAAACAGTGACACAGCAGTTCTGTGATGGGCTCCCAAAGGTGGCTGCAGAAGCGCAGGTTGAGCTGGAGCAACCATTGTCTTTGCAGGAGTTATACACTGCATTAAAAGGCATGGAAAATGGAAGGGCACCAGGCATTGATGGGCTTCCCGTTGACTTTTTTAAGTCTTTTTGGGCTATGTTGGGAGAGGATTGGCTTGAGGTAGTTAATGATAGTTTAACCGGAGGGTTACTACCAATAAGCTGCAGAAGGGCTGTCCTCACCCTATTGCCCAAAAAGGGTGACCCTAGGGAGGTGAAGAACTGGAGGCCGGTGGCTTTATTGTGCACTGATTATAAGATATTGTCAAAGGCTTTGTCCAACAGGCTGAGGGAGGTGATGGGGCAAATCATACATACGGACCAGTCCTACTGTGTTCCTGGCAGGCAGATAGGGGATAACATTTCTCTGATTCGTGATTTTTTGGACGTCTCTAAGGCTATTGGGTTGGATGCTGGTCTAATTTCAATTGATCAGGAAAAGGCATTTGACCGAGTTGAACATAAATATTTATGGCACACGCTTGAGGCGTTTGGGTTCAGCTCGGGTTTTATTGCCATGATAAAGGTGATATATGGTGACATTGAAAGTGTATTGAAAGTTAACGGTGGTTTGAGTGCTCCTTTTAAAGTGTGTAGAGGTATTAGGCAGGGATGTTCTTTGTCAGGGATGTTGTATGCCATTGCTATAGAGCCACTACTAAATAGCATTAGAAGTCGCATTGAAGGGGTGTACCTTTCAGAGGATATTCCTCCTATTTGTCTCTCAGCCTATGCTGATGATGTAGTTGTGTTAGTGAAAAATCAAGCGGAGGTGGATAGTTTGAGTATAATGGTTGATCGTTTTAGGGGAATATCCTCTGCAAAGGTAAATTGGGAAAAGAGTTGTGCTTTACAGATTGGAAAATGGGCTGGAGGGATCATGGCTTTGCCAGGGGGGCTAGAATGGTGTAAGGGAGGTTTTAAGTATCTTGGAGTGTACCTAGGAGATGAGGGGACTATGGAAAAAAATTGGAGTGGGGTGGTTGAAATGGTGGAAGGGAGGATGAGGAGATGGCGTTGGTTATTATCTCGTATGTCATATAGGGGGCGCACTATTATAGTTAATAATGTGATTGCCTCTGCACTGTGGCATCGGTTGTCAGTTTTAGAACCACCATCTGGCCTTCTGGCTAAGATACAGGCAATTATTGTGGATTTCTTTTGGGATAAATATCATTGGGTTCCACAAAGTGTTTTATATTTATCAAAAGAGGAGGGGGGTCAAGGTCTTGTACATCTTGCTAGTAGAGCTGCTGCTTTCCGGTTTCAGTTTATTCAAAGGTTGCTTTATGGACCGGAAAAGGTGGTGTGGAGAGGGGTGGCAGGTCTTGTATTACAGAGGGTTGGAGGATTAGGATTAAAGAAGGCTTTATTTCTGGTTGATAGTAGACAGATTTCTAGGGAGGGAGTACCTCCGTTTTACAGAGGTCTTCTCAGAGTGTGGAGTATAATGAAGGTGTCCAGACGAACTTCAGCGGAGTCAGTGCATTGGCTGTTGGAGGAACCTCTGGTGTTTGGGGCAAGACTGGATTGTACAACTGCAGCTGTTCCACATTTCTCCAAGATTCTGGTGAAGGGCAAAATCATCACCTTAAAACAGTTAATGGCCATGGCTGGGCCCGCCTTAATGGATGGAAGACGGTTGGCTGAACATTTGGGGGTGAGGTCGGAAAGGATTGTCGAACAAATGCTGGGAAGCTGCAGGAAGGCTCTGTCAGAGGAAGAGTGGGGAATGCTTAATAGCCACGAGAAGAAGGTACAAGATGAAGACGTCTCATTTCCAAGACTAGGGATTACACCAAATATCCCAGAGTCAGAGAGAAAGGGTTTATTGTTGGATTTGAGAGGGTTGGAGGAGGTGGGTTTGGATGAGGTGAATGGGAAGGACTTGTATAGGGGGTGTGTCAAGGTGATAAATAAAGATAAATTGAAAGATAGAAAAGACACTCCATGGAGGGTAAAATTGGGAATTGATGACAAGGTAAAGCCAGCATGGAGAGCACTGTACAAACCACCGTTACAAAAGGGTACTGGTGATATGCAATGGAGGGTTTTACATGGCATTATTGCAGTTAATGCTTTTGTATCTGTCATTAACTCAAATGTTAGAGATGGATGTCCTTTTTGTAATATAAGAGAAACCATTTTTCACTGTTTTATGGAGTGTGAGAGGATAAAACCTCTATTGGAAATACTGGAATCTTTGTTTAGAGCTGTAGGTGAGATTTTCAATAACAATGTTTTTATTTTGGGGTTTCAATATAGTAAGCAACAGAAAAGAAAATGTCAACTGTTAAATTTTATTTTGGGACAAGCTAAGATGTCAATTTTTTTGAGTAGGAAACATAAGATAGACACGGGATATGAGAAGGATATAAGATGTGTTTTTAAAGGATTAGTGAAAGCAAGAATAAAAGTGGATTTTGAGTTCTTCTCAGCTGTAAAAGATCTCCCTCTGTTTGAGGAGAAGTGGGCATATGAAGGAGCGCTTTGTTTTGTAGAGGAGGGAAAATTATTTTTTGGTGAGGAAATAAGTTGAATGTATATGTTCTTTTGTATTTTTATTTATTTTGTGTAGGAATTACATTTATTGTTTCATTTCTGAAAAGGCAGTGTGTCATTATTGATGTTAACAATTGAGTAGAAAATAAAGGTTTTATAAAAACTCAAACTCTCTCTCTCTCTCTCTCTCTCTCTCTCTCTCTCTCTCTCTCTCTCTCTCTCTCTCTCTCTCTCTCTCTCTCTCTCTCTCTCTCTCTCTCTCTCTCTCTCTCTCTCTCTCTCTCTCTCTCTCTCTCTCTCTCTCTCTCTCTCTCTCTCTCTCTCTCTCTCTCTCTCTCTCTCTCTCTCTCTCTCTCTCTCTTACATGAAACAGTTGACTGAAGTGGTAGTGGTGCTGTTCTCTTGCCTGTTACTGTGTGTGTACATTAAGTCCTGCACTGAGCTATTTGCTTTGTAAGTGCACGAGGGATTAGAAACTCCAACATCGATCACAGATAAGCTGCCAAAGTGGCCATGCGTCTTGCCACTAACACAACAACCCTCTGCTGCTTGCACACTCATTTGCAGCCTGTACAGCCTAAGTGTTGGAAGATAGCAAAAACGTGCCCTTCCTCCAGAAAAATCCTGTTTGACATGGCTATCTAGAATCCACCCAGACAAAAACAATGTTAACCATTCCCATTAGTTAGAAGATCAAAGGCATACTGGGCCCCAACGCCATCTCTCTCCATTCCCTGAGAGCAACCTCTGACAGCCATCTTGCATTAGCAGACAGAAACAAACTGTGGACATTGATCAAGTCTAAGTTCTCATTTGTTCCGAGTCAGGCCTGTTGCCCTAAGAGTGAGCAAGTCTTTTCTTGGAAGGTAGAGGGTAGAGCAGTGTTTCCCAAACTTGGGGTCGTGACGCCATGTGGGGTCACATAGTTTGAAAATAGGTTCGCGAGAGAAAATAGGAAATACAATTTTTTTAAATGTGCTTGGTTCATTGAACAGGGGTTACGTCAGTGTGGCTCTATCTTTTGAACGGTTTAAGCTGCAAAATATTTTGACCCCATCACTGAAAGAGAAGACTCTCAGAAACACGTCTGTTTCCCTCTACAAGCCTCATTAGAAAAGAGTGGACAAGACGAGGCAATGAATCAGACTCGGGGAAAAAGAACATCATCAATGAATGAACTTCCTAATACCTTTCTGATTAATTTCAGTCATTTCAGTCACTTCAAACCATACTTCCTTCAGATTGAAATACTGTCAAAAGTTATGTCAGACTGATTTGTAATAGACTGTCACAGCCCCAATTTAAAAAGTAAACACTGGCCTTTGATTACATTTTTTTATTTTTTATTGTTGGAAACCCCTGTGGTAGAGAGATTGAAAAAGAGAGTGGGAGGGTGGAGGGGGAGGGGGGTTAGGACTGCCTTCCCTCGAGGGGGAACCGGGGAGAGACAAACTGGCAGGAAGTTCAGAGTGAGCAACTCGGTGACTTCTTCATCTTTGAGTCTTGTGGAGCTGAGGATGCCCAGGACACATCAGAGCCTTTTGAAATCCTGCTCTCCCAGGCCCACACACACACACCCACCCACACTCACACACATGAACAGACACACAGGCACGCGCAGACACACACACACACAGACACACACACTCATGCACAGACACACAGCCACTCACACACACACACACACTAATTGTATTTATTTATTTAACATTTATTTAACTAGGCAAGTCAGTTAAGAACAAATTCCTATTTACAATGACGGCCTACCAAAAGACAAAAGGCCTCCTGTGGTGACGGGGGCTGGGATTTAAAAATAATATAGGACAAAAAACACATCACAACAAGCGAGACACCACAATACTACATAAAGAGAGACCTAAGACAA
The DNA here is from genome assembly GCF_016432855.1 of Salvelinus namaycush. Classification (NCBI taxonomy): domain Eukaryota; kingdom Metazoa; phylum Chordata; class Actinopteri; order Salmoniformes; family Salmonidae; genus Salvelinus; species Salvelinus namaycush. The sequence continues at coordinate 10,603,303 of NC_052321.1, read as the reverse complement.
CACCATAGCAAGGCAGCCACACATGACAACACAGCGTGGTAGCAACACAACATGACAACAACATGGTAGCAACACAACATGGTCTTGCGACGGGTATACAGAGATGACCAGTTTACAGAGGAGTATAGAGTGCAGTGATGTGTCCTATAAGGAGCATTGGTGGCAAATCTAATGGCCGAATGGTAAAGAACATCTAGCCGCTCGAGAGCACCCTTACCTGCCGATCTATAAATGATGTCTCCGTAGTCTAGCATGGGTAGGATGGTCATCTGAATCAGGGTTCATTTGGCAGCTGGGGTGAAAGAGGAGCAATTATGATAGAGGAAACCAAGTGTAGATTTAACTTTAGCCTGCAGCTTTGATATGTGCTGAGAGAAGGACAGTGTACCGTCTAGCCATACTCCCAAGTACGTGTCTTAGGTGACTACCTCAAGCTCTAAACCTTTAGAGGTAGTAATCACACCTGTGGGGAGAGGGGCATTCTGTGCCTGTGTGTCATGCATGGACACACAGGCACGCACAGACACACACACACACACACACACACACACACACACACACACACACACACACACACACACACACACACACACACACACACACACACACACACACACACACACACACACACACACACTTATGCACGGACACACAGACACGCACAGACACTTACACACACACACACAAAACAAACACACACACACGGCAGCACAACTGCATCTGCAGAGGAACAGACACTAGTCTAAGCTAGCCGAGCAGAAAACACTATGACTAGGTCGTCCCTGTAGATTTCACTTTCCTTTACTCAACTTCTTCCCTTCATTCCCTTTCACCACCAATGATCTGAAAAGTCTTGAAAACATTGGACACCTGTCAATCCCTTTCACCTAACAAGGAGGAAGGGAAGGAAGGAAAGCAAAGAAAGGAAAGGAGACAAGGGAAAAGTAAACCATACAAACATGTTAGGAGCCAGCCAGAGACAGCCCACCCACTGGGCACAGATGTCAACTCAACATCTATTCCACGTTCGTTTGATGTAATTTCATTGAAATTACGTGGAAACAACGTTGATTTAACCAGTGTGTGGCCAGTGGGCCGCTGATGAAAATGAGCACGAGAGGAGAGGAAGGAAAGCAAGGAAAGGAGACAATGACAAGGGAGCCATGTAAAAGTATTGGGAATCAGCCCAGCGCTGCACGGAAAATGAGCTGCAGGACACATGGGAGATAGAAGTACCATGTGTGCCGTGGTCACACTGACCAAGCCTGAACCTGCAACAGACGCTTTGTTCTAACATGTGTTTTAGCCATCAAAGCCATTAGAAACCCACTACATTCGGCAACAACACAGATCATAAGTATTTTTTTCCTGACTCGAGGAACCATCACTCTTGTAAATTTACCATGAAGATGCGCTTTTAGTGACTTTTAAGAGCTTTGTCGCCATTTATCTCCTTCACGTTTTGAGATATGACCGCATGTCTTCTCTGAAATCAAAAGACAAGTGTAGTAGTTAACCAAAAAAAAATAGTGATAACTTGTTTCTCATGTAGATTTGTCAGTTGGCCAGTCTATACAAATGATGTTAAATTTTTTACAGTGAGGGCTAAAAGTTTCACTGACCTGTAAGGGAGGGATGCCAGCTCTGGACTGCAGACTGGCCATAGCCAGAGTGGACCTGGAGGGTCAAAGGGCACCAGTGACTTGACCTTCACAATCAATGGACCAAGGGTCCTGCCCTCTAGCCACATCGCTCTTAATGCCTGAACACAACTGGACAAATCGTTACCAAGGAGGGTCAACAGAAAACCAAGGCATGAGGTCTCCAACTAAGCACATGCTCTTAATGCTTCTGTAGCCTGCTTAGGTTACAGAGGAAACTGCAGAGGAAAATGAAGAAAAGACTGATCCAACAGTTAAATACTTTGAGGAAGGATGTTGTTTTTCAGTCACTGAGAAACACAAAGCAACCAGAATGATCTACATTCGAGTCACTAGTTGTGTGTGACGATGTCAATTTAGCTGTAAAGATTCACCAACTTACTCCTACAGTACCTGAACACGGCTAGAGGGATCTCATCAGGATATGGAGCTCTTGCTCCCTAAGCTTTGCTCTACCATTAGGTGTACATGTATATCAAATCTGTGAATGCATGAACAGCTAAAAATAGACAGAAAATCACAATAACAATTAAGGATTGTAGTAGATACAGTATATGTGCAAAAGTATGTGGACACCCCTTCAAATTAGTGGAGTCGGCTATTTCACCCACACCCATTGCTGACAGGTGTATAAAACCTAGCACACAGCCATGCAATCTCCATGGACAAACATTGGCAGTAGAATGGCCTTACTGAAGAGCTCACTGACTTTCAACATGGGACCATCATAGGATGCCACCTTTCCAACAAGTCAGTTTGTCAAATTTCAGCCCTGCTAGAGCTGCCCTGGTCAACTATAAGTGCTGTAATTGTGAAATGGAAACGTCTAGGAGCAACAACGGCTCAGCCACGAAGTGGTAGGCCACACAAGCTCACAGAACTGGACTGTCCGCATGGCTCGGAAAAATTGTCCGTCCTTGGTTGCAAACACTCACTACCGAGTTCCAAACTGCCTCTGGTAGCAACGTCAGCAGAATAACTGTTTGTAGGGAGCTTCATGTTAGTAACAAAAAAAGTATGTTTCCATGGCCTAGCAGCCGCACACAAGCCTAATACCAAGTGTCGGCTGGAGGGGTGTAAATCTTGCCGCCATTGGACTTTGGAGCAGTGGAAACGCATTCTCTGGAGTGATGAATCACACTTCACCATCTGGCTGTCCGACGGACGAATCTGGGTTTGCCGGATTCCAGGAGAACACTACCTGCCCTAATGCATAATGCCAACTGTAAAGTTTGGTGGAGGAGGAATAATGGTCTGGGGCTGTTTTTCATGGTTGGGACTAGGCCCCTTAGTTCCAGTGAAGGGAAATCTTAATGCTACAGCATACAATGATATTCTAGACAATTCTGTGATTCCAACTTTGTTTGGGGAAGGCCCTTTCCTGTTTTAGCATGACAATGCCCCCAAGCACAAAGCGAGGTCCATACAGAAATGGTTTGTCGAGATCAGTGTGGAAGATCTTGACCTCAACCCCACCAAGGACGTTTGGGGTGAATTGGAACGCCGACTGCGAGCCAGGCCTAATCGCCCAACATCAGTGCCCGACCTCCAGTGGTGGAAAAAGTACTCAATTGTCATACTTTAGTAAAAGTATTGATAACTTAATAGAAAGTTACTCAAGTAAAAGTAAAAGTCACCCAGTAAAAACGACTTGAGTAAAAGTCTAAAAGTACTTGATTCTAAATATAGTTAAGTATCAAAAGTACATTTAATTGCTAAAATATACTTAATTCAAAAGTAAAAGTATAAATCATTTTAAATTCCTTCTATTAAGCAAAGCAGGCGGCACCATTTTCTTGTTTTTAAAATGTATGGATTGCCCTTGGCACACTCCAACACTCAGACATTACTACAGATAGCCAGGGGGCACACTCCAACACTCAGACATCATTTACAAACAAAGCATGTATTTAGTGAGTCCAGATCAGATGCAGAAGGGAGGACCATGTGCTGTCTTGATAAGTGCGTGAATTTGGTCATGTTTCTGTCCTGCTAAGCATTCAACATGTAATGAGTACTTTTGGATGTCAGGTAAAATGTATGGAGTAAAAAGTACATTATTGTCTTTAGGAATGTAGTGAAGTAAAAGTAGTCAAAAATATAAATAGTAAAGTAAAGTGTAGGTACCCCAAAAAACTACTTAATTTGTATTTTAAAGTATTTTTACTTAAGTACTTTACACAACTGGTGACCTCACTAACGCTCTTGTGGTTGAATGGAAACAAGTCCCCGCAGCAATGTTCCAACATCTAGTGGAAAGCCTTCCCAGAAGAGTGGAGGCTGTTATAGCAGCAAAGGAGGGGACCAACTCCATATTAATGCCCATGATTTTGGAATGAAATGTTCGACGAGCAGATCGCCACATACATTTGATCGTGTGCTATACATACAGTAACCTATAAACCACTGACTGCTTGCCTTTACTGTACCACTAACGTACTCTCGTTAACTCTTCAAGTGATGTTTCACTGTCTGATAGTAGAATAAAAAATATGAGCTGGCGCACACCCAGAAAAATTATTTTGTGTGGAGGTGCTAACGACAAATAAACTATAAACTATAAAAAATAAAGAGAGTCGCACACTCCATATATAAAATCCCAGTATTTTATTGGGTAAATCACGTTTCGGCACGTTCCTTCTTCACTGTCTGATTGTAACAACACAGAATCCCAGTGGTGACAAAGACTGTACGAAGCCAGTCTACAAACCAAATAATGAGGTGCGGTTAAGTTTCATTGCAGTTCCTGGTATACTTTGTGACTGTCTGGGATTGCTTGGTCATTAGTGTCCTTGCAGGTTGAGTGTATGCTTTAATTGCCTCATTTGGACACTAGCAGAAACATTTAGCAGAAATCTTCTATATCCAAGGCAGACTGCTTTCTCTCTGACAAACTGTATTCGGCATGAGTCTACTTTAACCTCATCAAGCGCTCTATCTGGGCTAAACAGAGGTATATTAGGATTACCTAATGACTGGAGTATTTTTATTGGTGAAAACTAGAAGTTTCAGAGGGCCAATAAATTGGGCTTGCATAATGCCAGGATGCCTGTAGTGTGAATGGCCATTAAAGTGGAGTCACCTAAGCAATGAGCAATAGCAACAATAACAGAGCATCTGCATTGGTCCATTTCTCACTTCATAAACCGAAGACATATTTATTCCATGCATTCATACTCTACACACTATAGCCAGGTAATGTATACGACCTGAAATGATTCATTTATTAAGTCATTTTCCCCACTTAAACCTGCTGTCTGAGAAGCAGCCTTAGTGCTAGGTGAATGCTACATTGTGGGGCCAGGTCTTGACCTTGGGTTTTATCTCACTGTTGGGACTTTGGAGGGAATTACCTCTGGACTGTAACATTCCATAACAAACCCACACCACATCATGCTGAAAGAGTAGCTATACAGTACATTAGTCTAAACCAAGTCTCTTCATTTCACAAACCCACCTCAGGTAGCCCAATCCAACACTGTGGTTTTGCTACATACTACTACAGCACTATCCAACACTATGGATTTCGCTACATACTTTACACATCAACACAAGTAGAAAACATTTTGTTGTCTACTTCATTTTGAAGTCAATGATTATTTAGCACGGTCAATAAGCGTACAGTTCTTCAGGCAGCTAATTTGTTCCCTTGAGAGACATAGAACTCTGAGAGAAAAAAAAACTAAGCTAAATGGCCTGGCCTGCCTGCCTGCCTGCCTGCCTGCTGGGTAAATGATATGCATGGGTGTTAGTAGTTGTCACGATCGTCTTCTTGAGAGAGATTGGACCAAGGCGCAGCGTGTGCAAAATACATCTTCTTTTATTGAGAAGAGAGAGAAAACACAAAACGAACACTATATACAAACTAACAAACGTGAAGCTAAATAACGTAAGTGCACAGACAAGCAACAAACGTTCAACATAGACAACTACCCACAAAAGCCTACTGCCTATGGCTGCCTTAAATATGGCTCCCAATCAGAGACAATGAATGACAGCTGTCTCTGATTGAGACCCAATCTAGGCAGCCATAGACATAACTAGACAACCTCACTCTTCTCTACCCCATACACATACAACACCCCTAGACTAGACAAAACACACAAAGACAACCCACCCCAACTCACGCCCTGACCAACTAAATAAATAACAGAAAAAGGAACAATAGGTCAGGAACGTGACAGTAGTACACACACACACACACACACACACACAGGAGCCCGTAGTAAAACCAGCAGGGGATTAAGGGGTGCCCAGACCATGTAGAGTAACTACTTACCCCCCCCCCCCCCCCAATCAAATCAAATTGTATTTGTCACATGTGACTATTTAGCGGTCTGGCTATTTAGCGGTCTTACAGCATGGAGGTAGAAGCTGACTCAGAGCATGTATTTCCGAGAGCCGATGCTCCGGTACCGTTTGCCGGACGGTAGCAGAGTGAGCAATCTATGGCTTGGGTGGCTGGTGGCCTTTGAATCCGCCTGTTATAGAGGTCCTGGATGGCAGGGAGCTCAGCCCCAGTGATGGGCTGTCCGCGCCACCCTCTGTAGCGCTTTGCAGTCAAGGGCGGTGCATTTTCCATACCAAGCGGTGATGCAGTCAGTCAAGATGCTCTCGATGGTGCAGCTATAGAACTTTTTGAGGATCCAAGGGGCCATCCATGCCAAATATTTTCAGCCTCCCTGCACCCCTCAACTCATTATTTATAGGCTTGACGACTGAAGCCTACATTCAACCTGTATATATGAGACATTTTTCCTTTATCCCCTTCAACTCAACACTCCCTCACTTGAGAGAGACACCCCCATGCTAATAAAGCCCATTTAATTGAATTAAAGAGAGAGAGAGAGAGAGAGAGAGAGAGAGAGAGAGAGAGAGAGAGAGAGAACGCTGTGAACGATCTGAGAGACAAGGCAAGAAGGGCCTTCTATGCCTTCAAAAGGAACATAAAATTCGACATACCAATTAGGATCTGGCTAAAAATACTTGAATCAGTTATAGAACACATTGCCCTTTCTGGTTGCGAGGTCTGGGGTCCGCTCACAACCATGAATTCACAAAATGGAACAAATTGAGACTCAGCAGAATTCTGCAAAAATATCCTCAGTGTACATCGTAAAACCCCAAATAATGCATGCAGAGCAGAATTAGTCCGATACCCGCTAATTATCAAAATACAGAAAAAAACCTTCCATATCAAAGCCATCACCTACAGAGAGTGAACCTGGAGAAGAGACCCCTAAGCAAGCTGGTCCTGGGGCTCTGTTCACAAACACAAAATGATGCCACAGAGCCCCAGGACAGCAACACAATTAGACCCAACCAAATCATGAGAAAAGATAATTGCTTCACACAATGGAAAGAATTTACAAAAAAAATTAGCAAACTAGAATGCTATTTGGCCCTAAACAGAGAGTACACAGTGGCAGAATACCTGACCACTGTGACTGACCCAAACTTAGGGAAAGCTTAGACTATTTACAGATTCAGTGAGCATAGCCTTGCTATTGAGAAAGGCCGCTGAAGGCATTCCTGGCTCTCAGTAGAGGACAGGCTATGTGCACACTGCCCACAAAATGAGGTGGAAACTGAGCTACACATCCTAACCTCCTGCTAAATGTATGACCACGTTAGAGACACATATTTCCCTCAGATTAACCTGTTTGGGCTCCAGGGGCAGTATTGAGTAGCCGGATAAAAGGTGCCCATTTCAAACGGCCTCGTACTCAATTCTTGCTCGTACAATATGCATATTATTATTACTATTGGATAGAAAACACTCTCTAGTTTCTAAAACCGTTTGAATTATATCTATGAGTAAAACAGAACTCATTTTGCAGCAAACTTCCTGACAGGAAGTGGAAAATCTGAAATCGATGCTCTCTTCTAGGGGCTGCCTATTAAAGTCCTTGTTATTTATTAGTTTAGATGCACTTCATACGTCTTCCACTAGATGTCGACAAGGAGTGAGAGAAGAAATGGAGTGTGTAACTTGATCTGGACTCGAATTATAGCTCTTGGCATGACGTGTCACCAGTTTCCTGTTTTCTGGAGAGCGCGAGCAGGGACCTGGATTTGCCTTCTGATAAGCTGTCGTTATGGACGACTAATATCTCCGGCTTTGATTTTATTTGATACATGTGACAATATCATCGTAAAGTATGTTTTTTCAATATAGTTTAATCAGATTATTGAAATTTTTCCGGGAGTTTTGCCGTGTTCCGTTCTCTTCCGTTTGTTGACATGGAGAGATTCGCGTCACTTGGCAAGTGTGCTTGCTAAATCGAGAGGGAAAAAGGCCGTTCTAAATCCAAACAACGATTGTTCTGGACAAAGGACCCCTTGTACAACATTCTGATGGAAGATCAGCAAAAGTAGGACCCATTTTATGATGCTATTTCATATATCTGTTGAACATGTTGTGCTAGTCGTTTGCGCCTAGCTTTTGGGTACTCTCTCGCTATACCTAAGCTGTATGTCGTAATTAAGTTATTTTTAGAATTCTAACACGGCGATTGCATTAAGAACTAGTGTATCTATCATTTCCTATACAACATGTATTTTTTAGTTATGTTTATGAATAGCTATTTGGTCAGAATATGTGTGTCAGAAAAAGTGTCAGAAAAATATCCGGACGTTGTGGGAAAAATATGCTACATTAGCACAATGTATAACCACTGATTTCAGCTCTAAATATGCACATTTTCGAACAAAACATAAGTGTATGTATAACCTGATGTTATAGGACTGTCATCTGATGAAGCTTATCAAGGTTAGTCAAAAATTATATATCTTTTGCTGGTTTGTTACGATCGCTAACCTTTGCTACTGGGGAATGGCTTGTGTTTCTGGCTATTGTGGTAAGCTAATATAACGCTATATTGTGTTTTCGCTGTAAAACACTTAAGAAATCGGAAATATTGGCTGGAATCACAAGATGCCTGTCTTTCATTTGCTGTACACTATGTATTTTTCAGAAATGTTTTATGATGAGTATTTAGGTATTTGACGTTGGTGTCTGTAATTATTATGGCTGCTTTCGGTGCAATTTCTGATTGTAGCTGCAATGTAAACTATGATTTATACCTGAAATATGCACATTTTTCGAACAAAACATAGATTTATTGAATAACATGTTATAAGACTGTCATCTGATGAAGTTGTTTGTTGGTTAGTTTGGTTGGTTCTTGGTTAGTTAGGTTGGCTTTGTGCATGCTACCTGTGCTGTGAAAAATGTCTGTCCTTTTTTGTATTTGGTGGTGAGCTAACATAAATATACGTGCTGTTTTCGCTGTAAAACATTTTAAAAATCGGACATGTTGACTGGATTCACAAGATGTGTACCTTTCATTTGCTGTATTGGACTTGTTAATGAGTGAAAGTATTTCTAAAAAATATATTTTGAATTTCGCGCCCTGCACTTGAAGTGGCTGTTGTCATATTGTGGCCGGCCTCGGGCTTGCAGCCAGAAGAAGTTAAACAGACCCACAAAGAATTCTAAAACAAATCTAATTTTGATTAACTCCCATATCAATTGGGTGAAATGCCACAGTCTGCCATCACAGCAGCAGCAAGATTTGTGACCTGTTGCCACAAGAAAAGGGCAACCAGTGAAAAGCAAACACCATTGTAAATACAACCTATATTTATGTTTATTTATTTTCCCTTTTTTACTTGAACTATTTGCACGCTGCACACTGTTCCAGTTTTTCTCAATTGCTAAAACACTAAAACCCATTGGCTGAACAAAGTTCTCAGTTGCCTGGACTCATTTAGCTAATTATGCAGTCTGTTGTCAATACCTTAAACCATTTCACATGGTAAAACACAATTTGCAGATCTCACTTAGACTTTTCAGCAAAACTCTAAACACATTCTCATTCTCAAAACACATTCTGCACTCTAATGCACATGTCATCCATACTGGTAAACACAAGTGGCAACAATCAAATACAAATAGAGAACACATGTCATTGATTGAACACAACCACTCAAAATTGGTTTAACTTATTATGGCTGCAGGGACAGTATTGTGTAGCTTGGATGAAAGGTGCACAGAGGTGCCCAGAGGAAACGGCCTGCTCCTCAGTCATAGTTGCTAATATTTGCATATTATTATTAGTGTTGGATAGAAAACACTCTGAAGTTTCTAAAACGGTTTGAATTATATCTGTGAGTATAACAGAACTCATATGGCAGGCAAAAACCTGATTAGTTCCACTTCCTGTTTGGATTTTTTCTGAGGGTGCTAGATTTTCAACCAAGCTCTCATTGAAATTACAGCGAGATATTGATGAGTTTTTCCTACGGCTTCCACTAGATGTCAACAGTCAATAGAACTTTGTTGATGACTCTAATGTGAAGGGGGGCCGAAGGAGACAGGAATGATTCACCACTGCCATGAGGTGACCACGCATTGAACACGCGCGTTCATGTGAGAGGCACCTCCGTTCCATCGCTCAACTGAAGTCAATGTAATTCTCCGGTTGGAACGTTATTCAAGATGTATGTTAACAACATTCTAAAGATTGATTCAGTACATCGTTTGACATGTTTCTACTGACTGTTATGGAACTTTTGGACATTTCGTCACGTTATAGTGGACGCGCTTTGTGACTTTGGAATTGTTTACCAAACGTGCGAACCAAAGTAGCTAATTGGACATAAATAACGGACATTATCGAACAAATCAAGCATTTATTGTGGACCTGGGATTCCTAGGACTGCATTCTGATGAAGTTCATCAAAGGTAAGGAAACATTTATCATGTATTTTCTGGTTTCTGTTGACCCCAACATGGCGGCTAATTTGGCTATTGTTCTGAGCTCCGTCTCAGATTATTGCATGATTAGTTTTTTCCGTAAAGTTGTTTTGAAATCTGACACAGCGGTTGCAGTAAGGGGAGGTATATCTATAATTCCAGGTCTATAACTTGTATTATCATCTACATTTATGATGAGTATTTCTGTTGAAACGATGTGGCTATGCAAAATCACTTGATGTTTTTGGAACTAGTGAATGTAACGCGCCAATGTAAACTCAGATTTTTTTTATATAAATATGAACTTTATCAAACAACACATGCATGTATTGTGTAACATGAAGTCCTATGAGTGTCATCTGATGAAGATAATCAAAGGTTAGTGATTAATTTTATCTCTATTTCTGCTTTTTCTGACTGCTATCTTTCGCTGGAAAAATGGCTGTGCTTATTGTTGTTTGGTGGTGACCTAACATAATCGTTTGTAGTGCTTTCGCTGAAAAGCATATTTGAAATCGGACACTTTGGTGGGATTAACAACAAGATTACCTTTAAAATTATATAAGACACATGTATGTTTGAGGAATTTTAATTATGAGATTTCTGTTGTTTGAATTTGGCACCCTGCACTTTCACTGGCTGTTGTCATTTCGATCCCGGTAGCGGGATTGCAGCCATAAGAAGTTTTAACCTGTTTCAAATGATGCGACACAAACAATATAAGCCAGTTCAGAGAGCAAACAGGTTGTTGAAGGTGGGAAGGATAAAGTCTGAGAATGGATAGAAGAAACAATGTGAGAGGACGAGGACGAGTGCGTATGCGAGGTGGGCAACGAGGAGGAAGAGCAGGAGGGCAAGAAAGAGGAAGAGGAGGACGAAGAGGAAGAGGAAGACAAAGAGTGGAAATATCTGATGAAATTCGAGCAACAGTTATAGACCATGTTCTTGTCCATGGACTGACAATGAGGGAAGCAGGACTTAGAGTGCAACCCAATTTGAGCCGATTTTCTGTGTCCACCATAGTAAGGACATTCAGAGAAGAGAACAGGTACAGTATACTACTGTCATTTTGTAATTGCAAATTTAATGTACTACACTATATGCAGCTGTTTCAATAGACATTTGTAAAGTTAATCACTGTATGTATTGTACTGCATGAATATGTTTTGTAACTGCACAACTACTTTTTGTAGAATTGCAAGGCTGCCACATGCAGGTGGAAGGACAGCTATATTCACTCGGGAGCAAGAGGCCGTTATAGTTGGCATGGTCCTTCAAGATAATGCAATACGACTCAGAGAAATCCAGGAACGAGTGATACAAGACAACACACACTTCCAGGGAATCGACAGTGTGAGCATTTCCACAATTGACCGTGTCCTCCATCGTAACAGGATGCGAATGAAACAAGTATACAGAGTACCTTTTGAGCGCAACTCACCAAGGGTGAAAGAACTGCGAGCTCAGTATGTGCAAGTAAGTGTACATTCAGAAACATTTACTGTAATCCAGATTGTCTACAGTACTAACACATACTATGTGAATTACATTATTCTTCAGTACATACAATGTATGTGAATCAGAAGCCTAATTGTACTCTACAGTATAGCACTGTCTCTGTACGACTTACAAAATCCTACATACAGTATATTGTATTTCTACACAGACAATATTTGACTTGGAATCCTTGGACAGACCCCATGAGTTCATCTTTGTCGATGAAGCAGGCTTCAATCTAACAAAGAGGAGAAGGAGAGGCCGAAACATGATTGGACAGCGGGCCATTGTTGAAGTCCCTGGTCAACGAGGTGGCAATGTCCCAATCTGTGCTGCTATCAGCAACCATGGTGTTCTACATCACCATGTTACACTCGGGCCATATAACACCCAGCACCTTCTAAGATTTATTGCCAATCTAAGAGATATTTTATTTGAGCAGCAGGTTCAAGAGCAGCAGGGTCAAGAGCTAAATGAGAATCCCATTCCCACCTATGTGATAGTGTGGGACAATGTCAGTTTCCACCGAGCTGCTCAGGTAAGGGAATGGTTTAACATCAATGGGCAGTTTATGAACTTTTACCTCCCTCCATACTCGCCTTTCCTGAATCGGATTGAGGAGTCTTTCTCCTCTTGGAGATGGAAAGTGTATGATAGACAACCCTACACCAGAGTAAATCTGCTGCAAGCCATGGATTTAGCCTGTGGTGATATAGGTGAGGAATCATGTCAGGGCTGGATACGGCACACGAGGCTTCTTCCCCCGTTGCCTCAGGAGGGACAATATTGCTTGTGATGTCGAGGAAGTGCTCTGGCCTGACCCAGCCCAAAGACAAGAAGAAGCACATTGATCACATATTTACTCCTCTGATTTGTGTCCCTTTTAGTATTGTATAGTGTAGTACAGTGCATTGTAGGCTGTATACTGTACAATGGACAAATTGTATGGCCCTGAACATTGTGCTTTCCATTTATTAACAGTACTGACTGCTCAGTAGATTTTGACTGGTTGCAGGTTCATATCAACAAAGAACAAGAATTAGAGTATCACAGAGACAAAGGACAAGTTTGTGAGATGCAGGGTACAGTACTGTAAAAATAGGGGTACAAGGAGGAGGAAGAACAAAAAACAAAATTGCAAAGAGCAAAGCCGAGTAGTAATTTCTGATCAATTTTGAGCTACTATGATAGAACATGTTTTCGTTCATCAAAAGATAATGACGGAAAAATATGAATATTTTTTTAGATAAAAAATGTACTTCTCCATGAGAATTGGATGTTTTGAACAATGTGTTTTCTATTTTTCTGAGTATTGTTTACTGACTGCTTGAGAGTGTATATCATTTTGATAACTTTGTCTATGATTTGAGAGCAGTGTTAGATTTTGAACACAGGTAAAACTGTTTTGAGGCGAATGTTTCATTTTGCGAGAGGAGTCAAAGGTTATGTAAATAGTGCTTGAAGATGAGGTTTTGTGTTTAATGCTTTCAGGAAATGGAGCAAGCTTTCAGAAATTGTGTTTTAGCAATTGAGAAAAACTGTAATACACATCATTTGACATTTGAAATGTCATTATTTTGGCATTTTTGTGAGTGTAATGTTTACTATTCATTTTTTATTGTTTATTTCACTATTGTTTACTATCTATTTCACTTGCTTTGTCAATGTAAGCATATGTTTCTCAGCCTGAAAACTGAATTGAATTTGAGAGAGAGAGAGAGAGAGAGAGAGAGAGAGAGAGAGAGAGAGAGAGAGAGAGAGAGAGAGAGAGAGAGAGAGAGAGAGAGAGAGAGAGAGAGAGAGAGAGAGGCAGATCATTTTCAGTGCTGCCCAGACTCCTCCTGTAATATGAGGTGGTGAGCACTGAGCACGCTCTGAGGGGATCAGCCTTACCAGGGCCAATGGAGCCCACTGATTCGATCATCTGTTCTTTCAATGCCTTTCACCTGAGGTTTTCACCTAAGGTTTTATCAAACTTCTTGGCCTTCACTCCATGGGAGCTCAATGTCCTCAATTCTGTTTTCTGTGAAATAGACATCATCAATGATGGGAGTGGCATCTGATGAAGACGCGGCGACAACTATTGACAAAATGGCGCCAGAAAAAATGGCAGCAGTTTTACGGGCGGCCAACCAATTATGCTATTATGTGGGGGTTTTTGCGTTATTTGTAACTTATTTTGTACATAATGTTTCTGCAATCGTATCTTACGGCAATAAAAAAAGCTTCTGGATATCAGGACAGCGATCACTCACCTCGGAATAGACTAAGACTTTTTCTTCAACAAGCAGGATGCACAGGACATTCTCCAAACACCCGACAGGGCCAAAAACCCCGTTATTTGCAAGAGAAAGCCACACAGGTACAGAGGACAAAGAGCCGGATGCCTGGTCAGGAAAGGAAAAAGGCGAGTGGGAAAGCTGCCGTTATCGTCAATACCACTCGCAAACGTCCAATCATTGGACAATAAACTAGACGAGGTACGATCAAGAATATCCTACCAAAAGGACATCAAAAACTGTAATATCCTATGTTTCAAGGAATCGTGGGTGAATGACGACATGGATATTCAGCTAGCGGGATATACGCTGCACCGGCAAGAGAGAAAAGCACACTCCGGTAAGACGAGGGGGGGGCAGTCTGTGCATATTCGTGCGCTGATGGTGCACGAAATCTAAGGAAGTCTCTATATTTTGATCGCCTAAAGTAGAGTATATTGTGATAAACTGCAGGCCATACTACTTGCCTAGAGAGTTCTCAGCTATACTTATCGTGGCTGTTTATTTACCACCACAGACAGATGCTGGCACTAAGACCGCACTCAGTCAGCTGTATAAGAAAATAAGAAAACAGGAAACCAATCACACAGAGGCGGTGCTCCTAGTGGCCAGAGAGAGACTTTAATGCAGGGAAACTTAAATCAGTTCTACCAAATTTCCATCAACATGGTAAATGTGCAACCAAATTCTACATCACCTGTACTCCACACACAGAGACACGTACAAAGCTCTCCCTCGCCCTCCATTTGGTAAATCCGTCCACAAATCTATCCTCCTGATTCCTGCTTACAAGCAAAAATTAAAGCAGGAAGCACCAGTGATTCGGTCTATAAAAAAGTGGTCAGATGAAGCAGATGCTAAACTACAGGACTGTCTTTCTATCACAGACTGGAACATGTTCCAGGATTCTTCCGATGGCATTGAGGAGTACACCACATCAGTCACTGGCTTTATCAATAAGTGCAACGAGGACGTCGTCCCCACAGTGACTGTACGTACATACCCCAACCAGAAGCCATGGTTTAAAGGCAACATACACACTGAGCTAAAGGGTAGAGCTGCCGCTTTCAAGGTGTGGGAGTCTAACCCGGAAGCTAACAAAAAATCCCGCAATGCCCTGTGACGAACCATCAAACAGGCAAAGCGTCAATACAGGGCTAAGATTGAATCATACTACACCGGCTTCGATGATCGTCTTATGTGGCAGGGCTTGCAAACTATTACAGACTACAAAGGGAAGCACAGCTACAAGCTGCCCAGTGACACAAGCCTACCAGATGAGCTAAATCACTTCTATGCTTGCTTCAAGGCAAGCAACACTGAGGCATGCATGAGAGCATCAGCTGTTCCGGACGACTGTGAGATCATGCACTCCGTAGCCGATGTGAGTAAAACCTTTAAACAGGTCAACATACACAAGGCTGCGGGGCCAGACGGATTACCAGGACGTGTGCTCTGGGCATGTGCTGACCAACTGGCAGGTGTCTTCACTGACATTTTCAACATGTCCCTGATTGAGTCTGTAATACCAACATGTTTCAAGCAGACCACCATAGTCCCTGTGCCCAAGAACACAAAGGCAACCTGCCTAAATGACTACAGACCCGTAGCACTCACGTCTGTAGCCATGAAGTGCTTTGAAAGGTTGGTAATGGCCCACATCAACACCATTATCCCAGAAACCCTAGGCCAACTCCAATATGCATACCGCCAAAACAGATCCACTGATGATGCAATCTTTATTGCACTCCACACTGCCCTTTCCCACCTGGACAAAAGAAACACCTACGTGAGATTGCTATTCATTGACTACAGTTCAGCATTCAACACCATAGTACCCTCAAAGCTCATCACTAAGCTACGGACCCTGGGACTAAACAACTCCCTCTGCAACTGGATCCTGGACTTCCTGATGGGCCGGAGTGCCAAGTCTAGGACAAAAAGGCTTCTCAACAGTTTTTACCCCCAAGCCATAAGACTCCTGAACAGGTAATCAAATGGCTACCCGGACTATTTGCATTGTGTGCCCCCCCCCCCCCACCCCTCTTTTACGCTGCTGCTACTCTCTGTTTATCATATATGCATAGTCACTTCAACTATACATTCATGTACATACTACCTTAATTGGGCCGACCAACCAGTGATCCCGCACATTGGCTAACCGGGCTATCTGCATTGTGTCCCGCCACCCACCACGCGCCAACCCCTCTTTTACGCTCCTGCTACTCTCTGTTCATCATATATGCATAGTCACTTTAACCATATCTACATGAACATACTACCTCAATCAGCCTGACTAACCGGTGTCCGTATGTAGCCTCGCTACTTTTATAGCCTCGCTACTGTATATAGCCTATCTTTTTACTGTTGTTTTATTTCTTTACCTACCTATTGTTCACCTAATACCTTTTTTGCACTATTGGTTAGAGCCTGTAAGTAAGCATTTCACTGTAAGGTCTACGACACCTGTTGTATTCGGCGCACGTGACAAATAAACTTTCATTTAATTTGATTTGATTTGAACTGGGAACTGGGGCTTGAAGGTCACATCAACTCAGCCGGATGAAAGCATACAAATATATATTCAGTTATGTTTCAAACACTTTTCCCTCAATACATTGAAGTGCTTTTCCCCACAAAAGCCATTCTTGTTCGGTTGAAAGGGGAAGTGTCATGGGCAATTGGTGTTCTGAGAACCACATTATTACCAGCACTTTACGTTCTAGAAAGCATTGTCATATCAAATCAAATCAAAAATGTCACATGCGCCGAATACAACTGGTGTAGACTTTACCATAAAATTATTGCTTATGAGCTCTTCCCAACAATGCAGAGTTTAAAAATAAAATAGACAATTATGGAGCTATATACAGGTATTTACCAGTACCAGATCAATATGGAGCTATATTCAGGTATTACCAATACCAGATCAATGTGGAGCTATATACAGGTATTTACCAGTACCAGATCAATGTGGAGCTATATTCAGGTATTACCAGTACCAGATCAATGTGGAGCTATATAAAGGTATTTACCAGTACCAGATCAATGTGGAGCTATATACAGGTATTACCAGTACCAGATCAATATGGAGCTATATACAGGGAGTACCAGTATCAGATCAATGTAGAGTTATATACAGGTATTACCAGTACCAGATCAATGTGGAGCTATATACAGGTATTACCAGTACCAGATCAATGTGGAGCTATATACAGGTATTACCAGTACCAGATCAATGTGGAGCTATATACAGGTATTACCAGTACCAGATCAATGTGGAGCTATATACAGGTATTAATATATATATACAGGTATATACAGGAGTTTTAATGACACCAACCAGGTGTATGTAAACTTCCGACTTCAACTGTATGTACATGAAGGCAGGGTAAAGTGACTAGGCATCAGGATAGATAATAATACAAGTAAAATAAAGAACAGAGAAGCAGCATCAAATCATGTGTGTATGTATGTGTGTTTGTGTTCTGTCGGTCTGCATGTGTGTGTGTGTGTGCGTGTGTGTGTCTGTGTAATTAATGTGTGTGTATGTGTCTTTTGTCGGTCTGCATGTGTGAGTGTGAGTGTGAGTGTGAGTGTGTGTGTGTGTGTGTGTCTGTCTGTGTAATTAATGTGTGTGTATGTGTCTTTTGTCGGTCTGTGTGTGTGTGTGTGTGTGTGTGTGTGTGTGTGTGTGTGTGTGTGTGTGTGTGTGTGTGTGTGTGTGTGTGTGTGTGTGTGTGTGTGTGTGTGTGTGTGTGTGTGTGTGTGTGTGTGTGTGTGTATCTTTGCATGTGTGTGTGTGTGTGTGTATCTTTGCATGTGTGTGTGTGTGTGTGTGTGAGTGTGCATGTGTGTGTCTGTGTGTCTGTGTAATTAATGTGTGTGTATGTGTCTTTTGCAGGTCTGCATGTGTGTGTGTGTGTGTGTGTGTGTGTGTGTGTGTGTGTGTGTGTGTGTGTGTGTGTGTGTGTGTGTGTGTGTGTGTGTGTGTGTGTGTGTGTGTGTGTGTGTGTGTGTATCTTTGCATGTGTGTGTGTGTGTGTGTGTGTGTGTGTGTGTGTGTGTGTGTGTGTGTGTGTGTGTGTGTATTGTGTGTGAATGCGTGTGGATTTTGTGTGGAAGTTTCAATGCACTGTGTGTGAGTGAGTGTGTATATGGTGGGTATATATAGTCTAGTGAGTGTGAATATGGTGTGTATAGACAGTGCCTTAGAAAAGTATTCAGACCCCTTTCTATGAGACTCGAAATTGAGTTCAGGTGCATCCAATTTCCCATTTGATCATCCTTGCATCTTGCCATCTTGATGTAATAAATGTATCACTAGCCATTTTAAACAATGCCACTTTATATAATGTTTACATACCCTACATTACTAATCTCATATGTATATACTGTACTCTATACCATCTTCTGCATCTTGCCTATGCCGTTCAGCCATCACTCATTCATATATTTTTATGTACATATTCTTATTCATTCCTTTACACTTGTGTGTATAAGGTAGTTGTTGTGAAATTGTTAGGTTAGATTACTTGTTAGATATTACTGCATGGTCGGAACTAGAAGCACAAGCGTTTCGCTACACTCGTATTAACATCTGCTAACCACAGTCCCAAAGAATACAGTGGCCTCCATCATTCTGAAATAGAAGAAATTTGGAACCACCAAGACTCTTCCTAGAGCTGGCCGCCCTGCCAAACTGAGCAATCGGGGTAGAAGGGCCTTGGTCAGGGAGGTGATCAAAAACCCGATGGTCACTCTGACAGAGCTCTAGAGTTCCTTTGTGTAGATGGGAGAACCTTTCAGAAGGACAACCATCTCTGCAGCACTCCACGAATCAGGCCTTTATGGTAGAGTGGCCAGACAGAAACCACTCCTCAGTAAAGGCACATGACAGCCTGCTTGGAGTTTGCCAAAAGGCACCTAAAGACTCTCAGACCATGATGAACAAAAATCTCAGGTCTGATTAAACCAGGATTGAACTCTTTGGCCTGAATGCCAAGCGTCACATCTGGAGGAAACCTGGCACCATTCCTACAGTGAGGCATGGTGGTGGCAGCATCATGCTGTGGGGATGTTTTTCAGTGGCATGGACTGGAAGACTAGTCACGATCGACGCAAAGATGAAGGCAGCAAAGTACAGAGAGAATCTTGATGAAAACCTGCTCCAAAGCACTCAGAACCTCAGACTGCTACGAAGGTTCACCTTCTAACATGACAACGACCCTAAGCACACAGCCAAGACAATGCAGGAGTAACTTCGAGAAAAGTCTCTGAATGTCCTTGAGTGACCCAGCCAGAGCGCGGACTTGAACAAAATCGAACATCTCTGGGGAGACCTGAAAATTACTGTGCAGCAACGCTCCCAGAGTTTGAGAGGATCTACAGAAAAGAATGGGAGAAACTCCCCCAAATACACATGTCAAGCTTGTAGCGTCATACCCAAGAAGACTCGATACTGTAATCGCTGCTAAAGGTGCTTCAACAAATTCCTTAGTAAAGGATCTCAATACTTATGTTAATGTGATATTTCAGTTTTTTTTTATTTTATAAATTAGCAAACATTTCTAAAAACAGTTTTTGCTTTGTCATTATGGGGCATGGTTGTGCAAATTGATGAGGGGAAAAAACTATTTAATCAATTCCAGAATAAGGCTGTAATGTAACAAAATTTGGAAAAAGTCAAGGGGTCTGATTATTTTCCAAAGGCACTGTAATATTGTCTATTGAGTGGGTCAGTGCAAGATAGAGTCAGTGCAGATAGTTTGGGTACCCTTAATTGATTATTTATGGTAGCAGAGTGAACACCCCAGTGATGTACTGGACTGTCCGCACCACACTCTGTAGCACTTTGCGGTCAAGGGCGTTGCATTTGCCATACCAAGCAGTGATGCTGCCAGTCAAGATGTTGTGTGTTTTGTCCTATATTTATATGGTTTTTTTTTTATGTTTTTTTTTTATCCCAGCCCCCATCCCCACAGGAGGTCTTTTGCCTTTTGGTAGAACGTCATTGTAAATAAGAATTTGTTCTTAACTGACTTGCCTAGTTAAATGAAGGTTAAATAAATAAAAAATATATTTCTTTATTTAAAATGCTCTTGATGGTGCAGCTGTAGAACTTTTTGAGGATCCGAGGGCCAATGCCAAATCTTGTCAGCCTCCTGAGAGGGAAAAGGCGCTGCCATGCCCTCTTCACGACTGTGCGGGTGTGTGTGAACAATGTTTTAAGTCCTTAGTGATGTGGACACCAAAGAACTTTAAACACCCAACCCGCTCCACAACAGCCTAGTCGATGTGGATGGGGGTGTGCCCTTTTTCTCCTAAAGTCCATGATCAATTCCTTGGTCTTACTGAAATTGAGGGAAAGGTTGTCCTGGCACCACACTGCTGAGTCACTGACCTCCTCCCTGTAGGCTGACTCATCGCCATCGGTGAGCAGACCACATGTAAACACACCAGCCCAGGACCTCCACATCCGACTTATTCAGCTGCGGGATCGTCTGAGACTAGCCACCCGGACAGCTGATGGAACTGTGGGTTTGCACAATCAAAGAATTTCTGCACAAACTGTCAGAGACCGTCTCAGGGAAGCTCATCTGCGTGCTTGTCATCCTCACCAGGGTCTTGACCTGACTGCAGTTCGGCGACGTAACCTACTTCACTGGGCAAATGCTCACCTTCGATGACCACTGGCCAAGGGAGAAGTGTGCTTTTCACGGATGAATCCCGGTTTCAACTCTACCGGGCAGATGGCAGACAGTGTGATTGGCGTTGTGTGGGCGAGTGGTTTGCTGATGTCCACGTTGTAACCAGAGTGCCCCATGGTGGCGGTGGGGTTATGGTATGGGCAGGCATAAGCTACGGACAACAAACACAATTGCATTTTATGGATGGCAATTTGAATGCACAGAAATACTGTGACGAGATCCTGGGGCCCATTGTCGTGCCATTCACCCGCCGCCATTGCCTTGTGTTTCAGCATGATAATGCACGGATCGACGTGTATGACAGCGTGTTCCAGTTCCTGCCAATATCCAGGAACTTCACACAGCCATTGAAGAGGAATGGGACAACATTCCACAGGCCAAAATCAACAGTCTGATCAACTCTACGCAAAGGAGATGTGTTGCGCTGCATGAAGCAAATAGTGGTCACATCAGATACTGACTGGTTTTCCAATCCACACACCTACCTTTACCAGGTATCTGTGACCAACAGATAAATATCTGTATTCCCAGTAATGTGAAGTCCATAGAGCAGTGTCTAATCCATTTATTTCAATTGACTGATTT
This sequence comes from Salvelinus namaycush, assembly GCF_016432855.1. Lineage (NCBI taxonomy): Eukaryota > Metazoa > Chordata > Actinopteri > Salmoniformes > Salmonidae > Salvelinus > Salvelinus namaycush. Next base: position 10,581,810 of record NC_052321.1, on the reverse strand, counting down.
CCTTATATGAACTGTAACTCTGATTTTTTTTTAAAGTTGTTGCATGTTGTGTTTATAGTTTTGTTCAGTATACATACGGCAATGGGGTGTCGCCCAGGAAGAGAGAAGTGGTGACATCACGATGATGGACTGACAACTGAATATGATAACTAGACAATCTACCAGCGTATAAATGAGGAAATGAACAGTACGAGTCAAAAATTTGGACACACTTACTCATTCAAGGGTTTTTCTTTATTTGAACTTTTTTCTACAATGTAGAACAATAGTGAAGACATCAAAACTATGAAATAACGCAAATGGAATCACGTAGTAACCAAAAAAGTGTTAAACAAATCAAAATATATTTTAGATTTTAGATTCTTCAAAGTAGCCACCCTTTGCCTTGATGACAGCTTTGCACACTCTGGGTATTCTCTCAACCAGTTTCACCTGGAATGCTTTTCCAACATTCTTGAAGGAGTTCCCACATATGTTGAGCACTTGTTGGCTGCGGTCCAATTCATCCCAAACCATCTCAATTGGGTTGAGGTCAGGTGATTGTGGAGGCCAGGTCATCTGATGCAGCACTCCATCACTCTCCCTCTTGGTAAAATAACCCTTACACATCCTGGAGGTGTGTTAGGTCATTGTCCTGTTGAAAAACAAATGATAGTCCCACTAAGCGCAAACCAGACGGGATGGTGTATCGCTGCAGAGTTGTGTAGCATCCATGCTGGTTAAGTGTGGCGTGAATTCTAAATAAATCACTGACAGTGTAACCAGCAAAGCACCCCCACATCATCATACCTCCCCCTCCATGCTTCACGGTGGGAACCACACATGCGGTGATCCTCCGTTCACCTACTTTGTGTCTCACAGAAACATGGTTGGAACGAAAAACCTCACATTTGGACTCATCAGACCAAAGGACAGATTTCCACCGGTCTAATGTCCATTGCTCATGTTTCTTGGCCCAAGCAAGTCTCTTCTTCTTATTGGTGTCCTTTAGTAGTGTTTTTTTGCAGCAATTCGAACATGAAGACATGATTCAAGCAGTCTCCTCTGAACAGTTGATGTTGAGATGTGTTTGTTACCTGAACTTTGGGCTGCAATCTGATGTGCAGTTAACTCTAATGAACTCCGGGTCTTCCTTTCCTGTGGGTGTCCTCATGAGAGCCAGTTTCATCATAGCGCTTTATGGTTTTTGCTATTGCATTTGAAGAAACTTTCAAAATTCTTGAAATGTTCTGAATTGACTGACCTTCATGTCTTAAAGTAATGATGGACTGTCATTTCTCTTTGCTTATTTGAGCTGTTCTTGTCATCATATGGACTTGGTCTTTTACCAAATAGGGTTATCTTCTGTATACCACTTCTACCTTGTCACAACAGAACTGATTGGCTTAATACTCATAGAAATTCCACAAATTAACTTTTTACAAGGCACACCAGTTAATTGGAATACATTCAAGGTGAGTACCTCATTTTTTTATTTATTTAACTAGGCAAGTCAGTTAAGAACAAATACTTATTTACAATGATGGCCTAGGAACAGTGGGTAAACTCCCTTGTTCGGGGGCAGAACGATAGATTTTTACATGGTCGGCTCGGGATTTGATCTAGCAATCTTTCGGTTACATGACCAACGCTCTAACCACTAGGCTACCTGCCGCCCCATGATAACAAGACAATCTACTAGCATATATACGAGGAAATGAACAGTACCAGTCAAAAGTTTGGACACACTTACTCATTCAAGCTTTTTCTTTATTTGTACTTTTTGCACTCATGAAGCTGGTTGAGAGAATGCCAAGAGTGTGCAAAGCTGTCATCAAGGCCAAGGGTGGATACTTTGAAGAATCTCAAATATAAAATATATTTTGATTTGTTTAACACTTTTTTGGTTAACTATATGTTATTTCATAGTTTTTATGTCTTCACTATTATTCTACAATGTATAAAATAGTACAAATAAAGAAAAATCCTTGAATGAATAGGTGTGTCCAAACATTTGACTGGTACTATATGTGAATAGATAACATCTTCAGTTAATACCAGGTCTGAGTCAGACAGGTAGCTCTTTCCTGCAGTCAAATGACCTAGTGGCCTCATGGGTGGAATGTTAATATTTTTCATAATTTCTTCATGTAATTCTTTTTTTTTTAAATAATGCCCAAAATTCACTGTTTGTATGTCAAATGGTTTTGTTATATTTCAGTCTTCTGTGATGGATATAAAGCGTATATCTGACATGGTACAGGTGTCTTGTTTTTTTTAAGCCCATAACCATGTGTGTGAGGTGTTTCAAAGTAAATGTATGAAGACTACCAAGAAACACTCTGGGTGACCCTGATTTAGCGCACTGTAGTAATTAAGTTATGAAAAAACAAATCTATGAAAACTTTGGCGAAGTCACTATTATGGAGGACATCCAGTTCTGACCACTTGAGATTCAGTGAAATAAACGGACTAGTCATTTTCTTCTGTGTGAAAAAGTTACAAGTGTGAAAAACTTGTAACAAGGAGTACCAGTACCGAGTCAGTGTGCAGGGGTACGAGGTAGTTGAGGTAATATGTACATGTAGGTAGGGGTAAAAATGACTGGGCAATCAGGATAGATCAGTGAAGGCTGCTGAGGGAACGGAGCGAATGGAACGGAGCGAATGGAAAAAGTTAGCGAAGGGTTTTGAGCTTAGCTTGTCATTTTTTATGTCTGAGTTCACAGGACTAGCGAACCGCAAATTAGCATGGAGGTCCCTAACAATGTGTTACATGGGGAAGGGACCATTAGATGGCTACTTTTCACGGGGACAGCTTTTAACTGTAGCAATTAGTGGTTTGGTACATAGAGGGGTTTTCTGCAGCTCACACATTCATTTGAGAAATGAGCAGAAGTGTTGGCTCGTGCACCAGAAAGAAACGCTCTAATTACTGGATTGGGAGATAACCCCTGCAATCTACCCAGATACTACTGACGCTTGAGCTCTACCTCTCCCAGACTTGTCCAATTGGCTGTGGTCCCTTTGAAGGCCCTGTTTAACGTGTTTGTCTATGGTCTGGCATGTCTCTGTCACTGTAGATAGAGACAGAGCCCAAATGCTCTAGTCTCCTTCCCAGTGTTTGTTTCCTCGCCTTGTAAAAGGGAATTATTAGCTTCCTTTACATTCTAATGCCTGTCTTTGTGCAGTTTACCTGAACAAACATGGCTAACAGTGTCTGAGGACGTTGCACATTAGTGTTTAGGAGTGAACTTTCCCACGAGTCTTGGGTGTGTGTGTATGTGTCTAAATAATGACAAAGAAAACAACATTGTTTTATTTATTTAAATTTTTTTGTAAATGTTTTTATGGTAAATAATGTGTTGACCCTGATGAAAAAGAAGTGCAACACAGAATTTTGTTAGGTATGTCAACACTTGTCACATCATCTGTGGTTCACATTCTATTCCCTTTGTTATAGCTTTCTATCATTCTTCTAAAACTCTAGCTTATCCTCCCTAATCTAACAACATAATTACCTCATCAAATAAACCATCAAGAAAGCCCTAAAAACAGGATTTGTGAGGGGAGAGAAATGAAAAAAGAAAAAATCACGACAACATGTGTGAGAGGCATGAAACTGGGAAAGTCAGGAGAGCAGAGCCTTGAGGCCATACAATCAATATTACATTTTCCATTGCCACCTTCGTAGCTATTGTAAATGGCTTGTGTCAAAAATAATAACAGGTTGTATCAGGAACCTTGGGTTTGCAATCACATTCCTCGTGCTATGAGCCCCATCCTCTCTCCCACCTCACACCTAACACCACTGGGTGTTGATGACACTAGTGGCAGATGACGCTCACTTGTCCGGGACGAATTCGTATCTCTCTAACTGATGAAAGTTCTGAGAACTGGAGGGAGAATGTGTGGGAAAAGGCTTACACATCCTACTCGACGTGATTAGGCCTTTTTGTGCATGTTTTGGCCCTGAGCCCATTGAACAAATTATTAGAAGGTTTGGAGAGATTAAATCTATTCTCACTTATGTTGTCATACTGTAGCACTCCAGGCAGCAGTAAGGGAGATGAGGAGAAGAGGTAATGTGCGTATGAGAGGGACAAACTGAAACTCCACTCTGCTGGGTAGCAACACAACACTGTGGGTTTCAAATGGCAAAACTCAACCTGTTATTGGCTTTAAGTCTGATACATTGCTTCATATTATCCATCCATTGTCTTGAAAAGAAAACACAAAGCCAAAGAGCAGGGCGGTTGGTGTACCCAGCAATTTGTGGAAGTGGAAAATGCATTACAACAACACGTGGAAAATTTGCTTTAACGATACCTTTTTTAAAAACATAACCCTTTATAATGACCTAGCTAGTTCATGACAGAACTGCACCTCCTGGGTTTTAAAGGGTCGACTGAAAAAGCTAATTTTAATCAGCGCCTAATGATAGCAAAAGGTAGAAGTCCCTAGTCCTCATGCTTCCTACAAGGAGATAATAACTTTCTCTGAGGGGAAGTGAACAACTTGGGACACCAGGAATGTAGTTATAGATTGTTCAATTGAGTTGCCAGACGAGGACAAGGGGAAAATTACTTTTGAAAATAACAGCAATCCCCATAACTAGGTGATAAAAGAGGTGTTTCTCATGTGCACACAGGGTATTCACACTTACACGCACACATACAGATGCGCACACACACAGTTGGACATTACCTCCTGCAGTAGCCTATTGGAGGAAATTCTCCAGGAATCACTAAAATGCAGATAGCTCAAAATCATCTCCTTGCTGCTAATCATAATGTAGTTTTATAAAAGACAATAAAAGACAATAATGTGCAGCCGAATTCATCGACCTTGCCAAGGCTTTCGACTCTGTCTATCACCACATTCTTATCGGCAGACTCAACAGCCTTGGTTTCTCAAATGACTGCCTTGCCTGGTTCACCAACTACTTCTCAGACAGAGTTCAGTGTGTCAAATCGGAGGGAACAGGCCCACACCGGACCTCTGGCAGTCTCTATGGGGGTGCCACATGGTTCAATTCTCCGGCCGACTCTTTTCTCTGTATACATCAATGATGTCGCTCTTGCTGCTGGTGATTCTCTGATCCACCTCTACACAGACGACACCATTCTGTATACTTCTGGCCCTTCTTTGGACACTGTGTTAACTAACCTCCAGACGAGCTTCAATGCCATAGAACTCTCCTGCCGTGGCCTCCAACCTGCTCTTAAAATGCAATTTAAAAAAATGCATGCTCTTCAACCGATCGCTGCCCGCACCTGCCTGCCTGTCTAGCATCACTATTCTGGAGGGTTCTGACTTAGAATATGTGGACAACTACAAATGCCTAGGTGTCTGGTTAGACTGTAAACTCTCCTTCCAGACTCACATTAAGCATCTCCAATCCAAAATTAAATCTAGAATCGGCTTTCTATTTCGCAACAAAACATCCTTCACTCATGCTGCCAACATACCCTCGTAAAACTGACTATCCTACCGATCCTTAACTTCGGCGATGTCATTTACAAAATAGCCTCCAACACTCTAATCAACAAATTGGATGCAGTCTATCACAGTGCCATCCATTTTGTCACCAAAGACCCATATACTACCCACCACTGCGACCTGTATGCTCTCGTTGGCTGGCCCTTGCTTCATATTCGTCGCCAAACCCACTGGCTCCAGGTCATCTATAAGTCCTTGCTAGGTAAAGCCCCCCCTTATCTCAGCTCACTGGTCACCATAGCAGCATCCACCCGTAGCACGCGCTCCAGCAGGTATATTTCACTGGTCACCCCCAAAGCCAATTCCTCCTTTGGCCGCCTTTCCTTCCAGTTCTCTGCTGCCAATGACTGGAACGAATTGCAAAAATCTCTGAAGCTGGAGACTCATGTCTCCCTCACTAACTTTAAGCATCAGCTGTCAGAGCAGCTTACAGATCATTGCACATGTACATAGCCCACCTGTAAATAGCCCATCCAACTACCTCATCTCCATATTGTTATTTATTTATTTTTGCTCCTTTGCACCCCAGTATCTCTATTTGCACATACATCTTCTGCACATCTATCACTCCAGTGTTTAATTGCTAAATTGTAATTACTTTGCCACTACGGCCTATTTATTGCCTTATCTCCCTAATCTTACCTCATTTGTGCACACTGTATATAGACTTTTCTATTGCGTTATTGACTGTACGTTTGTTTTTTCCATGTGTAACTCTGTGTTGTTGTTTGTGTCGCACTGCTTTGCTTTATCTTGGCCAGGTCGCAGTTGTAAATGAGAACTTGTTCTCAACTGGCCTACCTGGTTAAATACAGTAATCCCTCGTTTATCGCGGGGGTTACGTTCCGAAAATGACCCGCGATAAGTGAAATCCGCGAAATAGAAAACTTTTTTTTTTTTTACAATTAGCAACTATTACATGTATACAAATACAGTGACTCACGTGTAGGCCGTTTCGTCGACATTATGGGTTTAGGAGATGTTCGAAATTACAAGATAATTTGGCCAACTTAATGTAAATTTGCTAAGCTGTTTTATGTACGTACACATAACTGCACGAGACGACAAAATGATAGCACAATTCGTAGCATGTTTTGATACAAGAAGCGGGAGTGAGTTTTTAGCGAATCAGAATGCAGAGCACAATGCACCAAAAAAAAAAAAAAAAATGCATTATGAAAATCCGCGAAATAGCGAATCCGCGATAAGTGAACCGCGAAGTGGCGAGGGATCACTGTAAAGGTGAAATAATAATAATAATAAAAATAAATATTGATTCCATACTTATCATACACATCCATCCAACAAACACAGTCAGATGTCAGTCAGCATTGTGACAGGCTGTCAAAGTGTCAAGACATCTCCAACATGCCATCAACACATATGAGTGAGTGACCACACTAACCACTGGCTATGTGATAAAAGACTTAGATCGTGATTCACTACTGATATACTCTAAGCATATTATAGCATGACAGTTCCTCCTGGTGCCTCCAAAGACAGTCTATTATCCTCTGCTGCCTGTGTAGCTAGGCTCTTTAAATAGTTCCCCCCTATCTGGAGAGGAAGTGTCAGCAGGAAGTGTGTGTGTGTGTGCGTGTGTGTGTGTGTGTGTGTTGGGTGTGTGTGTGTGTTTGCGTGTGTGTGCGTGCGTGTCTGCTGGTAGTGGAGAAGTGGAGAGGGTGGAGGTTTACAGGAGGCGTAGGGGGAGGGGCGGCAGGGGACTTGATAGGGTGCCAAATGCCGCAGGATCCAGCAGAGCACATCAGGGCAGGAGAAGCCAAGGTACCGGGAGACAGACAGAAACAACACAAACATCTGAGAGAAGCAAACACCCAGGGCATGTGTGACATCCAATCCATCTATCAAATAGAACCCAAAAGGTGGACGTCAATAATATTCAAAACATGAGAGGGGAGCCAATAAAACCAACCCGAAATGATTTAACTTCACTTTTGAGGAAAGGGATCTGTGAATTTGTAGAAAAAAACAAATCCTCTGTGCCATATAACTTCAAACAAGACCCTTCTTTCTCGTCAATTGAAAGGCACATCCAGGTGAGATTCTACTCAATCTAGAAAACAAACACCCACTGTGTTGTTGTCTGGGGGTGGGTGGTTCACACACTCACTCACACACACACACACACACACACACACACACACACACACACACACACACACACACACACACACACACACACACACACACACACACACACACACACACACACACACACACACACACACACACACACACACACACACACACACACACACACACACACACCGGTGTTGTTTAAGATGAGAGATTGCTCCAAAGGGTGTCTTAAAGAGGTAATAAAAAGGTGACCTTCCCTAAATGAAAGCTCTCTTCTGATTTGTGGAGAGGCCGTGTTTGGGGCGAGAGAGTAGGTGGTCTGTCAGCAGGGCCATGCTCCTCTCTGTGCGGCCCCCAAATGTACATATTTTTAATGGTCAGTGTCCTCTGGCCATTGTAAATGAAGCCAGGTTATAACCTTTCGGGAACCACCATGTTTAACGCTGGGGACTGGACAATGGTTGTCCCTGCCATTTTGCTATGTTGAGGACCAAGAAAATGGCTTCTTACGAAAACAACAGCATATTCCATGAATTTCCTAAGGAAGGTTTGCTTGGTTAGCTTCATATGATATAGCTTAATCATTTATTTCAATGGATGTGAATGACAGTCAATGGCATATAAAAGTCAGAAAAACACATCCTTGATGGCTTGTATCAGATTGTAAGCGATAAATATCTATCCATTGACACAATTAAGCCACATAAAATATGATAGAAAACATCCCTGATACCTTCTCTATTCCATTTCCAAGCGCATGAGAAATACTGCTAAGAATTAGTTTGCATTTCCGATATATGATGCAATGTTCATCCACAGACACACACCACATTACTTCTGGGCACAAATTACAAATTGTATTTGTCACATGCGCCGAATACAACAAGTGTAGTAGACCTTACGGTGAAATGCTTACTTACAAGCCCTTAACCAATGATGCAGTTTTAAGTAAAATAAGGGCCTTGCCGGGTGTCTGAAGTAAATCCTTCGCGTCCGACTCATTAAAGAAAAAGTCATTGCTATCCTAATATCTAGAAGCTCTTTTCGGTCATAAGAGACTGTGGCAGAAACATTATGTGCAAAATAAGTTACAAATAACGTGAAAAAACACACACAATAGCACAATTGGTTAGGGGAAGGTAAAACGGCAGCCATCTCTTCCGGCGCCATTATGAGCAATCAGAGATAGGAGAAACACACCTGGCAAGACCCGGCGCTCCACTCTGTTCTCTCTGAGTAAAAGGCCAATGGCCCAGCAGGAGAATAATGGGCCCTGGTCAAAATTAGTGCACTATAAAGGGAACAGGGTGCCATTTGGGATGCACACTAAGCCTCTGTCGTCATGGAGATAATGGAGATCCAGGCCGATTATCCTCATCTGATTGCCTAGAGAGCAGCTGAATGGGATTCCTCCAGTAATGAGTCCCATTTGACCAGACACTACAGAAGCCTGCATGTCAGTCACTTCCTGCCTTCTCATGCAGTAAGTGTCCTACATACATTATTCATGGGTTGCAAGTTTCGTCACAATATTGTTTTGAATGTTAGTTTCGGACTGATGCTCGACTGAGCATTCTACTCAATGTATCGTCAATCAGCGCTGATGAAGATTTCATCAAAGGTGCATTACAGTGGCTTGGATATACAATGACATTTAAAAGGAGGCAAATAATTATTAGGAAAACCTTTTGCCCTCATTTTGATGTCGCCAGATTGACTTTAGATGCTATATAACGTTAGCCAGCTAGCTAAGATTTAGGGGAGGCCAACGGATTTTAGATAGCTAATGTTAGCATTGCTAGCTATTTCTGACTTTGCTAGGTATTGACAACATTGCCATCTGTCTAAAGTAAATTTGACGACATAATATTGCTGGCAAAGTAGTTTCCTACTAATTATTTGACTACTTTAGCAATGTCGTCGTATTTCCAGGCACTATTGTGTAATTTAGAAGAAATAGTAGTTAGCCTCCGTCCAGAATGACTGGGCTTATTACCACTTTAGGGCACCACTTTGGTGCCGCATGTAGAGGACTATATAAACACCCAGCACAGTCATTGGCTGATTGTTCCTACAGATCATGTGGATTTTACTCAGTGTAATCTATCAGTCTTATACAGTGTGTAGGCCTAATTCTCAAATAAGAATCATGGTCATTTTACAGTATTTTGAGTTAATTTCTGTTAATAAATTAATTAAAGATTCAAAGATGAAAGATGTTGTCCTTTGAAATAACATATTTCTCGTGCCATAAAGTCAAGACAGCTCACTTTTCACTCAGTGCCATGTGTGTAACACTGTAGCTGATTAATGAAATATGCCAAGTGGCCATTTCTGACCTGTCAAAGGATAATTCACATTCTTCATTGCTTCATCAATTTTGATGGGGCTATTTTAGCTTTAACTTTGAACAGGAGAAACATAGGTTTGACCTCATGCAACACTATGAGACATTTCTTCTGTCCATCTGCGTGATTGTCCATGATTCTCCATATAGATTAAGATATTGATAAGGGGGCTAAGGCAAAATGGTGTAGTATGGAATAACACACCACTTTCACATCATTGCGTAAATGTACACTAAATCACCAAACGGCAAGTGTTGCATTACTAGGTATGGGACGACGGCACGGCAAAGGTTAGTACTTGCACATTCACACAGTGTTTAATCAATGGATTAAACTGTCCATCCATTCAAGTATTGATGCTGTTATGACAGCTGCTAATCCTCGCAGGGCAGTGAAAACAACAGAGCCCCTCCAATCATCTACTGGTTGAACGGGACAACAGTGAGGAGAAGTGAGGTTACACATCTTTACCACTACATGATCAATCCCAACAATGTGAGTCAAAGTAAGGTACAGTATAGGAAGAATATGTATGATTTATTGTCACATACATCAGATAGGTGCAGTGAAATCTGTTGTTTTACAGGGTCAGCCATAGTAGTACGGCACCTCTTGAGCAAATTAAGGTTGAGTGCCTTGTCAGTTCAGGTATTTGAACCAGCGACTTTCCGGTTACTTGTCCAACACTCTAACTGCTAGGCTACCTGAAATGTAGGCTGGTTAATCTCCAGCAGCTATACAGAGAACAGGTCCTGCCGTATACATGGAGAATGTGGATTTGTGATTTCAATAGACAACTCACTTATATAATAGAATGTAATCAATATCAACATCCTCCCTCAATGTTCTTCGGATCAACAATCTTCAACACTATAATCATCATCACCACCACCATCATCTTCATCATCCTCGTCATCTTCATGACTTACCATACACAACATAGACAGAGCCCCTAGAAGTACACACACTTCTGCTGCATCATGCTTTACTGTGCACAACCTCCTCACTCTGCTTATTAACATCATGTTTAGACAGACTGCAGTGATGATCAATCTGTGGTCAGCTAAGACAATGATGTAGAGTTCCTTAATTTCCCACATCATCTAGTTAAAGGGTAGGTAGCACAAACGTAAGCACATGTAACATATGCATTTGCATTAGTATACTCAGCAATAGTCCCAATGCAAAGTTACACCTCACTTTTCCATTTTTCGAGTTATTACATAAAACTTCTGAAGAATGCCGAAGTCATGTCGGAAAATGTTTTCCCAGGATGTGATGTAAAATAACTTGTATAACTTTAAATTAAACCAAATCGTTTGCACTCATGACTGCTGTTTTGAATAAAATTTCAGCCAACTTACAAGCAAATACTTTATGAAATGATTGTTACAAATCAACTTGCAAGGTCGCTAGCGTGCTAACGTTAGTCCTAATTTAGCCCAAACAACTACCTCTTTCCCTACTGTATTTATTTATTTTGCTCCTTTGTACCCCATTATTTCTATCTCTACTTTGCACATTCTTCCACTGCAAATCTACCATTCCAGTGTTTTACTTGCTATATTGTATTTACTTCGCCACCATGGCCTTTTTTTGCCTTTACCTCCCTTATCTCACCTCACTTGCTCACATTGTATATAGACTTATTTTTCAACTGTATTATTGACTGTATGTTTGTTTTACTCCATGTGTAGCTCTGTGTTGTTGTATGTGTCGAACTGCTTTGCTTTATCTTGGCCAGGTCGCAATTGTAAAAGAGAACGTCTAGATGACCTGGAGCCAGTGGGTTTGGCGACGAGTAGACAGTTAATACTATAGAAGATAATTTCTCTCACTCTAGAGTTGTGATATTAATATTTTCTTCATACAATACTTAACTAAAACATTACCATGTAAAGCACTTTCGGTGTCTAGAAAAGCACTATATAAGTCCAATCAATTATAGTATTTATTAAAAGCTATTTTTCACAAGTCATTAATCATAATTTCAAGGTGCTGCTTTCCAGCATGAACAAAAATATGATCCTGCCATTCAACAGGAAGCACGATATAATAATGATCCACAGCTGGTAAAGTCATAAAATATGATATACATGTTGTCTGATAAGAAACCCGACCTAATAACATACAATTGAGAAACAGGGACAGACTGTAAAAGCTCAATTCCCCCAAAAAGCGGCATCTAACCAAATCACTTTTACAGGGCCCAGGCGTTTGTAGATCAGGGGCCGTGTACATCAAGCTTCTCAGAGTAGGAGTGCTGCTCTAGGATCAATTTCACATCTTAGATTACAATGAATAAGATTACATGAACAGGGAGGAACCTGATCCTAGATCAGTACTCCTACTCTGAGATACTGTATGTGATACCATGGCCCCTGGCAGTGGTGGAAAAAGTACCTAATTGTCATACTTAAGTAAAAGTAAAAATACCGTAATATAAAATGACTCAAGTAAAAGTGAATGTAACCCAGTAAAATACTACTTAAGTAAAAGTCTAAATCATTTCAAATTCCTTATATTAAGCAAACCAGACGGAACAATTTTCATCTTTATTGACGGATAGCCAGGGGCACACTCCAACACTACAAACAAAGAATTTGTGTTTAGTGAGTTCGCCAGATCAGTAGGTAGGGATGACCAGGGATGTTCTCTTGATAAGTTTGTGAATTGGACCATTTTCCTGTCAAAATGTAATGAGCACTTTTGGGTGTCAGGGGAAATGTATGGAGTAAAAAGTACATTATTTTCTTCAGGAATGTAGTGAAGTAAAAGTAAAAGTTGTCAAAAATATAAATAGTAAAGTACAGATACCCCAAAAAACTACTTCAGTAGTACTTTAATGTATTTTTACTTAAGTACTTTACACCACTGGCCCCTGGACACATGTAAACAATATAATCAATTTGGATTTTGTTAATCCTTTCAAGCATGTTATGCTATCCACACTATCACTACATTCTTAGAAAAGTTATCATAGCATAAACACCCACCACTGTGATGAATAGTATAATAATAGGACTGTGTAAGCTGATTGATATAGATGACAGGTAGCTAGGAGGATAGGCAGCATCAACCAACCCCATGCGAAAAAGCTATTTCAGATACAGTGTATGTGTCCACTGACACCACAAGCAGCCTGTGTGTTGTAATCAATGGTCATCCCATGATGCCCTCATAAATCATGGTTTGTTGACCACTTGTCAGGAGGCAGGGGCCTTCTGGTAGTTGTTCCAGCATACACTGTTGCTGAAAAGTAACCATGGGTCCTTCTCAGTGTTTCACCTAGGATTTATTTCAGCAGCGGTGGCAGAGGTAGCGGGGGAGGGGAGGTCTTCTTGGGGTCTTCCTGGGGCATACATCTATACATTTACATTATAAAAAATGTATTTAAAAGAGCGGTACGCCACTGCTAAATTAATATAGGTGAAAGACTGGTCATACTACTGAAAAGTAGTCATGAACGTGGTCTGATTTGGACTGAGGTGGTAGTGGGTGGGTGTTGAGCAGCTGGGGTCTAAGGTCACTGGAGTAGGGCTTGTGGTACACAATATAATATACCCATGTGCCATTCAAATGCAAAAGAGGATGCTTCCTGATTGAAAAGTGTCAAAGACAACGGCATTTGCTAATGTGATCAGTCTATATGATCTACATGATACAGTTGAAGTTGGAAGTTTACATACACCTTAGCCAAATACATTTAAACTCAGTTTTTCACAATTCCTGACATTTAATCCTAGTAAAAATCCCCTGTCTTAGGTCAGTTAGGATCACCACTTTATTTTAAGAATGTGAAATGTCAGAATAATAGTAGAGAGATTGATTTATTTAAGCTTTTATTTCTTTCATAACAATCCCTGTGGATCAGAAGTTTACAAACACTCAATTAGTATTTGGTAGCATTGCCTTTAAATTGTTTAACTTGGGTCAAACGTTTCGGGTAGCCTTCCGCAAGCTTCCCACAATAAGTTGGGGGAATTTTGGCCCATTCCTCCTGACAGAGCTGGTGTAACTGTATCAGGTTTGTAGGCCTCCTTGCTCGCACATGCTTTTTCAGTTTTGCCCACAAATTATCTATAGGATTGAGGTCAGGGCTTTGTGATGGCCACTCCAATACCTTGACTTTGTTGTCCTTAAGCCATTTAGCCACAACTTTGGAAGTATGCTTGGGGTCATTGTCCATTTGGAAGACCCATTTGCGACCAAGCTTTAACTTCTTGACTGATGTCTTGAGATGTTTGTTCAATATGTCCACATCATTTTCCCTCCTGATGATGCCATCTATTTTGGGATGTGCACCAGTCTCTCCTGCAGCAAAGCACAACCACAACATGATGCTGCCTCCCCTGTGCTTCACGGTTGGGATGGTATTCTTCGGCTTGCAAGCATCCCCCTTTTTCCTCCAAACGTAATGACGTCATTATGGCCAAACAGTTCTGGTTTTGTTTCATCAGACCAGAGGACATTTCTCCAAAAAGTACGATCTTTGTCCCTATGTGCAGTTGCAAACCATAGTCTGGCTTTTTTATGGTGGTTTTGGAGCAATGGCTTCTTCCTTGCTGAGTGGCCTTTCAGGTTATATCGATATACAGGTAGGACTCATTTTACTGTGGATTTAGATACTTTTGTACCTGTTTCCTCCAGCATCTTCACAAGGTCCTTTGCTGTTGTTCTGGGATTGATTTGCACTTTTCGCACCAAAGTACGTTCATGTCTAGGAGACAGAACGCGTCTCCTTCCTGAGCGGTATGACGGCTGTGTGGTCCCATGGTGTTTTATACTTGCGTACTATTGTTTGTACAGATGAACGTGGTACCTTCAGGCATTTGGAAATTGCTCCCAAGGATAAACCAGACTTGTGAAGGTATGCAATTTTATTTCTGAGGTCTTGGCTGATTTCTTTAGATTTTCACATGATGTCAAGCAAAGAGGCACTGAGTTTGAGTTCTAAAGCCATGACAACATTTTCTGGAATTTCCAAGCTGTTTAAAGGCATAGTCAACGTAGTGTATGTAAACTTCTGACCCACTGGAATTGTGATACAGTGAATTATAATTGAAATAATATTTCTGTAAACAATTGTTGGAAAAATGACTTGTGTCATGCACAAAGTAGATGTCCTAACCGACTTGCCAAAACTATATTTTGTTAACAAGTAATTTGTGGAATTGTTGAAAAATTTGTTTTAATGACTCCAACCTAAGTGTATGTAAACTTCCGACTTCAACTGTGTGTACAGATGCCGTACCTTGATTTGACCAAGTTTCTCACAAGTAGGAAAATAATCCTCCAGCAACAGGAAATATGAATTATTGTGTGGATTATAATTAATGGACATTTTGTGTAGGGGTTTAATTTTTTTTTGCTAGGGCAAATCTAGTCAGATGTTAAAGTGGAAATTACAAACCTTATCCTCCTTTTTAAACATTGAATACACTACAAGTTTGTATTTCTGCAACCTCAGGATGATCAAATTAAGATACGGCATATGTATGATCTATATAACTTCTAGCTCACTAGCTTTCAGTCTTTTATTCAAGCAACAACTTCATCACACCTTGAATGTCTTCCCTACCCTACTGTATTGTCACTTCTACTATACAGTACAAGTTAGGGCACAGTGCACCGATGACCAGATCTCATACTGTATGTTGTATTCAGGCCTTTGTGTTGAATAGAGGATTCCCCATCACCCTTACATTCCTCCCCAAACAAAAAAGTGGTAGGTAATAACCCGTCAGGTTTTTTGGAGTGGTGAACTGTACGAGAGGGTATGTAAGGCCAGGAGGAGGGAGGAACTTTGCAAAATGGAGCGTCTCGCTAAGTGCCCGGGGTATAGTATTGGCTTTCAGTGTCATTAACTTTTCAGCAGTAAGCAGGTTTCTGTCGCCACTGACCAAATTGCTTTAAATGCATAGCAATTACACGGTCCAGGCCAGTGCTTAAAGGATGAGGGAAGTATAGTTTCTGTAGTACAAACCTTTGTAATGGGATTAATGGTGAGTCGCGTTGAAGAAGGAGCTCTCTGTTAGTGGTAGGGGATTAGTTTCCTAATGATATATTGTATCTAACCAGTTGGCCCACATGTTAATGACTAGATTACCTTTTTCTAATTAACCAATCTGGAAGGGGTATGTTAATAATGCATGGAATCACAGTGGTGGGCTCTGCTTTCTTTATATTACATTCTCCCTATTTCCATTTTTCTTCTTCCAAGGGAGCAGTGGCCGAGGCCGATGGTGAACGCACCTTCTCGTTATTCATTTTTAGAGTTCAAATGTGTTACTGGAGTCTTAAACGTAGCTTTAGCATGTTAAAGTCACGCTGAGCTTATCAGGGAGGCCATGCGGGTCCTTGCCTTTGATATATTTGTGGCATAATGTGGTTGGGTTTGAAAATCAATGAGCGGCCCTCGTTTGATCACAGTTGCCTCCCTCCGCCGTCTCGCCATGCACTGAAAATAGCCGAGCATCCTGTCACCGAGGTGAGGGACCTGAGGCCACATAATGTGAAGTAGAGACAGTCCACTGGACTTATGAACAGGTTTTAAATGGGCTATTTCACTTCCTCCTCTAAGATGGGATACTATTCCAATTCCCACTAAGCTTGATGTCAGAAACACAATCCAAAGCCCACAATTCCTAGGTTATATGCTTGCTACAATATGAGAAACACTCTGCAATATGAGAAGATATATTCTTATCCCTCTGGTAATGTTCTGTGAAACTGTTTTGGAACGTGTTAGATAAAATAGGCCATTCAAAACCCTATCTTACAGCGGTGCCCATTTCTTGCTATAGTGTGGGTCTGGGGGGCCTTTGGGAATTTGTAATGGCACAATGTGACAGTATTTTTGTTGTTGGAACCAGCCTCAGCGAGGTGCTCAACCAAGCAAATGAACAACCCGGACCAGCTGGGTCCATGCAGCATGTCCCAACTCCACAGGCCCTAGAACAGCGGTCCCAACCGGCTCGAGACAATCTAAACCACCCCCCCTAGATCACCTGCAGGCCTGCAGCTGCCCCTGCCACACTACACTACTACATTTGTGCCAGTGCTCTGTTTACTCTCTGCAGAGTCCTGTCTACTGTCAGTATGACCAGACTGCATGTTATTCTAGTCTAGTCTGTAAAGCTCAAGCAGTGATGGGAACTCGGGGGAGCCAATAAAATCATATCGCAAATGCTGTTAAGAGGAGATGGGAGCCGCCGACTGCGCTCTCAACTACAAATACCGACAGATTTGCTTGTTTGTTTTCCTGTGCATCTTAAAGGTGTAACTCATGGGCTGAAATGTATATTTGATGAATATTACATTTCTTCCATAATGGATCTAGATTTGCCATACTGCATATGAATTGTTCATTGGCAGCCATGCATTATTTAGTGATACATTTTCTTAAATTGTCCACCAAAACGCAACGTTGGGGATGTATTTGGAACTGAAGGAGGGAGTGGGGAGATCCAGGGATAGAAACAGGAGAGGAAGATGGTCTAGTTGCCACTTATATATTGGCAGTGTTTCATCGTTTCCCCATCGTTTCAAAATAACACCGGAAGTTATACGCACATAACTAGATGCACAAAGAACATTAGCATATAAAAGCAGTTAATGGACTTTTTGGCAACCATTGTCACTTTGATGATGCAATGGTACATCTTTTCCCAAACTTGGTCCTCGGGACCCAAAGGGGTGCACGTCTTGTTTTTTGCCCTAACACTACACAGCTGATTCAAATGATCAAAGCTTGATGAGGAATTTATTATTTTAATCAGCTGTGTAGTGCTAGGCAAAAAACTAAACGTGCACACCTTGGAGTCCCGAGGACCGAGTCTGGGAAACCCTGCAATAATTAAAGAGGGTATTACCATAGTGGAAGGCTTTGCCTTAGCTAATAACACAGAGACAGATGGAGAGGCCCTTTTCACTTGTTTAGTGGAAATTGGATTACTTTAACAATAGGACACGTTGGCATAATTGGTGACGAATGACAATCTGCATGTGGCATCACTTGAAATAGCCTGGCTCACTCAATTAAATTTTGCCAACGACTGAAATATTGCTAGCTATTTAGATTTTAGGCCACTCCCTTTTAATTGTACAAATCAACAAGAAATCAGAAGCATACACCTATAATGAGGAGAATCTGTTGAACCAACAATAGCCTTACACAGCGACAGCATAAAATGATAACGAGAGAGAGAACGAGAGAGAGAATGAGAGCGAGAGAGAACGAGAACGAGAACGAGAGAGAGAGAGAGAGAGAGAGAGAGAGAGAGACAGAGAGAGACAGAGAGAGACAGACCTAGATGGGACATGGGTTTTTTCAGAAACATGGGGGGTGCTATCAAAAACATTGTAGCATTGCATTCATTAAAAACCCAGCCCTTCTAGTAACCCATGCTTCCTGTAAAGTGCCCCGGCGGATTCGGTGTGCTAGTTATTTTCCTGAAGCAGCAGAGATGTTTCCAATGAGATCCCGTGCTGATGCTCACTGTGAAGGGGGTGCCCTAACGGGGTAACACATGAATTAATAAAGGAGAAAGAAGAGGGACGGATTACAATGTTCACTGTGCAGAGAGGGGTGTCTGGAGAGAGGGGTTGTGTGGTGGTGAACACAGAGGGGAGAGGCCAGAGGTGGGAACAAATTACTATTATTCAAGTCACAAGCAAGTCTCAAGTCACAAGGTCATAGTCTCAAGTTGAGTCCCAAGTAGAACCCGTCGAGTCACAAGTCAAGTCCAAGTCGTTAATTCTAAGAGCAAGTCAAGTCACGACTTTTTCAAGTCAAGTCTCAAGTAAAGTTAATAAAAATGTATACAGGCAATGACTAGTTCAACTACAAATCTAAATCTATTTATTGAGGCTACCAGACAGCCATTTTTATTATTTTGTCCAAAACACATTTTGATTATGTAATAATACATTTTAACAACAAATTCCAAATGCAAGCTTTGTAAGTAAATGATCAATTTCCAGTAATTTTGACATACCAAAAGACCAGCAGACCTATTCTAGTAATTGTTGCTTGATGCCCCATTGCTGGTGAGCTTGCAAAGTAAACGGTTCATATTATTGATCACCCAAAAAATTTTGGAGCTGCAAATTCATTTATGGCAATCCTCTCTCCCCAAACTGGTCTCATAGACTAGACGTAACATAGTAAATTAGTTTGATTGTCACGTTCCTGACCTGTTTTCCGTTGTTTTTGTATTTGTTTAGTATGGTCAGGGCGTGAGCTGGGTGGGTAGTCTATGTTATGTGTTTCTATGTTGGGTTCAATGTGTTGCCTGATATGGTTCTCAATTAGGGGCAGGTGTTTGACGTTTCCTCTGATTGAGAACCATATTAAGGTAGGCTGTTCTCACTGTTTGTTTGTGGGTGATTGTCTTCCGTGTTTGTGTTTGTACCACACGGGACTGTATCGTTTGTTCTAGTCTGTACCTGTTCGTGCGTTCTTCGTTTTATGTAAGTTCTCATGTTCAGGTCTGTCTACGTCGTTTTGTTGTTTTGTAGTTATTCAAGTTTGCTTCGTGTTCGTCTTGTTTAATAAATCAACATGTATTCATCACCCGCTGCATTTTGGTCCGATCCTTGCTCCTCCTCAGACGAGGAGGAGAACAACCGTTACATTGATATTGTAGCGACCCGCACAGACAGCTGTGTGTTATGTGTTAGGCTAGGAGGTGGTTGTGTTGTACTTACCAGTACCCAGTGTTCGCGGGGTCCGACATGCCAATCAACCTGCTATCTGCCAATCACGGGAATGCCTGGAATGTTCTGATGCCGGGCATCCTGGCGGTTGGCGGAGTGGCGTGGAGGGGGGTTGGGCAGGGGGATGGAGCATTGGAAGTTAAGACCAGGTTTAGCCTTTGTTCTCTCTCTTACATCTGGCCTTCACAAGAGAAGGTCACGTTTGGCTTGTGGGTTATCTGTCATTTATTTGGCGTGGGCTACGGCCAAACAGTAGCCTGTGTAAAGTTGGGTTAATAAACCGTCAATTCGTAAACTCAATCCTCTGTCTGGACAATTGTTCCTTTATGATCTAGTCAGGTCATTACAATATGTTACGTTTCGTATGGTTACATAAGACAGAATGTCATCAAGGACAACTTTAACATTTTAGCTATTTAGCAACTTTACAAATACTTACTACTTTTTCGCCACTTTGCAACTAATTATCATGTTAGCTAACCCTCTCCTAACCCTAACTCTAACAGTAACCATCTTACCTAACCCTTCCCTAACCCTAACCTTAACTCTCTCCACCTGCCCGTTACTCTCGGGGTGAAAACCTGAGGTAAGGCTGACCGAGACCCCCAGACCTTCCATGAACGCCCTCCAGACCCTCGACGTGAACTGGGGAACCCGATCAGACACTCTATCCTCAGGCATCCCGTAGTGCCGGAAGACGTGAGTAAACAAGGCCTCCGCAGTCTGTAGGGCCGTAGGGAGACCAGGCAAAGGGAGGAGACGACAGGACTTAGAAAAACGATCCACAACGACCAGGATCGTGGTGTTACCCTGTGCGGGAGGGAGATCGGTCAGGAAATCGATCGACAGGTGTGACCATGGCCGTTGTGGAACGGGTAAGGGTGGTAACTTACCTCTGGGCAGGTGCCTAGGATCCTTACACTGGGCGCACACCGAGCAGGAGGAAACATAAACCCTCACATCCTTAGCCAGAGTGGGCCACCAGTACTTCCCACTAAGGCAGCGCACCGTCCGACCGATCCCAGGATGACCAGAGGAGGGTGACGTGTGGGCCCAATAAATCAGCCGGTCGCGTACAGCAGACGGAACGTACAGACGCCCAGCTGGACACTGGAGGGGAGCGGGCTCTGCACGTAACGCCTGCTTAATGTCCGCATCCAGCTCCCACACTACCGGCGCCACCAGGCAGGAGGCGGGGAGTATTGGAGTGGGATCCATGGGTCGCTCCTCTGTGTCATACAGCCAAGACAATGCGTCTGCCTTAACGTTCTGGGAGCCTGGTCTGTAGGAAAGGGTAGACACAAAACGGGTGAAAAACATGGCTCACCTTGCCTGGCGAGGGTTCAGTCTCCTTGCTGCCCGGATGTACTCCAGATTGCGGTGGTCAGTCCGATGAGAAAAGGGTGTCTAGCCCCCTCAAGCCAATGTCTCCACGCCTTCAAGGCCTTGACAAAAGCCAACAGCTCCCGGTCCCCCACATCATAGTTTAGCTCCGCCGGGCTGAGCTTCTTCGAGAAGAAGGCACAAGGGCGGAGCTTCGGTGGCGTACCCGAGCGCTGAGAGAGCACAGCTCCTATCCCAGCCTCGGAAGCGTCCACCTCCACTATGAACGCCAAAGAGGGATCCGGATGGGCCAGCACAGGAGCCGAGGTAAACAGAGCCCTCAGGTGACTAAAAGCCCTGTCCGCCTCAGCTGTCCACTGCAGGTGCACCGGGCCCCCCTTCAGCAGTGAGGTAATGGGAGCTACCTGACCAAAACCCCGGATAAACCTCCGGGTAGTAGTTGGCAAACCCTAAGAACCGCTGCACCTCCTTTACTGTGGTGGGAGTCGGCCAATTACGCACGGCTGAAATGCGGTCACTCTCCATCTCCACCCCTGATGTGGTAATGCGATACCCTAGGAACGGAGACGAACTGTTGGAAGAACAGGCATTTCTCAGCCTTGACGTACAGGTTATGCTCCAACAGTCGACCAAGCACTCTGCGCACCAGGGACACATGCTCGGCGCGTGTAGCGGAGTATATCAAAATGTCATCAATATACACCACCACACCCTGCCCGTGCAGGTCCCTGAAAATCTCATCTACAAAGGCTTGGAAGACTGACGCATTCATCAACCCGTACGGCATGACGAGGTACTCATAGTGTGGTACTGAAGGTGGTACTGAAAGCCGTCTTCCACTCGTCTCCCTCTCGGATACGCACCAGGTTGTATGCGCTCCTGAGATCTAGTTTAGTGAAATAGCGCGCCCCGTGCACTGACTCTATCGCTGTGCCTATGAGCGGTAGCGGGTAGCTATACCTCACAGTGATCTGATTCAGACCCCGATAGTCAATGCACGGGCGCAGACCTCTCTTCTTTTTCTTCACAAAAAATAAACTCGAGGAGGCTGGTGAAGTGGAGGACCGAATGTACCCCTGACGCAGGGATTTGGAGACATATGTTTCCATAGCCTCTGTCTCCGCCTGTGAGAGGGGATACACGTGACTCCTGGGAAGTGCAGCGTCTACCAGGAGATCTATCGCACAATCGCCCCGTCGATGAGGTGGTAATTGAATCGCCTTCTTTTTGGAGAAGGCGAGAGCCAAATCGGCATATTCGGGGGGAATGCACACGGTGGAGACCTGGTCTGGACTCTCCACCGTAGTAGCACCAACAGAAACCCCTAAACACCTACCTGAGCACTCTCGCGACCACCCCGTGAGAGCCCTCTGTGGCCAAGGCAAAGTGGGGTTATTACAAGCTAACCAGGGTAGGTCCAGCACCACGGGAAACGCAGGAGAGTCAATAAGGAAAAGACTAGTTCTCTCCGTATGATCCCCCTGCGTCATCATGCCCAAAGGAGCGGTGACCTCCCTAATCAACCCTAACCCTAATGGTTTACTATCTTAGGCGTGAACGGGGAAGGGCACATCCACGGGAACAATGGGGATCCCTAAACTATGAGCTAACGCTCTATCAATGAAATTCCCAGCCGCGCCTGAATCGACGAGTGCCTTATGCTGGGAATGCGGGGGAAACTCAGGAAAAGTGACAAACACAAACATAAGTGCAACAGAGGGCTCTGGGTGAGAATGGTGCCGGCTCACCTGGGGTGACGCCAGAGCTTCCTGCCTGCTGTCTCGATTCCCAGAGGAACCAACCCGGCACCGACCGGCAGTGTGACCTCTGCGGCCACAGATGGTGCACGAGCGGGTACCCCCTCCAGTCTCCCTGCGCACCGACCCTCCCAGCTCCATGGGTATCGGGAGGATGGAACCACCAGACCCTGATCTGAACGTCCGCGAGTAGCCAGCAGGTTGTCCAGCCGGATGGACAGGTCCACCAGCTGGTCGAACGTGAGGGTGGTGTCTGCAGGCCAGCTCCCGACGGACGTCCTCGCGCAGACTGCAGCCGTAATGGTCGATCAGGGCCCTGTCGCTCCATCCCGCGCCGGCTGCCAGGGTCTTAAACTCCAGGGCGAACTCCTGGGCGCTCCTCGTCTCCTGCCTCAGATGGTAGAGGCGTTCACCCGCCGCTCTACCCTGGGGCGGGTGATCGAAGACTGCCCGGAAACTGCGGGTGAACTCCTCAAACTGGTCCAACGCCGCATCTTCCTCTCTCCACACGGCGTTGGCCCACTCCAGGGCTTTCCCGGTGAGGCACGAGACGAGGGCGGCCACCCTCTCACGGCCCGATGGAGCCGGGTGGACGGTGGCTAGGTAGAGGTCTAATTGTAACAGGAACCCCCGGCAGTTCGCAGCCCTCCCGTCGTCCTCCTGGGGTAAGGAGAGACGAATCCCACTGGGTTCAGGCGGGAAAGGGGCGCTCAGGGGAGACCCCGGTTGTGCTGGTGGAGGCGCTGGAAAAATTCCCTGTCTCTCCCAGCAGTCCATTTTCTGGACAACGCAGTCCATGGTGGTGCCAAGATGGTGTAATATTGTTGCATGCTCCTGGACGCGCTCCTCCACCCCTATTGCCGGGGTACCTTCTCCTGCTGACTCCATAGTTTCGGGTCAGTGATTCTGAAAGTGGTGCGAACTGGCGGCAGAGAAGTCAGACTGTGTAACTGTGTTTCCAACGGCGCAGTTCATTTACAAAAAAACAACAACCGGAAAACATAATAATAAAAATCAATGGGTAACATAACCCGACGCACACCAGTACAGACGTACACATACACTTACAATAAACAATCATTGACAAGGACATGAGGGGAAACAGAGGGTTAAATACACAACATGTAATTGATGGGTTTGGAACCAGGTGTGATGGAAGACAAGACAAAACCAATGGAAAATGAAAAATGTATCAGTGATGGCTAGAAGGTCGGTGACTTCGACTGCCGAACACCGCCCGAACAAGGAGAGGGACCAACTTCGGCGGAAGTCGTGACACTAGCTCCTAACCTTAACAACTAACCTAGCAAACCTTCACATTAACAACCTGGCCACCTAGCTAACGTTGGCAACAGCATATTGTACATTTAGCAAATTCATTAAAAAAATGTATGAATTGCAATTTGTAACATATTGTACGAATTTAAATTTGTAACATTGTAGGAATTGCAATTTTGTAACATATCATACCAATTTTAATTTGAAACATATTAATAAGAAATGGATGATGGACATCCACAAGTTAATACATACCATATGAAATGTAACATATCATACTAAATGAAGTGTCTTGGATTTATATAGTGAATAATACAAAATTCTTTGAGACCAGGTTGGGCTGCGTGGAGAGCAGCCTAATCCGAGTACCACAAAATTACTGACAAAAAGGTTACAAAACCTGACCGGATGATTTCAAGTCATCACTCTTAAGTCAAAGTTGAGTCCCCAGTCTTGAGGCGCCAAGTCCAAGTCAAGTCTCAAGTTATTTTATTTTCTGTCAAGTCGAGTCTCAAGTCATTAAATTTGTGACTGGTGTCAGGCTCTAGTCCAAGTCATGTAACTCGAGTCCACACCTCTGGAAGGGGCCACCAGGGGCCATAGCACAGTATTAGATTGCAAATGAATATGAATGGCCAACTGGCTGGTGGTGCTACAGGCTTAGGGCAAAAACTGATTGCATTTAACTTTTTGTTCCAGTCTGCATGGCTTAAGCCTGATTGAGAGGAAGGAGCGAGGGGTCCTAGATGTTTTTAGTCATTATTAATAGTTAGAGATCTGAATCAGGGAACTCAGGGGTGAAAGTAGTGGAATACCATGAGAGGGGAATTTCAACACAGGCCTACAAACGCTGTGATCATGCAACACCATTGCTGAAGAAACAGAATTGTGAAAAAGCACTTAAACATTTACTCAGGAATCTAACTGAAGGTATTCTGTCAAAGCTCTAGTCTGTTACTTTAGCTGAGTAATACAAGTTCCTTCGCTCCTCACGCTTCATATTCCCTTGTGGTCATGTGGTCTTACATCCATACATCTGGCAACTTTCCCTCAGCAAGCAGATAAATGCATCCAAAAGTGTAGTGTGCTCTAAAATACTAATATTCCACTCAATTTGATTTGAGAGAGCCAGTATTATCTGTGGATTTAATTTGGTCGAGTTTTATGTATATTTTTAGTTCAAGCGTTAACAGTAAACATACTGCTGAAATACCTAAAGCAATACATGGCCCATCAAAATTTAACTCAATAAAATTGTAATCTGGATTAAAATATAACATTAAATCTGAGTTATATACCGTACATAACATCAGCAATCCGATATTGGACTAACAATGGAGATAAATGTATACACAGCATTGTGTTAGAAAGAGCAAAAGGCTGTGGGGGGTATCAGTAAAGCTGTAAAAATGAACATCGAGCACAGTGTTACAATTAATTCCAAACAAGGTTCCACAAACCCCAAACTGACCACAATCAAACCAACTAGCTTGTGACTAGATTACATAGTAAACGTGGAGATGAATCAGTATGTAGTGAACACTAATGACTCCAATGCTTCTTGTTATGGGGAGTTAAAAAACCTTCTTATCACACAAAGTGCAGCTAACTTCAACATAGCGGAGTCCCAGATTCTATGTGAAGGGACATGATGTGTGTGACTTGATTCAATCTAACCGAGAGAAGAAGAAGAAGAAGAAGTTATAGTTACTACAGTGAGCTCATGTCATATCAATGGATAATTAAAATGACTGATGAATGACCTCCACGAAAATGAAAGTGACCTTTACCAATGAGATTTTACCACCTGTCAAAGTGGATTCTTACAGCTGTGATTGAACTGCTATTTGTGTGCCCTGTATGACAAACAGCATATTTCCTTCCTGCTACTTATTTATAACAATCAATTAGTTAAACACAACACGTCTGAACAAGAGAGGACACAAACATCATGCAATGAATAATGTGTATTCACAAATGAATCAGCATCAAACCCAAATTCCCCCCAAATTAACTTGAACGTTTAGGCCCAGTCTCTGAATCAAAGTCCAAAAATGCCAGCAAGAAACACAAAAGATCACACCACAAGTAATGAAATAATGATGAATAGTCATCTCTGTAGCAATCGAAAGGAAAGTAGTCCACAGAAGAAAACCCAAAATATAAATAGGCCTCAGAAATAGCCTTCCAAACTTTAGTCCTAGAAGCAACAGTCCACAGAGGAAAATTATCTGGAGAAGAAATACAATATCCCTTATTAACGCAAGTCTTTGAGAATGTTCTCTTGTGGAGTGACAAACCTATAAACAGTTTCCTAGTTGTATCTAACATTTCTGGCTGTGAAATACAGTCAAGATGGCTGCCAGCTTCCTAACACACACCTCAAAACCTGAAGTGACTATGGGTGTGACTAGGGAGTGACCAGGTAGTTCAGCTTATACACATCTCAAGGCACCATGGAATCATGTGGGTGACATTTTCAACAACCTGTCTGTGATGCAAGCAGAATAAAATGCTGTGTTGTGAGGGGGTGCTTGGGCCTTAGCCTCCTCTCTAAATGTGAAGAGATGGTAAATATCACTGCAACAGATGGGGCTCATGATCTCTCTTTCCTTGCTCCTCCCTCCATCTCTCTCTCTCCCTCTAGCCCTCTCTCTCTCCCTGCCTCCCTCCTCTCTTTCTCCCTCCCTCACTCAAAATTATGAACTACCTGAGACAATAGAGATCAGTAGCCATTGTTGTTGTTGTTGTGTCATTACAGTGAACTGGCTAGGCTGCGGGAAGGGAGATCGGGTGCCTTATGAGGATCAGGCGACGAGTGGCTAATCGTTTTATTGGCATTCGCACTGAGCTAAAGGGTAGAACTGCTGCTTTCAAGGAGCGGGACTCTAACCCGTAAGCTTATAAGAAATCCCGCTATGCCCTCCAACGAACCATCAAACAGGCAAAGCATCAATACAGGACTAAGATTGAATCATACTACATGGCTCCGAAGCTCGTAGGATGTGGCAAGGCTTGCAAACTATTACAGACTACAAAGGGAAGCACGGCCGAGAGCATGGTGAGCCTACCTACAGTATTATAATGTAGAGACGCCTGGAGTGGTGTCATCCTCATTAAGACAGCAGATTTGAAGGAGGCGTGTATCCTACCCACTCATCAATTCTACCGACACCATACATGTTTATCTGTAGGCAAACAGCGCTGTGTTGTTCTGAGACTTTTAGCTGTGGAGGCAACGCTAGCTATTCCCACAGCCATGTTGTATTAGAGGTTCCCCACTGAGAGAAGGGGACATGTGAAGCCACAGCACAACAGGGGTCCTGCTGGGTCTCTCTGAGCTAGCCTGCCAGTGAGGTGACGTAATGCACTTTGCTGCTACAGCATCGTGGACAGCATAAAGGAGAGGAGAAAAGACTCTGAGATCTGTGCAAATCATAAAATATACCTCATAATTACCGAATTCGACAGCAACAGAGTATGACAGAGATCAGCCACCTAGGCTTTGACTGAGCCTCGGGGCCGAGACAGCTGTGACATTTTTCAAATGTCCGCTTTAAGTAACTTGGCAAATCGGAAAATCACCCATCAGCCCCTCAGTTCTTTTGCAGAGGCCTTTGTAGAGGTGTCACGTACAGCGTTTGGTCATGACATCCTGGGTTATATGAATGATTTAAACGCTCAAGGGATTGGAAATTACTTTATTTTGTCACCGCCATTTCCCCCTGGCTGGATTTTGCCTTGGATGGTATCTCATTCGATGTCTCCTGAGCATTCAACCCTAGTAAAAAAAAATCCTAAGAATCCAAAAGAAAATCCTATCAGATTTTGGAACCTATGCTATAGGATTGTATCAAATATGAGTCCAATAGGACTGGTTCCAAAATCTGATTCTATTAGGATTTTTTAAAATTATAATCCTATGGGATTTTATTTACTTGGGTAGCACTCATGCTAGTAAAACATTTTTTTCAAGGAGACTAGAGGGGACTGGACAGACGAAAATGTATAGAAGGTGGTTAAGGGCACAGGTAGTCGGCCGAGCCGGGGCTCGAACCCCTGCCACTGAGGGGACATATGTGATCCCAAATTGGGACCTTAGACTCCAGCACACTGATTGAATTTTTCTATTTGATTCTTGAATTGGAATCTTATAGGATCCTCTAACATAAAACCATATAGATTATAATCCAATAGGACTGGTTCCAAAATCTGATAGGATTTTTCTGTTGGATTCTAATTGGTTTCTAGTTGAATTCTTGTATTGGAATCCTATAGGATCCTATAGGATTTCAATGTTTTTTTCTCCTATAGGATTTCTATACTTTTTGTTGATTTGAATTGTATACAGTGCCTTCAGAAAGTATTAATGGAAAATAAAACACAAATATATTTTGATTAGATAAGTATTCAACTCCCTGAGTCAATACATGTTAGAATCACTTTTGGCAGCGATTACAGCTGCGAGATGTAGCATTACAGCCAAACAGGGCTAGATTAATAACTAGATGTAATCTTAATGTGACACAGGTAATTAAAACATATTACAACACCAGAATCACGTGTGCCAGGAGGTCACTAGATGGCCACTGGTAGTTACATCCAGGAGGGAGAGATGGAAGATGGGGAGGGAGCACCTTTTAGGGATGGAGAGAGGGTAGGGGGGACAGCTCTAGGGGAGAGAGGGGGATGGACGCAGGTAGGGAGGGAGAGGGGGTGGTACACCCCTGGGAGGAAGGGAGGTATGGGGAGAGGGGGTCTGATTATCTTTAGGTTTTTCTTTTCCTCTCCCTATATCAACATAAAGAGGGTAAAAGGAACATTGTCTTTTTTATATGTATAGCTGACCATACTATATTAACCCTCTGAGGTCGATGTCTGCACCCTCCCAGAAATCAAATTAACATAATACAAAAATTCCCATAAAAATCAGTCAATTTAAGCTAGAGATGCAGTATCTTTTTTTTTGTTGCATTGAATGCTACACAATCCACCGTGTTGGTCAGACCATGAGACATCCTGAAAATCGGTATTCTCACAAAATCATCTGTAAAGTCTGAACAGTTTGGCTTACAGAACTACTATGACCCTTCTATGGAAATATGAGACTCTCACGAACACGATGGTGTTCTCTGTGTTGCTCTACGACCCCCACAAGAGCAAGCGCCTTGGGACTCGTCTGAAGTCGGTTCAGCCGATCTGCCAACTTCTGTCTGTAGCGTCAGAACAGTTTGGGCTGCACACTAATATGACCCCTCTCGAACATGTAGGACTCACACGACTCGTATGAAGGTCCCCAGTACCAGTTGAAAACAGTTATGGAAGTATATATAGAGACTCTTTAGTGACAGAAATAAGGGGTTCAATACATGTAAAAAACTAAAAACTAAAAAAAGCACAATTTCCTCTCATCTTATATCTCTCAAGATATAGGACATACACTTCAGAACAAACTTATTTTAGACTTTTTGGGGGGACTATCTGTTTTTCCATGTTGTGAATCTGTTATTCAATGCGTTTGTTTTTTTGATACTTCAAGGGGTCTTAAAATTCTAAATCAAATAGCAATATGATCCTTGGTATGACCTTCTTAAAACAATTCCATATAGCTTAGTAATTTTTATTTGCATATAAGCAATGTAAAGATGCTGTGTATTCTGGGAAAACCCCAAAATATATTTTTTATTGTAACATTGTATATAGTATTGTATGTCATATTGTAATGTATTTTTCAAAGACAAGAAGTTGCATGAATCGGAATCAAATAAAATAACTAAAGTGATTGTTTTGTTAAAAAAATATATATATATTACAGGTGGTCTTACTGCAAATTAACTTGCAGCCTTGAATCACTCCCATATTGAGGTGGTGAATAAAACCAAAATGTTGTTTCCGATCAACGAAAATGTTGTAATTCATGTTTTTGTATTGTACTGGAACAAATGACAACAAGCTATAATTGAATGAGTTCAATTAACCCATTTAATCCCGAATTTTTCCCAGACATGAAAATATCCAAATCAAGTGTCATTAGTAACCCTTTGAAGTAATCAATCATTATTTTTCGAAATTTTTATGGAAAAGTAGGTGAAAAAGTGTGTTTTATGGTCGGTCACAATTGTGACCAGTGGGATAATGTTACATATACAAAATTAACATATTTCTTCTATGTAGTTATCAAAGTTCTTATAAATCCCAACCCAGTTATTAACACATTTAAAACTCTGTCACTGGCTGTCCCCAGCCTTGCCTCTAGAATGCCCCGTCACGTTCTAGTGTGAATATTTTACACATCAAAAACCCTTTTACAACACCGATATGAATACTGAGAGCAAAGACAAAAAAACAACCATCAACCTATTTCAACATTGTTACTTTATTGTAACATACATTGTAACACTGTTACTTTAGTGCAACATGTATTGAAACATTAATATTGTTACTTTATTGTAACATGTATTGAAACATTAATATTGTAACTTTATTGTAACATTTTAACTTGTACTTTAGTGCAATATTCATTGTAACATTGTCATTGTGCCATTTTAGTGCAACATTCACTAACAACTGTATAGCAGTCGTGTGATTCATTCCCACTGAACATAAAGGTAACATTTAGGATAGAGGTAGCCTGTAGAATATGCATTCAAGTAGAGGCCTACACTGAACAAAATACAATTATATATATATAAAAAGCGCCACTGCACAATGAGTGCTTATATATATATATCATAGAGGTAGGCTTCAGAACCAAGTGCAAGATTAGTTTGTGCATCACTATTTTAAACTGTGATCAGTCAGTCCTACTGTCATACAGTATGTCTTGAATCAATTGACCTTCTTTTTTCCCAAAAACATTTCAGTCATTTTGATTGTCTTTTTCGTCGACTTTTCTTTTCTTCCTAGAGTCCGTTGTACTGCTTCTCCTCACCCTTTATCAACTTTTCTATTTTTATTTTGTCTTTTTCAGCCCTTTTTCATTCGCTCTTATCTCCTTTTCTACTGTCCATGGTAAATCTTGAAGCACTCAATGTGCAGTCGCGCTTTGCATTTCTCACATGCATAGGTAGTACGTTTGTCACAATGACGACTTCTCTGGAACCGGTACATCGTGTTGATTGGCCAGTGAGAAGTTTTGTCATATCATGCCTGATCTTCAGCAGTAGCAGCCAGTAAAGATCTCCTTCCGTGGCTCAGTGGTTTCGTGCCAAACCTTTGCATATTTGGGCTGTATACTATGTGTTTTGGAATCACATCGGTGGCAGGCCTCTTCGATGTTTGAACACTCAATCTTTATTTTTGACCACCTGCAGCTTTTCCCTTGGCTCTTCTTACTGGACCCTCTGGCTTGTAGAGACCCTTGGCTCTTCTGACTGGACCCTCTGGCGGGTAGAGGCCCTTGGCGCTTTATTATCAACAATGGAGGGGGGTGGGGAAGGTTGTGGATGGGTGGGGGGGGGGGGGGGTAGGTCATCATCACTGATACCGTTGTTCCTGTCATGATCTGTTTGCATAGGTTCAGCATATGCATTGAACAGCCTGGTTGGCAAATGGCCTGTCCGGCAAATGGCCTGTCCATAGTCCATATCTGACCCATCGCTATCACAATCACTCAGGACAGCATCTTTCTCATTTTGAGGGATAACTGCAATGTTGCATGCCTTGTCTGGGCAGTCACCTAGATCCAACATATCCAGAACTTGACTCAAAGTGAAACTAACAGAAAGAACAGAGTAGAAAGTTAGGTAGAACAAGAACTATGTATGTGTATAACTATGTGTATACCTAGACGCACTGTGTTATCCCAGCGGTCACTATTGTTGCCGTCAACATGTTTACACATTCTATGACCACACTGAACAAAGTTGAGTAATTGCATATGCATATATCAATACTAGACACCTTAAAGATTATGTGTACCAAAAATCTTTGTCCTAACTTTATGTTAACATACTTTACTAACCTTTTGTTTGGGAGCTTGATGCAGCCATTCTCTTCTCATGGTGCAACCAGGAAGTAAACAGCTCTGGTCATGTGAGAATTCACACTAAACATGTGACACTGCACATCTTTCATTGAGACCCTTTATTATTTCAATATTTGCTGGAAATGCATTGATACATCATTCAATAACATTTTTAGAGCCTTATAACTGAAAACGTTTTTTACGGTCACTATTGTGACCGATGGGATTAAATAGGTTAAGCAAAATAAGAGTAAATTAGTACAATTGGATTCCAATAGGGTTCTGATAGAGGTGACACAAAACCCTATAGGATTGTGAGCTTCCTAAAGGATTCTATGGGACAAATCACTAATCCTATAGGATGTTTTGACTAGGGTAGATTTCCATGTATTTATTTAAGGAGGAAATAGAAGGAAAATATCAACAGTCTCTAATTTAATTTCACCTTGTACCAATGGCATTAGCCCAGAGCGGATATTTCAGAGGAACACGAAATCAATATGCATATTCTATTGGGAATTGCCCCGGAATCCATTAGTAACATTGACCAATAGGTCAGGTAAAGTAATAGATCAATGTTTTATTACAAATTTGCAAACTGACTTAACGGCAGGGATAAACCTGTGCAGTCACGCATGGCAAATATTAATCATTCAATTCTATTGGTGTGATGAGCACAGACCATTTCTAGCCATGCAGGGCTCATCCTGACTTCTGATAGGTTACCGGTGACGACTTGTCCCCACTTGTTCTCAGTGGTGACAAAGGCAGCATCTCCATGGTTTAACAATCAGCCATGTCAGACGCCAGTTAACATTGTGAAAGTGAGAAACCAACAAATGTCATCACAAATTCGTTTTGATATTTCAAAAATATTGATCATAATATCTTTCACCGTTCATATCGTGTTGTGCGCTATGTGTATGGATAGTGAAGACCGCCTTCTTTTCTTATGTGACCAATAACATTTGAATTATGGTTTAGGTACACATTGCATACACTGTTTAGAAAGAGTCGGCATTTTCCCCCTTGGTTTCAATTGAAGTAACCTATGCAGTAAAACGACAGTCCCGCTCTTATTTGTGATCACTTATTCATCAACCGACAGCGTAATCATGCTATGTATTTGCTACTCTTATTGTCAGCCACACACTATTTCATGCCAGACTGACAGTAAATGTTTCTGTTTATATTGAAGAAATCCTACAGAGTATATTTCATGTGGAGTTTTAGTTGAATCAGAACTTTATTCTTAATCTCTGTTACTGCCAACAAACAGCCTGTTATTGATCATACTGCTCGACCTTCAAGTCACGTGTATTTCTGAATATCGTTACTTCTCTCCTTACAGATGGGGAGTCAGTCATCAGTGAGGCTTGTTATTATGTAGTTGCTATTATTACACACTAGTCAATCCATATCCATATTTGACGTAAGGCCTATAAATAACTGATATGCAGCTTTCCCTCATCCTTCTATATTTGTTTACCAATTAAACTGTGAAGATAACACGACAGGTTTATGACAGATACGTCAATGCTTTAGAACCTAGTTCAGTTTGTCTGGTAAACAAGCAATGATAAACACCTGTTGATTTGACACAGCAGTAGCGAGCATTCTGTTCATACTCACCTCTTGGAATGTAATCATTTCTATTCTAGGTCTAGGATGAGATGTTGTGTTTTAGCTCAGAGGGGTAACTCCGAATCAGGCACAGACAGGGAGCCAGTAGGCAGGCACACATGCTGAGAGTACTGATGTATAAAGGGGCTTGTGAGTGGCGTCTCTGGTTACCAACACCGTTTATGAGGAAGCACAATCTCACCAATCACATTGCTCAGCGTGTTGGAGCGCGCTTTTCAATTTCTTAAAGCTACGGTGTCCTTATAGCCACATTATGCAAGTAACGGGAAAACTGGAATACACACTTTTATATGCAATATATTTCAACACTGTAGTGTGCATGTATACCTGTTGGTTTTATTCAATGCGATTTCACATATCAGTTTGAGGCCAATTCAGTTGAGTTCAGCCAATATGCAATGTTATTTACTCATCATCATTATTCCTATGCAATATGCACATTATAAGCAAAAGTGATCCCATGCAATACAAATAAGATGTTTTTCTCTGGCCATAAAGCTGTCTGTTCTGACAAAAATATGCATCCAACATTTTCTGTCATGACCCCTTTTCAAGATCAACAATACATACTGTATTATTCACAAACTGAAAGGACAGTTGATGGTGGTATGTACTTGTTTATTAAAAGATGAGTCAAAGAGAGATTCACACTTGGAATGTGAAATAACTACTGCCATGAACCTTTTAACATTTTCCTGGCATATAATTAGGTCATGTTCCAAACCTTGTACTCAAACAGACTTCATATGTAAGACCCACATAAAAATAAACAATATCTGTCTTAAGTGCAAGAAACAAAAATACAGGTTTATGGTTAATGTTTAAGAAAAGAAGGCAGTCTTCAGTTTGAAATAAAACATTTCATTTCATGAAACAGGACTACGGAATGTTATTTTTTGCTTGCTTGCTTGACTTATGCCAGACCACCCACATTAAAGTATGCCCCTTGCAGTACTTGTCTTTTTTCCCCCAGAATTTTGGGGTCAGTTTTACACAGTTTGGTTGAGATATGTTTTGGATATGCCCAATATCCAAACTGAGTCAAATAACACTCAAATTGGTATCTTTGTTTTGCCTTTTAAATGCATCACACCACATGGCCATATTAAGTCATTTTGTATCAGTTCCAGCTGATTTGTCTATATTCTGTCGAGGCAAAGTTCAGCATCATGACAGATAATGATATTGACAGTGCACAAGGCTGTTTTTACATCACTTGCTACAAAATGCAGATGGCCTGTATTTTAAAAGTATATATTGCACAAAAAATGAGGGGGGAAAAAAACAGTATGTGCCATAAAAAATACCAAAATCCAGTTTCACACCTGCGATTTGGGACCCATCCACATATCACGAGTATGATATACATAAACTCCTAACTTTACTATATTACAGTACATATACAATCTTGAAACTAATCCCATCACTGAGGTATGTTGTCCCCATGATGCCATTGTAGCCTATCGTCTACAAATACTTAACAAATCTGCTCTACAACTGTACAAAATCTTAAAATCCACAAGGCATTTTGATGCAAGTTGTAATTTAACTTAATCCTTAAAACCAGGACTTCCTTGCATGCGAAAACAAATGATAATGGGAAGAAGTGCCTGAAACTCACTGAAAGCACAGTAAGAACATTCCCTTTTAACTGTACAAAAATATGCCTGAAAATATTTTACTTTTCTTTTAAAAAGATGAGGTCTGTTATGTATCAAAATGTTTCCTCCGCACCTGTATTCTGAAGAGGTTTAGACTGCTTCATTTTCAAATCAGGAGGTAAACGGAATCAGTTACAAAAAAAAAATGTTTGCGGCATATAGAAATTACATAAAACCATTGTAAAGTAACATCCTGAACATTGTCAGTTCACGGATTTGCTTTGAGTCAGTCCAGTCCTACGTTTTCAGTTCCCTGCAGTTTAAAGAGGATAAGATGCATAGAAGTTCACAGATTTTTCCCTTTGTGGTCCGTTTTAGTTGAACAGTAATTTTAGACCAACAGAAAAATCCATAAAACCCTGTCATTCTGCCAGAAAAACATTTGCAGACTTTTTTTGCTACAGTACCAGCTTCATAAGCATCTAATTCCTCAAACCTCACCTCACCTCGCCTCCTCCCCCGACCTCTAGAAACCAGAGGAGGCAGGGCTATAGGAACAACTTGAACAGGACATAAGTTAATTTATCCTTCTCTGTTATAAGTCGGATCTTTTCAATTTAATATGTGAACACCAAGTCAGAAAAGTTCGCCTCCAACCAGTCCCCAGCTATCATTTCACTGAGCTCTGGTGTGCAATAGTCTGGAAATTCAAAGTGAGAGCCCAGACTGCCCTCGCTGAATGAGTCCAAATCTTTATCCACAAGAGAGAGGGAGAGATTTCCTGAATTCGGGTTGCCCACCTCCGGCCCTTGAGCGTTCGGGGCGAAATTTAAACTGAAGTCAAAAAGCAAGTCGTCCGCGTCCTCACTGGAGCTGGAAGATGTTGAAACTGACCTAGAAGATGCTGGTGAGGCGGATGCTGGGTACATTGTGCTCTGTTTAGTACTGTTTTTGAAATTGTAAAACAGTCTGTTCGGAGCCGCATTCCGTATGTCTTCATACATGCTGGTTCCCTCGGACTCAGCAGAGGAGCTCAACGTTGGGCTCGTGGGAACTTTTGCTACATTATACGGCCTCATCTGCTCCTCGTCCTCCTGTTTAATCCGCATACGATAGTCCTCCTCGTATTCATCATCGTCATCATCATCTGTGAGTTCACTTTTAATTGTCTTTGTAACTTTTGGGAACACACAGTCATCCCCGTAGCGGTGAGACAATTTGGAATGGGTCTTAGTCTTTATTTTGGAGCATTTCTTACCGGAAGTCTTTGCCATTTTGCTGCAAGATTTCTCCGGAGATGGTGCTGATGGTTTTGAACTGTCGAGCTTTGGTTTTTTCTTGGGTCTATACTTGTAATCGGGATAATCAGCCATGTGTTTTAACCGGAGCCTCTCCGCTTCCCTGATGAAGGGAATCTTTTCACTGTCCTTTAGCATCTTCCATCTTTTCCCCAGCCTTTTGGAAATCTCGGCGTTATGCATGTCCGGGGACTGCTCCATGATCTTTCTCCTTTCAATTTTGGACCAAACCATGAATGCATTCATTGGTCTCTTTATGTGGCCGGTTGCTGTCTTGCACCAGTCTGGGTTTATCTGCACGGGGCTGCAAGCAATAAATTCACTCTCCTCTGAATCGGTAGCCTCCCTGGACATGGTGCCCTCCGTCTCGCTGTTGTCGGTGTGCTGCACCATGGTCCTGTTTAAAAAGTTATCTTCCCCCAGACGTTGCAGTGTCTAACAGCCCACTGCCAAATCTCTGTATTCGCTTCGCCAATGTGTCCACGTCCTTCGTGTCCCAAGCTCTGGTCTCTTTTCCAGAGTTACAAACTGCCTTCTTAACTAGTTATTAGCTTTTTCATGTCCATTACGTCATTGATAAGTATCCAATCACGTCCCCTCCACTCCGCCCAAAAGACTCCATACAGTCCCTTAACCCGTTATTCCGCCCTCCCTAGCTCTCATTGGAGGTAGGATTTGGAGGTGGGTCGTGTGGTAGGTTGTCTGGACCTTAATGTCTATGGCCCGGACGCATGCTGCGCGAAACAGGCATATTAAACATACACTTAGCTCACAATCCTCTGAAGATGAACGAGCAATGAGAAGAGCAAATGATAAAACTCTCTTTATTTTATGTTTTAGCTGTGCTAAAATAATTCAGTCAGAGTATCAGAATGGAAAGACTAGGAGAGACGCGCAGTAGCCTAGTAATAATGTATCTGACTCACACACGCTTAGAAACATGTATCAGTTAACGGTCGTTTTTCTTTCTTCTTTTCTTTATTGGATACACTGAAGGTGGCGCTTTATTGGATACACTGAAGGTGGCGCTTTATTGGATACACTGAAGGTGGCGCTTGGACACTGTTACAGCCAGCGCGCGGACTGGATACATTGTGTCCTCAGTGGCACTTGGATATCAGTAGCCTTGATTAGCATTAGCCTACTGTACTGTAATTCACAGTTATTACATGGCAGTTATTACAAGGCAACAACAGTATCACACCTTTACAGTCTGTATTAAGTGTTTCTTGTCTCTTAGCTGTTTATTAAATTAAATGAATTGCCTTTAATCTCATTAATTAATACATATCATTTATAATAGGATGAGCCAGGCACCTTCTGTTGATTTTAGAATAACAATACTTTTGTAAACACTGTTTCATCATCTCATATTTATCAATTTATAACCATGATTAATTTTTTTTGACTTATTAGGATAATAGTTCAATCGACCAACTGTATCTATTATAGTGCTATAAACAGTATCCAGTGGACCCTATTTATCTTCAGCATTTTGTTGATGTGGTCTGTCTTAAGGCCCGTCTAGGAGCATGCATGCACCAACACCATTCTCTGACACCAACATTAGGATGTGCAGCTCATGGGCTCCCACC
Organism: Salvelinus namaycush; assembly: GCF_016432855.1. Classification (NCBI taxonomy): domain Eukaryota; kingdom Metazoa; phylum Chordata; class Actinopteri; order Salmoniformes; family Salmonidae; genus Salvelinus; species Salvelinus namaycush. The sequence goes on along the minus strand of NC_052321.1, from coordinate 10,543,679 downwards.
CTCCCTCCCTGCTGAGTTTGCTGTGAAAAGAGGCAGAAGTACTACAGCGTGGGTCTCCCTCCCTGCTAGTGCTCGGCTAAGGCTGCACCCCGTCGTCGGGCTCTGGGCTCTGGGTGGCAGCCAGCAGTGCTATTGGAGGCTGGGGACGATAAGGCTCGACTGCTTTTTTCCCTCATCCCCTAGAGGGCAATCACTTACCCTTTTGAGACCCTCCCCCACCCGTGCCTTTGCCTGAGACTTATGAAGTGTCTACTGATTCAGACTTGAGAGAGAGAAAGAGAGAGAGAGAGCGAGACAGAGAGAGCGAGTCTTCATTTCCCATCCTTGGAGCAGACAGTGAGGCTCTTCTTCGAGACAGAGATACTGATGAAATGCTTTATCATGACAACCCTGTGCTGATTAAGCCTTATCAGATATACACTACTGGGTAGAGCCTCAAGAGGCTCACGCACATGGATGTATCACAGGTGTTCTTTCCAGGATGTATTCATTTGAACTTTTGGTTATATACACAACATTGAATCTTACCCTGATGTTTTGAATGCATTAGGAGCATGATATTGACGTATAGCCATAAAAACAGCCTTATCCAGTACAATCTGTGGGCTAGGCCTATTATTAAATAGTATTTGTTAGTGATCAGCAGATGTACTTCCAATTGATTAGTATACATTATTAAATAGTATTTGGTAGTGATCAGCAGATACACTTCCAATTGATTAGTATACAGCTGAATAAATGAATAACAGAGGTTGTGAAAACCCACACGAAAACAAGGTTTTAAATATGATATAACATGTTCAATATGAATTCAAGTAGACCACATGTACTTTACAATGGGAGAGATAGATCAAATCTCCCTGATACTATAAAAAGACTTCATCAGTTTATCTCTGGACCCACAATGCATTGGGCATGATGATTTCCTGCAGAACAGAGCATGAATCACAGCACTGCTTAATGGAAGCATGCTGGGCGGCCGGCCGGCCTGCTCATTAGCGTGGCTCATTATTGGCTGTGAATGAGATCAAATCAATCAAATAAAATTGTATTTGTCACATGCTTCATAAACAACAGGTGTTGACTAACAGTGAGATGCTTACTTACTGGTCATTTTCCAACAATGCAGAGTCAGTCAGCCCAGCCTGGGGCTATCCTAGATCCCTGGGAGCGCCATGCGTGGCTCAGTGAGATACTGTATAGGCAGGGAGACTGGTGCCAGCGACTTCTACCTGGTAACAGTGACAAATAGCATAATGATCTGTAAAAGCTATAGGGAAAGGACAGGTATACATCCTAAAGTGTGCTGTTAGTGTGTTTTTTTCCATAGATGATTTAAAATGTTGAGGAAAAAAATAGTTAGAGTTAGAAATGTATCAAGCTGTTTTCTCACTACATGATTTCTAATGCCTAAAGTCAGATGATAATGTTTATATGTCGCTTTCGTGTACAGGAGGGAGACAACCACAATGATTTGTATTCAAAAGCAATGGAGTGTTAAATTAAGTGAATGTTTTTCGTGTAGGAACAGTGAAAGCAAAAAAAAATTTCAAGAGAAAAATAATGCCCCCATTCTTATCTGAAAGAGCTGCTGCTCTCACAAAGGAGCAGTGGAGCGTTGGATCAATACGAACCCTCACTAGGGGTTATCTGTTGCTCAAAATGCACAGGATCCATCTCCTCTGCATAGCATCCAGACAGGTGGGTGCTTCTGTCAGCCTCAATCTGATGGGTTCACAATGGACGGGGTGGAGGTGGGAGAGAAAACAGTCGTTTCGGTGGCACATACAGACGCAAATTATCCTATATTATTCAAAGGGCGGAGTGTTTATTGCTGTGTGTTTTGTGAATGGTTTGTTTTCAGGCCAATACAGTGGAGTCATTTAATGGTAATCTGATGGTTTGAATGAGTCTCAGGGAGATAGTTCTCTTAGGGTATTCATGCCTATGGAAACTGCTGATATGCACCGATAGGGACAGTGTTATTACTGTCGTAAGTTACCCATGCTGCCTCAGTTCAGACAATTCAGACCCTTTTCATAGTGTTAGTGGCTTCAAGTGACACTTTATTTTATTCATTGACTCCGTATAAACAACTACTAAACAAAAGGCCTTACTTTTACAGAAATAAGGGGTTCTTCACATTACTTTGTCCCATTTAGTTCTTTCAATATGTGAGATGGTTCTAAAACAGGCCATACCAGCTGCCGAACATTAATTGTAGTGTTTGTCACTACCTGTGGTTGAATTACTCACAAACCAGTACACAGTGTTTTCCTCTCACTCCAAATAACAGAGGAACCTCTCACAATTAGAAGGATTGGTTTGGCCCAAGAACAGAGACTCATTTTTGCCATGTTGTTGTCTAACATTCTCGACTCAATGCAAATGTATCTCCAGGGTGTCCGATTCTTTGTTGACCTCCTTGATGTTGCCCCTCTCTCAAGGTCCTGATGCTTAGCAGATACTTGAGACCGGAGTATCTTGTCATGAATGTAAACAGCTGACGCTAGGCACTCCCTGGAATGTTTGTCGCACGGAGCACACAAGCACAATCAAGGGCCAAGCTCGGCTTGCATCCTGTTTTCACTTGTCCTTGCAAAACACTCTCTCAGCTCAGAGGCCAGCCACTCAGGAGTCACCCATATATTTCTTAACATATAATGTCACAGAGGCAACCTACACTGTCAAATGTAAAATCACAAAGATTAAACACACCCATACCCTTGAGGAAATTGCGCTAGAGTAGTAGGCCTGCATCACCACTCGTACAGTGAGCCACTGTTGGAATTCACAAAGAAAACATACTGAGGTTCCTGTTCCTGTGTACAGCCTTCAGCTCTAGCCAGGGGAGGGGAATCCAGAGAGGGAAGTGGGAGGTGGTAAGATCATCGGAGAGCAGTCATGTCCTAAGCACATTGTCACGTCACCTGTTGTCTTCCCCCTAAGCTGTGCCTGCTGAGTTCCCTAATTATAAATCAGCATTAAAAATGGTGTTTACTGTAATGTACAACCGGCGACTTGTGTACACTGTTTCTTGGGCTAATAAACATGTATTGAGAATCCCTCCAGGGCCCCTAAGCTCTGTGTAAGGCTGTGTGTAATGATAGCGTGTTTAGTCTACAGACTGGGACAAATGTTGATGGATTATATGGCTGCAGGTCAGACTCCTCTCTCTCTCTCTCTCTCTCGCTCTCCTCTTTCTCTCTCTCTCTCTTGGATTAGTAAGGAAAGTTTAGGTAAAGTCTCACTTGTGCATTGAATAGACTATTAAAAGTTTAGGAGAACTTTCACTTGTGTGGAGAGTATGCACAAAACAACTATGTTACCTCATCATTATTATTATTTTTTTTTACATGTGTTTTAGTTGATTTTCAGTTAGAAAAATGAGTTTGAATTGCCTATAAGATGATTGTTGTGTAAGATTTATTTGACCAATACTGAGAGAGTGTGATTTGCAATTTGTTTATTACATTTTAACCTGGTGGCTGCAAATCATGATTTATAAGAAGTGCAAGACTGTTTTTAGTCAAGCCATGAGCCTGACCAGCCCAGGCATGTCCTCCTCAGTTAGATAAGATTGTGTTCAATACAGGCCAGTCAGTGTGGAGAGGAGAGAAGAAGAGGGGGGCTCCAATGTGGTTAGTCACTCTCAGACATCCTGTACTCTGATGTTTTACTGGTTTATGATCTTTGCACCACAAGCTCAATTGTGACAGTTCAAAGCAGCCCCACAGAATCCACAGGCTTCAGGCTAAGCTCAGGCAACACTATGTTAGGCCCTCTACCCCCAGTCATTAGCGGTTCTAGATAACCCCAAATTAGACTTCAGATTTTGGTAGCAATATGCATTTATGTTTTTTCTGTTGGGATATTATTATTAATATGGTGTATGTCAAACGTTGGGTTTTTATCACACTTTTTTTTGTTATTATATGCAGATGCTGCTGGTTCTTGAAATGTCATGGATCATACATTGTTTGACATTGTTCATTTTCTTGTTCTTCTATATCTGTTGATTCAGCTTTGCACACAAGCAATGACAAAGTATTGAGGTCACATGACTACTGTTGGCCCCCACGATGCAATGGGGTATTTGGCTGCCTGCAGCTGAGGCCTAGCATACACACTCTGTTCCACCCACAATGTCTTTCATTTCACCCATGTACCGACATTGTACGTGAACCATTTGATTACACTTTATATGAGCCCACAATGACCGCTGTACTTAAAACAAGAAAGTACAATTCTGAATGCAGTTTTTATAGTGTTGTTATTGCTTGGTGCTATAAGAGTTGTTGTAGAAACCAAACAAACAATAAAATAAAAAGCATGAAATATACAAACTACCGCATGGGACTTGGATCAAACCCTCAACTCAGCACAAAAACATGAGATATGTCGCTTGTAATCAGTTATAAAACAATTTACTTATTTATTCAATTCTTTAATGAAACATTTTACTGGTTGCAACAATCATGCGTTTGAGGTACATCCCCACACATTAATGATTGACTTAACTTGCCATGCTAAATCATAAGAAGAGAGGCACATTTAAAGCTGGTGTCATTAACAATAACGAAAAATAAAATTTAAACAAAATAATGACATGGGATTAGAGTAAGGATAGACAAACTAATAGCTAGATTCAAGATGGATGATTTTAAATTATGTTATTGGACCATAAACAGATATGGCTCATTAACCTTTACGGACCAAATAATGATGATCCAAGTTTCTTTGAAAATATATATAATACATTATCAACCCTACAAGCAATACAATACTCTATTATTATGGTGGGAGATTATAATACTGTTTTAAATACCTCAATGTATCATAAAGGAAATCACACTACAAACTATCACCCTCATGCTCTTAAGGAAATCATGAATGTCATGGACATATTGGAAGTATTGGATATATGGAGGCTTAAAAATCCTGACCTAGGAACTTATTCAAGAAAGATCAAGTGCAATATATTATTAAAAATAAAGCAAACTGGATGGAATATGGGGAAAAATACACCAAATATTTTTTTTATCTTTAACATAGAAATAAATGCTAGCCAAATTTTTTTTATGAAACTTACAAATGACGGAGTCACCCATGATTCACCAAATTATGTTTTGAAAGAGGAAGCAAAGTACCTTAAGGATTTGTTTTCATTTCAGTCTCCTCCATCTCCTCTAACCGAAGCCAATTTTATGGATTTTTTTTCTATTAATACTGTAAAATTAACAGCCGTACACAAAGACTCATGTGAAGGCCAAATGACAGAGGAGGAACTTCTTGACACAATTAAGGCCTTTCAGTCCGGGAAAAATACAGGGTTAAGGAGGTACACCAAACTTTTGTTGATATACTAGGAGGACCATTATTAGCATGTTTTAATGTAAATGGTAGATTATCAGACACTTAACAAGAAGGTCTGATTTCATTATTACTGAAACAGGCTATATGTGGGAAATATAAAGATCCAGTCCATTAAAAAAATTGGAGGCCCCTTATACTTCAGTGTTGTGATGCAAAAATTCTAGCAAAATGTATGGCGCATATAATTAAAAAGGTATTGTCGGACATTATTCATTCTAATCAGACAAGTTTTTTACATGGACGATATATTCAAGATAATATAAGACAAGTACTGGAAACAATAGACACCGTGGAAAATCAGGGAAACCAGGCCTGCTATTCATAGCTGACATTGAAAAGGCTTTTGATAAAGTACGACTGGGGTTTATATACAAATGCCTGGAACATTTCAGTTTTGGAGAATCTCTTATAAAATGGATTAAAATCATGTATAGTAACCCTAGGTGTAAAATTGTAAATAATGGCTACTTTTCAGAATGTTTTAAACTGTCAAGAGGAGTAAAACAAGGTTGTCCACTATAGGCATATCTATTTATTATGGTTACGAAATTTTAGCTATTAAAATCATATCCAACAATAATTTCAAGGGATTGGAAATCCAGGTGTCATTGTACACTGATGATTCATGTTTTCTTTAAAATCCACAATTAGAATCCCTCCACAGCCTCCGAAGCCTTCACAGCCTCCACAGCCTCCACAGTCTCCTCTGATTAAAACCAAATTATGATTAGTGTACTAAATTACGTATTGGATCACAAAAAAATACAGTTTTTACATTGCTGTGTAGTTTACCAATAAAATGGTCGGACGGGGATGTAGATATACTCGGTATACATTTCCAGAAAGAAAGAAATTATCTCATTCCAAAACATTTTATTAGAACATTAGCAAAAATAGATATTATCTTGCTACCATGGAAAGGTAAATACCAGTCTATTTGTGGAAAAATCACCCTGATTAACTCATTAGTCATACCCAGTTTACCTGTTTGCTTATGGTCTTGCCTACACTTAGCAAATATTCAATTATATTTGGAACGGAAAGCCAGACCAAATTAAACGGGCCTATTTATTTAATGAATATGAATTCAGGGGGGGGGGGGGGCAGAAATGATTAAATATTAAATCAGACCTCTCATTAAAGGCTTCCGTCATACAAAAGTTATACATAAATCCAAACTGGTTCTCTAGCAAGTTAGTAAGAATGTCTCCCCTTTTGTTAAAGAATGGCCTTTTTCCCTTTATTCAGATTACATCTGTTACATCAGATTACATTCAGTTATTTGAAAATAAAATGATCTCCGAAATATCGCTATTTTTAAAACAAGCAATAGAAAGTTGGTTGCAATTTCAATTTAATCCACCAGAAGAGACAGAACAAATAATACAACAAATATTGTGGTTAAACTGAAATATACTAATTGATTAAAAAAAACATACTTTTTAGAATTTTTTTCCCAAAAAGGTAAATGTCTTCATAAATGATATCATAAATAGGACTGCTGGAGTTATGCCATACATGCAGCTAACAAAAACATATGGAAATGTCTGCTCTAGACAAAATTACAGCCAACTAATTGTAGCATTACTGCAAAAATGGAAGGGGGAAAAAGTAAGGAACTTGTCTGTTGGCCCTGCATTAAGACAATAATTGGTTAAAGAAAATTGTGATAAATAAAAAAGTATACCCATTTCAAACTTCTTCAGGATCGGTGGGACCCCACGGGGCGGTTGAGCTAACGTCGGTTAATGCGATTAGCATGAGGTTGTAAGTAACAAGAACATTTCCCAGGACATAGACATATCTGATATTGGCAGAAAGCTTAAATTCTTGTTAATCTAACTGCACTGTCCAATTTACAGTAGCTATTACAGTAAAATAATACCATGCTATTGTTTGAGGAGAGTGCACCGTTTTGAACTTGAAAAGTTATAAATAAACAAATTAGGCACATTTGGGCAGTCTTGATACAACATTTTGAATAGAAATTGAATCAGTCTAAAACGTTGCATATACACTGCTGCCATCTAGTGACCAAATTCTAAATTGCACCTGGGCTGGAATAATACATTATGGCCTTTCTCTGGTATTTCAAAGATGGTACAAAAAAAATACAATTTATTTTTTATTTTTTTATTTGTATTATCTTTTACCAGATCTAATGTGTTATATTCTCCTACATTCCTTTCACATTTCCACAAACTTTTAAGTGTTTCCTTTCAAATGGAATCAAGAATATGCATATCTTTGCTTCGGGGTCTGAACTGATACAAAAATACGCTCAATTCAAATCTTAACATTTTGCAATTCGAATTATTATACAAAATTCATGTGATCAATAGAATGTTATTTATATGGAGGAAACAACCTTCCCAGGTCTGCATATTTTGCTGTGAAGAGACATAATCACTAGATCATTTGTGTTGGTACTGTCAATGTGTAGCTTGTCTTTGGTCACAGGTCCAGGAATGGCTGAAGAAATGAAATATTTACCTGGAGCTAACCCTACAGATAGCACTACAAGGTGATCTGAAAAGTCATAGTCATTCGATCAATAATATAATAATACTTTTAGCAAAAATGGTTATTTTCAATTTAAAGTCTGAAGAAACAATGAGAATAGAAAGGTTCAGAACTTTTGTGAAACATCACAGCACAGTTGAAAAATATATGGCAAATAGAAATCCAATATGGATGGTGTTGAGATACAGTTGAAGTCGGGAAGTTTACATACACTTAGGTAGGAGTCATTAAAACTTGTTTTTCAACCACTCCACAAATTTCTTGTTAACAAACTATAGTTTTGGCAAGTCGGTTAGGACATCTACTTTGTGCATGACACGAGTAATTTTTCCAACAATTGTTTACAGACAGATTATTTCACTTATAATTCACTGTATCACAATTCCAGTGGGTCAGAAGTTAACATACACTAAGTTGCCCGTGCCATTAAACAGCTTGGAAAATTCCAGAAAATTATGTCATGGCTTTAGAAGCTTCTGATCGGCTAATTGACATAATTTGAGTCAATTGGAGGTGTACCTGTGGATGTATTTCATGGCCTACCTTCAAACTCAGTGCCTCTTTGCTTGACATCTTGAGAAAATCGAAAGAAATCAGCCAAGACCTCAGAAAACAATTGTAGACCTCCACAAGTCTGGTTCATCCTTGGGAGCAATTTCCAAAAGCTTGAAGGTACCACGTTCATCTGTACAAACAATAGTACGCAAGTATAAACACCATGGGACCACGCAGCCATCACACCGCTCAGGAAGGAGACACATTCTGTCTCCTAGAGATGAACAAACTTTGGTGCGAAAAGTGAAAATCAATCCCAGAACAACAGCAAAGGACCTTGTGAAGATGCTGGAGGAAACAGGTACAAAAGTATCTATATCCACACTAAAACAAGTCCTATATTGACATAACCTGAACGGCCGCTCAGCAAGGAAGAAGCCACTGCTCCAAAACCGCCTTAAAAAAGCCAGACTACGGTTTGCAACTGCACATGGGGACAAAGATCATACTTTTTGGAGAAATGTCCTCTGGTCTGATGAAACAAAAATAGAACTGTTTGGCCATGATGACCATCATTATGTTTGGAAGAAAAAGGGGGAGGCTTGCAAGTCGAAGATCATTATCCCAACCTTGAATCACGGGGGTGGCAGCATCATGTTGTGGGGGTGCTTTGCTGCAGGAGGGACTGGTGCACTTCACAAAATAGATGGCATCATGAGGTAGGAAAATTATGTGGATATATTGAAGCAACATCTCAAGACACCAGTCAGGAAGTTAAAGCTTAGTCGCAAATGGGTCTTCCAAATGGACAATGACCCCAAGCATACTTTCAAAGTTGTGGCTAAATGGCTTAAGGACAACAAAGTCAAGGTATTGGAGTGGCCATCACAAAGCCCTGACCTCAATCCCATAGAACATTTGTGGGCAGAACTGAAATAGCGTGTGCGAGCAAGGAGGCCTACAAACCCGACTCAGTTACACCAGCTCTGTCAGGAGGAATGGGCCAAAATTCACCCAACTTATTGTGGGAAGCTTGTGGAAGGCTACCCGAAACGTTTGACCCAAGTTAAACAATTTAAAGGCAATGCTACCAAATACTAATTGAGTGTATGTAAACTTCTGACCCACTGGGAATGTGATGAAAGAAATAAAAGCTGAAATAAATCATTCTCTCTACTGTTATTCTGACATTTCACATTCTTAAAATAAAGTGGTGATCCTAACTGACCTAAGACAGGGATTTTTTACTAGGATTAAATGTCAAGAATTGTGAAAAACTGAGTTTGAATGTTTTTGGCTAAGGTGTATGTAAACTTCTGACTTCACAAGTAATTTTTCCAACAATTGTTTATAGACAGATTATTTAATTTATAATTCACTGTATCACAATTCCAGTTGGTCAGAAGTTTACGTACATTAAGTTGACTGTGCCTTTAAACGGCTTTAGAAGCTTCTGATAGGCTTATTGACATCATTTGAGTCAATTGGAAAAGCTGAGTTTAAATGTATTTGGCTAACTTCCGACTTCAACTGTTCAGTCCGTAGCGTTGAAGATCCACGTTTTAGCTCGATTGAAATGTAATTGCAATGTTCCCGCGATCGCGGAAACTGCATTCACAGTAAACGCTGCATATGTCTGCTCAATTGTTAATTAACTTTACATTAGCGCAGATCTTCGAATTGAATCCAGGCCTAAAACACCAAAAATGTATGGGGAAATAACATGAACCTAATTCAGTAAAGCTTTAGGCTGTAACCTTGAGAACAAAAACAATAAAACAGACTTAAAAGAGAGACAAACACCTGTAAGGACAATCTGAGCCTTCACTCTTGTTTTAACAGTGACCAGATAAGATTGCTCAAAGTTATCAGCACAAGATGCATTCCCAGGGGAGCACCAGAGAGGAGTTTCATCAATGTGCTGAGAGGGAAAGAGAATCAATGCCTCCAGCCCCTGCCAAGACATACAACCCATCAACAGCTCAACTGAAATGCCTGACGTCACTGAAAGGTTGCTGTTCAACCAAATCAAATTTTATTGTTCACATACACATGGTTAGCAGATTTTAATGCGAGTGTAGCGAAACCAATAACTGGATTTTCAGGATATCAGTCAAAAGTTTATATTGGTTTTACACTGTAAAGATATTAAATTCTAAACATAACAACATAAACATAATAGGGTGCATAAAGCTATTTTTTCATAGTAGATGGATGTGAAATTCTATTGGTTAAGGCTCTCCGTGTGGATTTGCTTTTAATGCTGGATATCATCTGATGTCAAATAAGTATCTACACTTTTTACCATGATATAGTGGGGTCCAAAATTATTGACACACTTGATAAAGATGAGCAAAAATGACTGTGTAAAATAAATATTTTAATAAAGTATATTGAAATTATATTATTTTCTACTAATACAATTGCTCAGAGAACGAGAGTTTGTTTAATTAACATGTAATGCTTTTTTTTCTCAAAAAGGTATGGGTCAAAGTTATTTTTTTCAGTACTTTTCAATACCTCACTTTCTAAAATGTTTTATGATTTGTAAAATACATTGGGAGGGATCTTAGACCATTGCACCATACAGATACCTTTCAGATCCTTGATATCCCTCATCTGCGCTTATTGACTGCCATCTTCAATTCAAACCACAGGTTTTCAATGAATTTTAAGTCCGGAGACTGAGATGGCCATTGCAAAATGTTGATGTTGTGGCAAATTAACTATTTCTTTGTGGATTTTGATGTGTGCTTAATATAATTTCCCCATTTTTTTAGCATACAATAAAGCTCAGTATTTTGAAATACTAATTTTATACAGTCATTTTTACTCATCTTTATCAAGGGTGTCAATAATTTCGGACCAAATCAAATCAAATTTATTTGTCACGTGCGCCGAATACAACAGGTATTTCACCTTGCAGTGAAATCTTTGCTTTGAAGCCATAACCACAGTGCAATTTTTAAGTAAAAAATAGGTATAAGGTAAACAATAGATAAGTAAAAAAAAAAAAAAAAAAAAAACTGTAAATTGACAGTGAAAACAACAATAGTAAGGCTATATACAGGTTGTGTACAGAGTCAATGTGCGTGGGCACCGGTTAGCCGGGCTAATTGAGGTAATATGTACGTGAATGTATAGTTAAAGTGATGATAAACAGAGAGTAGCAGCAGCATAAAAGAGGGGTTGGTGGAGGGGGGGTAGAGTGGTGGGATACAATGCAAATAGTCCAGATAGCCATTTGATTACCTGTTCAGGAGTCTTATGGCTTGGGGGTAAAAGCTGTTGTGAAGCCTTTTGGTCCTAGACTTAGCACTCCGGTACCGCTTGCCATGCGGTAGTAGAGAGAACAATCTATGACTGGGGTGGCTGGGGTCTTTGACAATTTTTAGGGCCTTCCTCTGACACCGCCTGGTGTAGAGGTCCTGGATGGCAGGCAGCTATGCCCCAGTGATGTACTGGGCCGTACGCACTACCCTCTGTAGTGCCTTGCGGTCAGAGGCCGAGCAATTGCAGTACCAGGCAGTGATGCAACCAGTCAGGATGCTCTCGATGTTGCAGCTGTAGAACCTTTTGAGGATCTGAGGACCCATGATAAATCTTTTCAGTTTCCTGAGGGGGAATAGGTTTTGTCGTGCCCTCTTCACGACTGTCTTGGTGTGTTTGGACCATTCTAGTTTGTTGGTGATGTGGACACCAAGGAACTTGAAGCTCTCAACTTGCTCCACTACAGCCCAGTCGATGAGAATGGGGGCGTGCTCGGTCCTCCTTTTCCTGTAGTCCACAATCATCTCCTTTGTCTTGATTACGTTGAGGGATAGATTATTCTGGCACCACCCAGCCAGGTCTCTGACCTCCTCCCTATAGGCTGTCTCGGCGTCGTCGTCGGTGTCGTCTGCAAACTTAATGATGGTGTTGGAGTCGTGCCTGGCCATGCAGTCGTGGGTGAACAGGGAGTACAGGAGGGGACTGAGCACGCACCCATGAGGTGCTCCAGTGTTGAGGATCAGCGTGGCAGATGTGTTGCTACCTACCCTCACCACCTGTGGGCAGCCCGTCAGGAAGTCCAGGATCCAGTTGCAGAGGGAGGTGTTTAGTCCCAGGATCCTTAGCTTAGTGATGAGCTTTGAGGGCACTATGGTTTTCAACGCTGAGCTGTAGTCAATGAATAGCATTCTCACGTAGGTGTTCCTTTTGTCCAGGTGGGAAAGGGCAGTGTGGAGTGCAATAGAGATTGCATCATCTGTGGATCTGTTTGAGCAGTATGCAAATTGTAGTGGGTCTAGGGTTTCTGGGATAATAGTGTTAATATGAGCCATTACCAGCCTTTCAAAGCACTTCATGGCTACGGACGTGAGTGCTACGGGTCTGTAGTCATTTAGGCAGGTTACTTTAGTGCTCTTGGGCACATGGACTATGGTGGTTTGATTGAAGCATGTTGGTATTACAGATTCAATCATGGACATGTTGAAAATGTCAGTGAAGACACCTGCCAGTTGGTCAGCACATGCCTGAAGCACACGTCCTGGTAATCCGTCTGGCCCAGCGGCCTTGTGAATGTTGACCTGTTTAAAGGTCTTACTCACGACGGCTATGGATGACACAATCGTCCGGAACAGCTGATGCTCTCATGTATGCCTCAGTGTTGCTTGCCTCGAAGTGAGCATAGATGTGATTTTGACACTGGACAGCTCGCTGTATATGTGCTATTTTAAAGAGAACATGACCACTTTAAAAAATAAACTTAAATAGTTATAGGGTCAGTTCCTTTCTACTTGGTATGACATATGCACATATAGACTGGTATTTTCACCTTTCCATATCAGAGGTCTTCACTCTCTCCATAGGAGGATCCATTGCCCTTTACTTCATGTCTCTGAAGGATTTTTCAGGCAGCCTTCAAGACTTTTGCAAATCCATCCACACACCTCCATATGTTATGACAGCTATCTCTATCAGAACAGTAAAGGTCATTGGAGGAAAGCTAAGGAAGGAAAAGGCTAATCTGTCTCTGTGCGAGAGCATTTCAAAACTATCAACCACAAAAAATCTATAGAGTTTGGTAATGAGTGTTCCAGACAAGAGAAATGCCTCCAGTTGCAAGACCTCATTCTGGGTAATTTTATCGAGAGGATGAGATTGGCTGGGGAGGAAAGATGTGTGGAGGGTGAATTTGCAGTAGGTCACGGGTGAACAGTTTTATGATAACACCGAAATGTAGCATAACATACCCTAAAACGCTAGCTAGCTGCTGTTAGCTGGTGACATCATCCCTGTTTGAAGGCAATAACTTTTCAATGTTCGACCTGAAATCAGAAATACCCCTTTTCTAATGTCACTTCCCACTTCAGGAACTTTAACAAGAAAAGTTTTGGTGTCGATGGAAATGCTTGAGAATACAAGACAAGTGTTACAAAGTTAGCTAATGAAGAAGGGATGCACCGTTTCTGAGAAAAAACAAGATATGGATTTGTCATAAAAGTGGGAGTAGATTATCACCTTTCTTATTCCAGAGACTTTCTCTTTGATATCTGCGTGCTAATCTCATTATAAGTGTCTGTCAGGCAGACATGACAATTCAGTTAAACAAGATACTGCTTCTTGTTCCTTTAGCTTCTCACCTAGCTCTCTCTCTCACTCTCTCTCCCCCCTCTCTCTCTCCCCCTCTCTCTCTCTCACTCTCTCTCTCTCCCCCTCTTTCTCTCTCACTCTCTCTCCCCCCTCTCTCTCCCCCCTCTCTCTCCCCACTCTCTCTCTCTCTCTGCCTCTCTCTCTGCCTCTCTCTCTCACTCTCTCTCTCTCCCCCTCTTTCTCTCTCACTCTCTCTCCCCCCTCTCTCTCCCCACTCTCTCTCTGCCTCTCTCTCTCTCCCACTCTCTCTCCCCCTCTCTCTCTCTTTCTCTCTCGCTCTCTTTCTCTCTCGCTCTCTTTCTCTCTCTCTCTCACTCTCTCCCCCCTCTCTCTCGCACTCTCTCACTCTCTCCCCCCTCTCTCTCGCTCTCTCTCTTTCTCTCTCTCTCTCTTCACAAATGAAAACACATGCGAGTTTTGTGGAACCAATATTTTCTAACAAGGGAAAAAAGGGGATCAGCTTTGTCCGCTTTTAATCATTTCAACTCCTGACAACGGAAAATGTTTAAATGTGAATGTGTTTTCCTAGCAAATGTGTTCAATGTGACCACAGCACTGTTTAATGGTGTAATGTCCCAAGAGGCTCGTTGTTGGTGCTCAGGGATTTCCTCACGAAAAGTAGCAATAAACATCTGAGTTCAATAAATATTCACATTTTGAGTTTATTATTTTCTAGGGTTCAACATATTACTCTTTCCAGTGAAGTACTGTTATGGATCACAGTTGAAGATGCTTAGCCCCAAACAAGTCACACAAACCCCCACACTTAGGAATTCCTATCCCTTGAAGATTAATACAAACGCTGTGACAAAATATAGCTATTTAACACTTATGCTAATAAATTAATAATTACATTTTGACTTTGACCTTCTGTTAAACTTGAAGAGGAAGAACACAAAATTGGCACCTGTTTAACAAAGCTTATCCAAACAGATTGGAGCAGAAGAACGTGAAAAATATACCCAGGAATCGTTCCTGACCTGTTTGATATAACAAGCTGATTGCATAAATATTATATTTTCTCTTAGACTCAACACACAGCCTCACCGACTGAGAGTCTGGAGATCTATAACTTTCAAGACTATGCTTGGGATTCAACCACAAACCACCTCACAGCAAGAGAGGTAGTTACATTTAAAGCTTTCAACAGCTTCTAATTGTCATATCTAAATGATCTATATCTGTCTATCACTGGGTATAGCCTTTGAGACTAAATGCTGGGAGATCTTAAAGCCACTGGACAGCCGATACCTTAATCATGCATAATCCTGCTAGTCACGTCTTGGGGGGACATGGGATGGACACATCACCCCAATTAGTAGTAGCCCCAGCTTTAAAACCTGTCATTAGACCATGTGACCAAACTGTCAGTCATCACATCACATGGAGACAGCAGCCGTCTCCTTTCGCTGGCAGCCTTACAAAGCTCACATATAAGCACAACGTACACATTCATACTGTATGCACACTGGTACACACACAGAGTGCAAATGGCGATAAGTTAATGCAATTTCTATATGCAATTTTCAGTCAAGCAAATTGGGTATAAGCCACAGTGCTTGGAGCTGTATACCGTTAATAGGCTGACATATGTATGACATTCCTCTAAGTATTCCTCTCCAAGCCTCAGCCATAAAGTACCAGTAATGTTATACAGCGAAGCACTCAGAGCTATATTTTGGGGGATTCTTACTGAAAAGAATAAAGAATAAAACGCCAAGGTGCCTATACTTTCAGTAATGAACAAGGTACGAAGATATAGGTATGTACATGCATTTAAATGTTAGTATGTCTATCAATACGGTATGCAGATATCATCCCCCTGGTGTTTAAAGACAGTGAGGTTCTTTGCTGGTTGACAGAAGGCATTAAGCGCTATCTTGGCTAGCGGCTAACCATTAAGCCCAGAACAATAAGACTGGGGTCAAGGATGAACTTGAATGACAGGCCGGGATGAATATAATTTTCTGAGGGTTTTGTTCAGCGCACTCCAAACAGAATAGTAATTTTTCCAGCAGGGTCATGGGCTCCAACATATATTCATTCTTCATCTCTGTAGTGAAGCGAAGATGGGTCACATAAAGGAGGACTATGACCACAGCCGAGAGATTGATGGTTGGAACGGACAGGCCTGGAGGATCTCCGTTAAATCAAAGAGCCCATTCACCGTTAATGAAAAAGAGTTACAGTAAATCATCTTACGGACTAATCTATTAGCGATAATGAATTCACGCTGGCACGTTTAACCTTAGTTTTGCAATTCATTATATTTGAGATTAACAAGGGATGGAACTTAAGTGAACTGTCTGCTGGGAATTATGTCGAAGGGCTTCGTTGTCAATCACTGAATTGTGTTCCGATGGCTCCCCATTTAGACAGAGAGGATTTAAATCAGACTTTTTTTAATATGGGATGGCTCGTCCATTTACCGCTCCTCTTCGCACTCCCAAGACGGTTAACTCTTCATTACCCAAATTAAAGCATCCATCTCCTTTGGCTTCTGCCACATTGCGTTGACCTCTACCTGTCAAAACTTTCATGTATGCTGCTTGAGTGATGGACGATCGCCTGAACCCCATTGTCAAAATTATCAAGTGACTGTCCAACCCACTCTAATTCATCTCTATCTCCAGGGGCAACGCCACCGGCCATGATTTAACAATAGATTCACCCGCAGCAATTTACTCTCATAGAAATTAGAAACAACCTTTTAATTATATACCTGGAAGTGTTGGAAGAGTTCACGGGGATCGCCCCCCAAAGCTTTTAACGCTGCTTTGTGAGAGCAGATTGTTAATATTCCTCTATGACATGTTGTTTCAGGGCTCCTCCAAAGCTCCAACAGACACTGGAGAGGAGAGGGGGTATACTGTAGGCCTAGGATCCATATAGGATCCATCTGGGAGGGGTGAGAAGAAAAACATGTTGATCTGGCTGAAAAGCAGAAGGTTGTATTACTATTGTGAAGGACAAAGCATCCTGGTGTTTGTAGTCATAGTATTTATGAGTTGCACCTCTTGTTATCAACATTCTACACACACCGCAGTCATATTGATGGCCAAAAGTAGACGGATGTCCAGTCATTCTGAATGGAGGCTGACTGTTTCGTCTAAATTAAACAATAGTGTGTAACGGCTTTCCTCCTCCTCTTCATCCGAAGAGGAGGAGCAGGGATTGAACCAAAATGCAGCTTTGCGATTTGACATGATATTTATTAAATAAACCGAAAACACGAAGAACACTTGAAAAGATACAAAACAAATAAACGATGTAGACAGACCTGGACGACGAACTTACATGAAACACGAAGAACGCAATAACAGGAAAACTGACTACATAAAACGAACGAACAAACAAAACCGAAAACAGTCCCGTGTGGCGTAACATACACTTACACAGACACAGGAGACAACCACCCACAACAAACAGTGTGAAAACACCTACCTTAATATGACTCTCAATCAGAGGAAATGAAAACCACCTGCCTCTAATTGAGAGCCATATCAGGTCACCCTTTAAACCAACATAGAAACAGAAAACATAGACTGCCCACCCAAACTCACGTCCTGACCAACTAACACATACAAAACTAACAGAAAACAGGTCAGGAACGTGACATAGTGGCTTGGAAATAAGATGACACTGATAAAGTAGGCAAATAATTAGTAGGAAACAACTTTGCCATATTATGATGTGGTCAGGTTTAATGTTGCCATTAACTTGCAAAGTTTGTCAAAAATAGCTAGCAATGTTAACACTAGCTAGCTAAAATTCAAATCAAATCAAAAACAGGTGTAGACCTTACAGTCAAAGGCTTACTTACAAGCCCTTAACTGACAATGCAGTTTTAAGAAAATACCAAAAAATAAATAAAAGATGAGAATAACAAATAATTAAAGATTATACTGCATCTAATGTCAATGTGGTGACATCACAGGATTTCCTGTGAAAAGGTTTTCCTACCTATTAATTAGCCTAGTGGTTAGAGCATTGGGCCAGTAACAGAAAGGTCACTGGTGCGAATACCTGGGCCGACAAGGTGAAAAAGCTGTGCCCTTGAGCAAAGCACTTAGCCCTAATTTTCTCCAAGGGCGCTGTACTACTATGGCTGACCCTGTAAAACAACACATTTCACTGCAGCTATCCGGAGTATGTGACAATAAACAAACATCTATAAACAGCATCTCTACATCTATCTGCCTCCTTTAGAAATGTCATTGTGTTTCCAAGCCAATGTAATGCACTTTAGATAAAATCTTCATCAGCGCCCATTGACAATGCATAGAGAAGAACACTTAGTCGGGCATCTGTCCTAAAACGAATGTTCAACAATATTGTGATTAAACCATGAATATGATCAACTACTACACTTGTGACATATTTTGGGATCTTGATCAAATCAGTGCTTCCATGCAAATGATTCACTTAGTGTACTAATCATGATTATTTTAATGTACAGGATTGGCACGATGCCTAACTGTTTGTGAGGGAGCCTTTCTTGATGGACAAACACAGATTTCGCTGTCTCAACTTGAGTTTCTTTCTCTATTTGCATCACCTTCAGACAAATGTAAATATTCAATCACATGCCAGTTGTCATCCATAATGCATGATAGAAGTGGTCCCAGGCTTGACCTTTTGGTCTCCTGTTTCCATCCCAGACAGATGCAGAGAGCTCTCCAGACACACCTCACTTCCTAAACAAAAGAGAGTTATGCCTTCCTGGGAGAGGCAGGCTGGAGGCGGAGACGTCCCCAGGAGCCAGGAGGAATCAGGAGGAGTAGACAGGTATCTACAGTATGGAGAAGCCACATCTCTGAGATGTAGACCTGCTCTCACGGTCTCTCCTTCCACTCTTGAGTTCCACCATGTACCTGTCAAGGGGTCAGGAGGGCAGAGGAGGCTCGGTGCGAGAGGTGGGTATGTGACCCCAGTGACAGGATCCGGAATGTGTGTGTGTGTGTTTGTGTGTATGTGTGTGTCTGTCTGCATCCACACACAAGCCCCCCCCCCCCCCCCCCCAGTCAAGTCAGATCTAGAGGAGGCATATAGATCAACAAGAAATCAGGACAGACAGATGGAGAGAGAGCAGGTCTGCCTGGCATGCAAAACTGAGCTAATCATACCCAAGGAGGTGACCACTGCATTCAACAGCCAATGTCTCAATCAGAGCTGCTTATGGCACTTAGGTAATTATTTAATCAAAGAATGGATGTGTCAATAGAAGTCGGCAAGTGACTAAGTCGGAGGATGACTTCAGCTCGCTATTTTTACTGGTCCTCCCACCCGGCGGCGTGCGGCAGCAGCAGGGGCTGATGGGATGACTGCGTTGAGAGATTGGAGAGTGACAGCTCTGGCGGAGCAGGAATAATCAGGAAAGGGACTCTCTCCCCAGCCACAGATAGGGATCAATACTGACACAATCCTTGATTAAAACATTTCATTAAAACATTTAATTAGCCGTATTAAAGGTCTAATGCAGCCGTTTTTATCTCAATATCAAATCATTTCTCTTTAACAATTAAGTACCATACTGTGATTGTTTTCAATTAAAATATAAAAAATTGCTTCTCAAGCAAGAATTTTGCTAGGACTGTCTTGGAGTAGTGGGGAGGGGAAAACTGAAAACTAGCTGTTATTGGCAGAGAGGTTTGGAACTCTCCCTGCCACCCACCACTCACCGCCCAGCACCCACCAACCACTGCTCACCAACCACCACTCACCACCCACCACCCACCACCCACCACCCACCACCCACCACTCACCACCCACTACCCACCAAACACCATCCACCACACACCAACCACCCCTCACTCACCACCTACCAACTACCACCCACCACTCACCACCCACCAACTGCCACCCACCACTCACCACCCACTACTCACCACCCACTAATGACCACTCACCACCCACCATTTACCACCCACCACCTACCACCCACCAACCATGTGATTATTTTCAATAAAAATTGAAAACAATTACAAAAATAGCTTCTTAGTGAAGAACCATTTCTCATGCAAGAATTTTGCTTAGACTGAGTGGGAAGGGGAAAAGTGAAAACAACCTGTTCTTGGCAGAACGGTTTGGAACTCTCCCACCACCCACAACTCAACCACCCATCACCCAGCACCCACCAATCACCACCCACCAATCACCAACTACAACTCACTCCCATCACCCACCAATCACCACCCACCAACCACCAACTACAACTCACTCCCATCACCCACCAATCACCACCCACCAACCACCAATCACCACCCACCAATCACCACCCACAACTCAACCACCCATCACCCAGCACCCACCAATCACCACCCACAACTCAACCACCCATCACCCAGCACCCACCAATCACCACCCACAACTCAACCACCCATCACCCAGCACCCACCAATCACCACCCACAACTCAACCACCCATCACCCAGCACCCACCAATCACCACCCACAACTCAACCACCCATCACCCAGCACCCACCAATCACCACCCACCAACTACAACACCCCCATCACCCACCAACCACCACCCACCAATCACCAACTACAACACCCCCATCACCCACCAACCACCCCCATCACCCACCAATCACCACCCACCAATCACCAACTACAACACCCCCATCACCCACCAACCACCACCCACCAACCACCAATCACCAATCACCAACTACAACTCATCTTCCACCACCCAGCGTGCAACTGACTAGGGATGTTTTTAGCAGTAACTCCTGTAGCTCTCTGGCGGCACGCTAGGATGATTTAAAGGGGATTTTTATGACAGCTATAAGGGAAGCTAGGCCAGTCGCAGCACGGAGAGTGTGTATGAGTCAGTCGTCAGTCAGCCCATCCGTGGTAACCTGGTGTTATTTAGAGTGGCTCTTGAGGAGGATGAAAGGGGCGCAGGAGGACTCTCGCTGATTGTTATCACCTCAGGGCTTAGTGATACCTGATAGGGGCCGACATTAGTTTTTACATTGAGACCTGTTCAGATAAAGTAGTGATACCTGACCGGGGCCGACATTAGTTTTTACATTGAGACCTGCTCAGATAAAGTAGTGATACCTGACCGGGCTGACATTAGTTTTTACATTGAGACCTGTTCAGATAAAGTAGTGATACCTGACCGGGGCTGACATTAGTTTTTACATTGAGACCTGTTCAGATAAAGTAGTGATACCTGACCGGGGCTGATATTAGTTTTTACATTGAGACCTGTTCAGATAAAGTAGTGATACCTGACCGGGGCTGATATTAGTTTTTACATTGAGACCTGTTCAGATAAAGTAGTGATACCTGACCGGGGCTGACATTAGTTTTTACATTGAGACCTGTTCAGATAAAGTAGTGATACCTGACCGGGGCTGACATTAGTTTTTACATTGAGACCTGTTCAGATAAAGTAGTGATACCTGACCGGGGCTGACATTAGTTTTTACATTGAGACCTGCTCAGATAAAGTAGTGATACCTGACCGGGGCTGACATTAGTTTTTACATTGAGACCTGTTCAGATAAAGTAGTGATACCTGACCGGGGCTGATATTAGTTTTTACATTGAGACCTGTTCAGATAAAGTAGTGATACCTGACCGGGGCTGATATTAGTTTTTACATTGAGACCTGTTCAGATAAAGTAGTGATACCTGACCGGGGCTGACATTAGTTTTTACATTGAGACCTGTTCAGATTAAAGAAGGCGATGAAGCTAACGTGGGGCTGTATTCGTTTTGGGCGCTGCTTATGCATTCCTGTTCATCGATTTGGCTGGGAAGAAACAGGATGTATGATTTACCAACCGGACAGAGAGTAGAATGAGGGGCGAGTTAAGACTGACGCCCGATTCCAAAGTTGTTGTTAACTCCCAGAACATGTCTATCTCTGACTACAATATAGACAGAGATAAACGGCAAAGAAAAACAAGCGAGGGGAAGCTAAGTATTTTTGTAAACACTAACGCAGAGAGATGAAGTTACTAACTATAACCACAGTGAGACCTGTGACCTCTCCTGGGTCCTTTTCCTCCCTTTCTGAATAGGAACTAAATTAGACACCCAAAGAAAATACAGTGCCTTCAGAAAGTTTTCACACCCCTTGACTTTTTCAAAATGTTGTTGTTTTACAAAATGGGATTAAAATGGATTTCATTGTCATTTTGCTGTCAACAATCTACACAAAATACTCTGTATTTGGCTATTTTAAAATATATATTAATGGAAAATAAAACAAATATTTTGATTGGATAAGTATTCAATTCCTTGAGTCAATACATGTTATAATGTCACGCCCTGACCATTGAGCGCTGTTTATTCTCTATGTTGGTTAGGTCGGGGTGTGATTAAGGGTGGGTTATCTAGGGGAATTGTATGTCTATGTTGGCCTGGTGTGGTGCCCAATCAGAGGCAACTGTTTATCGTTGTCTCTGATTGGGGATCATATTTAGGTAGCCATTTCCCCATTGTGCTTTGTGGGATCTTGTCTAGGTATAGTTGCCTGTGAGCACTACTCGGAGCTTCACGTTTCCTTTGTTCGCTTTATTGTTTTTGTTATTTGAGTTTTCTCTTCTTTTCTCTTGACATATAATCACCTTTGGCAACGATTACAGCTGTGAGATGTAGCATTACAGCCAAACAGCATAGAGCTAGATTAACAATTTGGTGTAATCGTAATGTAATCTTAATGCATGTTTTGAAATATTTTTTTTCTGTCCAGGTCTTCTTCTTTTCACTGTCATTTAGGTTAGTATTGGGGAGTAACTACAATGTTGTTGATCCATCCTCCGTTTTCTCCTATCACAGCCATTTAACACTGTTTTAAAGTCACCATTGGCTTTATGGTGAAATCCCTGAGTGGTATCCTTCCATTCCATCAACTGAGTTAGGAAGGACGCCTGTATCTTTGTAGTGACTGGGTGTATTGATACACTATCCAAAGTGTAATTAATAACTTCACCATGCTCAAAGGGATATTAAAATGTCTGCTTAATTTTTTTTACCCACCTACCAGTAGGTGCCCTTCTTTGCGAGGCATTGGAAAACAGGTATTTGTTGTTGAATCTGTAATTGAAATTCACTGCTTGACTGAGGGACCTTACAGATAATTGTATGAGTGGAGTACAGAAATGGGGTAGTCATTTAAAAAATCGTGTTAAACACTATTATTGCACTTAGAGTGAGTCCATGCAACTTATTATCTGACTTGTTAAGCACATTGTTACTCCTGAACCGTTTTATGCTTGCCATAACAAAAGGGTTGAATACTTACTGACTCAAGACATTTCAGCTTTTCATTTTTTATTAATTTGTAAACATTTCTAAAAACAATTCCACTTTGACATTATGAGGTTCAGTGACAGAAAATCTAAATGTAATCCATTTTAAATTCCATCTATAACACAACAAAATGTGGGAAAAGTCAAGTGTTGTGAATACTTCCTGAAGGTGCTGTATGTCTTCCCCTCAACGATTGTAAAAGCCTGGTGATCTCTCATTACTTTGACATCCCTATGAAATACACTGTGCCTTGTCTTGTCATTTTACCATAAGTGATCACTCCTGCTGGAGGGGAGAGGAGATGAGATGAGGAAAAAGGAGGAGAGAGGGAGGAGAGAGGGATGGAGAGGAGAAGAGATGAGTGGAGAAGAGGAGGGGAGAGGAGAAAGGGGAAGGGGAGAGGAGGAGAGAGGAGAAAGTGGGAGAGAAGAGGAGAGGAGTGAAGAGAGGAGAAAGGGGGAGAGAATAGGAGAGAGGAGGAGAGCGTAGAAAGGGGGAGAGAATAGGAAAGGAGAGGAGGAGAGAGGAGGGTAGAGGAGAAGAGAGGAGAAAGGGGGAGCGAAGAGGAGAGGTAGCAGGGGGAAAGGGGAGGTAGCAAGGCCAGACAGCCAGTTAGATGGCTGGCAATGTGGAGGCTAAGCCAGAGACAGGGAGCCCTAGGCAGGTAGATGGATGGGTGGGCAGTGGTGGTGGGGCGAGGGCCCCCTATCTCTAGTTCTCAGCTGCACTTGTAAGATATGTGCAATGTATGAAATGCGTTGGCAGTGATCCATGTCCTTCAACTCCCTGTGTGCCCCCTCACAGCTCCACCCTGGCCAGCTGTATCTGTGTCAGCTCACTGGACAGTGAAGCAGTCATGACACAGACCCTCCTCCTCAAAACATGTGAACAGCCCGCGACCTGGCTCCTCAATATCACCGGGGGCGAGGTGTGTGTGTGTGTGTGTGTGTGCGTGCGTGTGTGTTGGTGTGTTTGTGTGGGTGCATGTATGCCTGTGTGCACGTCGAGCGCGTGCCTGAGCACAGACGCTGCGGCGACTGCTCTATCAAACAAGCGATGGCTAATCCCTTAGTCAGCCATCACGTCACACTGTAATTGCACCACACAGTTAGCTCTTTCACTCACGATGGAAACACAATGTGAACCAACATGAGACTTCCAGCCTTCATGAGTGGATCAAGGGAGTGCTTGGAGTCTCAACAAACCTAACACTCTCTCAACGAAAGACTGCACATACAAGCCCTGTTCTATTACTCATAAAATGCATCTTTCCATCCTTCCTTCCTTCCTTCCTTCCTTCCATCCTTCCTTCCTTGAAGTAATCACTAATATGACAACAAACAATTGGTAAAAGCATTGCAGTGAAACGCTTGCTTACACCTATTGGGTTATTCCTCACGAAACTAGAACAAGAAAAGACTATGATTTGTGGGATTTCCCCAAAAATGTAATCAAAGGGTCCTTTGGAGGAATGATTGTTGACATATATTTGACATTTGAATTTTAAAGCATAATTGAGAAATAATTAATTGAAGTTGGAACATTTGTGACATTTTGGCCATACCCAGGAGATAGCTTAAGATAGCTGGGTGAGACAACCACATATCACAGTCATAGCAAGTCAACTCGGTTTTTTATGTGGGGGGGATCATTTAAGATACTCTTTGAAGAGGTAGGGTTTCAGATGTTTTCAGAAGATGGGCAGGGACTGTTCAGGGGGAAGCTGGTTCCACCATTGAGGTACCAGGACAGAGAAGAGCTTTGACTGGGCTGAGTGGGTGCTGACCCCGTGTAGGGGTGGGACGGCCAGAGACCAGAGGTGGCAAAACGGAGTGCTCGGACTGGGGTATAGAGTTTGAGCATAGCCTGAATATAGGGATGGACAGTTCCTCTTGATGCTTCGTAGGCAAGCACCATGGTCTTGTATTGGATGCAAGCTTCGACTATAAGCCAGTGGAGTGTGAGGAGGAGCGATGTGACATGGGAGAACTTGGGAAGGTTGAACACCAGGCTTGCTGCAGCGTTCTGGATAAGTTGCAGGGATCTACTGGCACAAGCAGGGAGTCCAGCCAACAGAGAACCTTGATTAGGACCTGCGCCACTTCCTCTGTGAGGAAGGGTCATACTTTAGGGATGTTGTAGTGCATGAACTTGCAAGAGTGAATCACTGCTTTGATGTTTGCAGAGAATGACAGGGTGTTGTCCACGGTCATGCCAAAGTTCTTTGCACTCTGGTAGGGGGACACTGTGCAGTTGTCAACCGCGATGGAAAGGTCTTGGAGCGTGCAGGCCTTCCCTGAGAGGAAGAGCAGCTTTGTTGAGCTTGAGGTCTGCCAGGCACACAGAGATGCATCTCGCCACCTGAGTGTCATCTGCATAGCATTGATAAGAGAGACCATGTGAGGATATGACGGAGCTGACTTGATGTATAGAGAAAAGAGGAGAGGGCCTAGAACCAAGCCCTGGGGGATATCAGTAGTGAGAGCGTGTGGTGCAAACTCAGATCATCTCCAATTCACCTGGTAGGAGCGAACTGCAAGGTAGGATGCAATCCAACAGTGTGCAGTGCTTGAGACACCCAGCCCTGAGATGGGAGGATCTGTTGGTTCACCGTGTTTTGAATCCATTTTCACATTCACTCTGTTGGTAATGCTTACACATTTGATCATACTCTAAAAGTAGAAGAGATCCCACTCTTGAACTTTGATATGCCTGTAGAGCAGTGGTTGGCAACCGTTTACATTGGAATGTGATACAAAACGAGGCAAAAGTGTGCTTTAGGACCATGCGGACGCCTCCGAGCGGTCGGGTAGGCTGTTTAGAGCGTTTATGCGAATGGCTTAAAAAAAATGAAAAAAAAGTAATGTCCCCCTGTTCAAAACAACTGGGAACTCTGAAAAAAAATGAAATCCGACTGAGAAAAATGTTTTTGAAAGGTCATCCAACTCGGAATTCCAAGTCGGAAATTCTGGCATCTTTCTAGAGCTCCGAGTTTTACCATCCAGAAGATCACTGATGTCATGATTTGACCTCGTTTCTTTTTTTTCCCCCGAGTAAACTTCAAAGCACCATGACCATCAGATGCAGGTACCATCAGTCCCATAAAATTAAAAAAGCTAATTGTTTCAATTTATGGTCTGCAGTGCCTTGTAAGTGCTACACCAACTGATCTATTATGTTATCAAAGCTCGAGTTTTGAGATATAATATGGTCTGATATAAACAATATTGTCAGGCCAGGCATATAGCCAATATTCTGAGATAATGTATTAGGCCTACTGCTTAAACATCATTCCCACAGAACTGTTTTTATTAGGTCAATGTTACATGTTAAAAACAAAATCTGAGCAGTAGATTTCGCCATGTTTTTTGACTGCGAAGTGATCTTGACTCAGAAATGGTTGGTGACCACTGCCGTAGAGTATATTATGTTCAACAATATATAGAAACATTTGCCAAATAAAAAATGATATTTTTCAATATGCATTTATGAATGTAAGATTTGTTTTATTGAAATCAAAATACTACTCATATTACAGAGCAAGCGGTAAAGCTTAATATGACTGTCACGACTTCCGCCAAAGTTGGTCCCTCTTCTAGTTCGGGCGGCCTTCGGCGTTCGGCGGTCGACGTCACCGGCCTTCTAGCCATCGCCGACCCATCTTTCATTTTCCATTGGTTTTGTCTTGTCTTCAATCACACCTGGTTTCAATTCCATCACTTACATGTTGTGTATTTAACCCTCTGTTCCCCCCATGTCCTTGTCCGGTATTGTTTATTGTAAGTGCTTGTGCATGTATTGTCTGGTGTGCGTCGGGTTATGTACCCATTTATTGATTGTTCTGTTTTACGGTGTTTTTTCAAATTAAACTGCGCCGTTGGAAACACAGTTTTTGCTCTCCTGCGTCTGACTTCTCTGCCGTCGGTACGCACCCCTTACAACGACACGCATTTGTAGCACCTACAGATGAAACATTATGGAGTCTTAAAGGAGTCCTGGGTAAGGCCAAAATGTCACTAATGTTTTTACAAATACAACTTCAATTAATTATTTCTCAATTATGCAAAAATGTTATATAGTTGTCAACAATCCTTCCTCCTATCCCCAAAATGATGGTATTTTCTTGTTCTAGTTTTGTGAGATCAGTGATTACTTCAAGGAAGGGAATAAAAAATGATGCAATTGAAGAGTATTCCAACAAGGCCATAAACTGTAGACTTCACATAGGTTACAGAAGTCTGAGATTCATCGATATAGACATTGGATATTGCTGGTTACCTTCCCAACCATGGGAACTACAGACTGTAGTGCACCCGGTTTGATTGTTTTGGAACAGAGTATGTGCAGGGACGCTGCCGGGATGGTAGAAGCATCAGATAGCGTAGACCTGCTTGTTTTCTCAGTCTGAACAGGTGTTTTCATTGAAGAATCCCATTGTATAGGAAGGTATTTAAGATAAAAGGATATAAGTAGTGAGAAAGGGGAAAGAAAAATACAGGGAGTGAAGGATGAGAAAAACATCAAAGCCAAAACAGATGAAGTCTCAGTCAATTCTTAAATGCTTTGGTAGTTCTGAATAGAAAGGAGCCACAGTCATTTGATGGAAATATTGTCATGATATTTTAGTTGACAGAAAACCTTTGTGGGCATGAATATCCCTGTTTTAATGACTTGACCACATCAAACACCATGTATTTCTGTGAAATATTGTTACCCTTCAAATTTTAATTCATAGCTTAATGTGAATGTGAATTTAATAACAGAACTAGGATCGTACACATGTATTTGTAATTTCGATTCATTTAGATGTAGAACAGTTTTATGACTTTCCTCATTCTCTAATACTGAGGCTTTTTCTTTGACTTCCTTTTCATGTGGAAATGTTCCCAGTTGTGTGTGAACCAAACTAGGTAGAAATGACACTACAGTGCTACCATTTCCCCATAGGAAGGAGCTGAGTTGACAGCTGAGGGTGGGTTTCAGCATTCCATCCAGCCCGTCAATAGGGTCAGGTCTTGGTGGTGTGCTGCTGTACCTTGGTGTATAACCAGGACAGACGGAGACCGTGTGAATGACAGGTACTGGCAGAGAAAGTGCCCAAGGTTACGTCATGTGCTGTAAGTAAATATGACTTACAGCTAAATCATATCAGATCTGAAGCATTTCTTGGATATGGTGCTGGTGTGTCTCTCTGAGCCTTGACTGAGTTATAGTTCTATTTCCTGATTTGTTAATTCAACAATAGATGTAAACGGCATTCTGAATGCATCAGAACAGCCACAACATTATTGTGCAATTAAGCAATAAGGCCCGAGGAGGTTTGTTATATTGGCCGTATACCTTGCACCCCGATTATTGCTATTATAAAAGGTTACCAAAATAATTAGAACAGTAAAAAGTCATTTTTTTGTTATACCCGTGGTATATACCACGGCTATCAGCCAATCTGCATTCAGAGCTCCAACAACCCAGTTTATAATGTACATTAGTATACAAATGCAGTGTTTTCTTGACTCTGACCCTAGACCTAGGTTGGGAAATGTATACCACCTAAACAATAATGTCAGACACTTGTTAGTCAAATTTTGTTGGTCAAATCCTGGCTTGAAAATGTGCAGTATTTACTCTACTGGGATGTCTCGTGCACATCATATAACTAATATGTGATTATATTGACATACTATAAGTACAGTAATATGTCACCATCACCAAAGAGACAAATAGGGAAGTGGTTTTACATAACTATTTTGACATATTGTGATGACACTAGAGGAAAAACCTACGATGCTCAGCCACCACATTTTGCATCACCTTCTATAATTATGTTAGTGTAAATATTTTATTGTCCATTCCACATGACGGTCATGAGGGTTATTCCAAGAACTCGTGAGGGATGGACATCTTGCATGTTGACTCCCATGTATTCTATTGTGTGGTTCTTAGAAACCATTACCTGAATGACCTGTGTGTTATTATTTGCACTAATGAATAATAACTCAACCATGTCCTTACCTAAGCCATAAACATTGACATTTGAGGCTGTATTCTCTAAATATTGCACTGAATAGCACTCCACTGACCATATGTCACACAGAAAATGATTATCAAGTTAGATTCATGTGTACCATTTAGAATTATGGCGACATAATTGAATACAGTGGCTATTTTGGCAGAGCTTTCCGGTGTACCATGTGCGGACATGGTGAGCAGAAGGGCAGCTGCATGCATGCTCATGGAGGCTCATGACTCCCGCTTTCACAGGCTTGGACCGAAAACATAATAAATGTTGAAAGTATTTTGTCTCCCATTGTTTACTTTCAATTCTCCAGATGTTCTAAACATGTGGAAGTTTTATACGGTAGTTAACGGGCAGTCACGCTTGAACTGCCTCTTCCTCAGAAACCATTAATAAACCATAAACAGCCTAATGTCTTCTCAACGGCGCATTTGTTTCATACCGTTTCTACACTGAGAAGAAAGGCAGAGGGGCCCTCATTCGCGGGGAGTTTATTTAACTTTACAACTCTACTCTGTGGTTGAACAAATAACCCTTCAGCCTCTTGACCAACACGAGAGACGGTAATGGCAGCCGACCGTAACTGGACCATGGTGCTTCACCTCATGTCCTCAACTCCTGTTGTTTGCTACAGTATACATTACCATCTAATCCATTGCATAACAATAGGTTTTCAAGTAGGAACCTATCCGAACATGATAGTCGGCTGACGGGCCAAGAGTGAGAAGACGTCTGGTTCGGTCTGCCATTATAGGAGGCATTGAGCACAGGAATTTAACTTATGTAACCCACTGCCAATTATGAATCTATGATTATATCACAACATTGCAGACTACTTTAAAGTTCAGGGTTCACATGCTCTATATAACATCATTGGCAATAAAAAATGTGGATGTTGTACCAACTTCTATTCTTTGACCGGGCCCTTTAGTTCTGAATAGCTTTTCATTGCAAATTCAAGGGAAATAAATGTTCCACAACGTGTTGCCCTGGGGAAAAGGCAATTAAATATCAATGTTATGACATATCGATTGAGAGTAAAGAATGATTGTGTGGTAACATTGGAATTTATCACAACACAAGTACCTTAAGCCTCGTCTCGTCTCGCCTCTCAGAGCTAATATTTGTAGTTCCATTACACATGGTTTACTCTACCCATGATACTCTGGTGGGTGGGTCAAAGGGCGCCCAGCCATCCGAAATACGACGGCCATCACAGAGTATCTGTGACCCTTCCTCTGGCCCTCGCCCCCCTCACCTTTCGTCTGTCTCTGCGATTAGTTTGACCATATGAAAGGGACTTAAAATGAAACGCCAACAGACCAATGCCCCAGGAGACTCTGCTCCTCTCCAGCAACATATACATGTTTGATCTGCAGTGCACATTAAATTATAGCAGGGTGCCTCTGATGTTCACTTCTGGCTTAGTGCTCACTCTACCAGTCACACAGTTAAGATGCGTCCCAAATTCCCTGCTTAGTGCACTACTTTTGACCAGGGCTCATAGGTTAAAAGTAGTGCCCTACATATGGAATAGAGTGCCATTTGGGAAATACCCTTAGTCTGAAGCTGCCTCGTCTCCATCTTAATCCATCCACGAGGCTTTAGGAGTGTATCAACTGTCCCCGGGCCTGTTTCCAAAAAATGTGATTGACCTTTACCTACTTGAGCCGTAACATGTGAAAGCGTTCAAGATATTAACAATTTGAGTGCAGGTGGTGGTAATGGGAGGCAAGTCTAATCAATGTTACATAACGGGTGGAATGGTTTAGAAATAGCACTGACTGACTCATTCTCTGTGTCCATTTCAGTGCACTGAAGTGGCCAGTCTTTATAAATAGACAAGTGTGAGTAAATGTTTTAGTTGTTCTTTCAACATTTTCAATCCTTTGACACTGGATTCTGACTTAATACTTAATGAATCAGCACTCAGGATATGTTGAATTGGATAAGATATGTTTTCCTGAATTGTGAAATATATATGGGCTTCAACAGTTCCTCCGTGAGTTTGTCATATGTACTTAATTCCCAAAGTTTTCACACAGAAAAAAATGCTATGCATACTATAGTCTACAGTATATGCCATCGTGAGGGGTTGATCCGACTCATATGCAAATAAAATAATGCCCATCAGAAAGATATCTGTCATGCTGCTTGAATCACATGCAAGCCAGCTGTGTTAATTGAATCACATGCAAGCCAGCTGTGTTAATTGAATCACATGCAAGCCAGCTGTGTTAATTGAATCACATGCAAGCCAGCTGTGTTAATTGAATCACATGCAAGCCAGCTGTGTTAATTGAATCACATGCAAGCCAGCTGTGTTAATTGAATCACATGCAAGCCAGCTGTGTTATATTGGTCACAGGCCTACGAGGTCAATGGAGTTTGATATGGACACGGTATGATCCCTGTGTTATCCACTGAGCTGTGCACTTACTTCCTCCTCCTTATTTCTCTCTCCTCTTTTTTTCTCCCTCTCCTCTTTTCTCTAGATCCCTTCGTTCTAGAGAGACAGCTCTCCTCGCTCTCTTTCTTTATCTCTCACCCTCTTTCTCTCTCTCTCCCTCCCTCTCCTTCAATCTTGCTTGCTCTCCCTCCCCCCCTCTCCTTCAATCTTGCTTGCTCTCTCTCTCTCTCTCTCTCTCTCTCTCTCTCTCTGTCCTCTCTTTGGCCTGGGCCTCTCTGATTTTTGAAAGGTAACAGAATCTTCCGAAATGACCTGCTGAAAAAACGTGGAGTTGATTCACTGATGTCCTATCAGGGAGAAGCAGTACAGAGGATAGGCCTGTGTTTTCTTTCCATGCTGAAGGTGTCCATTACTGACTCCAGTGGCTGTAAAATGGGCAGAGAGGCAGTGAACCAGAGAGGCCTGTCTTATAAAGGAAGAGATGGAAGACAGATGAGAAGTGTTCAACATGCAAACATTTCCAGACAGGCAAAAGACAGCGTGAGCAAGAACCCAGGCACCTGTTCCTCTTGCTTCAGTAGAACATTTGAAACATATGGCATTGTTGCAGAGAAACGGGGCTCTGCCAAAATACTTGAATATACAAGTTCAGCTGGTGCGCTGTAACTTTTTACACTTCTCAGTGAAATCAAAGGTTTGGCGCTCCTCAGCTGAGTAACTTGGTTCCCCTCCGTTTCCCTGCCAAGGCGAAAGATGTGAGCCTGAATTCCGTCTCAGAGCAGAAATGAAAACGGCAAAATACCTGCAGCAAGTTCCTCACCACAAACGTCTTTCATCAAAGTGTTTTGGCACTGCGGTGGGGGTACTACGGCACTTGTCCATAACGTAGGTATTCATAATCCTCTTTCATCTACACCATTAAACAAAGGGAGAATCTGTCCAAGTCGAGGGGGAGAGTTAGAAACTTTGCCAACATAAAAAGATGACGAGGGAGCGGTGCGTGTCCGTACCAACATTTGTCCCCGTCCGTATTATTCTTAGCACATAGTTTCAAGTAAAAACAAGACAGGTTTCCTGAGGAGGGGTGCCTCCACTGATGCAGCCCCCACTCTCTCTCTCTCTCGCTCTCCCACTCTCTTTCTATAGGAGCGGCCAGCACTCATCCATCCCCCTGTAAAAGGAGGGAGTTTAGTGTTGTTACCCCTCTCTCTTTTTTCGCTTTTTCTCTCTTTCTTTCTAGGTTTCCCTCTTTCACTCTTTTTCTCGTTCAATCTGACTCTCTCTCTCTCTCTCTCTTTCTCTCTGTCTGTGCAGTGGCTTTAAGTGCTTCCAGCTGCCGACATTGAAATTGAATACTGCCTCCCACACACATTTTCTGAGAAACACACACACACACACACACACACACACACACACACACACACACACACACACACACACACACACACACACACACACACACACACACACACACACACACACACACACACACACACACAGTAGGACACACACACACACAGTAGGACACACACACAGTAGGACACACATTCATGGAAGCATAGATACACACACACACACACACACACACACACACAGACACAGACACAGACACAGACACAGACACAGACACAGACACAGACACACACAAAGGCACAGTAGGCACACACTTCTCCCACTGAAGGCACACACTTCTCCCACTGAAACGCCTGCCAGTTGTTACTTTCTGCCTCTCTGCCCCGCTCGCCTGCCCCTCCCATACCCACCAACTCCTTCACCCAGCCCCTCCATCGACCCTCCACTCTCTTTTCCTCCAAACTGGAAGGATGTGGGAGATGATTTATAGAGCATGTCCAATTGGTTGTGTTTGTCAGAGCCCGGCATCCATTTTTTCCCTCTCCAAGGGTCGCAGGCGCGTTTGGTAGGTAGCCGGCCAACGAAAACACCTTGCAGCATGCAACCCCCCTAAAAATGGCCTTCTAAGCAAAACAGGGAGGAGGAATGCAGTCCCTGTCAAAGAGGGGTTTAGGTGGTTTATGCCAGGGCCTGGGCTATGTGTATTTCACTCTAATTAAAGTCTAGCTTGTGTTGATATGGACTGGACCGGGCCTCCTGAAACACTAGAGCCTTAGTCTTCAGTAGCAGCCAGCAGCATAGCTGTCAGGTTTTTCATCATATTATGAAATCAAGAGGAAAGGGCCAGAGGACAGAGGACCTGTTGCTGGGTATAAGACTGAAGTAGTCAAGGGAAAAATTGTAACGGAGTGGGGCGGTGGAGGGCAGTGGGGGTCCGAAGGGGTGTTACCATAGCTGCTAAACTTGCATTCAGATCTTTTTGAGGGCTCGAATCTGGGGTATGGCGGGGTACAGCGCCTAGCTAGGGCTGGAAACTTAGAGAGGGCTTTAAGCCTCTTAGTCAAACTCCTCATAACTCAGTGGA
Source organism: Salvelinus namaycush (assembly GCF_016432855.1). NCBI lineage: Eukaryota > Metazoa > Chordata > Actinopteri > Salmoniformes > Salmonidae > Salvelinus > Salvelinus namaycush. The sequence continues at coordinate 10,509,516 of NC_052321.1, read as the reverse complement.
CTGTTGTGAAGGTGCCGAGCGCTGCAGCTGTCTAGCAACCAGAGACCCTGATATCCATGATACTGGGGGTTGTGGTTTGCTTGAAGTGTTTGTCTGTGTGTACACACACATTATTCCAGGTGGTGAAACCTACACACGCTGTCTGCAAGAGTAATGTATCTGTAAATAAAAAAATTAAGTGATATATTGTCATTGAGCATTAGAACTTCTTGCCAATATGTACATGCTCTTGTCAGGATATTTTCATATGTAGCTATATATATTATAAAAGAAGACATACGTAGAGACCACCACATTTGCCTGCAAATCATCATCATTTATCCCTCTGAAAAAATAGGCACTATGTTCACATTCCTTTCATCTGCCCCCCAAATGATACACCATGGTCTATCTGACAAGCCTGATCACCACGCTGGTGCTCCAGCCTGAGCTGCACTCTGTAGACTCCACCAAAGAACCCTAGCTCTTTCTATGAGTCACATCTTAGCTGAAATGCTGCTGCGGCACAAGCATGGACACATGGAGGAGCTTGATGAACTCATCCCACGCTACTCCATATGAGCCATGGTGAATTCCTCCCTCCCTGCCAGTCAATCCCTGGGGAGGCAGTCAAGAAAACCCTATTATATTTGAGGGCAGGCACCGCTCAAACTGACAGCAACTGCTGCAACAGCAAAGTCGGGTGGCTGCCGAGAGAGAGAGACAGAGAGAGAAAGAGAAATAAATAAAAATAGGAGAGAGAGAGAGACAGAGAGAGAAAAATAAAGAGAGAGAGAGAGAGAGAGAGAGAGAGAGAGAGAGAGAGAGAGAGAGAGAGAGAGAGAGAGAGAGAGAGAGAGAGAGAGAGAGAGAGAGAGAGAGAGAGAGAGAGAGAGAGAGAGAGAGAGAGAGAGAAATAAAGAGAGAGAGAGAGAGAGAGAGAGAGAGAGAGAGAGAGAGAGAGAGAGAGAGAGAGAGAGAGAGAGAGAGAGAGAGAGAGAGAGAGAGAGAGAGAGAGAGAGAGAGAGAGAGGAGAGAGAAATAAAGAAAGACAAAAAGAGAGAGAGGAGAGAGAGGAGAGAGGAGAGAGGAGAGAGAGGAGAGAGAGGAGAGAGAGAGGAGAGCGAGAGAGAGAAATAAAGAAAGACAAAAAGAGAGAGAGGAGAGAGAGAGAGGAGAGAGAGAGGACAGAGAGAAATAAAGAAAGAAAGATCCAAAGAGAGAGAGAGAGAGAGAAAGAGAGAGAGAGAGAGAGAGAGAGAGAAGCCTCATGCTTCAGACTTGACAAGTTGGTGTTCCTTGGTTCAAATGCTTGGATTGGAATAAGCGTGATTCTATTTGAATAACCTTTGGGTCTCGAGGCCCAATTGAATGGAATGGCAGGGTACCGATGGGGAATAATGGAAGAAACCTTTGCATGTCCTATTGTTGAAATGGGTTAGTAGGTGGGAAATAACGATAGCTAAACATGTATCAGTTACCACTTTTACAGGGATGTTACTTTTAATGGCTTACTCAAATAACACCTTACGTGACCAATATGTGAATACAAGACAGATGATATGTACATTGACAAGCAAGGAATGAGAACTGTGGTAAGGAATTGTAGTGTAAGGTATCAACAGAACACGCAGTGATTATCTGGAAAAATCTAATTACAGGTTAGGGACCAATAATAACTTTCACATTTAGCAAAAAAGGTTCTGGATAGAACCAAAGAGGGTTCTATGCTTGCTTCATATATGCCACCCCTAAAGGTTCTATATAGAACTGAAATTGGTTACTGGAACTGGAAATTGGTTTATGGAACCCAAGGGTTATATATGGAACCAATGTTGGTTCAAGGAAGAAGAACCCCTGGGGTTCTGATTAAAGAACCCTTCAAAAGGGTTCTATATAGAACCTTTAGGGGTGCCATATATGAAGCAATCAAATAACCATTTTTGGTTCTATCGAGAACCTTTTTTTTAAGAGTGAATCTGTCCCTATTAGACAGGCCCTACAGTCAGATAGCCTGACAGACAGGAAGTAATCTCTATAAGATGTGAGACCTAATAACACACTGATAACAGGTGAAAGATTAGGAGAAGGAATTGATTTCATTCTTTTTGACTTAACAAGAGGCACAAAACATGAAGAATTCCCTTCCCATATAGTCATGAAGGGTATCACCATCCACCATCTGTCCTGCTTGTCACTTTAACAGACTTGACTTCGAACACCTCACACATACTTGCGTCTTGGCCTTTTGTACCGGTCTTAAAAATGTAACAAGAACAACCTGAAATGGTACAGCGGACGTTTGACTAAATCCACATTAGATAACAAAATATATTCCACATCTCTATGTCTCTCTTTCACATTAGTTAACATAATCAAAGATTTTTACCAGCTACTTCAGATTTCTGATTTCGGTTTTTGAGGTTAACCGTAAAGTTATGTACTGGATTTCTAAGATTAGTCTCCCTGTCTTGTGTGTTTGAGTTACATAGGGCATCATGTCTTCAGGGCCAAGCAGCCAGGATAATAATGACCTCATTGAATCCTACTAGCCCACTATGTAGTTGCCATTGATTTCCCATGCAATTGCCTGAAAATTGGTTCCCAATGTGATCCATGCAAATCAGAACCTCCTCTTAATCTCCACCTCAAAGACAATATTCAAACTAACGTATTACAGACATTATCTAATACATAACTGGAGGTAAAGGTGCAAATCACAATTACAGAGGTAAAAGAACGCAGCCTTGGGGGACCCCTTCTTTCAGAGAGCGCAAACAAACACATAAGTAACATTCCAGCTCGGAAACTTGCTTTCTCACTGAGGGGGGATAACAGGGAAAAGGCCAAGTCTGAGTCGGAAGATCACACATAATCGCCTCCCTCCCACACAAAGCTATCGATGCTGCTGCCTCTCTGTGGGAACTTCCTGATGAGAAGCCAGGGACAGGGGGCATTATCATTCCAACCATCACCCTTCACCAGATGTGCTGCTGTTTTTAGGTCCGGTAGGAGTGGCGTCTGACCCTGCTCACCCTGGGTCTAATGAAAGATGGACTGAGCTGAATTCTCCTCTAAACTATATATTGCCAGATGCAGATCTTATATAAGTCATATAGGAGTCAATGGAAGGATATGGAGGATTGGGTACTTCATAACAGGATATATGGTTAAACAATGTTATAGTTATAGGGTGACATTTTAGAGTCAAGTATTTCTGGATTAAATATCAAACTTTAGCGTTAGTCCTGTGTAACTCAGTTAAGAGAGCATGGCCAAGCGCCAGGGTTGTGGGTTCGATTCCCACGGGGGACCAGTATTAAAATGTATGCAGTCACTCTGGATAAGATCGTCTGCTAAATGTAAATGTCTGTGTCATTTCTCTCTTGGAAAGCACCATTAGGTGTCTGGAACTCCATGAAATTGCCTTTATATGTCAAAGTGGTTGACAATGTGAAGTTCTAGGTCAATCAACTGTTTGTGTGGCATTGTGCATCACTTCAGGGACATATAAATCAAACCAACTCCCAGTCGTTGTCCTCCTCTCCTCCGGCATACACTCAACATGGTGGGAACGCATAGATGACTCATTCAAGTGAAACCCTGGGTATAGAGTGAAAAGACAGCAGTTCTGAGATTTTAATCCTTACTTCATCATCATTGTCATACGATGCAATTAACCTAGTTGTTAGAGATCATTGCGCAAGGCAATCTCAATATTGTGTGTGAGCGCACATAGCTATATGACGTAATGTAAAAGTACTCTTACAAGGACTTTATAAACGCGAATTCTATAGTACATAGTAAATGATCATGCTGGGTCTCGCAATCCAGTATCATCAGATTCCATACCGAGCATGTATTCTACTCTCAGTACCACTGTTATTGACTATTTAAAGGTAAATGGAAAGTAACATTTGGTACAATATAATGGCATCAATTACCATCTGGTCGTCTAGGTGCCAGTTAGACAAGCTGGCACTCCAATAAACGTATTTGTCGACAGGTACTGGATGTGTACTGACAGTTTTCATCACCACCTGTGTCATGGATCATCACCGGCTGTGTCATGGATCATCACCAGCTGTGTCATGGATCATCATCAGATGTGTCATGGATCATCATCAGATGTGTCATGGATCATCACCAGCTGTGTCATGGATCATCAACAGCTGTGTCATGGATCATCAACAGCTGTGTCATGGATCATCACCAGCTGTGTCATGGATCATCACCAGCTGACTCATGGATCATCACCAGCTGACTCATGGATCATCAGCAGCTGTGTCATGGATCATTGTATGTGAAAAAGGTTAAGGTAAATGTAAATACAGTCAGTGGGGGTATATTGACTTGAATGTTGGAGTATTTGTTTGCAAGGAAATTGCGTGTGCACCCATATTCAGAAGAAAATTCTAAATATTATTTTCAAATTTCTTGTCATGCCAATGGACTAAGTAATATATTATAGGCCTACATCCATCACGTATTTTTCTATTCCAAATGTAAATTCCGCGAAATATATGTATTTTCAACATTCATCTGTCTAAATGCGTGACTCTCCGATCCTCAATTATGTCCTTGAGCTGCCTTTGCGTTGTCAATCAACGACATCTAAAGTGCCTTTCAGCAACTCAGTTTGCTCCAGGAAGATTGACTTCAACAACAAAGTCAGCACTGATTCCCCCCTTCTCACCTTTCAGCAGACTCATCCCAGACATAAAACCCCAACTTCACATAAAACCAAGCCACAAAACACTAATCCAGCCTGTTTCTATCCTTTACGGTCTCTCCAAGCACAATTACCCATGATCACACAATCAGCGTTTGATTTTACGATCCAGACCTGGTGCAGTGCTGCGGGGTAGGGAGGGTCCAGGGCTAAGTAGTACACACACACACAAACATGCACACACACACACGCATACACACAACACACGTAGATGCAGACACACACACGCATTCACGCAAAACATACGCACATACACACACAACACTAGCCCCCCCCCCCCCCCTCCCCTCCACACACACACACGCCTCTCCCCCCTCACCGTGCCCTTGGCTGTTTCCCAGATTCCAGATGACGTTGTGACAGGCCAAGTCACTGGAGGTGAGCCTGTGGGATGACAGACTAGAGCCTTTATCAGTGACCAGCACACTGCCAGCTTGCTTTTTGAAGATTAACCCCAAGATTGAAACCCTAAACTGCCCCCTGCCTGCCTGGTCTGTCTGTCTGTCTGCCTGCCTGGACTGTCTGTCTGTCTGCCTGCCTGCCTGGACTGTCTGTCTGTCTCTTTACATATTTCAGGAGTTTTAACCCTTGCCGCTCTGCGGGCTGTAATTGGCTCATATCCTGCTCATGAAGTTCCTGGTCTGTTTTAATTGACTAGGCCCTTTTATTGGCTTTGAGATGGTTCAAATGGGAACCAAATGCAGAGGCACAGAGGAAGCTAGCTTAGGCTATCTGATACATGTTGAGAACAAACCGCTGGATGCTAACAAGAAAGTCCAGGAATCAGAATGGAAGTGGTTAGCATGTACACGGAGGATCAGCAAATGGATATGTTGTCTGGGATTTTACAATTTTACTGATTGATTGATTGATATAGAGTAAGGATAGTCATTTTTTTTGCAACAACTTCTGCATCTTAAGTTTATATATGTGGTTGCTGTTTTTTGCCTCTGACCCTACTACGGGAGGCTGAGTCTCTGGCGTAGTGCTCTTCCATGCCGTCCCTAGGAGGGGTGCGTCAAGTCGTGCCAGGCTTTTTTGCGCTATACTCGACTTGAGGGTTGAGTGACTGATGTGATCTTCCCGTCCAGTCTTGTGCCCCCTCGAGCTCGAGCGGTGGAGGAGATCTTAGTGGGCTATACTCAGCCTTGTCTCAGGGTAGTAAGTTGGTGGTCTGTTGATATCTTTCTAGTGGTGAGGGGGCTGTGGCAAAGTGGGTGGGGTTATATCTTGCCTGGTTGGCCCTATACGGGGGTATCGTCAGACGGGGCCACAGTGTCTCCCAACCCCCCGTCTCAGTCTCCAGTATCTGTGCTGCAATAGTCTATGTGCCTCAGGACTACCTGGCCTGGCGACTCCTGGCTGTCCCCAGTCCACCTGGTCGTGCTGCTGCTCCAGTTTCAACTGTTCTGCCTGCGGCTAAGGAAACCTGACCTGTTCACCGGACGTGCTACCTTGTCCTGGACCTGCTGTTTTCAACTCTCCCTCTCCTTCTCTCTCACTCTCCCTCTCTCTCTCTCTCTCTGTACGGCACCTGCTGTCTCTGCCTCTGAATGCTTGGCTATGAAAAGCCAACTGACATTTACTTCTGAGGTGCTGACCTGTTGCCCCCTCTACAACCACTGTGATTATTATTTGACCCTGCTGGTCATCTATGAGCATTTGCACATCTAGAAGAACAATCTGGCCTTAATGGCCATGTACTCTTATAATCTCCACCTGGGACAGCCAGAATAGGACTGGCCACCCCTCAGAGCCTGGTTCCTCTCTAGGTTTCTTCTGAGGTTCCTGCAGGGGTTTCTTCCTAGGTTCCTGCAGGTAGTTGTTCCTTGCCACCCTGCTTCTAGATCTGCATCGCTTGCTGTTTGGGATTTTAAGCTGTATAAGCACTTTTTTCTGTATAAGCACTTTGTGTCATCTGCTGATGTAAAAAGGGCTTTATAAATACATGTGATCGATTGATTGATTAAATAGAGCCCGTATTTGGTCCGTTTTCATCACAACTTTTCATACTAATGACATGCAGCAAAATGTATATTCCAGTCTTGAATTTTCCATGGATACAGTAAAAGGCCTATCAACGAAAGTATAAACACTCCTGAATGCAAAGCATTCTTTGAGGTTTTTAATGGCATCTGTAGTATGAGTGGAGTGTGTTTGTTGAAATTGCAGTTGTTTCGCCTCCAAATTGCAGACAACATTCACTCACAGACTGTTTTTACCAATGATAAAATCAACCTTTCAAAACTGTAAGCTTGAAGCACCACAGAGGGAATGTTTCTAAGCAGGCAAAGAAAAACACACCTACTGTATTCCAGATACAGTGGCTAGAGACAAAAATCAATGGTAGTGGTAGGGTCCAGTTGAGTGCCAGGTGACATTATTTGACATTGTGTAGTCCTTTCCTACAGTCAGATGACCTAGTGGACTCATGGGTGGAATGTTATGTTCAAAAACCCGCCGAAAATGTCATGCTTTTATGTCAAGCGTTTTTGTTATATTTCTTCTGTGATGTATATAAAGTGTAATATTGGGATGTAAACTCAAAATGGACTACATTTCAACTCTATATCTGACATGGTACAGTTGTCTTATGTTTTTAAGCCCATAACCATGTGTATGAGGTGTATACTTTTGTTTCAAAGTAGACTTGTTTAAGACTACCAAGAATCACTCTGTGTGACCCTGATTTAGCCCACTGCAGTAAAAGGTTAACCACTCTATTTATTGCATTGTTAGAATAGTACCCCCTAGTTCTGGCCTTGAAGTGGGGACCATTGTCCAGGTTGCTAAGGTTGTCCAGGTGCACCATGGTGTTGGAAGCTTTCTGTCTCCCAGTTAGACTTTTCAATGACTAGCATGGCGGGCATTGTCCTATCCCACGGTGCATCTGAAAAGAAGCAGCAGCCTTTTGTCAATGTCAGAGAGGTGACTTGTTTTTAACTCTTCGCAGACAGGCACTCACTGGAGTGAGTGTGTGTGTGTGTGTGTGTGTGTGTGTGTGTGTGTGTGTGTGTGTGTGTGTGTGTGTGTGTGTGTGTGTGTGTGTGTGTGTGTGTGTGTGTGTGTGTGTGTGTTTGTCTAGCTTGAATAAGCCAGCTGCCCTTTCTTTGACCATGTACTGTGTTGCCCTCACTTTACTATGCTGCACTCGAAGCCCAATTTGAACCAGTGTTTTAATGTTGCTGTTTTAGGAGTAGCCTACATCTGGAGATTTTCCAAAAAGCTATAAAAGTGAGATTTCGAAGTGTACTATTTCATTGGAGTATGTGTTGATTTTTTAAAAACATATAAAGGCAGTCTTGACTAAATATGATATAGAGGCGCTGAACGACTAGGAAATGTGCCTAGTTAATGACTAAAACATGATGGAAAAGACCAATAGAATGGGAGCCAAAGAGGAAGCCACAAAAGTACAACACTGTCAGCTCAAATTAGCCAGAAGAGCAGGAACAGCCAGAACTGATGATGTGTTTAATTTGTCCTAGTTGAGCCCACCTTTCACACAAGTGTACAGCTCATAGCTTTCAACACCGGCTTTTCCAAAATATTCACACTTTCCCACATTATCCCCCGAGGAAAAGATGTCCTGGATTTCGCTCGGGATCGAGTTTATCTAGGAATACCGACGGTCAAGTTTCCGCCACACACGTACAGGATGTAACATCCCCTGTTCCCCTCGACTCCACACTTCCACTGACGAGGTATTAGTCCTATAGGAACAGATGCATATTCAAACTCCTCTCTCTTCTTCACTTTCTCTCTCACTTTTCCTCTCCTTCTCCACTCTACATTTCAAGCCCTACCCTGTAGGGGTAAGGGTTTTTGTCCGTGCGAGTGTGCAGCGGTGTCAGCTCTTTCCCCACGTTCCGCTACCAGATGGTTAATGTCACCTGAATAAGAAACACATTCCTTAATCAGATTTAGCAGAAAAAAACACACTTCAATAATTCAATCGCCTCGTGGTCACCGGTCCCCAACAATGGGTTGACAGCAAAATAAAAGATGATCTCCTTCGAATAATTTGACACTGAAATATCTTTAGTGCCTCACAAAAAAACAACCGGTGAGCTTGAGAGAGGACTCTAACATGGAATATATTATCTCAGGCTGATATGCAGCCAACTGGAATAGCAGAGAGGTGTGATAACATACATAAAACCAGCGCTTGACCCCCAAAAAAGATTTTTAAAAACTAGCTAAACACCATACCCACACCTTTCTGCCTGTCTCTGCCTGTGTCTAGGTCTATCTAGAAACTTTCTGTCCAAAAACGATGCAGAAAAATGTATCCATGCTTTTGTCACTTCTAGGTTAGACTACTGCAATGCTCTACTTTCCGGCTACCCGGATAAAGCACTAAATAAACTTCAGTTAGTGCTAAACACAGCTGCTAGAATCTTGACTAGAACCCAAAAAATTTGATCATATTACTCCAGTGCTAGCCTCTCTACACTGGCTTCCTGTTAAGGCAAGGGCTGATTTCAAGGTTTTACTGCTAACCTACTAAGCATTACATGGGCTTGCTCCTACCTATCGTTGCGATTTGTCCTGCCGTACATACCTACACGTACGCTACGGTCACAAGACGCAGGCCTCCTTACTGTCCCTAGAATTTCTAAGCAAACAGCTGGAGGCAGGGCTTTCTCCTATAGAGCTCCATTTTTATGGAATGGTCTGCCTACCCATGTGAGAGACGCAGACTCGGTCTCAACCTTTAAGTCTTTATTGAAGACTCATCTCTTCAGTAGGTCCTATGATTGAGTGTAGTCTGGCCCAGGAGTGTGAAGGTGAACGGAAAGGCACTTGAACAACAAACCGCACTTGCTGTCTCTGCCTGGCCGGTTCCCCTCTCTCCACTGGGATTCTCTGCCTCTAAACCTATTACAGGGGCTGAGTCACTGGCTTACTGGTGCTCTTCCATGCCGTCCCTAGGAGGGGTGCGTCACTTGAGTGGGTTGAGTCACTGATGTGATCTTCCTGTCCGGGTTGGTGTCACCCCTTGGGATGTGCCGTGGCGGAGATCTTTGTGGCCTATACTCGGCCTTGTCTCAGGATGGTAAGTTGGTGGTTGAAGATATCCCTCTAGTGGTGTGGGGGCTGTGCTTTGACAAAGTGGGTGGGGTTATATCCTGCCTGTTTGGCCCTGTCCGGGGGTATCGTCGGATGGGGCCACAGTGTCTCCCGACCCCTCATCAAATCAAATCAAAGTTGATTTGTCACGTGCGCCGAATACAACAGGTGTCGTAGACCTTACAGTGAAATGCTTACTTACAGGCTCTAACCAATAGTGCGAAAAAAAGGTGTGTGTGTGTGTGTGTGTGTGTGTGTGTGTGTGTGTGTGTGTGTGTGTGTGTGTGTGTGTGTGTGTGTGTGTGTGTGTGTGTGTGTGTGTGTGTGTGTGTGTGGGGGGGGGGGGGGGGTAAGTAAAGAAATAAAACAACAGTAAAAAGACATTTGAAAATAACAGTAGCAAGGCTATATACAGACACCGGATAGTCAGGCTTATTGAGGTAGTATGTACATGTAGGTATGGTTAACCTGTTATGGCTGCAAGGGGCAGTATTGAGTAGCCAGTTAAATCGTGCCCATTTCAAACGGCCTCGTACTCAATTCTTGCTCGTACAATATGCATATTATTATTACTATTGGATAGAAAACACTCTCTAGTTTCTAAAACCGTTTGAATTATTTCTCTGAGTGAAACAGAAGTCATTCTGCAGCACACTTCCTGACCAGGAAGTGGAATGTCAGAAATCGATGCTCTGTTCAACTTCATGCCTATACATGGGCGTGATACGTAAGAGTCTACATACACTTCATACACCTTCCCCTGGTTGTCAAGAGGCGGTGAGAGAGAAAAATTCGTGTTTATCTTGGTCTGAGGTGGAATTAAAGCTCTTTGTTTGACGTGACCGTCCACTTCCTGTTTCTGGAGCGCGCGAAAGAGGACATGGATTTGGCTTCTGTTTTGCTCTCGTTATGGACGACTAACATCTCCGTCTTAGATTTTATTTGATACATGTGACCATATCATCGTAACGTATGTTTTTTCAATATAGTTTAATCAGATTATTGAAATTTTTTCGGGAGTTTTGCCGTGTTCCGTTCTCTGACTTTGTTGACGTTGGAGAGATCTGTAGCACTTGGCAAGTGCCCATGCTAAATGAAGAGGGAAATTTGCCGTTCCAGATCCAAACAACGACTGTTCTGGACAAAGGACACCTTGTCCAACATTCTGACAGAAGATCACCAAAAGTAAGAAACATTTTATGATGCTATTTCTAATATCTGTCGTGCATGTGAACTGGCCGTCGTCGCCCAAGTGTTTCTGGCTATTGTGGCTATGCTAATATAACGCTACATTTTGTTTTCGCTGTAAAACATTTAATAAATCGGAAATATTGTCTGGAATCACAAGATGCCTGTCTTTCAATTGCTGTACACTATGTATTTTTCAGAAATGTTTTATGATGAGTAATTAGGTATTTGACGTTTGTGTCTGTAAATATTATGGCTGCTTTCGGTGCAATTTCTGATTGTAGCTGAAATGTAAACTATGATTTATACCTGAAATATGCAAATTTTTCGAACAAAACATATGCTATACAATAAATATGTTATCAGACTGTCATCTGATGAAGTTGTTTCTTGGTTAGTGGCTATTTATATCTTTATTTGGTCGAATTTGTGATAGCTACTGATGGAGTAAAAAACTGATGGAGTAAGAATAGTGGTGTCTTTTGCTAACGTGGTTAGCTAATAGATTTACATATTGTGTCTTCCCTGTAAAACATTTTAAAAATCGGACATGTTGGCTTGATTCACAAGATGTGTACCTTTCATCTGGTGTCTTGGACTTGTTAATGTGTGAAAGTTAAATATTTAAAAAAAATATCTTTTGAATTTCGCGCCCTGCACTTGAGCTGGATGTTGTCATAAGTGTACCGGTGTCGGGCTGCACCCCAAACAGGTTAAAGTGACTATGCATATATGATGAACAGAGAGTAGCAGTAGCGTAAAAAGAGGGGTTGGCGGGTGGTGGGACACAATGCAGATAGCTCGGTTAGCCAATGTGCAGGAGCACTGGTTGGTCGGGCCAATTGAGGAATTATGTACATGAATGTATAGTTAAAGTGACTATGCATGTAAGATAAACAGAGAGTAGCAGCAGCGTAAAAGAGGGGTTGGGGGGGCACACAATACAAATAGTCCGGGTAACCATTTGGTTACCTGTTCATGAGTCTTATGGCTTGGGAGTAAAAACTGTTGAGAAGCCTTTTTGTCCTAGACTTGGCACTCCGGTACCGCTTGCCATGCGGTAGTAGAGAGAACAGTCTACGACTGGGGTGGCTGGGGTCTTTGACAATTTTTAGGGCCTTCCTCTGACACCGCCTGGTGTAGATGTCCTGGATGGCAGGCAGCTTTGCCCCAGTGATGTACTGGGCCGTACGCACTACCCTCTGAAGTGCCTTACGGGTGGAGGCCGAGCAATTGCCGTACCAGGCAGTGATGCAACCGGTCAGGATGCTCTCGACGTTGCAGCTGTAGAACCTTTTGAGGATCTCAGGACCCATAACAAATCTTTTTAGTTTCCTGAGGTCGTGCCCTCTTCACGACTGTCTTGGTGTGTTTGGACCATTCTAGTTTGTTGTTGATGTGGACGCTAAGGAACTTGAAGCTCTCAACCTGCTGCACTACAGCCCCATCAATGAGAATGGGGGCGTGCTCGGTGCTCCATTTCCTGTAGTCCACAATCATCTCCTTAGTCTTGGTTACGTTGAGGGATAGGTTGTTATTCTGGCACCACCCGGCCAGGTCTCTGACCTCCTCCCTATAGGCTGTCTCGTCGTTGTCGGTGATCAGGCCTACCACTGTTGTGTCGTCTGCAAACTTAATGATGGTGTTGGAGTCGTGCCTGGCCATGCCGTCGTGGGTGAACAGGGAGTACAGGAGTGGACTGAGCACGCACCCCTGGGGAGCTCCAGTGTTGAGGATCAGCGTGGCAGATGTGTTGCTACCTACCCTCCCCACCTGGGGGCGGCACGTCAGGAAGTCCAGGATCCAGTTGCAGAGGGAGGTGTTTTGTCCCAGGTTCCTTAGCTTAGTGATGAGCTTTGAGGGTACTATGGTGTTGAACGCTGAGCTGAAGTCAAAGAATAGCATTCTCACGTAGGTTTTCCTTTTGTCCAGGTGGGAAAGGGCAATGTGGAGTGCAATAGAGATTGCATCATCTGTGGATATGTTTGGGCGGTATGCAAATTGGAGTGGGTCTAGGGTTTCTGGGATGATGGTGATGATATGAGCCATTAACAACATTTCAAAGAACTTCATGGCTACGGACGTGAGTGCTTCGGGTCTGTAGTCATTTATGGAGGTTGCCTTTGTGTTCTTGGGCACTGGGACTATGGTGGTCTGCTTGAAACATGTTGGTATTACAGACTCAATCAGGGACATGTTGAAAATGTCAGTGAAGACACCTGCCAGTTGGTCAGCACATGCCCGGAGTACACGTCCTGGTAATCCGTCTGGCCCCACAGCCTTGTGTATGTTGACCTGTTTTCAAGGTCTTATTCAAGTCGGCTACGGAGAGCGTGATCACACAGTCGTCCAGAACAGTTGATGCTCTCATGCATGCCTCAGTGTTGCTTGCCTCGAAGCGAGCATAGAAGTGATTTAGCTCGTCTGGTAGGCTCGTGTCACTGGGCAGCTCGCGGCTGTGCTTCCCTTTGTTGTCTGTAATAGTTTGCAAGCCCTGCCACATCCGACAAGCGTCAGAGCCGGTGTAGTATGATTCAATCTTAGTCCTGTATTGACTCTTTGCCTGTTTGATGGTTTGTCGCAGGGCATAGCGGGATTTCTTGTAAGCTTACGGGTTAGAGTCCCGCACCTTGAAAGCGGCAGCTCTACCCTTTAGCTCAGTGGGAATGTTTTCTGTAATCCATGCTTTCTGGTTGGGGTATGTACCTACAGTCACTGTGGGGACGACGTCCTCGATGCACTTGTCACGGCTGTTGAAAGATGAGGACCAAGGTGCAGCGTAGTAAGCGTACATTTTATTTTATTGAATAAGAGATGACGCCAAACAAAACAATAAACACTACAAAAAACAAACCTTGAAGCTTAAAGGCTATGTGCCCTAAACAAAGTCAACTTCCCACAAAGACAGGTGGGAAAAAAGGCTACCTAAGTATGGTTCCCAATCAGAGACAACGATAGACAGCTGTCCCTGATTGAGAACCATACCCGGCCAAAACATAGAAATAGAAAATCATAGAAACACAAAACATAGAATGCCCACCCCAACTCACGCCCTGACCAAATCAAAATAGAGAAATAAAAAGGATCTCTAAGGTCAGGGGGTGACAGCACTTATTGATAAAGCCAGTGACTGATGTGGTGTATTCCTCAATGTCATCGGAAGAATCCCGGAACATGTTCCAGTCTGTGATAGCAAAACAGTCCTGTAGTTTAACATCTGCTTCATCTGACCACTTTTTTATAGACCGGGTCACTGGTGCTTCCTGCTTTAATTTTTGCTTGTAAGCAGGAATTAGGAGGATAGAGTTGTGGTCGGATTTACCAAATGGAGGGCGAGGGAGAGCTTTGTATGCGTCTCTGTGTATGGAGTACAGGTGATCTAGAATTTCTTTCCTTCTGGTTGCACATTTAACATGTTGATAGAGGTTTGGTAGAACTGATTTAAGTTTCCCTGCATTAAAGTCTCCGGCTACTAGGGGCGCCACCTCTGGGTGAGTGGTTTCCTGTTTGCTTATTTCCTTATACAGCTGTCTGTCTCAGCCTCCAGTATTATTATTTTTTATTTTTATTTTTTTCTCACCTTTATTTAACCAGGTAGGCAAGTAGAGAACAAGTTCTCATTTACAATTGCGACCTGGCCAAGATAAAGCAAAGCAGTTCAACACATACAACAACACAGAGTTACACATGGAGTAAAACGTACATACAGTCAATAATACAGTAGAAAAATAAGTCTATATACAATGTGAGCAAATGAGGTGAGATAAGGGAGGTAAAGGCAAAAAAAGGCCATGGTGGCGAAGTAAATACAATATAGCAAGTAAAACACTGGAATGGTAGATTTGCAGTGGAAGAATGTGCAAAGTAGAAAATAAAGAAAAATTAAAAATAATAAAAATAAATAAAAAAATAATACAGTAGGGGAAGAGGTAGTTGTTTGTGCTATATTATAGATGGGCTACGTACAGGTGCAGTAATCTGTGAGCTGCTCTGACAGCTGGTGCTTAAAGCTAGTGAGGGAGATAAGTGTTTCCAGTTTCAAAGATTTTTGTTGTTCGTTCCAATCATTGGCAGCAGAGAACTGGAAGGAGAGGCGGCCAAAGGAGGAATTGGTTTTGGGGGTGATCAGAGAGATATACCTGCTGGAGCGCGTGCTACAGGTGGGTGCTGCTATGGTGACCAGCGAGCTGAGATAAGGGGGGACTTTACCTAGCAGGGTCTTGTAGATGACCTGGAGCCAGTGGGTTTGGCGACGAGTATGAAGCGAGGGCCAGCAAACGAGAGCGTACAGGTCGCAGTGGTGGGCAGTATATGGGGATTTGGTGACAAAACGGATGGCACTGTGATAGACTGCATCCAATTTATTGAGTAGGGTATTGGAGGCTATTTTGTAAATGACATCGCCGAAGTCGAGGATCGGTAGGATGGTCAGTTTTACGAGGTTATGCTTGGCAGCATGAGTGAAGGATGCTTTGTTGCGAAATAGGAAGCCAATTCTAGATTTAACTTTGGATTGGAGATGTTTGATGTGAATCTGGAAGGAGAGTTTACAGTCTAACCAGACACCTAGGTATTTGTTGTTGTCCACATATTCTAAGTCAGAACCGTCCAGAGTAGTGATGCTAGACAGGCGGGCAGGTGCAGGCAGCGATCGGTTGAAGAGCATGCATTTAGTTTTACTTGTATTTAAGAGCAGTTGGAGGTCATGGAAGGAGAGTTGTATGGCATTGAAGATCGTCTGGAGGGTTGTTAACACAGTGTCCAAAGAAGGGCCAGAAGTATACAGAATGGTGTCGTCTGCGTAGAGGTGGATCAGAGACTCACCAGCAGCAAGAGCAACAATCATTGATGTATACAGAGAAGAGAGTCGGCCCAATAATTGAACCCTGTGGCACCCCCATAGAGATTGCCAGAGGCCCGGACAACAGGCCCTCCAATTTGACACACTGAACTCTATCAGAGAAGTAGTTGGTGAACCAGGCGAGGCAATTATTTGAGAAACCAAGGCTATCGAGTCTGCCGATGAGGATGTGGTGATTGACAGAGTCGAAAGCCTTGGCCAGGTCAATGAAAACGGCTGCACAGTATTGTTTCTTATCGATGGCAGTTAAGATATCGTTTAGGACCTTGAGCGTGGCTGAGGTGCACCCATGACCAGCTCTGAAACCAGAATGCATAGCGGAGAAGGTGCGGTGGGATTTGAAATGGTCGGTAATCTGTTTGTTGACTTGGCTTTCGAAGACCTTGGAAAGGCAGAGTAGGATAGATATAGGTCTGTAGCAGTTTGGGTCAAGAGGGTTCCCCCCTTTGAAGAGGGGGATGACCGCAGCTGCTTTCCGATCTTTGGGAATCTCAGACGACACGAAAGAGAGGTTGAACAGGCTAGTAATAGGGGTTGCAACAATTTCGGCAGATAATTTTAGAAAGAAAGGGTCCAGATTGTCTAGCCCGGCTGATTTGTAGGGGTCCAGATTTTGCAGCTCTTTCAGAACATCAGCTGACTGGATTTGGGAGAAGGAGAAATGGGGAAGGCTTGGGCGAGTTGCTGTGGGGGATGCAGTGCTGTTGACCGGGGTAGGGGTAGCCAGGTGGAAAGCATGGCCAGCCGTAGAAAAATGCTTATTGAAATTCTCAATTAGGGTGGTTTTATCGGTGGTGACAGAGTTTCCTATCCTCAGTGCAGTGGGCAGCTGGGAGGAGGTGTTCTTATTCTCCATGGACTTTATAGTGTCCCAGAACTTTTTTGAGTTTGTGTTGCAGGAAGCAAATTTCTGCTTGAAAAAGCTAGCCTTGGCTTTTCTAACTGCCTGTGTATATTGGTTTCTAACTTCCCTGAAAAGTTGCATATCACGGGGGCTGTTCGATGCTAATGCAGAAAGCCATAGGATGTTTTTGTGTTGGTTAAGGGCCTTCAGGTCTGGAGAGAACCAAGGGCTATATCTGTTCCTGGTTCTAAATTTCTTGAATGGGGCATGCTTATTTAAGATGTTGAGGAAGGCATTTGAAAAAAATAACCAGGCATCCTCTACTGACGGGATGAGGTCAATATCCTTCCAGGATACCTGGGCCAGGTCGATTAGAAAGGCCTGCTCGCTGAAGTGTTTCAGGGAGCGTTTGACAGTGATGAGTGGAGGTCGTTTGACCGCTAACCCATTACGTATGCAGGCAATGAGGCAGTAATCGCTGAGATCTTGGTTGAAAACAGCAGAGGTGTATTTAGAGGGCAAGTTGGTAAGGATGATATCTATGATATCCCTCTAGTGGTGTGGGGGCTGTGCTTTGGCAAAGTGGGTGGGGTTATATCCTTCCTGTTTGGCCCTGTCCGGGGGTATCATCGGATGGGGCCACAGTGTCTCCTGACCCCTCCTGTCTCAGCCTCCAGTATTTATGCTGCAGTAGTTTATGTGTCGGGGGGCTAGGGTCAGTTTGTTATATCTGGAGTACTTCTCCTGTCTTATCCGGTGTCCTGTGTGAATTTAAGTATGCTCTCTCTAATTCTCTCTTTCTCTCTTTCTTTCTTTCTCTCTCTCTCTCGGAGGACCTGAGCCCTAGGACCATGCCTCAGGACTACCTGGCATGATGACTCCTTGCTGTCCCCAGTCCACCTGGCCGTGCTGCTGCTCCAGTTTCAACTGTTCTGCCTGCGGCTATGGAACCCTGACCTGTTCACCGTCCCAGACCTGCTGTTTTAAACTCTCTAGAGACAGCAGGAGCGGTAGAGATACTCTGAATGATCGGCTATGAAAAGCCAACTAACAGTTACTCTCTCGATATCCACTGTGATTATTATTATTTGACCCTGCTGGTCATCTATGAACATTTGAACATCTTGGCCATGTTCATGTTCTGGCATAGCCAGAAGAGGACTGGCCACCCCTCATAGCCTTGTTCCTCTCTAGGTTTCTTCCCAGGTTCTGGCCTTTCTAGGGAGTTTTTCCTAGCCACCGTGCTTCTACACCTGCATTGCTTGCTGTTTGGGGTTGTAGGCTGGGTTTCTGTACAGCTCTTTGTGACATCAGCGGATGTAAGAAGGGCTTTATAAATAAATGTGATTTGATTTGATATCTGTGTCTGCCTGTGTCTATGTCTATCTGTGTCTGCCTGTGTCTATGTCTATCTGTGTCTGCCTGTGTCCAGGTCTATCTGTCTCTGCCTGTGTCTAGGTCTATCTGTCTCTGCCTGTTTCTAGGTCTATTTGTCTCTGCCTGTTTCTAGGTCTATCTGTCTCTGCCTGTTTCTAGGTCTATCTCTGTCTGCCTGTGTCTAGGTCTATCTGTCTCTGCCTGTGTATAGGTCTATCTGTCTCTGCCTGTTTCTAGGTCTATCTGTCTCTGCCTGTCTCTGCCTGTGTCTAGGTCCGTCTATGTCTGCCTGTCTCTGCCTGTATTTTTTCTCTGCCTCTTGGCATGGCATTGCCCGAGGATGCCCGGAGGTGTCTGTGGCAGCCTATTCCATTAGCTACCTGTGTAGGCCCATGCCTCTCGTTGCTCAGAGATACCCTTCTACTGATGAGCAGATCCCAGATTCCCAGAGATCCCAGAGCAGATCCTGGATTCCCAGAGATCCCCAGAGCAGATCCTGGATTCCCAGAGATCCCAGAGCAGATCCTGGATTCCCAGAGATCCCAGAGCAGATCCTGGATTCCCAGAGATCCCCAGAGCAGATCCTGGATTCCCAGAGATCCCAGAGCAGATCCTGGATTCCCAGAGATCCCCAGAGCAGATCCTGGATTCCCAGAGATCCCAGAGCAGATCCTGGATTCCCAGAGATCCCACAACAACCAACGTGCACCTGAAGCCTGCCATCTGTCACGGGATAGGAAAAGATAGGAGCGCCTCCACCTTCCCTCTGACCACTTAGCTTCTTCCTTTCACTCAGACAGCACATGGACAGCACATGATTGGCTTTCATAGTTGGGGGGCATCGCCTCACAACCTGAAAACAACCTAAGAACATGAGGAACATGATCCGGAACAAGGTGTTAGACACTGACATTCCTGAAGACAAGAAACTCATTCATAATATATGTTCAAGAATGTAGTGTTGCCCATGCTAGCTAATAGAAAATGAGTTTAGGGACTTGTGACATATAACTACACTGGTTAAATGGCACTATTTTGACATACTCTAATGAGACGCTGTAATGTTTTAGAGTAGTGTGGAAAATGATCTATAGCGCATGGTTTTAGTCTAGTGTTTAAACTGTCGTAATGCTTTGAGTTAAACTCCATCTTTAATTAACTGCTTGACACACACACAGAAAACACAACAACATGTGTTGATGTATGGTGCAATACCAAATTATATTTACACTGGTTAGTGGGAAATGCTTAATTATTGGACACCGGAAATCAGGAACAGCTGTTTCGGAGAGACACTAATGATGTCATGCCCAGAATCATCAATAGGGAGCCTTACACCACGGGAGGCTGTCACTCAACCGACAGGATGGGAGCGCCAGGGCCTCTGTTTGGGGAAGTCACCTGTCACTCATCTGTGCGGCCGTGGGGGAGCAGCTGGGCCAGCCAATCAGAGGCGGTCCCAGCACAGCAGGCCCGGGACCAGAAAGAATGGAGCCATCTGGTAGGAGGGCGGGTAACGAAGACTCTACATGGGGAGCAAAATAGAGCAATGACACGCGGTAGATAGGTCGGCGTGGAGAAGAGGAAGATATAACGAGGACATCCTGTCCATCAATGCTGCCAAGGCTGTTGTTCAGTCTTATTCTGATTAAAATCAGATGCACAGGAGGTTGGTGGCACCTTCATTGGGGAGAACAGGCTTGTGTTAATGACTGGAGCGGAATACATGGAATGGTATCAAATACATCAAACACATGGTTTCCATGGTTTCCAGGTGTTTGATGCCATTACATTTGCTCCGTTCCAGCCATTATTATGAGCCGTCCTCCCCTCAGCAGCCACCTGTGGTCAGATGATGTTTGCAATAGACATGTCAAAGACCTCTGTGATAGATATCAGTGATAAACCTTAGTGATAGATCTCAGAGAAAGACCTTAGTGATAGATCTCAGAGATAGATCTCAGAGAAAGACCTTAGTGATAGATCTCAGAGATAGATCTCAGAGAAAGACCTTAGTGATAGATCTCAGAGATAGATCTCAGAGAAAGACCTTAGTGATAGATCTCAGAGATAGACCTTAGTGATAGATCTCAGAGAAACACCTTAGTGATAGATCTCAGAGAAAGACCTTAGTGATAGATCTCAGAGATAGATCTCAGAGAAAGACCTTAGTGATAGATCTCAGAGATAGATCTCAGAGATAGACCTTAGTGATAGATCTCAGAGAAACACCTTAGTGATAGATCTCAGAGAAAGACCTTAGTGATAGATCTCAGAGATAGACCTCAGTGATAGATCTCAGTGATATATCTCAGGGATAGACCTCAGAGATAGACCTCAGTGATACTCAGTGATAGATCTCAGTGATAGATCTCAGTGATAGACCTCAGTAATAGATCACAGTGATAGATCTCAGTGATAGACCTCAGAGAAAGACCTCAGTGATAGATCTCAGTGATAGATCTCAGAGATAGATCTCAGAGAAAGACCTTAGTGATAGATCTCAGAGATAGACCTTAGTGATAGATCTCAGAGAAACACCTTAGTGATAGATCTCAGAGAAAGACCTTAGTGATAGATCTCAGAGATAGATCTCAGAGAAAGACCTTAGTGATAGATCTCAGAGATAGATCTCAGAGATAGACCTTAGTGATAGATCTCAGAGAAACACCTTAGTGATAGATCTCAGAGAAAGACCTTAGTGATAGATCTCAGAGATAGACCTCAGTGATAGATCTCAGTGATATATCTCAGGGATAGACCTCAGAGATAGACCTCAGTGATACTCAGTGATAGATCTCAGTGATAGATCTCAGTGATAGACCTCAGTAATAGATCACAGTGATAGATCTCAGTGATAGACCTCAGAGAAAGACCTCAGTGATAGATCTCAGTGATAGATCTCAGTGAAAGACCTCAGAGATAGACCTCAGTGATAGACCTCAGTGATAGACGTCAGTGATAGACTTCCCAGTGCAGGAGCGTGTGGTCAGCATTAAGATAATGTCCAAGACTCGTGTAACAAATATTCCATTGTTTAGTGACACATACCATGTATCAACACATAGCACCCTTATTATTGTGGTATCATTGTACCTAATGACCATAACATACCCAGCTGAAGGATATTCCTGTGATGACAGCAGAGGTTTATTGGTCAGAATGGATTAGCAAATATCAACATTTAAACTAACAAATTGAAAATGATGACAACAATGACGATGAATTCAATTGGGGTGAAAACACATTTGAACATGTTCGACACCCAGTACTTTCTCTATATGTAACAGTAGTCTTTATTACTTTGATAAGAAACAGATCTGCTTTGAGATAGTTCACAGGAAATGGATTGAATGGGAATCTGTGTGCTATATTTACTAAATCATCATAAATATTGGTTAATGATAGACTACACCCAAATTGCTGAGTAGAGTATTGGAAGCATAATCTCAATCTCGTTAATTTCTCAATGACATCCTCTGCAGAATTTCACAATTAGCATTTTGGTATATATATATATATATATATATATATATATATATATATATATATATATAGAGAGAGAGAGAGAGAGAGAGAGAGAGAGAGAGAGAGAGAGAGAGAGAGAGAGAGAGAGAGAGAGAGAGAGAGAGAGAGAGAGAGAGAGAGAGAGAGAGAGAGAGAGAGAGAGAGAGAGCCAAACAGGCGGAGAGAGAGAAAGAGAGAATAGAGAGAGAGAAACTGTCCATCTCGAGTAGGTTTTCCACCCTTTTCCCAGCAGAGAGGATATAGTAGATAATGACCAATTCTAAAACATGTATCTTTGTGTGGCGCTCTGAAAGGAGAAACTCTCAAGCGTTGAGGAGATAAAGGCCTAAACAAAAGGGGCCCGAATTGGACCAGGATTAGCTTTAATGGTGGTAATTACAAGAGGGGATAACATCATGGTACTCTATGCCCATCACAACGGGCCTCCTATCACAGGGTGGACGTCAGGAGAGAGGGGGAACAACGTGTGAATCAGCTAGGGCCTCTATCCTGTTCGGCTGGCTCGCCAACTGGTGCACATTATTTTGTAAAACACTTGGGTGAAACCATCAATGCCTGGCTTGCCTGCCCTCTTTGCACTAAAAGCTACTATCCCACCGCCCCAATAATGGCTGATGCATAAAAAAAGGAGGCCCTCCAACACTGTTGCTTCTTGAATTACAGTCTGAGCTGATGGCTCAGATAAGAGCTACCCTACAGACAGGCCTGCGCTCAGCCTCAGCTTATAGTATGTCCGGTAACGATTTAATATGACTGACCACATCCATTTCGCATTTACAACACATCTATAAGGATTACATTAACATGTTATAACAGGTTCCAACGTCATTATTAAAGGTTAATGAAATATATCCATGGCATATCTATATCGCATTCATCTTATGCTATGTAAGAGCTCATATTTAGGTATCTTAATAGATGCATTATTACAATGACAGCATAGTGTCATTATTATTGTTGTTCTCAAAAGTGCCATACCAGTGTTAGTGAATATGCCCAAAGACCCAACCACATTTAGGAAATGATGTTGATATATAGCTGGCACTAGCCACATTTCCCCCACAGGCTGGTATATGCCTGTGACTTACCTTCTTCTTCTTCTTCGTCTTCTCACTGAGGTCAATGGTGCATGAAGATCCCCACAGGGTTGAATCCTCAGGGTAAAGTTTATAGATCAGATCTTGTAGTTGAGGGTCATATCATAACTCTGTCGTAACTCAATCTCATTAACAGCCCTCCTCCACATCACAATTAATTTGGTCATAACGGTCTATAACACACACATGAAGGGTCTATCTATGAATTCTATGCAGTCAAAGTAAAGTCAAATATAGTTTCCCATTCATGAAGCATTTATAGCTAAGCACTTCATGGTAATTAACTTTGCAGTTTGACACGCTTATCTTTAACCCCAACATTAAAGGTCAATGTATGAATTATATGTAGTAATTTGTGTTTATAAAGCAATTATAAACACGCCTCACTTATCAACAAGAATAAGGATACAACACAGAATGTTAAAAGATGTAGCTATGAATTTTTTTAAACAATTTACAGATGTTGCTAGCTAGCTAGCACAGAAAACAATTGCTGAGGACATCGCTGAAGAATCCTACTATTGACAATTTCTCAGTTTGACTTTTTTTTAAAAATTTAACAACGATTCATATTCAAAGTATTCAAATTCAATTCCCCATTTCAGACTCATGGCAATATATATTTTAGTGAGTAAAATATACTAACACAGGGTGATAAAGCTAGCTAGCGCTTCTCCCTTATTCACTAAAGTAGCTACCTAGCAGCTAGGTAAGCCCTTGACATATGGTCAACACATTTCCCAACTCGGTAAATAGCTATAACGTTACAAAATCATCATAAAACTCATGAAATTATGTTAGCTATTTCACTATTTACATTGCAGTTTTGCACAAAAGGAACCTTATAAAATTGGACAAATTAAAAGGTAGGAAGCATGAGTTTTTACTCACCAAAGTAACAACACTGTATGGTTAAAGACATTAACTTAGTTGTAGTCATGATCTGGTTAGCTATATGTCACGTCCTGACCATAGAAAGCCTGTATTTTCTATGGTAGAGTAGGTCAGGGCGTGACTAGGGGTGTTTAGTCTAGTTTATTATTTCTATGTGGGGTTCTAGGTTAATTTTTCTATGTTGGTGTTTGTGTATGATTTCCAATTAGAGGCAGCTGGTAATCATTGTCTCTAATTGGGGATCATACTTAAGTTGCATTTTTTCCACCTGTGGGTTATGGGATATTGTTTATGTTTAGTTGCCTGTTCGCACTGAATTGTCGTCACGGTTTGATAATTCTTTATTTGTTTTTGTATTTACTTAAGTTTCACTTTCATAAAAATATATGAAACCACGCTGCGCCGTGGTCCAATCATTATTACAAACAACGTGACACTATAGCTACAAGCATAGTTATGTTCTAGCGTTATGACATATTTAATAACTTTTTTCCAGATATCTTCGGAACTGCCTACAATGCACTGTTTCTCAATATCATATGAAGAACCGGTGCTACCTAGCTAGCTCCAGCTGGCTAACCTTAGTTACTAGCATGTAATTAGATTCCAAACCAAGTGTTACATTTTAGTCATTTAGCTTTTGTCCAGAGCGACACACATACATTTTCATAATTTGTTTGTACTTGTCCCCCATGGGATTCAAATACACAACCCTGGCATTGTGTATAGCGAATTTCTCTGCTCTACCAACTGAGCCACACGGGCGCTGGTGAGCTGCTATGTACATCCACGAAGAAGACACTATATAAATTCATACGAAAAACTGCTTCTCCTCTTTTCCTGTGTGTTTGGCAGTGGTAGTCGAGCAAGTGAGTGAGTGTTGTAATAGTTTTCCGTTGTTTCAAGCTAGTGCAGCAATACCCACATAGTGCAGTAATACCCACAAGGATAGGGTTGCGGCTCATTTGTGGCCCAAAAATGAGAAGCTAACTTTGAAGTAGGACCAGTTGGTGGGGTTGAAGCGAGTCGATTGGAGTATGGGAACCATGAGAACGTCTACTGTATGCGGTGCTCATTTCACCCCGGGGGACTTCGATGGCCAGTGGAAGGCAGGATTCGGAATGAGACTGACTGAAAATCAGGTGCTGTGCTGAGCGTGAATGTGAAGCCGTCAATCGGTAAGTCTCCGCTCTCTCTACTTTATATACCGTTGAAGTCGGAAGTTTACATACAATTAGGTTGGAGTCATTAAAACTTCTTATGGCTGCAATCCCGTTAACGGGATCGATATGACAACAGCGAGTGAAAGTACAGGGCGCCAAATTCAAACAACAGAAATCTCATAATTAAAATTCCTCAAGCATACAAGTATTTCAAACCATTTTAAAGATACACTTCTTGTTAATCCCACCACAGTGTCCGATTTCAAAAAGGCTTTACAGCGAGTGCACCACAAACGATTGTGTTAGGACACCACAAAATCACAGAAAAACACTGCCGTTTTTCCAGCCAAAGACAGGAGTCACAAAAAGCAGAAATAGAGATAAAATGAATCACTAACCTCTGATGATCTTCATCAGGTGACACTCATAGGACTTCATGTTACACAATACATATATGTTTTGTTCGATAAAGTTCATATTTATATCCAAAAACCTCAGTTTACATTGGCGCCATGTTCAGAAATTCCTCCAAAATATTGCAGAGAAATTGCAGAGAGCCACGTCAAATAACAGAAATACTCATCATAAACTTTGATGAAAGATACATGTTTTACATATAATTAAAGATACACTTGTTCTTAATGCAACCTCTGTGTCAAATTTCAAAAAGCTTTACGGCAAAAGCACAATATTCAATAATCTGAGAACAGCGTTCAGCCACAAAAGGAAGCCATACAGTTACCCGCCAAATTGTGGAGTCAACAAAAGTTATAAATAGCATTATAAATCTTCACTTACCTTTGCTGATTTTCATCGGAATGCACTCCCAGGACTCCCACAAGAAATGTTTGTTTTGTTCGGTAATGTCCATCATTTATGTCCAAATAGCTATTTTTGTTAGCGTGTTTGGTAAACAAATCCAAAGTCAAGAAGCGCGTTCACTAAAAGCAGACGAAATGTCAAAAAGTTCCGTAACAGTCAGTAGAAACATGTCAAATTATGTATTGAATCAATCTTTAGGATGTTATTAACATAAATCTTCAATAAAGTTCCAACCTGAGAATTCCATTGTCTTCAGAAGTGTGATGGAACAGAGCTCCCTGTCATGTGAACGCGCATGGTCAGGTCATGGTAGACCTGACTCATTCCTCTCTCCTTCGGCCACACTTCACAGTAGACGCATCAGACAAGGTTCTACAGACTGTTGACATCTAGTGGAAGCCGTAGGAAGTGTAAACTGACCCATATCCCACTGCGTATTCCATAGGCGATGAGTTGAAAATCGACCAACCTCAGATTTCCCACTTCCTGTTTGGATTTCTTCTCAGGTTTTTGACTGCCATATGAGTTCTGTTATACTCACAGACATCATTCAAACAGTTTTAGAAACTTCAGAGTGTTTTCTATCCAATACTACTAATAATATGCATATTTTAGCAACTGGGACTGAGGAGCAGGCAGTTTACTCTGGGCACGACTGGGCACCTTTCATCCAAGCTACTCAATACTGCCCCTGCAGCCATAAAAACTCATTTTCAACCACTCCACAAAATTCTTGTTAACAAACTATAGTTTTGGCATGGCAGTTAGGACATCTACTTTGTGCATGACACAAGTCATCTTTCAAACAATTGTTTACAGACAGATTATTTCACTCATAACTCACTGTATCACAATTCCACTGGGTCAAAAGTTTACATACACTAAGTTGACTGTGCCTTTCAACAGCTTGGAAAATTCCAGAAAATGATGTCATGGCTTTAGTAGCTTCTGATAGGCTAATTGACATCATTTGAGTCAATTGGAGGTGTACCTGTGGATGTATTTCAAGGCCTACCTTCAAACTCAGTGCCTCTTTGCTTGACATCATGGGAAAATCTAAAGAAATCAGCCAAGACCTCAGAAAAAAAATTGTGGACCTCCACAAGTCTGGTTCATCCTTGGGAGCAATTTCCAAATGCCTGAAGGTACCACGTTCATCTGTACAAACAATAGTACGCAAGTATAAGACACCATGGGACCACTCGGCCGTCATGCCACTCAGGAAGGAGACGCGTTCTGTCTCCTAGAGATGAATGTACTTTGGTGCGAAAAGTGCAAATCAATCCCAGAACAACAGCAAATGACCTTGTGAAGATGCTGGAGGAAACAGGTACAAAAGTATTTACATCCACACTAAAACGAGTCCTATATCGACATAACCTGAAAGGCCTCTCAGCAAGGAAGAAGCCACTGCTCCAAAACCGCCATAAAAAAGCCAGACTACGGTTTGCAACTGCACATTAGGACAAAGATCATACTTTTTTGGAGAAATGTCCTCTGTTGTGATGAAAACAAAATAGAACTGTTTGGCCATAATGACCATCATTATGTTTGGAGGAAAAAGGGGGAGGCTTGCAAGCCGAAGAACGCCATCCCAACCATGAATTACGGGGGTGGCAGCATCATTTTGTGGGAGTGCTTTGCTGCAGGAGGGACAGGTGCACTTCACAAAATAGATGGCATCATGAGGGAGCAAAATTATGTGGATATATTGAAGCAACATCTAAAGACATCAGTCAGGAAGTAAAAGCTTGGTCGCAAATGGGTCTTCCAAATAGACAATGACCCCAAGCATACTTCCAAAGTTGTGGCAAAATGGCTTAACTTCTCTAGGGTAGGGGGCAGTCTTCGGAATTTTGGATGAAATGCATGCCCAAATTAAACTGCCTGCTTCTCGGGCCCAGAAGATATGATATGCATATAGTAGATTTGGATAGAAAACACTCTAAAGTTTCCAAAACTGTTAAAATAGTGTCTGTGAGTATAACAGAACTGATTTGGCAGGCAAAAACCTGAGAAAAATCCATTCAGGAAGTCGTTTTTCTTTGTTGTTGTAGTTTTCTATTCAACGCCATTACAGTATCCATTGATTTAGGACTCAAATTGCAGTTTCTATGCCTTCCACTAGATGTCAACAGTCTTTAAAAATTGTTTCAGGCTTGTATTCTGAAAAATGAGGAAGTAAGAGCAGTCTGAATGAGTGGACCCTAAAGTGGCACAGAGCTTTTTCATGCGCGAGACCGAGAGAGTGCGTTTCTTGTTAACTTCTCTGCGCTACGGATCCCTTTTACGGGATCATTTTCCTAAACAACCGCTGAATTGCAGGGCGCAAAATATTACTAAAAATATTTATAATCATGCAATCACAAGTGAAATATACCAAAACACAGCTTAGCTTGTTGTTAATCCACCTATCGTGTCAGATTTTGAAAATATGCTTTACATAGAAAGAAATCCAAGCTTTTGTGAGTGTATCAATCAATGCTAGAACAGCTAGCCCCAAATTAGCATGGTCACGAAAGTCAGAAAAGCAATAAAATTAATCGCTTACCTTTGATAATCTTCGAATGTTTGCACTCACGAGACTCCCAGTTGCACAATAAATATTATTTTTGTTCGATAAATATTACTTTTATAACAAAAAAACGCCATTTGGGTTGTGCGTTATGTTCAGAAAACTACAGCCTCGTTCCGGTGCTGAAAGGCAGAAGAAAATTCCCAAACGTATCAGATTCAAAAATATTACTAAAAATATTTATAATCATGCAATCACAAGTGAAATATACCAAAACACAGCTTAGCTTGTTGTTAATCCACCTATTGTATCAGATTTTGAAAATATGCTTTGCCACGAAAGCAATCGAAGCTTTTGTGAGTGTATCAATCAATGCTAGAACAGTTAGCCTTATATTAGCTTGGTTAGCTTGGTCACGAAAGTCAGAAAAGCAATAAAATGAATCGCTTACCTTTGATAATCTTCGGATGTTTGCACTCACGAGACTCCCAGTTACACAACAAATGTTCTTTTTGTTCGATAAATATTACTTTTATAACAAAAAAACGCCATTTGGGTTGCGCGTTATGTTCAGAAAACCAAAGCCTCGTTCCGTTCGATGAAAATTCCAAAAAGTATCCGTAATGGTCGTAGAAACATGTCAAATGTTTTTTATAATCAATCCTCAGGTTGTTTTTAACAAACATAATCGATAATATTTCAACTGGACCGTAACCTATTCAATAAGAGAGAAAAAGAAAATGGAGAGCTACCCTCTCGCGCGCAGGAACTAGTCAGAGGACACCTGACTACTTTTGAAAAATCTCGCTCATTTTTCAAAATAAAAGCCTGAAACTATGTCTAAAGCCTGGTCACAGCCTGAGGAAGCCATTGGAAAAGGAATAAGGTTGATACCCCTTTAAATGGAAGAAAGACGGGCCAGGAAACACAGATTTAAAAATAAAAAAAATCACTTCCGGGTTAGATTTTCTCAGGTTTTCGCCTGCAGAATCAGTTTTGTTATACTCACAGACAATATTTTGACCGTTTTGGAAACTTTGGAGTGTTTTCTATCCTAATCTGTAAATTATATGCATATTCTACGATCTGGACCTGAGAAATAGTCCGTTTACCTTGGGAACGTTATTTAAAATAAAATAAAAATCTGACCCCTAGCGTCAAGAGGTTAACCTTTTAAATTGACGACGTTATTGTCCGGTTGAAATATTATCGATTATTTAGGCTAAAAACAACCTGAGGATTGAATATAAACATCGTTTGACATGTTTCTATGAACTTTACGGATACAATTTAGATTTTTTTGTCTTCCTGTTTTGACTGTGTTTGAGCCTGTGGATTACTGAAGAAAACGCGCGAACAAAACGGAGGTTTTTGGATATAAAGAGACTTTATCAAACAAAAGGAACATTTATTGAGTAAATGAATGTCTGCTGAGTGCAACCATATGAAGATCATCAAAGGTAAGGGATTAATTGTATCTCTATTTCTGACTTGTGTAACTGTTCTACTTGGCTGGTTACTGTTTGTAATGATTTGTCTAGTGGGCTATGTTCTCAAATAATCGTACGGTATGCTTTCGCCGTAAAGCATTTTTTAAATCTGACACCGTGGTTGGATTCACAAGAAGTTAATCTTTAAACCTATGTAAAATATGTTTTGTTTTCTGAATTTTATAACGAGTATTTCTGTATTTGAATTTGGCGGCCAGCAGTTTCACTGGCTGTTGAAGAGGTGGGACGCTAACGTCTCACGTACCCAAGAGAGGTTAAGGACAACAAAGTCAAGGTATTGGAGTGGCCATCACAAAGCCCTGACCTCAATCGTATAGACAATTTGTGGGCAGAACTGAAAAAGTGTGTGCGAGGCCTACACCAGCTCTGTCAGGAGGAATGGGCCAAAATTTACCCAACATATTGTGGGAAGGTTGTGGAAGGCTACCCTCAACATTTGACCCAAGTTTTAAACAATTTAAAGGCAATGCTACCAAATACTAATTGAGTGTATGTAAACTTCTGACCCACTGGGAATGTGATGAAAGAAATAAAAGCTGTAATAAATCATTCTCTCTCCTATTATTCTGACATTTCACATTCTTAAAATATAGTGGTGATCCTAACTGACCTAAAACAGGGAATTTTTACTAGGATTAAATGTCAGGAATTGTGAAAAACTGAGTTTAAATGTATTTGGCTAAGGTGTATGTAACTTCCGACTTCAACTGTATGCTGTCTTTTTAAATGACTGTGTTCTGTGGGGTCCTGCCTGTGCTAGACTAGTTGTTCTCTGGCTTACTACCTAGCTATGTCGATCATGGTGGTTGGCTAGCTAGGCTAGTGAGGTGGCTAGGCTAGCTATAAGGCTAAAATAACTAGATTTAGCTGGCTGGCTTGTTGGCTAAGATAACTGCATAAGCCGGTAACATTATTTGATAACAAGTTAGATTGTGTTATGTATTTTCTAAACTTTGTTTTACATTTTCAAAACTTTGGTTTACACTATGAAACCAAGATAAATGAAATAAAGAATGATAGTAAAAAGCTTTGGAGCACCTTAAATGAAATTCTGTGGAAAAAAGGCAAACAGCTCCATCATTCACTGAAACAGATCATTCATCACAAAACCAACTGATATTGCCAACTACTGATTTTCTCATTGGCAAGATTAGCAATTTTAGGCATAACAACAAATGCTGACACTACACATCCAAGTATATCTGACCAAATGATGAAAGACAATTGTTGTAATTTTAAATTCCGTAAAGTTAGTGTGGAAGAGGTGAATTTCTTAACATTTTCTATCAACAGTGACAAGCCACCGGGGTCTGACAACTCGGATGGAAAATTACTGAGGATAATAGCGGACGATATTGCCACTCCTATTTGCCACATCTTCAATTTAAGCCTACTAGAAAGTGTGTGCCCTCAGGCTTGGAGGGATGCAAAAGTAATTTCGCTACCTAAGAATAGTAAAGACTCCTTTACTGTCTCAAATAGCTGACCAATCAGCCTGTTATCAACCCTTAGTAAACTTTTGGAAAAAAATGTGTTTGAACAGATACTAAGGTTTTTAACAATAAACAAATTGACAACAAACTTTCAGCCCGCTTATAGAGAAGGACATTCAACAAGCACAGCACTTACACAAATGACTGATGATTGGCTGAGAGAAATTGATGATAAAAAGATTGTGGGGGCTGTTTTGTTAGACTTCAGTGTGGCCTTTGACATTATCGATCATAGTCTGCTGCTGGCAAAACTTATGTTTTTTGGCTTTACACCCCCTGCTATATTGTGGATAAAGAGTTACCTGTCTAACAGAACACAGTTCGTTAATGGAAGCCTCTCCACCATAATCCTGGTAGAATCAGGAATTCCCCAAGGCAGCTGTCTAGGCCCATTACTTTTTAATATCTTTACTAATGAATTGCCACTGGCTTTGAGGAAAGCCAGAGTGTCTATGTGTGTGGATGACTCAACACTATACATGTCAGCTACTACAGCGACTGAAATGACTGCAACACCTAACAAAGAGTTGCAGTTAGTTTCAGAGTGGGTGGCAAGGAATAAGTTAGTCCTAAATATTTCTAAAACTAAAAGCATTATATTTGGGACAAATAATTCACTAAACCCTAAACCTAAACCAAATTTTGTAATAAATAATGTGGAAATTGAGCAAGTTGAGGTGACTAAACTGCTTGGAGTTACGCTGGATTGTAAACTGTCATGGTCAAACATATTGATACAACAGTAGCTAAGATGGGGAGAAGTATGTCTATGATAAGGCGCTGCTCTACCTTCTGGACAACACTGTCAACATGGCAGGCCCTAGTTTTGTCGCACCTGGACTACTGTTCAGTCGTATGGTCAGGTGTCACAAAAAGGACTTAGGAAAATTGCAATTGGTTCAGAACAGGGAAGCACGGCTGGCCCTCGGATGTACACAGAGAGCTAATATTAAGAATATGCATGTCAATCTCTCCTGGCTCAAAGTGGAGGAGAGATTGACTTCATCACTGCTTGTATTTATGAGAGGCATTGACATGTTGAATGTACCGAGCTGTCTGTTTGAACTACTGGCGCACAGCTCGGACACCCATGCATACCCCACAAGACATGCCACAAGAGGTCTCTTCACAGTCCTCAAGTCCAGAACAAACTATGGAAGGCGCACAGTACTAAATAGAGCCATGATTCCATATCAAGTAACTCATGCAAGCAATAAAATTAGATTTAAAAAACAGATAAAAAAACACCTTATGGAACAGCGGGAACTGTGAAGCAACACAAACATAGGCGCATACATACACACACGATAGCATACGCACTATACGCACATGTATACATGGATTTTGTACTGTATATATGTGGTAGTGGTGGAGTAGGGGCCTGATGGCACACAGTCTGAATGTATTGTAATGTTTTTTAAATGGTATAAACTGGCCAATTTTGCTGGACCCCAGGAAGAGTAGCTGCTGACTTGGCAGCAGCTAATGGGGATTCATAATAAATACAAATACAAATACTTTAATGTAGCTGTAAGCTAGATGTTGATAGCAACTGGCTGACTCACACAGTGCTAACTAACATTAGCAGGCTGGTAGGGCTAACGTTAGCAGGCTAGTAGGGCTAACTTTAGCGGACTAGTTGGCAAGCAACATTCATAAAGTATTTGCTTGTAAGTGGAAGAAAATGTAATTGAAACCAGTAGTCATGAGTGCAAACAATTTGGTTTAATTTGAAGTTGTACATTTTTTTTCCCGGCATGACTTTGGCATTATTCTGATTTCGGATAATTGTTATGTAATAACTCGAAAAATAGAAAAGTGAGGTGTAACTTTGCATTGGGAATTTTGATACGTATTCTAATGCAAATTCACATGTTACATGTGATTACATTTATGCTATCTACCCTTTAAGAAACAGAAACCAGTTGCTTTTGTTTTGACCAGAGATATGTATATAATTATGAGATGCTCATGTCTCCACCCTAACAAAGGGAGTCATTGTCCCAAAGGCAGGAAGGCAGGCAACAAGCTTACGTCAG
Source organism: Salvelinus namaycush (assembly GCF_016432855.1). NCBI lineage: Eukaryota > Metazoa > Chordata > Actinopteri > Salmoniformes > Salmonidae > Salvelinus > Salvelinus namaycush. Next base: position 10,476,400 of record NC_052321.1, on the reverse strand, counting down.
TTTTGGACAGATTTGGTCAAGAGTGAAACCTCTCACTTTGCCTCTTCCTCTCTGTTTTGACTGCAGATCAAAGGTGAATGGTCAGTGTGGCATCACTTCCTGTTGACAGCCCAGCATTCATCTGGCTTCTTAATAGCTATTTCTGTTATTTTAAATGTGCAAACATGGTATGGCAGAAGTACACTTTTGAAAACATCCATAATGATGACACTACGCTGTCGTTGTAATAATGCATCTATTAAGATACATAAATATGAGCTCTTGCATAGCATGAAATAAATGCACTATAGATATGCTATGGATATATTTAAATATGTAATATGGTTGGGACATGTTATAACAAGTTCATAAAATGCTTATAGATGTGTAATTCATGGGTTATGGATATGTAGTCAAAGTAAATCGTTACCGGATATGCCATAGGAAGTCGAAGCAATGCAGCGCCTAGGATAAAATGTTATTATCCAAAGGCTATTTCTACTGATGAAAGAGCGAATACAAGATAGCCGCCCAGCCATTTGTCCAAACAAAAACACAACTCATAAAAGCTGTGGGACATTGAGCAACCCTTAAGGCTGTAATTGATCTGCTTTTAAATCTTGGGTTCTGCAATCTAATTTGAATATCAACCCTTTATCCACCTCAGACAGTAGTACATACGGAATCTCAAGCAGTTATTTTCTCCAGCTACGTAGTGTATGTGTTACCGGACAGATTATAGCCTAGCTCTCCTCACTACCTGTGGTTTAGTGCCCTGTCCCACTACCCATCTCTGAAGGAACAAGGTGTACAAGGTTTGTTAACCTGTCCTCGTGTTTCTTTTCTGTAAGCAGAATCAATGAAAAACCACCAGACAATCAATTCACAGTTTAAGCTGTAGAATCCATAGATATCTTTATGTCCATGTGATGATATATGTTGTAAAGGAGTACATGCTAGATTACTACAGTGTTGTCTAATGTTTTTTATCCTCACATTTATCAGATTTCAGTGTATTGTTTCTATATTAATACCAAACGGATTCATCAGAACATACAGTGTCAGGCCACCAAGGTTATACCAGTCAGCGGTGGTAGCTTTCCATCTGGAACGTACAGCAATTCAGGCTAGGATTACTATTGTATGTTGACCTGTGTGAAGACAACGTAAGATACATCCCTAAAGCACAGGTCACACTCTATGTTTAATTAGATTGTTGAGCCATTACAGAGCCACTCATCTAAGTGAATAGAACTGTCATTCAAAATCCCACCTGCAACAAGAGGCTCATTGGAAGCCAAGCATCATCACATTCCCGGGTCTATAAACCACATCTATGACTCTTTCTATTTGTCGAGTGTGGCTCATTCTTTGCTTTACAATGAGCTTTGTGAAATATGTTCTCTCATTCCCTTCAAATGTTCCACTCACAGTAGTGAAAATATGCTTCTAATGTAAATGATTTGTGGACAGACAGCTATTTGAAAGCAAAGTCTTGCAATAACATGTCCATTTCAATAAGAGCTTCAAGTATGCTAGTAAGTTCCAACATTGCTGTAGGTATGATGAGGACAAAATAATTATGCTAGGATAGATAGTGCCTTCTCCGCATTACATCAACATAACAAAGCCCATACGCCAGTTATTTGTGCAAACAAAATTGTTTGAGGACGACATCAAACATGGACCACATGTCTCTTATTACACAAGTAAGTAAATATGGAAACCCCCACACCACCCTTCCCTCCCTAACTCCCTCCACCACCCACCCACTGAAAGAGTTTGTGGTTAGCATCTTTCATTTCACTCCAAGTTGAACTTCGCTAAATAAAAGCACCAGTAATGTCGCTAATGTGTGCAAGTCACAGGCATGATAAATAAACACACCTCAAGTGCTCGTCGTTGCATCGTCTCACTGGCCCCCCCAGACACAATCTGATACAGTCGTACACTGAAAACCGAAAACCCATAAGCCCCCCCCCCACGCCTCACCCCTAGTCGTCCACTTCTGGCTGTGGAGATAAACTTATGAAACACAATACACAAGAATTGCCTCATCATTCTGGAAGTCATAACAGGGACAACGGAGCACAGTAAGCATTTTATGTCTATCTCAACAGGCATATTGTAGGTGACTACAGACTCATACTTATGTACAGTCGTGGCCAAAAGTTTTGAGAATGATACAAATATGAATTTTCACAAAGTCTGCTGCCTCAGTTTGTATGATGGCAATTTGCATGTACTCCAGAATGTTATGAAGAGTGATCAGATGAATTGCAATTAATTGCAAAGTCCCTCTTTGGCATGCATATGAACTGAATCCCCAAAAAACATTTCCACTGCATTTCAGCCCTGCCACAAAAGGACCAGCTGACATCATGTCGGTGATTCTCTTGTTAACACAGGTGTGAGTGTTGACAAGGACAAGGCTGGAGAACACTCTGTCATGCTGATTGAGTTTGAATAACAGACTGTAAGCTTCAAAAGGAGGGTGATGCTTGGAATCATTGTTCTTCCTCTGTCAACCATGGTTACATGCAAGGAAACACGTGCCGTCATCATTGCTTTGCACAAAAAGGGCTTCACAGGCAAGGATATTGCTGCCAGTAAGATTGCACCTAAATCAACCATTTATCGGATCATCAAGAACATCAAGGAGAGCGGTTCAATTGTTGTGAAGGCTTCAGGGCGCCCAAAAAAGTCCAGCAAGCGCCAGGACCGTCTCCTAAAGTTGATTCAGCTGAGGGATCGGGGCACAGCTGCAAAGCTGCAAAGCTCCATAGCGGAGATTGGAGTATCTGTTCATAGGACCACTTTAAGCTGTACACTCCACAGAGCTGGACTATATGGAAGAGTGGCCAGAAAAAAGCCATTGCTTAAAGAAAAAAATAAGTAAACACGATTAGTGTTTGCCAAAAGGCATGTGGGAGACTCCCCAAACATATGAAAGAAGGTACTCTGGTCAGATGAGACAAAAATTGAGCTTTTTGGCCATCAAGGAAAACGCTATGTCGGGGGGAAAACTCAACACCTCTCATCACACGGAGAACACCATCCCCACAGTGAAGCATGGTAGTGGCAGCATCATGGGGGTGTTTTTCATCGGCAGGGACTGGGAAACTGGTCAGACTTGAAGGAATGATGGATGGCGCTAAATACATGTAAATTCTTGAGGGAAACCTGTTTCAGTCTTCCAGAGATTTGAGATTGGGACAGAGGTTCACCTTCCAGCACGACAATGACCCTAAGCATACTGCTAAAGCAACACTCAAGTGGTTTAAGGGGAAACATTTAAATGTCTTGGAATGGCCTAGTCCAGACCTGGTCAAAGTCTTGGTCAAAGTCCAGACCTCAATCCAATTAAGAATCTGTGGTATGACTTTTTCCGCTGGTGTACAGATTGCTGTACACCAGCGGAACCCATCCAACTTGAAGGAGCTGGAGCAGTTTTGCCTTGAAGAATGGGCAAAAATCCCATTGGCTAGATGTGCCAAGCTTATAGAGACATACCCCAAGAGACTTGTAGCTGTAGTTGATGCAAAAGGTGGTTCTACAAAGTATTGACTTTGGGGGCGTGAATATTAATGCACGCTCAAGTTTTCAGTTTTATTTCTTATTTCTTGTATGTTTCGCAATGAAAAATATTTTGCATCTTCAAAGTGGTAGGCATGTTGTGTAAATCAAATGATACAAACCCCCCCCAAAAAATATATATATTTTAATTCCAGGTTGTAAGGCAACAAAATAGGAAAAATACCAAGGGGGGTGAATACTTTCACAATCCACTGCAATTAAGTAATTTGGATGCCACAATTCTTATAATGTAGAAGTTTATTTGCAATGCACACACACATCCTCTATCTCAATTCCTCCTCACACACACACACACACACACACACACACACACACACACACACACACACACACACACACACACACACACACACACACACACACACACACACACACACACACACACACACACACACACACACACACTCCACCCCCAGTCCCCTCCACACACAGTCACACATCATAGAGACAATACACCCATAGCATTTAGATGTCTCCACACACTCCACCCTGTTGTTTCTCCTCTTTGTCCAGGTTATTACCTCAGTTATTATCTGGCTTAATTGGTATGCTTATCAATTGCTGTAGTCTAACGTTGATACGACACTCAACTGGCAGGTTCATAAAGATTGATATCCTGCTCTAACAGAACCCTGATGAACACATTTGAAAGTGCTCTGGCCACTGTCCCCCTAATGTTACCCTCAACTCTCAAATGGCACCCTTTTCCCTATTCCTATAAGGCTCTGTTCAAAAGTAGTGCACTGTATAGGGACTAGGGTATTATTTGGGACGCAGGCTGAGAGTGTCCAGGCATGCTTCTGGTATGGGGAGGTTCCTTCTTCCCTCTGTAACCTCATCCCGCAGCCCGTCATAAATGACCTTTCCTGGCGAAATGGCTCCCCTCCTTTCACAGAGAATGCACAGTAGGCCTTCTAGCCTCTCTACCAGCAAGTTAACGCTGAATGGGACGGTATCAAACTCCCTGACCTCATCACCCTGTCATTGTCATCGCCTGAATGGGGCCCTACCGTCCTCTTTCTAAGTCCCTAATCTTAATGTGTTCCATAAAGTTTTATTCTCAGTGGTAAACAAGAGCAAAGAAGGTGGAAAGGGTGGAGGGGGTGACCTCCATCCCCGTCTTTGGATGGATGCCCGCATGGTGAAACGATGATGGAATGTTTACAGCTGGTTGCATAAAAAGCCAGTTTGCTGCTCCAAACATGTCACAGCCCAGAAAGCCTTTTAGAAACATTAGATGTATAACGTTAACAACACTGTCTCCTTTGGCTGATTATACTGGGTCCATTTGATGGGTTGTCGGACTCGCTCCGCATCCGGGTCACTCTCTCTCCCTCTATAATCTTTGAGAATTCAAGTTTGTCTTGATGATATCCAGGTGCCAAGACAGCCAATATGGTCCTTTAGGGCCACACGGAATCACAGTGTACTATACACTGCCATCGGAAAGTATTCAGCCCCTTTGACTTTTTCCACATTTTGTTACGGTACAGCCTTATTCTAAAATGGATAAAATATAAATAAATCCTCAGCAATGTGCACAATATTCCCCATAACGACAAAGTGAAAACAGGTTGAGCTCAGTTGCATCCTGTTTCCGTTGATCATCCTTGAGATGTTTCTACAACTTGATTGGAGTCCACCTGTGGTAAATTCAATTGATTGGACATGTTTTGAAAAGGCACACGCCTGTCTATATAAGGTCCCACAGTTGACAGTGCATGTCAGAGCAAAAGCCAAGCCATGAGGTCAAAGGAATTGTCCATAGAGCTCCAAGACTGGATTGTGTCGAGACACAGATCTGGGGAAGGGTACCAAAACATTTCAGCAGCATTGAAGGTCCTCAAGAACAGTGCCTCAATCATTCTTAAATGGAAGACGTTTGGAACCACCAAGACTCTACCTAGAGCTGTCCACCCGGCCAAACTGAGCAATCGGGAGGGCCTTGGTCAGGGAGGTGATCAAGAACCCGATGGTCACTCTGATAGAGCTCTGTAGTTCCTCTGTGGAGATGGGAGAACCTTCCAGAAGGACAACCATCTCGGCAGCACTCCACCAATTAGGCTTTTATGGTAGAGTGGCCAGACAGAAGCCACTCCTCAGTAAAAGGCAAATGACAGCCAGCTTGGAGTTTGCCAAAAGGCACCTAAAGACTCTCAGATCAGGAAAAAACAAGATTCTCTGGTCTGATGAGACCAAGATTAAACTCTTTGACCTGAATGTCAAGCGTCACGTCTGGATGAAACGTGGCACCATCCCTACGGTGAAGCATTGTGGTGGCAGCATCATGCTGTGGGGATGTTTTCAGCGGCAGGGACTGGGAGACTAGTCAGGATCGAGGCAAAGATTAATGGAGAAAAGTACAGAGATCCTTGATGAAAACCTGCTCCAGAGCGCTCAGCACCTCAGACTGAAGGTTCACTTTCCAACAGGACAACGATTCTAAGCACACAGCCAAGTCAACGCAGGAGTGGCTTCGGGACACGTCTCTGAATGTCCTTGAGTGGCCCAGCCAGAGCCCGGACTTAAACCTGATCGATTATCTCTGGAGAGACCTGGAAATAGCTGTGCAGCAACATTCCCCATCCAACCTGACAGAGCTCGAGAGGATCTGCAGAGAGGAATTGGAGAAACTCCACAAATACAGGTGTGCCAAGCTTGTAGCGTCATACTCAAGGCTGTAATCGTTTTTCGATTTGTCATTATGGGGTATTGTGTGTATGTAACAGTATAACTTTAAACCGTCCCCTCGCCCCGACACGGGCGCGAACCAGGGACCCTCTGCACACATCAACAATGGACGCCCACGAAGCGTCGTTACCCATCGCTCCACAAAAGCCGCGGCCCTTGCAGAGCAAGGGGCACACTACATCTAGGTTTCAGAGCAAGTGACGTAACTGATTGAAACGCTACTAGCGCGTACCCGCTAACTAGCTAGCCATTTCACATCCGTTACACTCACCCCCCTTACAACCTCCTCCTTTTCCGCAGCAACCAGTGATCCGGGTCAACAGCATCAATGTAACAGTATAACTTTAAACCGTCCCCTCGCCCCGACACGGGCGCGAACCAGGGACCTTCTGCACACATCAACAACGGTCGCCCACGAAGCATCGTTACCCATCGCGCCACAAAGGCCGCGGCCCTTGCAGAGCAAGGGGCACACTACATCTAGGTTTCAGAGCAAGTGACATAACTGATTGAAACGCTACTAGCGCGTACCCGCTAACTAGCTAGCCATTTCACATCCGTTACATGTAGATTGACGAGGAAAAAATACTATTTAATCAATTTTAGAATAAGAAGGCTGTAGAAGGCTGTAACCTAACAAAATGTGGAAAAAGTCCAGGGGTCTGAATAGTTTCACTGTACATACACACTTAACTGGCTCATTGAATTTGCTGTGGTAAACAAAACAAAGGTTTTCATTGATATCTGTCTAGATCCAGTCCAACATCATAGCCTCTAGTCAGACCTAGTGATTTGTAGCACGTCGGCAGCTAGCCTTCACACTATCTGATTGGTGCTCCCATGCTCATTAGAGGCATATATTTTTAATCAGTGTTTACTCAGTCAATAGCAATGCTAATCACGCCTGCATAACATCAAGCTGGCACAATATTCCCCCTCTCGGTGAGGACCTGACAAATGAGGTAGCGACAGAGACCCATTCCTCTTTTTATGTGTTTTAATCAAAATAACAAGGTTCACACTCCTCTAAAGCTTTCTATTCACCTTCAAAGACCTTCATTTAAGGAGAGATGCCCAAATGTGGCCACTGTGTAAACATCTGTTATTGGAAGGAATCACGTCAAGGCAAATGTTAGCAGTAGCTAAACCCCCGCGGCAGTATTTCATGGGTAAATAGGTAGAGTACCTTTCGGCAGCAGATAAGACCAATCGAGTCAGTCAAGAAATTAAATAATTTCATTATGATAATCTTCTCCAGTGGCCCATTCCCTGTTAGCATGCCATTGTAACGCCACCCATCCTTTATAGTCTCTCATATCTAGGCAACATCATGATTAAAATACACATTCATATAATTTCACTTCCTAATCTCACCCTGCACTCTCACCCTATTTTAGACCCTATTCCCCATTCTCTTTATTTTACGATGTCATATTTCTCCTGAACATCTCAGAGATAGGGTATTTACGTGACAGCGAGTTTAATATGACTGGCGACGCAAGCGGCGATCTCACACTCTATCACCACTATCACGTCCATCAAGTCACTATGGAAGCTACAGTAGCTTTCGTTCTGAAAGTGGGCCATGCAGTTGCAGCCACGCAGGGCCTTGCTGATGGACGGTGGTGGTGTTAGTGGTGGTGGTGGGACTCCTATGCTCCAGAGTCATCGGGCAGATGTGACCTCGGCAGCACACAGAGGCTCTTTGTGTCCCAGGGATTTAGAGTCCCCTGGGCCTCCTGCCTTTAAACATTAACAGACCACTGCCGAGAGAGAGAGAGAGAGCAGCAGGCCCAGTACAGCACAGAGAGAGAGAGAGAGAGAGAGAGAGAGAGAGAGAGAGAGAGAGAGAGAGAGAGAGAGAGAGAGAGAGAGAGAGAGAGAGAGAGAGAGAGAGAGAGAGAGAGAGAGAGAGAGAGAGAGAGAGAGAGAGAGAGAGAGAGAGAGAGAGAGAGAGAGAGAGAGAGAGAGCAGCAGGCCCAGCCTCACTATCTCTCTTTTATGCACCATTAACTGGGCCCCAAATTATATCTGTAGAGCCCTATACTGTACATATGTTCTCTTAGTGCTGTTGTAAGCTGGACATACAATAACTACTGGACACAAATATCAGTAAGGCACTTCACACGCACTCACATGCAATGATAACAGGGCCCAACAGCACTCTCCATATATACAAAGCCCTATACAGTATGTTCGCTTTGGATACGTCAGATCTGTCGCTATACTTCCGTATGTGCTATGAAGTGTATTCCCTCTACTTACTGGGTATATAGTGATGGCTGGACAGAGATACCACTAAGGGTCTTACACGTGATGTATAATAAGCAAGGCCCAACTTACTCCACTTCTATTCAATAATAGATTGGCCTTTTTCATTCTGCTATACAGCATCATTTTAGCTGACCCCTTAGAGCAATTAAGCTTGTGTCCAGTAATCTGTTGTTGTCATTTTTACAGTGGGTGCAGAATATATGTCTCTGTACATTGTTTTGAAAGCGACTGAGCTAAGGGGTTGTTGTGTCAGACGGTTGACATTCTAAACCGTACAGGCCTTTATAAACAAATCTGCGTTCACAGGGAATGATTTTTTTGCGGCCTGAAATTTCATGATTTTACACAGACATTGTTCAAGCTACAGATGATTCACTGATATTTAGTTGATTTTTGATACTAATAATAATACAACATTTACACAAAGGAAATTAAACTGAGCATCTACAAATATTATTAATGAATATGTACGCAATGTGTGCATATAATATGTTTGCCCATTTCAGAAAAGTCTGTATAAGATAATGGTAAGTATAAGCAGGAAATAGAAGACGCACCAATCTGCACATTAAGTAAATATTGGCCTTTGTTATCTCACATCCCCTTCAACAAGGAGCAGTATCATTTTTCACCAACGAGCCCCCTGTTCTTGAGGACTAACCCAGGCCCTGGTTTATTAAATTATCTCCCTTGCTTCGCAAATACAATTTCCTGCATAAATCACTCAAATGATCCTTCAGACTGTCAAGACCAAGAGTGGCTTTCTCTATCCTATCAGCTTCAGACCAGGTTATGCAAATCCCCTTTGCCACTGTGTTCCATATCTGCTGCTTCCATTGTGCCGTGTCTGGCCTCAAATCCACCTGCTCGTCTCCATATTACAACACGTCCTTGATAAAAGTGACACGAGACATCAAGCCATCACCAAGTCAGTAATGCATTATCAAAAAGAGCATGCCAACTTAACTAAGCCCGTGACACTGACCCTCTAACCTTGACCTTGTAAATAGTACAACGGGGGAGAATACTGGAAAGAATACCGGAAAGGCTTATTGGTAGAATACTGGAAAGGCTTACTGTGGTATGCCTCTCTCTAAGCCTGTATGGGCTGAATTCAGTCAGATTCGATAGTATAGGGTCTGAAACAGAAGATTGTCATGGGGTCAGCTAGCTATGCTGATGTGCTTCAGACTCAGAAATGCTCTGATAGCAATGCATCCTGACAGCAGACATAGAGGCCTGAATGATCCTGCTATGCAGCTAATTCCGTGGGATAAACACCTGTAATATATTGTCTAAAATGGAACCCAGCTTAAAACGGAGTTACAACTTGATCCCCAAACAACTGTTTGAGAACCCGCTATGGCCTGCCTGCATAGGGTCTCTGTGGCCTGGTCTGAAAGGGACTCCCAAATCTAAAGAGACAAAAGAGTCTCCAAACAATGTCCAATGCAAGGAGCAAAAGAGCACTCCCTATTTCTCTATGTGTGAATGACCATTCCACATTCTTCTCTAATCACCATCCACCATGCACTATGTCTCTACAACTGCTGGATCAAGGGACCTTTATGCCTGACCAACACATTCTCTGATTCGTCTGGTTGGAGGGAATGATTCTCATTTACCGGTGATTTATTTCACCTGTGGTAAGTTGCATGTGCCTACAGGGTAAAAAAATTGTAATTCAACCAGCAAAAATAAAACATTTTTAAAACATTCTGCTCCATTCCACTCCACTGTAAAGTGAAAGAATGTCAATCAATCATTATATCTATCTATCTATCTGGCTGACAGTCTGGTTCGATATTTACATAAAGCACATTTGGGAATTTGCAATAAAGCATGTAATGGAATAGAATGGAATGGAACGACACATAAATACACACGAGCAGGTTACAAGCTAGCAACACTTGACACACACATTTAGCACACATGCTCCACATCAGTCCCATGTCAAGGGGAACGGGTGGACACAACACATGGGGCAGTATCCTGGGTTCACGCAGAGGACAGGGGAGTCAAGCCCCTCTCAGTGTTAGAGGGGAGTAACTCTGATGATTACATCAAGCCTGGCAATGAACTTAACACCAAAATCCCCCAAAATAACAGCACAATGTACATCTATGGCCAACAGCAATAGAGAGAATGAGCTGAGATTTCAAATCACAATGTTACAAACGTACAATAACTCAGTGATAGCAGGCATGCGTGGCGACTCTTAGTAGAGGAAGGTTGCGTGTTGCCATCTCTAAAGCATACCAACAAAACAAAAAAGGCCAGTTGTAAGCTATTCAAAACAGTGAAATGGCCTTCATTTCTAATTGACTGGGTTAGACCTGTGTTAATCCCACTGAGCTTCAATGGCACATCATTCCACACACCTGTAACAGTAGGGGAGAACAAGAGCTCATTAAAACCCCATCCTCAATCCTCCTGTTGGTGGTACCCTGTTGAGAGGCTTTAAAGAAAGGCAAAGGGAAGGGAAACGGGATACCTAGTCAGTTGCACAACTGAATGCATTCAACCGAAAATGTGTCTTCGCTCCTCATCAGAATGATAGGTGGCAAATACAGTAACAGGGGGAAATTGGACTTGAAAAGAAGTGTCTGTCTCACTATTTTTAAAGACTTGCTCTTAATAAGCTGCTTTCTCTTTGTACTCTCAAACAAAATGGCTTCCCCACACGGGCCTTTGAAGGTGATCAGTGATGGGCCTGCATGCCAGTGTCTTCTCAGGCTCTAATTTGACACCTGTGTACTGTTGATACACTCTCATGTGCTTGTTGCCATTTGTTGCATGCCGAGTTAGCAGAGTTAGCGTGGTGCTAACTTTCTTTGGCGTAAAAGTCAACTGCATCTATTTTTCATTTGGAGTTGAAATTTTTGTATTTTTGTATTTATTAAGGATCTCCATTAGTTCCTTCCCAGGCAGCAGCTACTCTTCCTGGGGTCCAGCAACATTAAGGCAGTTATAAAGAGTTTAAAATATTACATTACATTACTTTTCATAACACTTTAACCAATACATTTAGTGTGTTCCCTCAGGCCACTACTTCACTATCACATATTTACAATACAACATCCATGTGTACGTGTGTGTAGAGTGTGCGTCTTATCATTTCACAGTCCTCATGGTTCCATAAGGTGTATTTTTATCTGTTTTAAAAAAAAATCTGATTCTACTGCTTGCATCAGTTACCTGATGTGGAAAAGATTTCCATGGAGACATGGCTCTATGTAGTACTGTGCACCTCTCATAGTCTGTTCTGGATTTGGGGATTGTGAAGAGACCTTTGGTGGCATGTCTTGTGGGGTATGTATGGGTGTCCAAGCTGTGTGGTAGCAGTTTAAAACCGACAGCTCGGTTCATTCAGCATGTCAACACTTTTTACTTTTTACAAAAACACGTAGTGATGAAGTCAATCTCTCCTCAACTTTGAGCCATGAGGGATTTACATGCATATTATTAATGTTAGCTCTCTGTGTACATTTATGTGCCAGCCATGCTGCCCTGTTCTGAGCCAATTGTAATTTTCCGAGGTACAGGTACGACAAAACTAGAACCTGTAGGACCTGCCTTGTTGATAGTGTTGTTAAAAAGGCAGAGCAGCGCTTTATTATGGACAGACTTTTCCCCATCTTAATTACTGTTCTATCAATATTTTTTTACCATGACAGTTTACAATCCAGGGTAACTCCAAGCAGTTTAGTCACCTCAACTTGCTCAGTTTCCACATTATTTATTGCAAGATTTAGTTGAGGTTTAGGATTTATTGAATGATTTGTCCCAAATACAATGCTTTTAGATTTTGAAATATTTAGGACTAACTTATTCCTTGCCACCCATTCTGAAACTAACTGCGGCTCTTTGTTAAGTGTTGCAGTGATTTAACTCGCTGTCGTGGCTGACGTGTATAGTGTTGAGTCATCCGCATACATAGACACACTGGCTTTACTCAAGGTCAGTGGCATATCGTTAGTAATGTTTGAAAAAAGGGGCCTCGACAGCTGCCCTGGGGAATTCCTGATTCTACTTGGATTATGTTGGAGAGGCTTCCATTAAAGAACACCCTCTGTGTTCTGTTAGACAGGTAACTCGTTATTCACAATATAGCAGAGGGTTTAAAGTCATAACAAATATGTTTTTCCATCAGCGGCTATGATCGATAATGTCAAATGCTACACTGAAGTCTAACGAAACAGCTCCCGCAATCTTTTATCATTATTTTCTCTTAGCCAATCATCAGTCATTTTTTTAAAGTGCCGTGCTTGTTGAATGTCCTTCACTATGAGCGGGCTGAAAGTCTGTTGTTAGTTTGTTTACTGTACAATAGCAATGTATCTGGTCAAACACAGACACTTTCTAGTAGGCTTAGATTGAAGATATGGCAAATATACCATTCATCCTATGGATAGCATGCTGGTTTGAATCCACATGCCCATAAACTGACCTGTGATTGCTGTCTGTCCTTGACATTTTACCTGTGGAAGAATACGACTCTCGTAAAAGAGGTGCCTATTAGCCATACAAAGTCATTCAATGGGCAACACACGTAAACACACCATCTGCTGAGAGATTCTCCTATAAAACAAAATAAAGATTGACTGCCATGTTTTTTTCAAAGGGACAAGAAAGAGGAATGCATTAGATAAATTGAACAGATTAATAGTGTAATGCAACATATACCTTCAGGCCATGAATAGCTAAGTTAGCATGTGCCAGAGGTCAGAAGTGCTTACGAATCTTGGATTTATGATTATTAGCTGTGTGAGGGTTATAGCTCACCCATACTGATGGACTGGGGTAGTCCGTGGCATAACCCACATACAGTAGTAAGAAAAAAATGGAAGAAGCACTGAATTCAAAACCAACCTGTAGATATACTAGAGCCATTATAGACCATTAGAGAGCTAACGTTACAATATATGCTTAACACTATACACCAGCCTTTCAAACCTTCAGGCCACGTCCACTCTCTCTTTAAATGATTCTATCCATAAGCTTTTCAACTGTTCCATAACTCTAAAGGTAGCTTCACTATCCTATCATCAATCAGCTCTTTGGATTTTTCATCTGATACTTGTTAGCGATGCCAAAAGTTGTAAAGAAAAGGGGAAAAAATAAAGAAGAGCTTCTATCCAGGGATTACTACCCCTCCCTTACTCCTCGTCATCTCTTATAACAGCCCTCTGTCTAGTCTATGCTCCCAGAACAGCATCAAATCAATAGGATTTTAGCAGAAGAGACACAGGGGCAGAAATCTTTTCCCTTTTGTCTGTTGTCGAAATGGGTCTGATGAGGCGCGAGCTGGAGGCTTTGCTTAGAGGTCCTGATCTCTTGTGAGAATTGATTCCCATCATTTGGAACTGTGCACCGACTCAGGGTATATTACTGCCTGGGAGAACGAGATAAGGGCCAAATGAAGTGAGACCAACTTACAAGAAAGTGAGAGAAAAAAAATGAAAGGGGATAAAAAAGAACCCTGCGAGGTTTCCTTCAAATGGTCGGCCCAGTGTGCGTTCACTGCGTTGGCTCGGTCTCTATCAACGGAAGCCTTTTGGTTTGTCTTAACATTTTCTCTCTCTGCGAGGCATTTCATCTGATTATGAGTACTTCGCAATCTGCGACAGCATGATTGATGCTCCACTTTCATGGGAAGAATTTTAACAGCACCTCTTCAGCGCTCAATGCACACCCAATTATGCGTCTGAGCTGGTAACCTTGAATTTATGTCACCATGGCAACAAAACTGGTCATGCATTATGTATTATCCTTGAAATTCTACACCCCTACCTAACATAATAAGAGCCTGGGACTTAATCAAATCAGCCATTCTGTGTGACACAAAATGAAGAAGTAGCTCTCATTGTTGGGCGCCCTGCAGAAGGCAGCAGGCCTGACAGGGTCGGCAGCTGCAGAGCTGCAGAGCTGCAGCCTGATAGATGGCTCCCACATACATCAGTGACCATATGGACAGATGGTCCTCAATGCCTGGAATTTCCAGCCCAGAAAGCAGCTGTTCGGGCTAACCTCTGCTGTCCGTCTCACCTTGTTGTCATGGAACATTGAGCAGAGAAGGAGAATGTGGATGGCTACACTGTGTAGGGTATAGGAGCACTGGGACTGGTGGCTGTTGCATGGCTGGATTTACAGTTTAGGATTTACACTGGGTGGCACTTTTATCTCTCTCTCACTCTCTCTCTCTCTCTCTCTCTCATGGCTGCGGGTCTGGGTGGTAGTAGAGCAGTGACGTCTCTCTCTCTTGCTGATGACTGCGAAAAGAGGATGAGAGACCCAGGATAAATATTATATTCCTCTTTTTCTCTCCCTTTCCTCCCTCTCTCTATTTCTCCCTCCTTCTCTCTCATCCGTTCTCTCTCTTCGCTGCTCAGTCGCGGCCCTCTGACAGATTGCATAATTGTAGTAATGCAATCTATTTTTCATCTCCTGGCTCTTTCTCCTTTTCTCCCAGCCCCCAGCTCCAGCCCCAGCCCCCAATCCCCAGTCCCAAGCCTCAGTTCCAGCCCCGGCCCCAGTCCCAGCCCCCAGTCCCAGCTCCAGACCCAGCCTCAGTCCTAGCCCCAGTCCCAGCCCCCAGTCCCAGCTCCAGACCCAGCCTCAGTCCTAGCCCCAGCCCCCAGTCCCAGCTCCAGACCCAGCCTCAGTCCTAGCCCCGGCCCCAGTCCCAGCCCCCAGTCCCAGCTCCAGACCCAGCCTCAGTCCTAGCCCCGGCCCCAGTCCCAGCCCCCAGTCCCAGCTCCAGACCCAGCCTCAGTCCTAGCCCCAGCCCCCAGTCCCAGCTCCAGACCCAGCCTCAGTCCTAGCCCCGGCCCCAGTCCCAGCCCCCAGTCCCAGCTCCAGCCCCAGCTTCAGTCCTAGTTCCAGCTGCAGCCTCAGCCCCAGTGCTGGCTATACAAAGTATTGATTGCTCTTGTGGATTTCTCTCATTGTGTATAAGCATTTTTATTAGCCAAAAGGCAAGTCGAGGAAGCCAGTCTCTCCTTTACTTAAGTGCTTTTAGTACCCCAGCAGTTTTTCTTCCCTGGTTTTCCCTGCATCATCCCTGCAGACTGGGTTAGGAAGAGGGGCTGAGGAGGACTACTGAGGGTTGAATGGAATCACCAGGCATGACAGTAGCTTCCTGTTGGTCAAGGGCTTGTAGTTTTTGTTACTGTGTAAAGATAGGCCACTGACTATTCCAGACACAGGCATGCACATAGGATGCACGCACACATGCACACTATAAACATATTTCATGATGATACACAATTTGCTGTATTCTAAATTAAGCTAAATTACACCTGCAATTGATAAACAACCCGATCAGCGCTAATTGGACGACAGCTCAGTTGTCTAATATGTCTAATGTTTAATATGTCTGCTCATCTCATCTCCTGTGAGTTACAGAAGGAGCATCCGGAGAGTGGGAGACAGACGTCATGTGAAATGTTTGTGGATGGTTGCGGATGTGCTTGATGAATCCTGCTCATTCTGTCTGATGACACCCCAGCCTCTGTCTCTCTCATGTGTTATGCATCACATCTAGTTATGCTTCTGGTGCCGCCTGTCATAAAGTGTCTTCTCTCTCTCTCTGACAGGATATGAAACACTCAGGAATTCATTGCAGGAAGCAGGAAAAAGCTGGATTATTAGATGCTTCGTAAACTTTTCAAACTCTGAGGTGTCATTTCTGTTTATTATACTGCTCAGACTACCCTTTCTTTGCCTCCGGCCATTTTAATTCATTATAGAGTAGCAAGACTGAGAAAGACGCTAGGATTGAGTTTGAGTGGTTCATTTAAGTCCATTCCTCATAATGCATTATATATGTGTCTTTTTGTTATTAGAGTGTCCCAAATGCATTATGGATATTGCAGTTCACTGAAAGTATCATCGTTATATTTGGTTGACACTGAAGTGACTATGAGAGTGCCTGTCTCTGTGTTAGTATAGGGATTATATTATTTTTTACTAGCATGGGACACAACGTATAGAGCTAACTTAATGGACGTGTGCTCATAAGACAGGGAGTCACAATGGTATAGCAGTCCACTGAGGATGTTAAAATGTATATGATGTGACCACGAAGCACAATGAGTGATTCCAAGATAGTCGAACACTGAATTTTTTAACGTAACTAATTTAATTCAAGTCAACAAGAGATGTTCTTTTTGGAGTCACACAAATAAATGCATAATTACTCATTAATGATGTACCTGATGCTGTTGTGTGTAAGCATGTTTCAAATCAGACCCATGCATTAAGGGCTAACTCAGATCATGTATTCTATACAATAAGGGCACAATGTATGACACACACGCACACACAGTGGTTCATTGTTACCGTCTTTAGGGTCGGCATGTGCTGAATAGTGTATGAACTGTTGGAGCTGACTGCACTGCATGGGGATAATACATCAACCACTAGTAGAAAAATATATTTATGATCTAAGTGTGCAGAAAACTAATGACTTTGCCTCCCATAGTAACCTTCCTTTGACGGCTATACTGCCAGGTTACAAGGAGAGACCCTGCACCCGGCCTCATTTGCATAGAATTAATGATGCATCCATATGCAAAGTATCATTTTAAGCAATGTTGATTACCTCCTATGTATTCATAGGCCAACAGCCACAAATGTCTGACATCTTCTGCATGTCGTTTTGTGCACGGAAAAGGTCTACCATATGAGTTCCTCATCACTGTCAGTGCTGGTGTTAACGGAACACTTGGTGTCGGATTGCTTGTTTGTTTGTCTCTCTAATGGGACATTGCCATATTACTCAACATCAGCTGCACCAAGTGTACTATGACATACCTCTAAGCAGTGACATTCACTCAGATTGGAGGCTGTGAGAAAAGTCAGAGTATGTGTGCCTGTCACCATTCTTATTAATGTGTACAGTCCATAGCACCACAGAGATAGATCAGAGTCAAGACTTTTTGCACATTACTATTACTACCTGCTAGTTCCACATGTACTACACATTTACGGGTCAAAATGTATGGCCATGCAGTGACCTACCTTCATTTTATACTTGCTTTCTGATTTATTTTCTATAGACAATTAACAAAAGATACCGATACAAGTGGTGCTCATGTTATTTAAGTTATACTACAAATCTCACTGAAATCGTACCATTTTGAATTAAGTTAACAGTATATGAGAAGATGTCTCTTTCGACATAAAATAAAAAACAATCCAAATTGATATACTGATTCATTACTGTATTTACCACTCAATTTATTTATTTACCACTATATTTATTTATTTACATCTATTTTCTTCAGTTGGAGTAAAATAAAGTATTGACGCTTGTTGTGACAAAACAGTAATCCCAGGGTGTATATCATTTAGATTTCAGAGGAAGTTGCTGACTGTATTGATTAAAGTGATGCTCCAAAGGTCTAGTATCGTTTCAGCCAGTAGTTTTTGAAGTAGTGCTCACGAGTCAAAACGGAACACCGAAAATTGTACACAATTGTGTACTACATCATCCATTTTGTATGATATGTTACAAATTGCAATTCATACAATATGTTACTAATTTGTGAGTGCTTAAGATCCCGGACTGCATCTTTAAGAGTGTAACCTATGTTTTCATTAAGGGGTAATTTTGGGTGTTGTCACGGTTTTCTAAAGTTGAACCCAGAAGCAGACCAGGACAAGGAGAGTAAGAAGAAGGTGAGTATTTATTTACAAGTTTAAATGTAGTGATAGAAAAATCCAAGTGGCGGAGCGGGCAGCGGAGGTGAGTTGATGGGATTGAATAGGCAGATCCAAGGAAGTAACTGAAGTCACCGACGACCAGGTAGGGATGGGATGATTGTTCCGGGTGAATGACTGTAGACAGAAAAAACGGAGGTGAGTTCAAGGCAAGCAAGACGTACAAAACAACAAAACAAACTCTATCAAACTGGAGGCTGATACGCTGGCACAACATACTGTTCATGGCTAACGATCCGGCAGGGAATGGATGTCAGGTCAGCGCTTATGAAGTGGAGGGGTGATGATCAGGACCAGGTGTGCAGATAGCTGATGGGATACAGGTGCGGGTACTCAGAGATCCTCCAACTAGCTACGTCGCCCGGCAACCAGACAGGGTGCGTTCCAGGACACCGGAAAAACACTCCAGGACAGAACACAGGCAAAAACAGACTCAGGAAGCGGGATTCGTGACAGTACCCCCCCTCCGACGAACGCCACCGGGCGTACTACCCGGAGCTCCAGGGTGAAGGCGGTAGAAGTCACGAAGCAGGTCAGCATCAAGGATCTGACGCCGAGGAATCCAACTCCTCTCCTCTGGACCATATCCTTCCCAATCCACGAGATACTGGAACCCTCGACCCCGCCGTCTGGAGTCCATGATGCGGCGCACCGTGTAGGCAGGACCACCTCCGATCATCCGAGGGGGAGGAGGACGAGGAGGAGGGGGCAACAGAGGACTGAGGAGAACCGGCTTGAGGCAGGAGACATGAAAGGTGGGGTGTACTCTAAGCGTTGCAGGCAACTTGAGTCGAACCACAACAGGATTAATGATTCTCTCCACCACAAACGGACCAATGAACTTCTGTGACAGTTTCTTCGACTCAGTCCGTAGAGGAAGATCCCGTGTAGCCAACCAAACCTTATCTCCGACGGTATAAGCGGGAGCAGGAATACGGCGACGATTCGCCTGGATCTGATACCGGTCCGAAACTCTAAGGAGGGCCTTCCTGGCCCGATGCCAGGTCCGGTGGCAACGACGAATGTGGGCCTGGACAGAGGGAACCAAGAGATCCCTCTCCTGAGAAGGAAACAAGGGAGGTTGGTAACCATACAGGCACTGGAAGGGAGACATCCCAGTTGCAGATGAAGGGAGAGTATTATGGGCATACTCGACCCAGGGTAACTGAGAGGACCAAGAGGTGGGATCAGAGGAGACAAGACAGCGCAGCGTGGACTCCATCTTCTGGTTGGCTCTCTCCGCCTGACCATTAGATTGGGGGTGAAAACCAGATGTGAGACTGACTGTAGCTCCAATGGCCAAACAGAAGGATCTCCAGACAGCAGAGGTAAACTGAGGACCACGGTCAGAAACAATGTCACTGGGCAATCCGTGGACCCTGAAAACCTCCCTAACAAGGATCTCGGACGTCTCAGTGGCAGATGGAAGCTTGGAGATGGGGACAAAGTGAGCGAACTTGCTGAATCTGTCCACAATGGTCAGAATGACTGTGTTCCCAACAGAAGAGGGCAACCCCGTGACAAAGTCCAGGGCCAGATGCGACCAAGGTCGCCGGGGAATAGGTAGGGGGTGAAGAAGCCCAGAGCTGGGCCGATTGGTACTCTTATTCTGCGCACAAACAGGACAAGCAGCAACAAACCTCCGGGTATCTTCTCCCATGGCAGGCCACCAAAATCGTCTGCGCAGTAGCGCCATAGTCCGGGCAACGCCAGGGTGACAAGCTATCTTGCTGGCGTGGGACCACTGAAGGACATCAGAACGGACCGACTCAGGCACGAACAACCGACCGGGTGGACCGTTACCGGGGCCGGGCTGCGTCCGAAGGGCCGCCATCACATCCTCCTCAATCCTCCATGTAACGGCTCCCACGACAAGGTTCTGGGGAATAATCGTCTCAGTCTTGGCCCCACTCTCCTCCGTCTTGGAGAACATCCGGGACAAGGCGTCCGCCTTGCCGTTCTTCGACCCAGGTCGGAACGTCAGGGAAAAATTGAAGCGTCCAAAAAACAAAGCCCACCTGGCCTGACGGGAGTTGAGACGTTTAGCCGATTGCACGTAAGCCAGATTCTTGTGGTCAGTCCAGACCACAAACGGTTGCTCCGCTCCCTCCAACCAGTGACGCCACTCCTCCAAGGCAAGCTTCACATTGAGAAGCTCCCGGTTACCCACATCGTAGTTTCTCTCAGCTGGTGAAAGACGACAAGAGTAGAAGGCGCAGGGATGGAGTTTACCGTCAGTGGAGCTACGCTGGGACAGGATGGCGCCCACCCCCACATCAGATGCGTCCACCTCAACAACAAACTGACGGGAAGTGTCAGGTTGAGAGAGAATCGGGGCGTTGGTGAATCGGCTCTTCAAGTTCAGAAATGCTCGGTCTGCCTCAGGAGTCCAACAGAAAGTTCTGGTGCAAGACGTCAGAGCAGTTAACCTGTCTAGCCCCGGGGTTCCGCTAGCGGAACGTTTCACAAAAAAAAAAAAAAAATTGGCAAAATGACATATTTATAAACATTTAGCTTCAATTAAATCAGAAGTGTTATACACCATATCAAAGCTATACCTCTTGTTAATCTAGCCAATATGTCCGATTTCGAAAAGCTTCACTGCAAAAGCGATTATCGATCAGTAAACAACAGTAAACAACACATTAGGTGCAGTTACAGCAAAGTACATTAGCCACGAAAGTCAGAAATAGCAATAAAATTCATCAATTACCTGAGGTAATTTTCTTCTTTTGGCAATCCTAAAGGTCACGACGAAACAATGAAGTGGCGTTTTGTTCGATATAATCCATTTTTAGAGCCTAACACGAAACATTTTGTAAACGGCTTGTGTGGAAAATTCAGCGTCCTTCAACTTTGGACGTAACATTCATTGTAATTACTCACTCTAAACGGACGTTTATCCAGTCAAGTTCGGTTTCGTTACAATCCTCTGTTTGTTAGTAAAACAACCAAACATCATGGTTCTTTTCCCGGGACATATTGACCGACAGGAACTGATTTGAACACACCAAACAACGACCTCATTACGCGCCAATCGAACGACCTGTTCTTCGTTGATTGACTGTATTTCGGACCAATGACCACTGATCTTCTTGACATCTAGCTGGATAGATAGCCAATGAACTGAGGTACATGGGAACATGCAATGGTTCGACCCAGGAAGAATAGGCTTTGTCCTAAACTCGTGCGTACACACAGCCATTCGCCATTGAAAGTTCTACAAGATTTTTTTTTTTTAGCATTTTCAAGGCATAATAATGGCAAATAAATCAGCCAAATCTAAGACAAAGACCAAGTACACAGACTTGCACGATATAATTGAAGAAATAGACAGATCTAGTGATAGTGAACATCTAGATGAATCCAGTGAGATTGAATCCGTTGATTCAGAATTTGAGGAGATGTTCCTGTACGGTGAAGACTCAGTTTTGGATCGGTGAGTAACATTGTTTGAAATTAGTAATATCAAATATTATTCATTTGAGTTGTTTGAGATATTTGTATTTTATTTGCCTTATATAAAAATATGACTAGGGCATGAAATATAAAGTACACAAGTATATTGAAATGTAGAAAGTACATATTGCTCTACATTGTGGGTGTATGTCTGTGTGTCTGGACAAAACCTCACCATGGTCACAGATTGTGTATATATAATATGTGTCTGTATAATTATTACCTAATTGTTTACATGTATTTTATATCTAAAATGGAATGGACAAAACCTCACCATGGTCACAAATTGTGTATATATAATATGTGTCTGTATAATTATTACCTAATTGTTTACATGTATTTTATATCTAAAATGGAATGGACAAAACCTCACCATGGTCACAAATTGTGTATATATAATATGTGTCTGTATAATTATTACCTAATTGTTTACATGTATTTTATATCTAAAATGGAATGGACAAAACCTCACCATGGTCACAAATTGTGTATATATAATATGTGTCTGTATAATTATTACCTAATTGTTTACATGTATTTTATATCTAAAATGGAATGGACAAAACCTCACCATGGTCACAAATTGTGTATATAATATGTGTCTTTGTGTCTGTGTCTTTATTTCACAGTCCCAGCGATTCTGATTGGGAGCCTAGGTGCAAATCCCCCACTGAAGCTGGTCCATCCAGCGGGACCCCTGCTGTTTCCGGCACCACACCTACCCCCGCCCGGCCATCAAGGGGTGGTAAGACGGCGGCAAAGAAGCGGAGGAAGGGTTCGTCCAGAGCGTCCAGCGTGGAACCTGCCAGAGCGGAGGAGGACCGTTGGCACTCTGTTCTTGAGGAGGATGTGGCCCCACCGTCTCCAGTTTTCCGACCAAAACGCCCAGTCGGCCCTCAATTGGACCTAACTTCAAAATACAGCCCCATGCAACTTTTCCAGTTGTTCTTCACCTCGGCAGTTGTTGATACCCTGGTGATGAACACAAATACGTATGGCGCTAAGAAGCAGGAAGGCAAGACAGAGGCATGGAAGGACATTTCCATTTCAGATCTGTTTTGCTACCTGTCTATGGTCATCTACATGGGGGTGGTGAAGTTGAAAACCCTGAAAGACTACTGGAAAACTTCACCCCTCTATCAACTGCCTTTCCCCTCAACGGTCATGTCTTGCAAGAGGTTTCTGACAATTTCATGGGCGCTTCACATTAGTGACCCAGAAGTTGATAAGGACAACGAGACGAAACGAGGCACGGCAGGGTTTGATAAGCTCTGCAAGATTAAACCTCTCTACCACGATATCATTGAGGCATGCAAGACATATTTTCAGCCCACCCAGAACCTTTCCATAGATGAGAGAATGGTAGCCTCAAAGGCCAGAATTGGCCTAAAACAGTACATGCGCAACAAACCGACAAAATGGGGTTACAAGCTGTTTGTTTTGGCCGATTCTGCGTGTGCATACACGTGCAATTTTTTTGTCTATGAGGGGAAGAACACTTGTGCGAGCGGTAAGGGACTCAGTTATGACTCTGTGATGCAGTTATTAGATTTCCAGCTGCTGGGGAAGGGCTACAAACTATTTGTAGACAACTTCTACACAAGCCCTACCCTGTTCACAGACCTGAGGAAGCTGGAGATGTGGGCCTGTGGCACCATTCGGACCAACAGAGTGGGCTTTCCAAAAACCAGGGTGAACGACATGCCTAAGCGGGCTGAGCGGGGTACCATGAGATGGATCCGTGAAGATGGTTTGCTCTTTGTGAAGTGGATGGACACGAGAGAAGTAGTCATGTGCTCCACTATTCACAAGTCCTTCGGTGGGGATCACGTTGTTCGACGTTTGAAAGGTCCTACAGGCGCTTGGACCGCCAGAAATGTCCCCATTCCAGCTGCTGTGAAGGATTACAATAAGAGCATGGGAGGTGTAGACCTATCGGATGCGCTGATAGGCTACTATAATGTTCTTCATAAAACCATGAAATGGTACAAAACTTTGTTTTATCATTTTATTGACATTGCTGTGGTGAATTCCTTCATCCTCCAGAAGGAAATGGCCAAGAACTGTGGACAGCCCCCCATCTCACAGCTAGCCTTTAGGGAGCAGCTCATACAGGAGCTTGCTAACTACAGCAAGAACACTGTAGCACCTTCTGTCCCCTCTACCTCTGTCCCTTCTGCTCCAACCAGCGGTACGCACATGCTGAAGTTCATCATTGCAGGCAGGGATGTGCCTCAGGGAAAAAGGGGCTCAGTAGGGCGGCTTCGTTGTGCCCTGTGCCATAAGAAGTCCCCTGTCACCTGCACCACCTGTGCTGTGACCCTCTGTTTCACACCAGAGAGAGACTGCTATGGGATATGGCATCAGGAGCGCAACATTGTGTAGAGGACTGAGAGTCTTCACATGATTGAACATTGAAGTGTAAATAGTTACCCTTGTTATATATTTAGTTTTTTTAAATATTCATTTTTTTTTCTTGAATTTTTCAAATATATATTTTTGGGGGTATGTTAGAATAATTGTTTTGTATTTTGTATATAGTTATTTGTATCATTGTATCATTGTACCAATTCGGCCACTTGGGTACATTTGGGAAACTTGTGAGGGACACCTGGTTGACTTCATGCTCAATGGCATGTACCTCACTCATTCCTGAAGGTATCCATCTGAAACTTTGGTCAAATACTGTTGCCTACTTATGTTCTGATTTGAAATGATCCCCAGTATCATAACTGAATGTTTGGCCTTTCTTGTTGATTTTTAAAGATGCAACAACAGTAAAAGAACAAAAAACGTCTGTTGATTTCCTTGTATTTTCTTCTACCAGATCTATTGTGTTATATTCTCCTACATTCAATTCACATTTCCACAAACTTCAGAATGTTTCCTTTCAAATGATACCAAGAATATGCATATCCTTCCTTCTAGGCCTGAGCTACAAGCAGTTAGATTAGGGTATGTTTTCAGGCGGAAATTGAGAAAAGGGGGGGGGCTATCACAAACAGGTTAAAGGGGCGGCCACCCGGCTGTAATCACGGATAAACCTCCGATAGAAGTTCGCAAATCCCAGGAATCTCTGGAGCTGCAATCTCGTACCGGGCCGGGCCCAATCCCGAACCGCCCGAACCTTCTCTTGGTCCATCTTGATCTCACCCCTGGAGATGATGTACCCGAGGAAGGATGTAGTGTGGGCGTGAAAATCACACTTCTCTGCCTTCACAAACAGACGGTTCTCCAATAACCGCTGCAGGACCTGCTTAACATGCTGGATGTGGCTGGAAAGCTCCTTGGAGAAAATAAGGATGTCATCCAGGTAAACGAACACAAACAGACCGATCATATCCCTCAGCACGTCATTCACCAAACTTTGGAACACTGCTGGAGCGTTGGAAAGTCCAAACGGCATCACCTGGTACTCGAAATGTCCCATAGGTGTATTGAACCCAGTCAACCACTCGTCCCCCTCTTTGATCCGAACCAGATGATACGCATTGCGTAGATCAAGCTTCGTAAACACAGTAGCACCCTGTAAAGAGTCGAAAGCGGAGCTCATCAAGGGCAGGGGGTACTTGTTCTTGACCGTAATATCATTCAACCCCCGATAATCAATACACGGTCGAAGAGAGCCATCCTTCTTACTCACAAAAAAAAATCCAGCTCCCAGGGGTGATGACGAGGGACGAATGAGACCTGCAGCAAGAGACTCCTTTATGTAGGTCTCCAGGGCTTCCCGCTCAGGTCGAGAGATACTGTATAACCGTCCCTTGGGAAAGGCAGCTCCAGGGAACAGATTAATCGCACAATCATAAGGTCGGTGGGGAGGAAGTGACTGAGCCTTCTGCTTACTGAACACCTCACCCAACTCGTGATAGGTTTCAGGAACCAGGGACAAATCAGGAGGAGCAGACTCACTGACCCGACTGGGGACAGCATGAGAACAGGCAGTCCTGAGGCAGTTAGCATGGCACTCAATGCTCCAACTAGTTACCTTTCCAGTCACCCAATCGAACGAGGGATTGTGTTCTCTTAGCCAGGGGTATCCAAGAACCAGAGGAACATGGGGGGAAGGCAAAATGAAAAAAGAAATAACCTCTGAATGATTCCCCGACAACAACATCTTAACCGGTTCAGTCCTCATAGTGATCCGTGCCAGACTACTGCCGTTCAGAGTGGTTGCTTCAATGGCTTCCGGTAATTGCTCCTTGGAAAGCCCCAGCTGTTCCACTAAGTCGGCATCAATGAAGCTGTCATCGGCACCTGAATCGATGAAAGCGTTAATCGCTAAACTCTGATTCTTATTTATGAGGGTAGCAGGAAAACGAGGTCTGACAGGGCTCTTGAGAGGTTGAAACTGGCTCGCTAACAAACCTCCCAAACTTAACGAGCCGAGCAGTTTAACGGGCGCTGAGGACAAACGGAGATGTAATGTCCCGAGCTACCACAGTAGAGGCAGCTGTTGGTCTCACGTCTACGTTGGCGCTCGTCCTTAGTTAACCCGTGCCGCCCCACTTGCATAGGTTCAGGATCTGGCGGCAGGACTCCTCCACTAATCCCGTGTGAGGAAACATGATTAACACCTTCTGGTCCACCTCCTGACCCGAATGGTAACCGAGTAGCTGATTGATTGGACCGGACCCACTGCTTCTCCCTCCTTCTCTCTCGAACTCTGTTATCCACCCTAATAGATAATGCGACCAAACTGTCCAGGTCACAAGGCTCCGGATAGGAGATCAGCTCATCCTTGAGTTGCTCCGACAACCCCTGGTAAAAAGCCGCTTGTAGTGCCTCCTCATTCCAACCACTCTCCACAGCCAATGTCCGGAACTCAATCACAAAGTCTGCCACGTGACGAGCTCCTTGGCGAAGAGAGAACAACCGCTTAGCTGCGTCCTTACCTCGGACTGGATGGTCAAAAAGCTTTCTCATCTCTGCCGTGAACTCCTGGTATGACGCCATGCAGGTGTCCTGTTGTTCCCAAACAGCTGAAGCCCATTCCAAAGCTCTACCACGCAGCAGTTCAATAACAAAAGCTATCCTAGCCTTGTCTGTGGCGTAAGAGTGGGGCTGCAGATCAAACACTAAACCACACTGCATAAGAAATGAACGGCATCTTCCCAAATCCCCTTCGTATTTATCAGGCGTCGGTACCTTGGGCTCACGGAAGGAAACCGCTCCAGAAGCGGCAGGTGAGAGGGGTGAAACAGGTGGTGGAGAATCCGCCGGCAAACTGAGCTGATCCTGGATACTCGTCAAGCTAGCAGAGAAGTTCTGGACTGAAATCGCTATCTCCTGTAGCGCCGTGCTGTGTTGTCCCAATATCTTCCCCTGATGGGTAATGGCATGGCGAACGGAGTCCAGGTCCGCTGGGTTCATTCCTGGCCGGATCGTTCTGTCACGGTTTTCTAAAGTTGAACCCAGAAGCAGACCAGGACAAGGAGAGTAAGAAGAAGGTGAGTATTTATTTACAAGTTTAAATGTAGTGATAGAAAAATCCAAGTGGCGGAGCGGGCAGCGGAGGTGAGTTGATGGGATTGAATAGGCAGATCCAAGGAAGTAACTGAAGTCACCGACGACCAGGTAGGGATGGGATGATTGTTCCGGGTGAATGACTGTAGACAGAAAAAACGGAGGTGAGTTCAAGGCAAGCAAGACGTACAAAACAACAAAACAAACTCTATCAAACTGGAGGCTGATACGCTGGCACAACATACTGTTCATGGCTAACGATCCGGCAGGGAATGGATGTCAGGTCAGCGCTTATGAAGTGGAGGGGTGATGATCAGGACCAGGTGTGCAGATAGCTGATGTGATACAGGTGCGGGTACTCAGAGATCCTCCAACTAGCTACGTCGCCCGGCAACCAGACAGGGTGCGTTCCAGGACACCGGAAAAACACTCCAGGACAGAACACAGGCAAAAACAGACTCAGGAAGCGGGATTCGTGACAGGTGTGTATGATTGAATTTCCCCATGCCTAACACTGCCGAGGTAATGAACCCGACGCCTAGCCTGAAATGCCATGCATGAGAGAAGCGCCAGGGCACACCTATACAGGCCGCAAATATGTTATTAGGAGGTGGTGCTCTATGACATATTGATTAGACCGGTGGGATGGGGCAAGGCCAAACTCCAAAGACCTTAATTTTGGTCATCTGCAAAGGTATGACCATCAACGTCTGGGCTTCTTCTCTACATCCTAGGTCATTTCCCTTTGTGGGGGAATCAAGGGCACAGAGCCATGTGCAGACCATCATATTCAGCACCAGTAGCTGGGTTGGTGGGTAAGTAAGTGACAGACAGCATGCAAGGAGCCCAAGATGGGGCTAGCAATGGCTAACAGCGGGCGGATTACATTCCTGGATATCCTATCCATCTTCATTCAACCATTTCAATGTTCCCCTGAAATGGTGTGGTGCACCCAGATTCAAATTGTATTTGTGTGTACGTGTGTGTGCTTGAGCGTGTGCGTGTGTGTGTGTGTGTGTGTGTGTGTGTGTGTGTGTGTGTGTGTGTGTGTGTGTGTGTGTGTGTGTGTGTGTGTGTGTGTGTGTGTGTGTGTGTGTGTACGCATTCCTGTCCATGTACACGCATGTGTATGTTTCTACTGTATGTGTGAGAGATCTCCCATGTTGGCTGTCTTAACATTTGCCATCACACATTTTCATTGGCTGCTGAAGTGAGTGCTAATCTTCTGTATTAATCTTCTGTGGAATATTTATATTGTTCAGGGATTGTCTGATAGATCCTTGAGGTCAAAACCAGGAGGACTCTCTCTCCTTAATCCAGCCAACATGACTGAATCCATCACCGGGACTAGACAAAATCCAACTATCTCAATCAATAATATGGCGCTCTGATGCAATCTATCACACTTGCCTATCTGCTAGCTCAAGCAGAAAATCACATGATAAAACCAACATCCACCTACAGTATCAAATGCAAAAGAAAAATGGAAGCGTTAGCCATATTAATGAAGCACATCTTGCTCACCTATTTATGCAGTCAGTGGCAATCCTGCGTGTCAATGGTGAGGTATACCGGTCTTTGTAAGTCAGGAAAGCATGGAAATTGCAATTTATGAAAGGCCAGATATACATGAATATACATTTCAGGGCGTTACTGTGGAACACACTGATCCTGTTTCACTCTGATCCTGTACTCACTCTGATCCTGTCTCACCCTGATCCTGTCTCACCCTGATCACTGTCTCACCCTGATCCTGTCTCACACAGATCCTGTCTCACACTGATCCTGTCTCACTCTGATCCTTTCTCACCCTGATCCTGTCTCACCTTGATCACTGTCTCACACTGATCCTGCCTCACTCTGATCCTGTCTCACTCTGATCCTGTGTAACCCTGATCCTGTCTCACTCGGATACTGTCTCACTCTGATCCTGTTTCAGTCTGATCACTGTCTCACACTTATCACTGTCTCACACTGATCCTGTCTCACACTGATCCTGTCTCACTCTGATCCTTTCTCACCCTGATTCTGTCTCACTCTGATCCTGTCTCACTCTGATCCTTTCTCACACTGATCCTGCCTCACTCTGATCCTGTCTCACTCTGACCTACCTCACTCTGATCCTGTCTCACGCGGATCCTGTCTCACTCTGATCCTGTCTCACTCTGATCCTGTCTCACGCTGATCCTGTCTCACGCTGATCCATTCTCACTCTGATCCCTTCTCACCCTGATCCTATCTCACTCTGATCCTGTCTCATTCTGACCTGCCTCACTCTGATCCTGTCTCACTGACCTGCCTCACTCTGATCCTGTCTCACTCTGATCCTGTCTCACTCTGCTCCTGTCTCACTCTGATCCTGTCTCACGCTGATCCTGTCTCACTCTGATCCTGTCTCACTCTGACCTGCCTCACTCTGATCCTGTCTCACTCTGATCCTGTCTCACTCTGCTCCTGTCTCACTCTGATCCTGTCTCACGCTGATCCTGTCTCACTCTGATCCATTCTCACCCTGATCCTGTCTCACTCTGATCCTGTCTCACCCGGATCACTGTTTCAGTCTGATCATATGTATTCCACATATACTGCAATGAGTCACATTAAATGTGGCGATTTAGTGATTTATGCACTGCAGTAAGATCATTACAACAGAATGTGCATGAATCAGCATTATTCAACCAAGCTAACATTTTATTTGGATAGTCCATCTGTAGATGCTCTATAGACTATCAGTAACATTTCAATTAACTATCTATTAACCCTAACCCTAGCCCTATCCCTAACCTTATCCCTAACCTTATTCTAACCCTAAACGTAACCCTTACCATAACCCTAACATTAACCCTTAATCTAACCCTAAATGTAACCCTTACCCTAACCCCAGCCCTAACTCTAACCTTACCCCTTACCCTAACCCTTATTCTAAACCTTAACCTAACCGTAACCTTAGCAAGCAGTTGCTTATCAACAGATAATCAGTTGTTTAGATAAGATACGTTTGTTGATTGTATGTTTGTTGGTAGTATGACCATCTGTAGAGCATCTAAATAAAGTGTGACCCTACACATTCTTGTTCATCAGTCTGTATTTCAAGGTTCATTTAATGATTTACTAAGTGAAGTGAGGTTACGATACTGTTATTTCATGGTGTATATATGGCACAGCATGATAAAATGTTTGTGTTTTGTGATGCTTTAAGATCTGAGTGAACGAGGTGATTTCCTAGTATTGATTACATCAAGAGCATTACAACAGCTACATTTTCGCACATTGCTTGGTTTACGTGAAAATCTAGATGATGTGTGTTGTTCTCAAATTAGGATAAATATGTATATAATGTATATAGTGGTTATCTGAATCTCAAATTAGGATTAACATGTCCATAGGGGTTATCTGAATCTCAAATTAGGATTAACATGTCCATAGGGGTTATCTGAATCTCAAATTAGGATTAATATGTCCATAGGGGTTATCTGAATCTCAAATTAGGATTAATATGTCCATAGGGGTTATCTGAATCTCAAATTAGGATAAATATGTATATAATGTATATAGTGGTTATCTGAATCTCAAATTAGGATTAACATGTCCATAGGGGTTATCTGAATCTCAAATTAGGATTAATATGTCCATAGGGGTTATCTGAATCTCAAATTAGGATAAATATGTATATAATGTATATAGTGGTTATCTGAATCTCAAATTAGGATTAACATGTCCATAGGGGTTATCTGAATCTCAAATTAGGATTAACATGTCCATAGGGGTTATCTGAATCTCAAATTAAGATTAATATGTCCATAGTGGTTATCTGAATCCCCACTGCCCACATAATCAGCATTGTGACAATATTGTTAGTACATTGTTAGCCAACCTCAATGAGGATTTAGCTAGGTTTTGACCTCAATTGCAGCCAAGGGACAGTCTCAAAAATCAACAGCTACACCTGTGCTATATGCTAATAACCCTTAATCTAATTAATTCCACATTAAAGAGGGCAATATATAAATAAATTACAGTGCTAAAATGTCATTGAGATTAATGGAAAGACCAACAGACATAGCATTTATGTAAATGTCCAATAGCAGTCTTTTGTATACCAAAGACCCCTTTAATGGATTTCACTCACCTTTATGGCTGGAAGCCACGGCACCTTTAGAATAAGGAGCCGGGTTGTGTTTGATAGGGCATTCAACAGAACATTTTGAAATACAAAATGAAAATGAGAGTTTGTTACCAGTGTAAGTAGCCCCTCCCTGTTTCAGTCCATTTTCTTCAGTTTGGTCCCTAATGAACACGACCCAGGTGGGTCGTTATGCAACCTTCTCCCAACCTTCTCCCAACCTTGTCCCTTTCTTCTTCCTCTGCCTAGCAGGAAGTGAGACTGTAAGTTAGGTGACGGAGAGCCACGCTGTTTATGGCGTTGTTTAAATTCACACTCGACTCACAGGCACGTACAATGAGGCGCGTCACCGGCGTAGCTTTAAAAAAAAGCATTTAATATAAATGATCTGGCATTGATTGTGATGGATATACTAGGCACAGACACCTTGCCTTCAAGGGCACACAGCGATGAGCCATCATTCTCCCCACAGACAGAGGGAAGAGTGAGTGAGGGCCCAGCGTCAACCCGTGTCTACAATAACACACAACACATTCCCATACATCCTAGAAAGTGGAAATATATGACCACCACAAACCATGCCATTCCTCACAAAACCCCCTCATAAATTGTTTGTATACTATGCAAGTATAAACACTTGGTAAAGTATCATCCAGCACAGTAAGAGGAAGACAGTTATAAATAGACATAGGAGAGTAATCTACCATATGTAGGATCTAAATTTGACCAGATTCTCACAGCAAGAAAACAATCCTGCAACAACAGGATATGTGAATTATTGTGTGGATTATAATTAATGGACATTTTTGGAGGGGTTTATACATTTTTAGTTAGGGCAAATCAAGTTTGACATTTTAAAGTGAAAATTACACACTTTAGAAGCCTTTTTTAAACATTTAATACACTACAAGTTTGCATTTCTTGCTGTGCAGGAAACTTCCTGCAACAACAGGGTGATCAAATTAAAATCCCACATCTGTATCATGCCCTGAGCCTGATATTCATTTAGGTGACTTTGGAATATCTTTCCAATTCTATAGTACAACAAACATCTAAGAGTCCCATAAACTAAAGTGTAAACAACTATGTCACTTTCAGTCCACTTTGGGGGTGACCTATCAACCAACATACAGTGCCTTTGGAAAGTATTCAGACCCCTTGACTTTTTACACATTTTGTTAGATTACAGCCTTATTCTAAAATGTATTAAATAAAACAATTTCCTCACCAATCTACACACAATACTCCACAGTTACAAACTGAAAACAGGTTTTTAGAAATGTTTGAAAATGTATTACAAGCAAAAAACTGAAATACCTTATTTACATAACTATTCAGACCATTTGCTATGAGACTCGAAATTGAGCTCAGGTGCATCTCGTTTCCATTGATCATCCTTGAGATGTTTTTACAACTTGATTGGAGTCCCCCTGTGGTAAATTAAATTGATTGGACATGATTTGGAAAAACACACACCTGTCTATATAAGGTCCCACAGTTGACAGGGCATGTCAGAGCAAAAACCAAGCCATGAGGTCGAAGGAATTGTCCGTAGAGACTCTCAGATCTGGGGAAGGGTACCAAAACATTTCAGCAGCATTGAAGGTCCCCAAGAACACAGTGGCCTCCATCATTCTTAAATGGAAGACGTTTGGAACCACCAAGACTCTTCCTAGAGCTGTACGCCTGGCCAAACTGAGCAATCGGGAGAAGGGCCTTGGTCAGAGAGGTGACCAGGAACCCAATGGTCACTCTGACAGAGCTCTGTAGTTCCTCTGTGGAGATGGGAGAACCTTCCAGAAGGACAACCATCTCGGCAGCACTCCACCAATTAGGCCTTTATGGTAGAGTGGCCAGACAGAAGCTACTCCTCAGTAAAATGCACATGACAGCCTGCTTGGATTTTGCCAAACTGCACCTAAAGACTCTCAGACCATGAGAAACAAGATTATCTGGTCTGATGAAACCAAGATTGAACTCTTTGGCCTGAATGCCGATGACACGACTGGAGGAAACCTGGCACAATCCCTACAGTGAAGCATGGTGGTGGCAGCATCATGCTGTGGGGATGTTTTTCAGTGGCAGGGATTGGGAGACTAGTCAGGATCGAGGGAAAGTTGAATAGAGCAAAGTACAGAGAGATCCTTGATGAAAACCTGCTCCAGAGCCCTCAGGACCTCAGACTGGGGCGAAGGTTCGCCTTCCAACAGGACAACGACCCTAAGCACACAGCCAAGTCAACGCAGAAGTGGCTTCGGGACAAGTCTCTGAATGTCATTGGGTGGCCTAGTCAGAGTCTGGACTTGAACCCGATCCAACATCTCTGGAGAGACCTGAAAATAGCTGTTCAGCAATTATCCCCATCCAACCTGACAAAGCTTGAGAGGATCTGCAGAGAAGAATGGGAGAAACTCCCCAAATACAGGTGTGCCAAGCTTGTAGCGTCATACCCAAGAAGACTCGAGGCTGTAATCGCTGCCAAAGGTATTTCAACATACTACTGAGTAAAAGGTCTGAATTATCTATGCATCTATCTATGCATCTATTTTGTGAAGTGCACCAGTCCCTCCTGCAGCAAAGCACCACCACATCAGGATGCCGCCACCCCCGTGCTTCAAGGTTGGGATGGTGTTATTCCACCATCCCAACCTATTTCCTCCAAACATAACGATGGTCATTTTGGCCAAACAGTTCCATTTTTGTTTCATCAGACCAGAGGACATTTCTCCAAAAAGTATGATCTTTGTCATCATGTGCAATTGCAAACCGTAGTCTGGCTTTTTTATGGCTGTTTTGGAGCAGTGGCTTCTTCCTTGCTGAGCGGCCTTTCAGGTTATGTCGATATAGGACTCGTTTTACTGTGGATATAGATACGTTTGTACCGGTTTCCTCCAGCATCTTCATAAGGTCCTTTGCTGTTGTTCTGGGATTGATTTGTACTTTTCACACCAAAGTACGCTCATCTCTAGGAGACAGAATGCGTCTCCTTCCTGAGCAGCATGACAGCTGCGTGGTCCCATGGTGTTTATACTTGTGTACTATTGTTTGTACAGATGAACGTGGTACATTCAGGCATTTGGAAATTGCTCCCAAGGATGAACCAGACTTGTGGAGATCTACAATTTTTTTCTGAGGTCTTGGCTGATTTCTTTTGATTTTCCCATCAGGCAAAGAGGCACTGCGTTTGAAGGTAGGCCATGAAATACATCCACAGGTACACCCCCAATTGACTAAAATTATGTCAATTAGCCTATCAGAAGCTTCTAAAGCCATGACATCATTTTCTGGAATTTTCAAGCTGTTGAAAGGCACAGTCAACTTAGTATATGTAAACTTCTGACCCAGTGGAATTTTGATACAGTGAATTATAAGTTAAATAATCTGTCTGTAAACAATTGTTGGAAAAATTACTTGTGTCATGCACAAAGTTGATGTTCTAACCGACTTGTCAAAACTATAGTTTGTTAACAAGAAATTTGTGGAGTGGTTGAAAAACGAGTTTTAATGACTCCAACCTAAGTGTATGTAAACTTCCGTCTTCAACTGTACATACTGCTGAAGTCAAAGTTTTACTCTGAACTGTCTCGCCTCACCCTCTTTGCTGATTTTCAGTAAAGCAGACAAAGTGACCCAGCTGGAGAAACCTGCACGCAGCGTAATAAGGGCTTTGTTACAATTAATTAGATACCCTGGGAATTATTGGTTATGTTATATACTGTATCTTATTGATTGCATTGTCTTTCGTCTTTGCACATGCTCTCTCTCCCCCCCTCATCCTCTCTTTCTCTTTCTGTTAGCCAGTAACCACATGAACTGTTCTCTGAATGAAGTGTGGCTGAAGGTTGAATAGTGACAGCATGCAAAGTGCAAGCTTGTATAACTATCCTTCTATTGTTGGATCACCAGTGGTTAATAGGTCATCTTAACTTTAGGATTAGGGGTGGAGTTTACACTTTTGGGGAAAATCGTTCAAAATTTAAACGGCCTCGTACTCAATTCTTGCTCGTACAATATGCATATTATTATTAATATTGGATAGAAAACACTCTCTAGTTTCTGAAACCGTTCTAATTATTTCTCTAAGTGAAACAGAACTCTTTTTACAGCCCATTTCCTATCCGGAAGTGAGATTTCCAAAAGCGAGGTCTCTCTTCAAGAGCTTGTCTATAAAAGGGCATGTCACTTATGACTGTAGAAACACGTCATACACCTTCCCCTGGGTGTCATGCGGAAGTGAAAGCAGAAAGGACTTGATTATCTCCTTCTGGGATTGAATACAACCTCTTGGAGTGAGAGGTCCGTCATTATTTTTTTTTGGAAGGCGCGAACTTGGACCTGGAATCGCCTCCTGGAAAACCGTCGTTATAGTTGAATATAATCTCCGGCTTCGATTTTTTTTGATACATGTCACAATATCATCCTAAAGTATGTTTTTTCAATATAGTTTAATTATATTATTGAAATTTATTCGGGACTTTAGACGTGATGCGTTGGAGGAATTTTTCCAAGAAGGAGAGGTTAGCGCCGCATGGCCAGTGCGCATGCTATTTCAAGAGGGAAATAGTTCGTTCTGGATCCAAATAAAGACGGTTCTGAACAAACGACCCCTTGTACAACATTCTGATGGAAGATCAACAAAGATAAGGACCCAATTTGGGATGCTATTTCATATATATGTCGAACTGTGCTATCGCTACGTTTGCCTTGAATCAATGCTGTTTTGTGATAGCTATTGTAGTAAGCTAATATAACGATATATTGTGTTTTCGCTGTAAAACACTTAGAAAATCGGAAATATTGGCTATATTCACAAGATCTTTGTCTTTCATTTGCTATCCACCATATATTTTTCTGAAATGTTTTATGATGTGTAATTAGGTAGTTGACGTTGGTGTCTATTTACTCTGGCTACTCCCGTGCTATTTCTGACTGTAGCTATGATGGTAGCTATGATGGTAGCAGTAATGTAAAACTGATTTATAGCTCAAATATGCACATTTTTTGAACAAAACATAGATTTATTGTGTAACATGTTATAGGACTGTCATCTGAGGGAGTTGTTTCTAGGTTAGTTAGGTTGGTTCTAGGTTAGTTAGGTTGGCTTTGTGCATGCTACCTGCATGCTACCGGTGCTGTGAAAAATGTCTGTCCTCTTTTGTATTTGGTGGTGAGCTAACATAAATATACGTGGTGTTTTTGCTGTAATACATTTAAAAAATCGGACATGTTGACTGAATTCACAAGATGTGTATCTTTCATTTGCTGTATTGGACTTGTTAATGTGTGAAAGTTAAATATTTCTCAAAAATATTTTTTGAATTTCGCGCTCTGCCTTTTCAGTGGAATGTGGGAGGAGTTCCGCTAGCGGAACACCCATCCTAAACAGGTTAACACAATGACTGGAGAGGACAACGAGGAGCGACTGAGGAGAGAGGTACTCTGAGGTTATCTTAACACAATGACTGGAGAGGACAACGAGGAGCGACTGAGGAGAGAGGTACTCTGAGGTTATCTTAACACAATGACTGGAGAGGACAACGAGGAGCGACTGAGGAGAGAGGTACTCTGAGGTTATCTTAACACAATGACTGGAGAGGACAACGAGGAGCGACTGAGGAGAGAGGTACTCTGAGGTTATCTTAACACAATGACTGGAGAGGACAACGAGGAGCGACTGAGGAGAGAGGTACTCTGGGGTTATCTTAACACAATGACTGGAGAGGGCAACGAGGAGCGACTGAGGAGAGAGGTACTCTGGGGTTATCTTAACACAATGACTGGAGAGGGCAACGAGGGGCGACTGAGGAGAGAGGTACTCTGGTGTGGATGTCCTCTTTCCCAGCTTCTGAATACACAAGCTGTCAGTTTAAATCTCTCTCGCTTTAATTTATCAGTGTTTTATCACAGCACAAGACAATAACGAGTTTGTATTCGACCATAGATTACTCTGAGAGGTGGGTCTGTACTACTCTGAGAGGTGGGTCTGTATTACTCTGAGAGATGGGTCTGTATTACTCTGAGAGGTGGGTCTGTATTACTCTGAGAGGTGGGTCTGTATTACTCTGAGAGATGGGTCTGTACTACTCTGAGAGGTGGGTCTGTACTACTCTGAGAGATGGGTCTGTATTACTCTGAGAGGTGGGTCTGTATTACTCTGAGCGATGGGTCTGTACTACACAGAGAGATGGGTCTGTATTACTCTGAGAGATGGGTCTGTATTACTCTGAGAGGTGGGTCTGTACTACACAGAGAGATGGGTCTGTATTACTCTGAGAGATGGGTTTGCATTACTCTGAGAGGTGGGTTTGTATTACTCTGAGAGGTGGGTCTGTATTACTCTGAGAGGTGGGTTTGCATTACTCTGAGAGGTGGGTTTGCATTACTCTGAGAGGTGGGTCTGTATTACTCTGAGAGGTGGGTTTGCATTACTCTGAGAGGTGGGTCTGTATTACTCTGAGAGGTGGGTTTGCATTACTCTGAGAGGTGGGTTTGTATTACTCTGAGAGGTGGGTCTGTATTACTCTGAGAGGTGGGTTTGCATTACTCTGAGAGGTGGGTTTGTATTACTCTGAGAGGTGGGTCTGTATTACTCTGAGAGGTGGGTTTGCATTACTCTGAGAGGTGGGTTTGTATTACTCTGAGAGATGGGTTTGCATTACTCTGAGAGGTGGGTTTGTATTACTCTGAGAGGTGGGTCTGTATTACTCTGAGAGGTGGGTTTGCATTACTCTGAGAGGTGGGTCTGTATTACTCTGAGAGGTGGGTCTGTATTACTCTGAGAGGTGGGTTTGCATTACTCTGAGAGGTGGGTTTGTATTACTCTGAGAGGTGGGTTTGCATTACTCTGAGAGGTGGGTTTGTATTACTCTGAGAGGTGGGTCTGTATTACTCTGAGAGGTGGGTCTGTACTACTCTGAGAGGTGGGTCTGTATTACTCTGAGAGGTGGGTTTGCATTACTCTGAGAGGTGGGTTTGTATTACTCTGAGAGGTGGGTTTGTATTACTCTGAGAGGTGGGTCTGTACTACTCTGAGAGGTGGGTCTGTATTACTCTGAGAGGTGGGTTTGCATTACTCTGAGAGATGGGTCTGTACTACTCTGAGAGGTGGGTCTGTACTACTCTGAGAGGTGGGTCTGTATTACTCTGAGAGATGGGTCTGTACTACTCTGAGAGATGGGTCTGTACTACTCTGAGAGATGGGTCTGTACTACTCTGAGAGGTGGGTCTGTATTACTCTGAGAGGTGGGTGTAACGGTCATTAGGGATTGGACCAAAGCGCAGCGTGGAATGTGGACATAATGATGTTTATTAAAGTAAAGACGAAACACGAAAACACTTCAACAAACTACAAAACAAATAAACGATGTAGACAGACCTGGACTTGAGAACTTACAATATACGAAGAACGCACGAACAGGAACAGACTACATACACGAACGACAACGAAACAGTCCCGTGTGGTGCGACATACACAGATACGGAAGACAATCACCCACAAACAAACAGTGTGAACAGCCTACCTTTATATGGTTCTCAATCAGAGGAAACGTCAAACACCTGTCCCTGATTGAGAACCATATAAGGCTAATACCAATGAACCTAAACATAGAAACACATAACATAGAATGCCCACCCCAACTCACGCCCTGACCAACTAAACACATACAAAAACAACAGAAAACAGGTCAGGAACGTGACAGAACCCCCCCCCTCAAGGTGCGAACTCCGGGCGCACCCCTAAAACTCAAGGGGAGGGTCTGGGTGGGCATCTGTCCGCGGTGGCGGCTCCGGCGCAGGACGAGGACACCACTCCACCATTGTCTTTGTCCCCCTCCTTAGCGTCCCTTGAGTGGCGACCCTCGCCCCCGACCATGGCCCATGAACCTTCACCAAGGCCCCTCCTAAATATAGACAACTCAGGACAGAGAGGTAGCTCAGGACAGAGAGGTAGCTCAGGACAGAGAGGTAGCTCAGGACAGAGAGGTAGCTCAGGACAGAGAGGTAGCTCAGGACAGAGGGGTAGCTCAGGACAGAGAGGCAGCTCCGGACTGAGTGGCAGCTCCGGACTGAGTGGCAGCTCCGGACTATAGGGCAGCTCATGACTGTAGGGCAGCTCATGACTGTAGGGCAGCTTATGACTGTAGGGCAGCTCATGACTGTAGGGCAGCTCATGACTGTAGGGCAGCTCATGACTGTAGGGCAGCTCATGACTGGAAGGCAGCTCATGACTGAAGGGCAGCTCATGACTGAAGGGCAGCTCATGACTGTAGGGCAGCTCATGACTGTAGGGCAGCTCATGACTGTAGGGCAGCTCATGACTGAAGGGCAGCTCATGACTGAAGGGCAGCTCATGACTGGAAGACAGCTCATGACTGAAGGGCAGCTCATGACTGGAGGGCAGCTCATGACTGGAGGGCAGCTCATGACTGGAGGGCAGCTCATGACTGAAGGACAGCACCGGACTGGCTGGCGGATCCTGGCTGGCTGGCTCTGGCGGATCCTGGCTGGCTGGCTCTGGCGGATCCTGGCTGGCTGGCTCTGGCGGATCCTGGCTGGCCGGCTCTGGCGGATCCTGGCTGGCTGGCGGCTCTGGCGGATCCTGGCTGGCTGGAGGCTCAGGCGGATCCTGGCTGGCTGGCGGCTCTGGCGGATCCTGGCTGGCTGGCGGCTCTGGCGGATCCTGGCTGGCTGGCGGCTCTGGCGGATCCTGGCTGGCTGGCGGCTCTGGCGGATCCTGGCTGGCTGGCGGCTCTTGCTGCTCATGGCTGGCTGGTGGCTCTGGCTGCTCATGGCTGGCGGAAGGCTCTGGCTGTTCCTGTCTGGCGGAAGGCTCTGGCTGCTCCTGTCTGGCGGAAGGCTCTGGCTGCTCCTGTCTGGCGGAAGGCTCTGGCTGCTCCTGTCTGGCGGAAGGCTCTCGCTGCTCCTGTCTGGCGGAAGGCTCTGGCTGCTCCTGTCTGGCGGAAGGCTCTGGCTGCTCCTGTCTGGCGGACGGCTCTAGCGGCTCCTGTCTGGCGGACGGCTCTAGCGGCTCCTGTCTGGCGGACGGCTCTAGCGGCTCCTGTCTGGCGGACGGCTCTAGCGGCTCCTGTCTGGCGGACGGCTCTAGCGGCTCCTGTCTGGCGGACGGCTCTAGCGGCTCCTGTCTGGCGGACGGCTCTAGCGGCTCCTGTCTGGCAGATGGCTCTGAAGACTCATGACAGACGGGCGACTTTGAAGGCTCAGTACAGACGGACGGCTTTGCAGGCTCAGTACAGACGGGCGGCTTTGACGACGTTGGGCAGACGGGCAGTTCAGGCGCCGTTGGGCAGACGGGCAGTTCAGGCGGCGTTGGGCAGACAGGCAGTTCAGGCGCCGTTGGGCAGACGGGCAGTTCAAGCGCCGTTGGGCAGACGGGCAGTTCAGACGGCGTTGGGCAGACGGGCAGTTCAGGCGCCGTTGGGCAGACGGGCAGTTCAGGCGCCGCTGGGCAGACGGGCAGTTCAGGCGCCGCTGGGCAGACGGGCAGTTCAGGCGCCGCTGGGCAGACGGCAGACTCTGGCCGGCTGAGGCGCACTGTAGGGCTAGTGCGTGGTGCCGGAACTGGAGGTACCGGGCTAAGAACACGCACCTTCAGGCTAGTGCGAGGAGCAGTAACAGGACGCACAGGACTCTGGAGACGCACAGGAGGCT
This sequence comes from Salvelinus namaycush, assembly GCF_016432855.1. NCBI lineage: Eukaryota > Metazoa > Chordata > Actinopteri > Salmoniformes > Salmonidae > Salvelinus > Salvelinus namaycush. The sequence goes on along the minus strand of NC_052321.1, from coordinate 10,435,416 downwards.
TGGTGCGTGGTGTAGGCACTGTCTTAACCAGACGGCTAGCACGCACCTCAGGACGAGTATGAAGAGCTGTTCCCGGTGACATCAACTCACCAACACGTTCATTCGGACGGATGTCGTGCCTCATGCACCAAACCAGTACATCCCTCATAACTCTCTCCTCCAATTTCCCCATTAACTCCTTCACTGTCTCTGCGTCACTCACCTCCAATTCCGCCCTCACCGGCTCCTTACGGTAAGCAGGAGGAGTTAGCTCAAGTCTCCTGACTGACCCAACTACACTCCCCGAGAGCCCCCCCCCCCCCCCCCCCCCCAAGAAATGTTTGGGTTTGACTCGCGGGCTTCCAGCCTTGTTTCCGTGCTGCCTCCTCATATCGCCGCCTCTCAGCTTTAGCTGCCTCCAGCTCTTCTTTGGGACGGCGATATTCTCCTGGCTGTGCCCATGGACCTTTTCCGTACAATATTTCCTCCCATGTCCATGAATCCTGCGATCGCTGTTGCTTACTCCCACGCCGCTTGGTCCTTTGTTGGTGGGTGATTCTGTAACGGTCATTCTCCTCCTCTTCGTCTGAAGAGGAGGAGTAGGGATTGGACCAAAGCGCAGCGTGGAATGTGGACATAATGATGTTTATTAAAGTAAAGACGAAACACGAAAACACTTCAACAAACTACAAAACAAATAAACGATGTAGACAGACCTGGACTTGAGAACTTACAATATACGAAGAACGCACGAACAGGAACAGACTACATACACGAACGACAACGAAACAGTCCCGTGTGGTGCGACATACACAGACACGGAAGACAATCACCCACAAACAAACAGTGTGAACAGCCTACCTTTATATGGTTCTCAATCAGAGGAAACGTCAAACACCTGTCCCTGATTGAGAACCATATAAGGCTAATACCAATGAACCTAAACATAGAAACACATAACATAGAATGCCCACCCCAACTCACGCCCTGACCAACTAAACACATACAAAAACAACAGAAAACAGGTCAGGAACGTGACAGAACCCCCCCCCTCAAGGTGCGAACTCCGGGCGCACCCCTAAAACTCAAGGGGAGGGTCTGGGTGGGCATCTGTCCGCGGTGGCGGCTCCGGCGCAGGACGAGGACACCACTCCACCATTGTCTTTGTCCCCCTCCTTAGCGTCCCTTGAGTGGCGACCCTCGCCCCCGACCATGGCCCATGAACCTTCACCAAGGCCCCTCCTAAATATAGACAACTCAGGACAGAGAGGTAGCTCAGGACAGAGAGGTAGCTCAGGACAGAGAGGTAGCTCAGGACAGAGAGGTAGCTCAGGACAGAGAGGTAGCTCAGGACAGAGGGGTAGCTCAGGACAGAGAGGCAGCTCCGGACTGAGTGGCAGCTCCGGACTGAGTGGCAGCTCCGGACTATAGGGCAGCTCATGACTGTAGGGCAGCTCATGACTGTAGGGCAGCTTATGACTGTAGGGCAGCTCATGACTGTAGGGCAGCTCATGACTGTAGGGCAGCTCATGACTGTAGGGCAGCTCATGACTGGAAGGCAGCTCATGACTGAAGGGCAGCTCATGACTGAAGGGCAGCTCATGACTGTAGGGCAGCTCATGACTGTAGGGCAGCTCATGACTGTAGGGCAGCTCATGACTGAAGGGCAGCTCATGACTGAAGGGCAGCTCATGACTGGAAGACAGCTCATGACTGAAGGGCAGCTCATGACTGGAGGGCAGCTCATGACTGGAGGGCAGCTCATGACTGGAGGGCAGCTCATGACTGGAGGGCAGCTCATGACTGAAGGACAGCACCGGACTGGCTGGCGGATCCTGGCTGGCTGGCTCTGGCGGATCCTGGCTGGCTGGCTCTGGCGGATCCTGGCTGGCTGGCTCTGGCGGATCCTGGCTGGCCGGCTCTGGCGGATTCTGGCTGGCTGGCGGCTCTGGCGGATCCTGGCTGGCTGGAGGCTCAGGCGGATCCTGGCTGGCTGGCGGCTCTGGCGGATCCTGGCTGGCTGGCGGCTCTGGCGGATCCTGGCTGGCTGGCGGCTCTGGCGGATCCTGGCTGGCTGGCGGCTCTGGCGGATCCTGGCTGGCTGGCGGCTCTTGCTGCTCATGGCTGGCTGGTGGCTCTGGCTGCTCATGGCTGGCGGAAGGCTCTGGCTGTTCCTGTCTGGCGGAAGGCTCTGGCTGCTCCTGTCTGGCGGAAGGCTCTGGCTGCTCCTGTCTGGCGGACGGCTCTAGCGGCTCCTGTCTGGCGGACGGCTCTAGCGGCTCCTGTCTGGCGGACGGCTCTAGCGGCTCCTGTCTGGCAGATGGCTCTGAAGACTCATGACAGACGGGCGACTTTGAAGGCTCAGTACAGACGGACGGCTTTGCAGGCTCAGTACAGACGGGCGGCTTTGACGACGTTGGGCAGACGGGCAGTTCAGGCGCCGTTGGGCAGACGGGCAGTTCAGGCGGCGTTGGGCAGACAGGCAGTTCAGGCGCCGTTGGGCAGACGGGCAGTTCAAGCGCCGTTGGGCAGACGGGCAGTTCAGACGGCGTTGGGCAGACGGGCAGTTCAGGCGCCGTTGGGCAGACGGGCAGTTCAGGCGCCGCTGGGCAGACGGGCAGTTCAGGCGCCGCTGGGCAGACGGGCAGTTCAGGCGCCGCTGGGCAGACGGCAGACTCTGGCCGGCTGAGGCGCACTGTAGGGCTAGTGCGTGGTGCCGGAACTGGAGGTACCGGGCTAAGAACACGCACCTTCAGGCTAGTGCGAGGAGCAGTAACAGGACGCACAGGACTCTGGAGACGCACAGGAGGCTTGGTGCGTGGTGTAGGCACTGTCTTAACCAGACGGCTAGCACGCACCTCAGGACGAGTATGAAGAGCTGTTCCCGGTGACATCAACTCACCAACACGTTCATTCGGACGGATGTCGTGCCTCATGCACCAAACCAGTACATCCCTCATAACTCTCTCCTCCAATTTCCCCATTAACTCCTTCACTGTCTCTGCGTCACTCACCTCCAATTCCGCCCTCACCGGCTCCTTACGGTAAGCAGGAGGAGTTAGCTCAAGTCTCCTGACTGACCCAACTACACCCCCCGAGAGCCCCCCCCCCCCCCCAAGAAATGTTTGGGTTTGACTCGCGGGCTTCCAGCCTTGTTTCCGTGCTGCCTCCTCATATCGCCGCCTCTCAGCTTTAGCTGCCTCCAGCTCTTCTTTGGGACGGCGATATTCTCCTGGCTGTGCCCATGGACCTTTTCCGTACAATATTTCCTCCCATGTCCATGAATCCTGCGATCGCTGTTGCTTACTCCCACGCCGCTTGGTCCTTTGTTGGTGGGTGATTCTGTAACGGTCATTCTCCTCCTCTTCGTCTGAAGAGGAGGAGTAGGGATTGGACCAAAGCGCAGCGTGGAATGTGGACATAATGATGTTTATTAAAGTAAAGACGAAACACGAAAACACTTCAACAAACTACAAAACAAATAAACGATGTAGACAGACCTGGACTTGAGAACTTACAATATACGAAGAACGCACGAACAGGAACAGACTACATACACGAACGACAACGAAACAGTCCCGTGTGGTGCGACATACACAGACACGGAAGACAATCACCCACAAACAAACAGTGTGAACAGCCTACCTTTATATGGTTCTCAATCAGAGGAAACGTCAAACACCTGTCCCTGATTGAGAACCATATAAGGCTAATACCAATGAACCTAAACATAGAAACACATAACATAGAATGCCCACCCCAACTCACGCCCTGACCAACTAAACACATACAAAAACAACAGAAAACAGGTCAGGAACGTGACAGTGGGTCTGTATTACTCTGAGAGATGGGTCTGTATTACTCTGAGAGGTGGGTCTGTATTACTCTGAGAGGTGGGTCTGTATTACTCTGAGAGGTGGGTCTGTACTACTCTGAGAGATGGGTCTATATTACTCTGAGAGATGGGTCTGTATTACTCTGAGAGGTGGGTCTGTATTAACCTGAGAGGTGGGTCTGTATTACTCTGAGAGGTGGGTCTGTACTACTCTGAGAGATGGGTCTGTACTACTCTGAGAGGTGGGTCTGTTTTACTCTGAGAGGTGGGTATGTATTACTCTGAGAGATGGGTCTGTATTACTCTGAGAGGTGGGTCTGTATTACTCTGAGAGATGGGTCTGTATTACTCTGAGAGGTGGGTCTGTATTACTCTGAGAGATGGGCCTGCATTACTCTGAGAGAAGGGTCCGTACTACTCTGAGAGAAGGGTCTATATTACTCTGAGAGGTTGGTCTGTACTACTCTGAGAGGTGGGTCTGTATTACACTGAGAGATGGTCTGTACTACTCTGAGAGGTGGGTCTATACTACTCTGAGAAGTGGGTCTTTACTACTCATACCGAATTAGGGGCAGAGTTATAGAGTATGACTAGCATGTGATGTGAGCCCATCCATGGATTTACTTGTTTGAGTTATTGGCATTTTTTTTTAGGTTGAGGCACAACCTTTTGTGTTTCAGGAATGTTTGTTGATAGTGACATAACTAATAATGTCAGCTTAAGTGGCATACACAGTGTCATGCCCTGACCATAGAGAGCCTTTTTATTCTCTATTTTGGTTAGGTCGGGGTGTGACTAGGGTGGGTGATCTAGTGCATTTATTTCTATGTTGGCCTGTTATGTTTCCCAATCAGAGGCAGCTGTTTATCGTTGTCTCTGATTGAGGATCATATTTAAGCAGCCATTTCACTACTGTGTTTTGTGGGATCTTGTTTTTGTGTAGTTGCCTGGGAGCATTGCATTTGCTGCACGTTTCGTTTGCTGTTTATTGTTTTTGTGAGTTTCATTTAATAAACATGTGGAACTCTACGTACGCTGCGCCTTGGTCCGAGTATGATTACCACGACGAGCGTGACACACAGAGTGTACAAAACATTAGGATCATCTTCCTATTATTGATTTGCACCCCATTTTGCCCTCAGAACAGCCTCAATTCATTGGGGCTTGGACAAAAAGGTGTTGATAACATTCCACAGGGCTGCTGGCCAATGTTGACTCCAATGCTTCCCATGGTTGTGTCAAGTTGGCTGGATGTCCTTTGAGTGATGGACCATTCTTGATACACATGAACGTGAAAAACTCAGCAGCGTTTCAGTTCTTTAACCTGTCTCCTCCCTTTAATCTACACTGATTGAAGGTGACATCAATAAGGGATCGTAGCTTTCACCTGGACAGTCTGTCATGGAAAGAGCAGGTGTTTTTTGCACTCAGTGGTTAAATAGAAATATTTTGACATATTCTGAGAGAATGTTGTTGAATTTACATGACTTGTTATTGAGTTGTTTTAAGGTGCAAAAAGCTTTCCACTTTACATTGATAGCACCTGAGATAAAAAAAAATATATATATATATATATTGTAGACGAATATTGAAGACATCAAAACTATGAAATAACACATATGGAAACGTAGTAACCAAAAAAGTGTTAAACAAATCAAAATATATTTTATGTTTGAGATTCTTCCCCCTTTGCCTTGATGACAGCTTTAAACACTCTTGGCATTCTTTCAACTAGCTTCATTAGGTAATCACCTGGAATGCATTTAAATTAACAAGCGTGCCTTGTTAAAAGTTCATTTGTGGAATTATTTCCTTCTTAATGTGTTTGAGCCAATCAGGTGTGTTGTGACAAGGTAGGGGTGGTATACAGAAGATAGCCTTATTAGGTAAAAGACCAAGTTCATATTATGGGAAGAACAGCTCAAATAAGCAAAGAGAATCGACAGACCATGATTACTTTAAGGTATGGAGGTCAGTCAATCTGGAAAATGTCAAGAACTTCGAAAGTTTCTTTTAGTGCAGTCGCAAAAACCATCAAGCGATATGATGAAACTGGCTCTCATGAGGGCCGCCAAAGGAAAGGAAGACTCAGAGTTACCTCTGCTGCAGAGGACAAGTTCATTAAAGTTACCAGCCTCAGAAATTGCAGCCCAAATAAATGCCTCACAGAGTTCAAGTAACAGACACATCTCAACGTCAACTGTTCAGAGGAGACTGCCTGAATCAGGCCTTCATGGTTGAATTGCTGCAAAGAAACCACTACTAAAGGACACCAATAATAAGAAGAGACTTGCTTGGGTCAAGAACTTGAGCAATGGACATTAGACTGGTGGAAATCTGTCCTTTGGTTTGATGAGTTCAAATTTGCGATTTTCGGCTCCAACTGACGTGTCTTCGTGAGACACAGAGTAGGTGAAAGGAGGATTTTCGCATTAGTGGTTCCCACCGTGAAACATGGAGGAGGAGGTGTGATGGTGTGGGGGTGCTTTACAGGTGACACTGTCTGTGATTTACTTAGAATTCAAGTAACACTTAACCAGCATGGCTACCACAGCATTCTGGAGCGATATGCCATCCCATTTGGTTTGCGCTTAGTGGGAATATCATTTGTTTTTCAACAGGACAATGACCCAACACACATCCAGGCTGTGTAAGGGCTATTTAACCAAGAAGGATAGTGATGGAGTGCTGCATCAGATGACCTCCACAATCACCCGACATCAACCTAATTGAGATGGTTTGGGATGAGTTGGATTGCAGAGTGAATTAAAAGCAGCCAACAAGAGCTCAGCATATGTGGGAACTCCTTCAAGACTGTTGGAAAAGAATTCCAGGTGAAGCTGGTTGAGAGAATGCTAAGAGTGTGCAAAGTTGTCATCAAGGCAAAGGGTGGCCCGAGAATGGTCCAACAAACATAAAACATCCAGTCAGTGGCAGTCCTGTGGGCGAAAACAACTTGTTGATGAGAGAGGTCGAAGGAGAATGGCAAGGAATCGTGCAAGTTAACAAGTGGGCCACAAACAGGCAAATAACGGCACAGTATAAAACATCACCTGATCCAACAAATCCCGGTTCCTGCTGGGTCATGATGATGGCAGAGTCAGGATTTAACATTAGCAGCATGAGTCCATGGAACCATCCTGCCTAGTGTAAACGGTACAGGGTGGTGGCGGTGGTGTACCGCCGTCCAATTGGTGTACCGCCATCCAATTGGCAGCAACTTTGTGATGCCATCGCGTCAGCATGGACCAACATCCCTGTGGAATGTTTCCGACTTGTAGAATCCATACCCTGAAGAATTCAAGCTGTTTTGGAGGCAAAGGGGGGTCAGACCCGGTACTGGTGAGTGTATGTACTACCTATTAACCTACACCATTATGACAAGTGGCTAAGTGACACTAAAAACACTCTTGCATAATATAACAATTACCGCGAATAGGCAATGAACAGTTCTCCGTACGCATATTCAGAGATGGCGAGAGAAAGTTACAATGATATCAAAACAATGGGAATGAAGCTATGAATATTAATGGGGAAACATGGGGCTTTTGTGTCTGAATTGCTGTTGTATGCTTATGATGAATGAGCACCCCTATTCTGTGTCAGGGTCCTTTGACCGACAAATAGTCTGCTAACGACAATGCCTGAAACATATGGTAATGGTCCCTTGCAATGTATTACTTTCATTGACACTTGAAACTCGTTGTAAAAGGCTGCCCCCTTACTTTTCTAATGAAAACTATACAGCCATCATCCTATTTAGTGTCTACTTTATTTCATTTAAGTTGATTGAGCATCTGATTACCATTGAATACACCGGTAGAGATATCTAAGCATCACAAGGCTACATGTATTACAGAAAGTGCTTTTTCTGCCTTAGCATCTTGTGGACGTGTTTACAGAAAATTCTACTCACCTCAAGGACACTGAATGTCTACTCAAGGACACTGCTGTCGCCTGTTCATGGTTTGTAGAGGACATTACTTCCAGACATGCTGGGGGCTGACAAATCACAGAAGCAGAGAATATGGAAATGGAGAAAATAGTGTGGTTTGTAACCTTCTAGCCAAGTATTTGTGGCAGGTGAATTATGCTTGCAAAATGTATTTGCACTACCTTTTCTACAGCCACCCCTGGAGATCAACAAACTACCTTCACTGCTATTGTGACCAGGAGAGTCTAGCCTGTCTGAAGCTGATGCATTCAGTTTGCCTTCAAACATCGACTGCAGGTTGCTTTAGGGCGGGGTTGATAACATATATCCTATATATTTTACACCATAAGGTCTTTCCTATTCCCATTTGCATCCTCTCCTCCAGCCCCAACCCCTCCTCCATCGAAACATCCCCTATCAGCACCCTCGGTCTCTTGGTTGCTCCCTGGGGAGACCCTGTCCAGCATCCCAGGCTCCTAATAGCGGGTTGAAATGTAGAGTAGATTTCCTTGTGTTAATCCCATCCATCCCTGTAGCTGTGGCCCGTGACAGATACAAAGAGTCAGCCTGGTGGTAAATTCAGGCCCCTGAATTTACCGGGGGTCAGAAGGGAGACTCTGCCTAAGCAGGGCCATCATGTGAGGCCAGACAGCCTGCATGGCAGATGAATGCACTGAGGGTCAGGAGGATAGGGCGTGGGCTAGAAGCCTGCGATGGAATCCACTACTAATGGGACTCTACCTAGAATTACAGAGAAGTGTCTTACTGGCTAGATTTCTGTCAATACTAAGACAAAGTTGAGTTGGTGTTTGATTGTGTTTCACTGGCTATTTTTATCTAGTGATTCTTCATCATGTTTTGTATAGGAATCTACTAACTGTGTGTATGCGTGCGTGCGTGCGTGCGTGCAAGAGATCTGATTTAGGCAATGTCTACAGCTGTTTTGGGGGAATTATTCTATATATTGTGACGTTCACTCCCATCCCTGCAGGAAGCAGTGCACTTAATTGACGATTGAAGTCTGATTCAATAATTAATATTGATAATCATCATCTAACCAAATAAGTTCCTATCTCAGACTGTGTTGAGGGTAATTTGACATGTTTTATGTGCTTATCATTCTGATTAAGATCATGTCTAATAGGTGGTGTGGTTCAGCCTGGATTCGAACCAAGGACTGTAGTGTCGCCTCTTGCACTGAGATGCAGTGCCTTAGACCGCTGCACCACTCGGGAGCCCCGAGTGTTTATGCTCCAATACAGTATATCAACCAAACACACTGTTGTCCAGGAACACATTGTTTGTACTTGAATAGGTCAAATCAGCTTTTAGCTGCTATGTTTGCAAAATAAAACTAAAACTATAATATGTGATGTTCATGTGTTATCACTGTGTTGTGCATGTCAATAAAGCCCCTAATTACAGTATGTTTATCAAAACATACTTACAATTACATCAACTAAACAGAATTTGGAACAACATAAAAAACAACATTATATTACAGCTCACCACTCAGGAAAATCTTCCTTCATCAGAGTCACACTTGCATTAGGCCACCAACACGTTGTGACACCTGAAGCCCAACTCAGAGCCACATCAAAAGGTGAGACATTAACACACCGTGCAAAGACATCCCTAGAACCCTGGAGTGTACAGCAAACGAGGGGAGCCATACAGCTCAGGCAGCAATCATTTATTTCTGCTCCAAGAGGAGATTATGAATTCAGTTTCAGCAAGATGTAGAGATTAACTCACTCAGTACAGTGTCCATATCATGTGATGCTGTCCTAAAATGGACACCGTACACCACTCTGGTGGATTTCAAGCTGGAATACTTAATGGTGAATCTGCCATGTCTGTTTGGGATATTACAACAACAAAGAAGTTACTGGCAACAACAAACACTGTTTGTTTGACGTCACTGCACATGCGATAGAACAGCAGAATATGTACTGCAATTCTTTGTAACATTGCTCGACGTATCTATCCTCTTTTTCGACAATAAAACAATAACAAAGGTGCTGGGCTGACAGTGGCACTGTTTCCCCTAATGCGGAACTCAGCTTTAACATCTGATGACAATACAACAGAACATATTAACAGCAATGACATTTACTCTCATGAGTGGCCAAAAATATCTAAAAGCTACGACACTACTAAGCCATGCCTCAGTCTTCTGATCTGACCTGCTGGGTCATATCTTAATAACCCAGCATCAACAGCCCAATCTGGCTCTTTTTAAAGAAAATAACCCGACTAAGTGACCCAATGCTTGCAACCAGTAGTGGAAAAAGTACCCAATTGTCATTCTTGAGTAAAAGTAAAGATATCTTTAAAGAAAATGACTGAAGTAAAAGCGAAAGTCACCCAGTAAAATACTACTTGAGTAAAAGTCTAAAAGTTTTTGGTTATAAATATACTTAAGTATTAAAAGTAAATGTAATTGCTGAAATATACTTTTATATAATTTTTTAAAATAGCAAAACAGACGGCACAATTTTTTATTTTATTTTATTTACGGCTAGTCAAGTGAACACTCCAACACTCAGATGTATTTTACAAACAAAGCATTTGTGTTTAGTGAGTCCACCAGGTCAGATGCAGTAAGGATGACCAGGGATTTTCTCTTGATAAGTTCGTGATTAGGACAATTTTCCTGACCTGCTAAGCATTCCAAATGTAACAAGTACTTCTGGGTGTCAGGAAAAATGTAGAGTAAAAAGTACATTATTTTCTTTAGGAATGTAGTGGAGTAAAAGTATAATATAAATAGTAAAGTACAGATACCCTAAAACACGACTTAAGTAGTACTTTAAATTGTTTAAGTACTTTACACCACTGCCTGCAACCCAGCAGTTGGGTCATCCAAACAACCCAACATACCAAGGGTTAGGTTGAAGATACTCTAGCTAGCTAGTGACCTAAGCCAACACCTAATAATGATCCTCATAAACGTCATTACCATCATGAGAAACATTTCAGATTAAAGCAGGAGGCTACAGTCAGGCTTGACAGACAATTTTGTGTATTCAAAATTGTTAATAAAATAGTACTCATATGGGAATGGGTCATTTCTTCCATGTAGCTATCTATCCCATACGGGCATCACCGAAAACCACATATTTGGAATTTAGCAGCGCAACAAATCCAAAGGATGCTCTGCACTCGTCAGCAAAACAGTTCCTCCATGAACCATTTACCATACTGAAACATTAAAGGTTCCTCCATGAACCATTTACTATACTGAAACATTAAAGGTTCCTCCATGAACCATTTACTATACTGAAACATTAAAGGTTCCTCCAAGAACCATTTACTATACTGAAATATTAAAGGTTCCTCCAAGAACCATTTACTATACTGAAACATTAAAGGTTCCTCCATGAACCATTTACTATACTGAAACATTAAAGGTTCCTCCATGAACCATTTACTATACTGAAACATTAAAGGTTCCTCCAAGAACCATTTACTATACTGAAACATTAAAGGTTCCTCCATGAACCATTTACTATACTGAAACATTAAAGGTTCCTCCATGAACCATTTACTATACTGAAACATTAAAGGTTCCTCCAAGAACCATTTACTATACTGAAACATTAAAGGTTCCTCCAAGAACCATTTACTATACTGAAACATTAAAGGTTCCTCCATGAACCATTTACTATACTGAAACATTAAAGGTTCCTCCAAGAACCCCTCAACTAACCAAAGGTGTTAAATATGAACCTACTGACTGCAATGATTCCTTGAGAATCTCTATGATTCCTTGAGAATCTCTAGGGTTCCTCAAGTCACCACTAATTCTGAGAGTATACCCTGATGTGTCTTTTTCCACTCCAGTGTCATATCTTATATCCACGTCACAACAATGTTTAGAGTGCTTTCTCATCCAAGCTTTTAAACCTAAAATTATTGCTGAGTTAAATATTCTGTTCCTAATGTGCTGAAATAATGCTGAATTATAGATGGGTGATTTTATTTGTGTGAGTAAATCTTGGAGCTTAATTGTTGTTAAACGTGTTTTCTATGCATAGCTTACAGAGCTTACAACGAGAGCTGAATAGCACTTATAATAAAAGCAACGTTGTTGCATTAAATACAATTACTGTTAATTTGAGCAACAGTGAAAAAAATAATTGATGAACGGAAATTACAATTTTCCAAAGTGAAATGGGTAATTATTAACCAAACAATGCCGCAAAAATCATTCAAGCATTCACATACAATACATTTTTTAGGGTTGGGATGTGGAATTGGAGACAAGTGGGAGTGGAGTTGCTGGACGGGGATAGAATGACGGTCAAAAATAAAAGTAAAAGAATTAAGTCAAAATAAAAGCAAACAAAAAGTATGTTTGAATGACACTGAGGGGCAACATTGTTACATCTAATGCTTGTTTGTCTGAGGCTGATGCCAAGCAGGTGTTTGTACACGTGCATATACACACACTCTCATTCAAATGCATACACGTGTACATACATGGACACGCACACACACGTGTAAATAGTTCCACACATGCACTCGAACATATCCTGTTGTCCTTGATGTCTTTTGTTTTTGCATTGTTGTTTTCTGATGTTTTTCTATTTTTCTCTTTTGTTTGTTTTGTTGGTTGTTGGTGCATTGTGGGAAGGTGGGTCTTGGATGGTTGAGGGGTAGCTCTTGGGGAACTGTGGGGGGGATCTTGGAGGGCTGGTGGCCTGGCGGTTGGGAGCTTGGGCCGGTGGCTGATAGGTCTCTGGTTCGGGTCCCCGTTTTTGACCTTGTGGGAGGTCTGTCGACGTGCCCTTGAGCAGGACGTTGACCCTGGTTGCTGCTGTGGGTCGCTCTGGATGGGAGTCTGTTAGATGACAATGTAATGTAGATGTTTAGCGACTTCACCGCAAGTAGATTGTATGTTTTAATATTCAAAATAAAAATGAATACATTTTTGCTCAGGAGTAAGAACATGGTAGCTATACCTAAATGATCATCTACAAACATCCAGATATCACAAGATAATAGGCTCAGTAATAATTATACATTCTCCATTGACGCTAATGATAGAAAATGTCCATCATATCTGATCATTTTGATTCAAAATTGTATCTATTCCAAACAGATGGTAATATGCTGCCTACAATTAGCCAGCACATGGCCCAGATCTGGACATTTTTGTGAAATAAAATATTCCCCACTTATCTGCCAGTATTTGACATAAGTCTGGCAATGGGAACATGCACTTGGCAAAGCCTCTAATGCCAGTGGCATGCTTCCGTTTGAAACTTCTGCTCTCCCCCTATCTTGGTTGTTATGATTTTTACTCATGTTGGACAGTAAGAAGTTGAAAGCCAATTTTGATGTGAAACTTTGAAAGTCTGACTAAAATGAAAGTGGTTCACTGAGCAAGCAGTCTTATTTCATTAAAATTCAACGTTATCCTTCTCCATTCATTCACTGAAAATATACTCACTATAAATATTGAATTATATATTTTTTAAATACATAAAAATTGTATCAATGTTACTTTTCTCTGCCTCAGTAAAATTGTTCAATTTAACTTCTTGTGTAAGAAGTAACAGAAAGTGAATGTGCAAACATTTAGGACATTTAGGATATAATGTTGAAGCTTAATGGATTGAGTTTGAGAGCAGGAGTGATCAAACTCTCAGCGAGCCCACACCTGCTAACACTACAGTGTTTTCAATGGCTCCCCATGTGAGAAAGCTTGAGCCGGGTGCCATGTAGTCAACAGAGAGAAAGAGAGGAGGAGGAGGAGGAGGAAGAGAAGGAGCAGGAGGAGGAGGAGGAAGAAAAAAAGGTGGAGGAGGAAGAGGAGGAGGAAGAAGAGGTGGAAGAGGAGGAGGAGGAGGAGAAGGAGGAGGAGGCAGAATAGGAGGAGGAGAGGCCTTTCACATTGTTCCTGACAAACGACACACAACACTTATTTCAGCCTAGGGGAGGGAGCCTTTAGTTAATGATTGATCAAACAAATCTTGCCTCTGAGTCCTCTGTTCTTGTGTGTGGGGTCACAGAGCAGCTTTCTAATATGCATCCCTCACAAAACCCCAATATTTGTTTGGCTAGTGGGGGCCTGGGTAGTCGGGGAGGGGAGGGGTGGGGAGACAGGAGGGGAGAAGAGAAGCCAGAGGAGGAAAAGGGTTGTTGGGAGAGAGGGGTGGCTGTAGTGGGGGCAGTCAGATACCGCCAGGAACAGATGGAGCCTGATAAATCCTGAAAGGGAGGCATTACCTGCCCAAGTCACCAAGCAGCCACAATTATCACAGGGGTCTGGGTTCATTGTCAATTAGAGTGGCAGTTAAAGCCAGGCAACAGCTGTGGCAGATGGCAGGGATCCAGTCAGGCTGGGAGAGGCCGGGACAGGGGCCAGCCCCGAGGCTAGCCTCTCTCAGCCTAATAGAGCACAGTTGTCACTCGGTCACAGTAGATACACTGTAGCAGCCAGGAGCATGGTGATCTGATCTACAGCCACCAGAGAGGCAGAGATAGACAGAGATACAGAGAGACAGCGAGAGTACAATTTTGCACCAGTCACTCCATAGAAAGAGTGAGAGAACAGGAGTGCTCTATAGCGTTGAGATTTTGCAGTAATGAGTTTGCAGTAATGTCGCATGTCAACCCCCAACTTTTTCTTAGTAATGTGGTTTTATTAGTTATATTCATGAATGTTAAGGAGAGGAAATTATGTTTTCCATTGCTGTACATACAATAGCTACATACAGTGCTGTACATCTCTCTCTCTACATCATTTCTGTAATGCCTGACTACAATTATAATAGTTTGGAGGTGAGATCATAATAAACAGTTTGTTACTGAAATGTGGAATTGTCATAAACTGACTTGTTGCCATGTACATTGGAGATCTAATACTAATATACATTCATATGGTTACTGTTGCTATTTACTGCTTTTGTTGTGTCTTTCGCTTCCAAGCTTCCCACTCAAACAGTGCTGGAGGATACAGAAAGCTCAAAATTGTCCCTTTAGTTTTAGTGGGTTTACTTACACGTTACTTTATGCAGGAAGATTGAGTTTTGGAGTACAACTAGAGTCTCCTCTTTGGTGCAGTGCCCAAAGTCAGCCTGGAGTGGGCGACTCAAGGGCAGCCATTTGTTGAATTGGTCACCCTAAGCTGAGCCAAGGTACGCCAGCAGGCTTCACTTTCAGCAAGTGCCACCATTCATCACCAGGCAGGGGTGAAAAGGGGGCTGAGGATGGGGGACTGGGGGGGACTGCAGGCTGGCTGCCTGCCTGGCTGGCTGATGAGAATGTAGTCCTCCGCCACAGACATCAGACAGCATCCACACTCCTCTCTTACACCTATCACAAAGGCCCTCCACTTTCATTGGGGCTCTCCCTCTCCTCTCTTTCTCTCTCGCCCCCTGTCCACGTCGCCCTC
Source organism: Salvelinus namaycush (assembly GCF_016432855.1). Taxonomy (NCBI): domain Eukaryota; kingdom Metazoa; phylum Chordata; class Actinopteri; order Salmoniformes; family Salmonidae; genus Salvelinus; species Salvelinus namaycush. The sequence goes on along the minus strand of NC_052321.1, from coordinate 10,420,263 downwards.
TTCTCCCCACAGAGACATCATTCTTCCAACTTTGTTCCGCCACTCTTGGACCTTGTGTCTGGGCCCAGCTGATAGTGAGGTGGGCCCATCCATCTGCCAGGGGCCAGGGGCCTGTGAAGAAGAGAGTGGAGCAGAGGTCCTCAGTCCCCAGCAATTCCCATTAACAATGCTAACAGCACTGCTGCTGCAAGGGGGCCAGCCGGGATAACCTAGGCCTCTGTCGTCGGGCAGAGTTGCAGATCGCAGGGATCCGATAGGTCTACATCCGCTCCAGTCTAAAGCATGTTGTTAGGCGCTAAGCAAGCAGAGAGTCAAAGTCTCCCAGGGTTTCTGAGGAATATTGATTGTATTTTTTCTGTGGCCGGCTGGCATGTGAAGTCAGACTTGTGTTAGCTTCGCGCTATCGCAGTGTGGTTTCTTGTCAAGTTATGAGGTTGCGGTTCCACATTGGTTATCTGAGGTTATACATAAGCAATAAGACACGGGGAGGTGTGGTATATGGCCAAAAAAAAACATGGCTAAGGGCTGTTCTTATGAACGACACATCGCGGAGTGCCTGGACACAGCCCTTAGCCGTGATATATTGGCCATATACCACAAACCCCAAGATGCCCTATTGCAATGATAAACTGGTTACCAACGTAATTAGAGCAGCATAAATAAATGTTTTGTCATACCCGTGGTATACTGTCTGATATACCACGGCTGTCAGTCAATCAGCATTCAGGGCTCGAACCACCCAGTTTATAATAAATGTCTGTTTGCTAAGAAGACTTGCACAAAATCATTAATTCAATGTATGTTCAGTGTTGGAGGAGGAACTGAAGAAAACAAATGACTAACTTTTGCACAGCAACCTTGTGCTTCACAAGGAATGCAGAAGATACAATACGTTTACAGTCAAAGTACAGTACCTGACTAACGGGTAAAGTTACTGACAATCACACAATAGATATAATGGCTGCTCAACATAACAGCACTTACCTCAAAAAGAGCCTGCGCTCCCCTCCTGCGTTTTGACATATTTCCACATTTATCAGGTTGCCTATCTATCTTGAGCAAACTACAAAAACGACCCCCTTCCTCAGAATGACACTGCGTGAGGCCTCCTCTCAGCAGATAGGTCCTCACAATGCTTTTATCCCTTCAACCAAACTTTCAAAAGACGTCATTCTTTTTCCTTCCTCTGTTTCAACTAGATTTGGATCATTTTCAGATCTGTTTTTGTTTCCTGAAATTGAAAATTGTATGGAAAAGGAAATCCACATTGAGATTAAAACACAAATCCAACCGTCGGTTATGGACAAAAAAACGATATTCACCCATCCACAGACACTGTGGCTGTTTAGATGGTAAATTGAACACATCGTACAGTATCTTTTCTAAGCAAACCTAGTCACCAAGTACCAGTAGAGCTGGAAAATGCAACCTTTAAATGTTTTGTTTAAACTGGTGCTAATCCGAACTAGATGTTAAAGTGAGATCAAGCAATTGGGCAGTGGGTTGACACTTTCATACTGTAACTCCTTCAGAGAGGTGTTCATGAAATAAGTCATATATCTTGCTTACATGCATCCCCAACACATATGTACAGGACCAGTCAAAAGTTTGGACACACCTGCTCATTCAAGGGTTTTTCTTTATTTTTACTATTTTATACATTATTCAAAAGGCACTCGCACATCTGAGCAATCTTTTTTTGTAGGTGCATGGCAACAGTTGAACAAGATGAAGGAAAAAGTAAACCGCACACTGCTCTTGACAGTATCAATATACCACGAATCAATATACCAAAAGCTCCTTCATACTATTTTATACATTGTAGAATAATAGTAAAGACATAAAAACTATGAAATAACACATATGGAATCATGTAGTAACCAAAGTGTTTAACAAATCAAAATACACTTTGCCTTGATGACAGCTTTGCACACTCTTGGCATTGTCTCAACCAGCTTCACCTGGAATGCTTTTCCAACAGTCTTGAAGGAGTTCCCACATATGCTGAGCACTTGTTGGCTGATTTTCCTTCACTCTGAGGTCCAACTCATCCCAAACCATCTCAATAAGGTTGAGGTCGGGTGATTGTGGAGGCCAGGTCATCTGATGCAGCACTCCATCACTCTCCTTCTTTGTGAAATAGCCCTTACACAGCCTGGAGGTGTGTTGGGTCATTGTCCTGTTGAAAAACAAATGATAGTCCCAATAAGCGCAAACTACATGGGATGGCATATCGCTGCAGAATGCTGTCGTAGCCATGCTGGTTGAGTGTGCCTTGAATTCAAAATAAATCACAGACAGTGTCACCAGCAAAGCACCCCCACACCATAACCCCTCCTCCTCCATACTTCACGGTGGGAACTACACATGAAGAGGTTATCCGTTCACCTACTCTGTTTCTCACGAAGATACGGCGGTTGGAACCAAAAATCTCAAATTTGGACTCATCAAACCAAAGCACAGATTTCCACCGATCTAATGTCCATTGCTCATGTCTATTGGCCAAGGCAAGTCTCTTCTTCTTATTGATGTCCTTTAGTAGTGGTTTCTTTGCAGCAATTCAACCATGAATGCCTGATTCACACAGTCTCCTGTGAAAAATTGATGTTGAGATGTGTCTGTTACTTGAACTCTGTGAAGCATTTATTTGGGCTGCCATTTCTGAGGCTGGTAACTGTAATGAACGTGTCCTCTGCAGCAGAGGAAACTCTGGGTCTTCCTTTCATGTGGAGGTCCTCATGAGAGCCAGTTTCATCATATCGCCTGATGGTTTTTGCGACTGCACTTGAAGAAACTTTCAAAGTTCTTAAAATGTTCCAGATTGACTTACCTTCAAGTCTTAAAGTAATCAGGGACTGTCGTTTCTCTTTGCTTATTTGAGCTGTTCTTGCAATAATATGAACTTTGTCTTTTACTAAATAGGGCTATCTTCTGTATACCAACCCTACCTTGTCACAACACAACTGATTGGCTCAAACGCATTAAGAAGGAAATAAATTCCACAAATTAACTTTTAACGAGGCACACATGTTAATTGAAATGCATTCTGGGTGACTACCTCATGAAGCTGGTTGAGAGAATGCCAAGAGTGTGCAAAGCTGTCACCAAGGCAAAGGACGGCTACTTTGAAGAATCTCAAATATAAAAGATGTTTTGTTTAACACTTTTTTGGGTTACTACATGATTCCATATGTGTTATTACATGATTCCACTGACTTGCCTATGTAAAGAAAGGTTAAATAATACAGTAAAAAAATATGTGTTGTTTCATAGTTTTGATGTCTTCAATATTATTCTACAATGTAGAAAATAGTAAAAATAAAGGAAAAACCCTTGAATGAGTAGGTGTTCTAAATCTTTTTACTGGTCCTATGCCTGCACGTGCACACACATGATTGTGTCATTCATGGTCATCAATAGAATTGACTTTAGCCATGAGGCAGTAACACATTGAGAATGACTACAATGTCCCCGATCAATATTATTTTCTAGGGGCCCTGTTTTTCATTCAACACTCACCAACAGTAACATACTTCTTCTCTTTAGTACTAAATCATAAAACATAAAAAATGATTAGGTGTAAACACTGGACAGCCTCATTAACTTGTTATCCCAAGCGTAAACATTTTTCAGAATCCCATATTACTTTGACAGTTTAACAGTGGCTTAAGTACAATCGTAGATACTAGGAGTAAACAACTTGATATGGTTGTGATGAAATTGACTGGAAATTTGATGCCAACTATGCCTAATTTGCTGACAAAATTGTCAATGAGTTAATGATCATGGAGAATTGAAAGAGCGTCGGCTTTGCCGTTTTTTATCCATCACTAGTGCTTTCATTTAAATTGGCAACGCTAATCTCTTCCCCTCTTACACTGACTGCCGATGCAGCACTCACATGTTCAGGACGCGAACAGGTTGTACAGAGGGTTGTTCATTGTTCACCAGAGTTTTATGTGGGTTAGGTGGTGGTGAAGCTGGTCCCCTAGTCTAATGAAGCTAGTCCCCTAGCCTCATAAAGCTGGTCCCCTCATAAAGCTGGTCCCCTAGCCTCATAAAGCTGGTCCCCTAGCCTAATAAAGCTGCTCCCCTAATAAAGCTGGTCCCCTAGCCTCAAAAGGCATATGCCCTAGCCTCATAAAGCTGGTCCCATAGCCTCTTAAAGCTGGTCCCCTAGACTCATAAAGCGTGACCCCTCATAAAGCGTGACCCATAGCCTCATAAAGCTGGTCCCCGAGACTCATAAAGCTGGTCCCCTCATAAAGCGTGACCCCTAGCCTCATAAAGTTGGTCCACTCATAAAGCTGGTCCTAGCTGCTTACAGTTGGTCTCCTAGCCTCATAAAGCTGGACCCTCATAAAGCTAGTCCTCTAGACTCATAAAGTTTCTCACCTTATAAAGCTGCTCCCCTCATAAAGCTGCTCCAGTAGCCTCATAAAGCTGCTCCTCTCATAAAAATGGTCCCATCCTAAAGCTGGTCCCCTAGCCTCATAAAGCTGGCCCCCTCATAAAGCTGCTCACCTAGCCTCAAAAAGCTGGTCCACCAGACTGATTAAGCTGGTCCCCTCATAAAGCTGGTCCCCTAGCTTCAAAAAGCATATGCCCTAGCCTCACAAAGCTGGTCCCACAGCCTCATAAAGCTGGTCCCCTAGACTCATAAAGCTGGTCCCCTCATAAAGCGGGACACCTAGCCTCATAAAGTTGGTCCAATCATAAAGCTGGTCCCAACCTAAAGCTGCTCACCTAGCCTCAAAAAGCTGGTACACCAGACTGATTAAGCTGGTCCCCTCATAAAGCTGATCCCCTCATAAAGCTGCTCCCCTCATAACGCTGGTCCCCTAGCCTCATGAAGCTGGTCCCCTAGCGTCTTAAAGCTGGTCCCCTCATTAAGCTGCTCACCTAGCCTCAGAAAGCTGGTTCCCTAGCTTAATAAATCTGCTACACTTATAAAGCTGCTCTCCTATCCTCATAAAGCTGCTCACCTAGCCTAATAAAGCTGGTCCCATAGCCTAATAATTCTGGTCCCCTCATAAAGCTGCTCCACTCATAAAGCTGATCCCCTACTCTCATGAAGCTGTTCCCCTAGCCTCATAAAGCTGGTCCCCTAGCCTCATGAATCTGGTCCCCTCAAAGCGGGTCCACTAGCCTCATTAAACTGGTTCCCATAATTTGTATCCCCTCATATAGCTGCTCCCCTCAAAAAGCTGCTCCCCATGCCTCATTAAGCTGGTCTCCTAGCCTTATAAAGCTGCTCCTCTCATAAAGCTGGTCCCCTCATAAAGCTGGTCCTCTCATAAAGCTGCTCACCTAGCCTCATAAAGCTGGTCCCCTAGACTCATGAAGCTGGTCCCCTCATAAAGCTGCTCTACTCATAAAGCTGGTCCCCTAGCCTCAAAAGGCATATGCCCTAGCCTCATAAAGCTGGTCCCATAGCCTCATAAAGCTGGTCCCCTAGACTCATAAAGCGTGACCCCTCATAAAGCGTGACCCATAGCCTCATAAAGCTGGTCCCCGAGACTCATAAAGCTGGTCCCCTCATAAAGCGTGACCCCTAGCCTCATAAAGTTGGTCCACTCATAAAGCTGGTCCTAGCTGCTTACAGTTGGTCTCCTAGCCTCATAAAGCTGGACCCTCATAAAGCTAGTCCTCTAGACTCATAAAGTTTCTCACCTTATAAAGCTGCTCCCCTCATAAAGCTGCTCCCCTCATAAAGCTGCTCCAGTAGCCTCATAAAGCTGCTCCTCTCATAAAAATGGTCCCATCCTAAAGCTGGTCCCCTAGCCTCATAAAGCTGGCCCCCTCATAAAGCTGCTCACCTAGCCTCAAAAAGCTGGTCCACCAGACTGATTAAGCGGGTCCCCTCATAAAGCTGGTCCCCTAGCTTCAAAAAGCATATGCCCTAGCCTCATAAAGCTGGTCCCACAGCCTCATAAAAATGGTCCCCTAGACTCATAAAGCTGGTCCCCTCATAAAGCGGGACACCTAGCCTCATAAAGTTGGTCCAATCATAAAGCTGGTCCCAACTTAAAGCTGCTCACCTAGCCTCAAAAAGCTGGTACACCAGACTGATTAAGCTGGTCCCCTCATAAAGCTGATCCCCTCATAAAGCTGCTCCCCTCATAACGCTGGTCCCCTAGCCTCATGAAGCTGGTCCCCTAGCGTCTTAAAGCTGGTCCCCTCATTAAGCTGCTCACCTAGCCTCAGAAAGCTGGTTCCCTAGCTTAATAAATCTGCTACACTTATAAAGCTGCTCTCCTATCCTCATAAAGCTGCTCACCTAGCCTAATAAAGCTGGTCCCATAGCCTAATAATTCTGGTCCCCTCATAAAGCTGCTCCACTCATAAAGCTGATCCCCTACTCTCATGAAGCTGTTCCCCTAGCCTCATAAAGCTGGTCCCCTAGCCTCATGAATCTGGTCCCCTCATAAAGCGGGTCCACTAGCCTCATTAAACTGGTTCCCATAATTCGTATCCCCTCATATAGCTGCTCCCCTCAAAAAGCTGCTCCCCATGCCTCATTAAGCTGGTCTCCTAGCCTCATAAAGCTGCTCCTCTCATAAAGCTGGTCCCCTCATAAAGCTGCTCCTTTCATAAAGCTGCTCACCTAGCCTCATAAAGCTGGTCCCCTAGACTCATGAAGCTGGTCCCCTCATAAAGCTGCTCCACTCATAAAGCTGGTCCCCTAGCCTCATAAAGCTGGTCCCCTAGCCTCATGAATCTGGTCCCCTCATAAAGCGGGTCCACTAGCCTCATTAAGCTGGTCTCCTAGCCTCATAAAGCTTCTCCCCTCATAAATCTAATCCCCTCATAATGCTGCTCCCCTAGCCTCGTAAAGCTTGTCTCCTAGCCTCATAAAGTTGGTCCCCAAGTCTCACAAAGCCGGTCCCCTAGCCTCGTAAAGCTGGTCCCCTAGACTCAAAAAACTTCTTCCCAAGCCTCGTAAAGCTGGTTCCCTCATAAAGCTGCTCACCTAGCCGCAAAAAGCTTGTCCCCTAGCCTCATAAAGCTGGTCCCCTAGACTGATAAAGCTGCTCCCCTCATAAAACTGCTCCCCTCATGAAGCTGCTCCCCTCATAAAGCTGGTCCCATTGCCTCATAAAGCTACAAAACTCACTAAGCTTCTCACCTAGCCTCTTAAAGCTGGTCCCATAGCCTCATAAAGCTGGTCCCTTCATAAAGCTGGTCCCCTAGCCTCAACAAAACTGGTCCCCTCATAAAGATGTTCCCATCATAAAGCTGGTCCCCTCATAAAGCTTGTCCCCTATCCTCATAAAGCTGGTCACTTAGCGTCTTAAAGCTGGTCCCCTCATTAAGCTGCTCACCTAGCCTCATAAAGCTGCCCCACTCATAAATCTGCTCCCCTCATAACGCTGGTCCCCTAGCCTCATGAAGCTGGTCCTCTGGCGTCTTAAAGCTGGTCCCCACATTAAGCTGCTCACCTAGCCTCGTAAAGCTGGTCCCCTAGCCTCATAAAACTGCTACACTCATAAAGCTGCTCTCCTAGCCTCATAAAGCTGGTCCCCTAGCCTTATAATATTGGTCCTCTCATAAAGCTGCTCCCCAAGCCTCAAAAAGCTGGTCCCGTAGCCTCATGAAGCTGGTCCCCTCATGAAGCTGGTCCCCTCATAAAGCTTGTCCCCTAGCCTGGTCACTTAGCGTCTTAAAGATGGTCCCCTCATAAAGCTGCTCCACTCATAAATCTGCTCCTCTCATAAAGCTGCTCCCCTCATAAAGCTGCTCCCCTCATAACGCTGGCCCCCTAGCCTCATGAAGCTGGTCCTCTGGCATCTTAAAGCTGGTCCCCACATTAAGCTGCTCACCTAGTCTCGTAAAGCTGGTCCCCTAGCCTCATAAATCTGCTACACTCATAAAGTTGCTCTCCTAGCCTCATGAAGCTGGTCCCCTAGCCTCATAAAACTGCTACACTCATAAAGCTTCTCTCCTAGCCTCATAAAGCTGGTCCCCTAGCCTTATAATATTGCTCCCCTCATAAAGCTGCTCCCCTAACCTCAAAAAGCTGGTCCCCTAGCCTCATGAAGCTGGTCCCCTCATAAAGCTGGTCCCCTCAAAAAGCCTGTCCGCTAGCCTCATAAAGCTGGTCCCCTAGCCTCATAAAGCTGCTTCCCTCATAAAGCTGCTCCCTTCATAACGCTGGTCCCCTAGCCTCATAAAGCTGGTCCCCTAGCCTCATAAAGCTGCTTCCCTCATAAAGCTGCTCCCTTCATAACGCTGCTCACCTAGCCTCGTGAAGCTGGTCCCCTAGCCTCATAAAGCTGCTACACTCATAAAGCTGCTCTCCTAGCCTCATAAAGCTGGACCCTTAGCCTCAAAAAGCTGGTCACCTAGCCTCATGAAGCTGTTCCCCTCATAAAGCTGGTCCCCGCAAAAATCCTGTCCCCTAGCCTCAAATTGTTGCTCTCCTCATAAACCTTGTCCGCTAGCCTCAAAAAGCTGGTCCCCTAGCCTCATAAAGCTGGTCCTCTCATAAAGCTGCTCACCTAGACTCATAAAGCTGGTCCCCTAGCCTCACAAAACTGGTCCCCTAGACCCTTAAAGCTGGTCTCCTTTTAACGCTGGTCCCCTAGCCTCATAAAGCTGGTCCCCTAGCCTCAAAAAGCTGGTCCCCTAGTCTCATGAAGCTGTGCCCCTCATAAAGCTGGTCCCCGAAAAAAGCCTGTCCGCTAGCCTCATAAAGTTGCTCCCCTCATAACGCTGGTCCCCTTGCCCCATGAAGCTGGTCCCCTAGCCTCATGAAGCTGCTACACTCATAAAGCTTCTCTCCTAGCCTCATAAAGCTGGTCCCCTAGCGTCATAAAGCTGGTCCCCTCATAAAGCTGGTACCCTCATAAACCTTGTCCGCTAGCCTCAAAAAGCTGGTTCCCTAGCCTCATAAAACTGGTCCTCTCATAAAGATGCTAACCTCATAAAGCTGGTCCCCTAGCCTCACAAAACTGGTCCCCTAGACTCTTAGAGCTGGTCTCCTTATAAAGCTGGTCCCCTAGGCTCATAAAGCTGGCCCCAAGACTCATAAAGCTGCTACACTCATAAAGCTGGTCCCCTAGCCTCATAATATTGCTCCCCTCATAAAGCTGCTCCCCTAGCGTCATAAAGCTGGTCCCCTAGCCTCATTAAGCTGCTCCCCTAGCCTCATGAAGCTGCTACACTCATAAAGCTGCTCTCCTAGCCTCATAAAGCTGGTCCCCTAGCCTCATTATATTTCTCCCCTCATAAAGCTGGTCCCCTAGCCTCATAAAGCTGGTCCCCTCATAAAGCTGGTCCTCTCATAAACCTTGTCCGCTAGCCTCATGAAGCTGGTCCCCTAGCCTCACAAAACTGGTCCCCTAGACTCTTAGAGCTGGTCTCCTTATAAAGCTGGTCCCCTAGCCTCATAATATTGCTCCCCTCATAAAGCTGCTCCCCTAGCATCATAAAGCTGGTCCCCTAGCTTCATAAAGCTGGTCCCCTCATAAAGCTTGTCAACTAGCCTCATAAAGCTGGTCACTTAGCATCTTAAAGCTGGTCCCCTCATGAAGCTGCTCACCTAGCCTAATAAAGCATGTCCCCTAACCTCATAAAGCTGCTCCACTCATAAATCTGCTCCTCTCATAAAGCTACTCCCCTCAAAAAGCTGGTCCCCTCATAAACCTTGTCCGCTAGCCTCATAAAGCTGCTCCTCTAGCCTCATATAGCTGGTCCCCTAGCCTCATAAAGCTGCTCCTCTAGCCTCATATAGCTGGTCCCCTAGCCTCATAAAGCTGGTCCCCTCATATTACTTGTCAACTATCCTCATAAAGCTGGTCCACTGGCGTCTTAAAGCTGGTCCCCACATTAAACTGCTCACCTACACTCGTAAAACTGCTCTCCTAGCCTCATAAAGCTGGTCCCCTAGCCTCATAATATTTCTCCCCTCATAAAGCTGCTCCCCTAGCCTCATAAAGCTGGTCTCCTAGCCTCATAAAGCTGGTCCCCTTAGCCTCATAAAGCTGGTCCCCTCATAAAGCTGTTCACCTAGCCTCATAAAGCTGGTCCCCTAGCCTTATAAAGCTGCTCCACTCATAAAGCTGCTCTCCTAGCCTCATAAAGCTGGCCCCCTAGCCTCATAGTATTGCTACCCTCATAAAGCTGCTCCTCTCATAAAGCTGCTCACCTAGCCTCATGAAGCTGCTCTCCTAGCCTCATAAAGCTGGTCCCCTCATAAAGATGTTCCCCTAGTCTCATAAAGCTGTTCCCTATTCAGCCAGGTTTAACATAGCTTACCTGCATTAGAGCTGCAGAAGTGCTGATTTAAATCTATAACTGTGACTGACAAGATAGCATGCTCTTTTTGGAGTGTAAAAATATTTCATAATTAAAAATTATATTTTCCCTAACCCCTAACCCTAAGCCTAACCCTAACCCTTAAACCAACCCAAACCTTAACTCTAACCTTAACCCCCAAAACCAAAACCTTAACCTTAAACCTATCACTAACCTTAACCCTACCCCTAACCCCAAAACCGTAAACATCAACCTTAAGCTTAAAATAGCATTTGAAGAAATTCAGGACATGAAAAAAGTCTGGGCTTTTCAATAAAGTTCTTGTTTTCCAACTTTTTCAGGATGTTAAGGTGAAATGTGAGGACATTAGAGTCCCGATAATTTATGAAAACAAGTACACACACACACAGACACACAGACACACAGACACACACACACACACACACACACACACACACACACACACAGACACAGACACAGACACAGACACAGACACAGACACAGACACACACACACACACACACACACACACACACACACACACACACACACACACACACACACACACACATACACACAGTAACATGATTCCCAGCAACAGTGTTGATAGAGCATTACAGAGCTGAATGGTGGAGTCTGCTTCTAGTAAGCATACATCCAGTCAGAGATTAGCATGTGAATCAGGCAGTCCCCAACTGCTGAAGGTGTCATTCATAGCACATTTAATGTTGAAATAACTTTTTGGTATTATTCTTGTCATATATTTAGAGAGGTGCAGTAGCCTACCTTCCCAAACACACAGTACACGCACAAGCACACGCACAAGTACACGCACACGCACAAGCACAAGCACACGCACACCTTGTAAGTGCATTCTCAATCTCCCCCCTTTCTGAACTCGCATGGCCTTTCAGATGTTCTGATGTAAATTAAAAGTTTTAATCTGTTTGATGCAGGTAGAAAATCAGCATGGCTTGGTTTTGTAAATCTCCTGTGGCTGGCTTGTTCATCAATCTGTCTTCTTATTCAGACCTCGACCCCCTCAAAGGTATTTAGAAAAATACAAGTTTCATTATTCAAAAGCTGAGAAGCAAATTATTTCTTATTTGCGCTAGCTAACGGCATTACTTTTAGGTGGACTTGCCAATAGAAATCCAACCCCTAAGGCATACAGAAGCTATTATTCTCTGGATAAGAGTGTCTGCTGAATGTCTCAAATGTAAATGCAAACGCCTCATGTTTTATGACAGGTATTTTTTCCCCAACCGATTAAATCTGGGCCAGTTGGTATTGCTGTTGGCTTATTATTACTGGGGATGATATTTTTGGAATATAGCTGAAATTATAGCCTGCTTTCAAAATAAATCAATAGGTATCCAAATGATTTTATTGTGATTGTGTTGACTAGCCGGGGTCACAACTCTATACTCTATAAACTCCAAGGTATAATACAAAATAGTATATACCATAATGCATGGGTTTAGTGGCTCTGGGATTTGATCATTAATTAGATTACTGCTGTATGGTGTTTAGAATAATCCCAGTTGTACAGCTAAATGAGGGAATGTGGGAAACTGGTGGTGTGTTCTGGCTCTGCTTCTTTCAGAATGCTCCTGTCAGGCCCGTAATTGACAGCCTAAGTGGGTCAGTGTAGAGGCCATGCAGGCCCTGTTCAATTATTTTCTAAGACACCCCATCCGTATTCATGAGCTCCTGCTGTTTTGTCGTTTTATCACCGCCGATCAAACTTACTGTGTAATTGTACTCAGTACCGGTGACTGAGGCAGGAGCTTTACGAGTGGTTAGCCAGCCCCCATTCAAATTATACTTTATTTCATTAGTTCATTAAATTCCCAACCCCCGCCATGGAGCAAATAGGACCTTGTGGCGTCAATGAGTAAAAGTTGAGATGGAAATAGACCTCCACTTAGACGCTGTAACTTGTCATGATGATTCAAACTGTTCAGTATTCTTCTCATCTGTCTGAAAGTAATTGTTGTGAATACATTGGTCCATCTCTGCCTTTCCCTAATAGTCAAGTCTACTGAGAAACGGTTGTGCTTTGCATGCGTACTAAGGCCCCAAATTCAGTCAATCCCAGATAAAGGGAAAGCACACTGCGGGCATTCTCAGGATGTGCATTATGTGAGGGGTTAACTATGTTAAAACAGACTGACACACCCTCTAAGCTGCTACTCTCGCAGACATATTTATTGGAAATTGTTGTGAATTTACACTTAACCAACATTTGGGGCCTCGTCCGGGATATGGACGTACCGCTTGTGATTAGGTGGTAGAGCTGTTTTAACTAAATGCTCTAAACAGACCTTTTATAACACAGCACGCGTAACATTTTTGAGTAAACATGCAGAATACCTTTCCTGTTTCTGTTATTGATTGAATATGGGCCATATACATATAGTACTCCTGAGTGGCGCAGCGGTAGACCTTAGACCGCTGCATCTCAGTGCAAGAGACATCACTACAGTCCCTGGTTTGAATCCAGACTGTAACACATCTGCCTGTGATTGGGAGTCCCATAGGGCGGTGCACAATTGGCCCAGAGTCGTCCAGGTTTGGGCGAGGTAGACTGTAAATAAGAATTGTAAATTAAGATTTTGTTCTTAATTGACTTGCCTAATTAAATAAATAAATATGGGTCATATACATGTACTGATGTAGGATAGTGAAACCTACACTGAGTGGAAAAAACATTAGGAACAACTGCTCTTTCAATGACATCGACTGACCAGGTGAACCCTACGATCCATTGTTGATATCAAATCACATTTTATTGGTCACATACACATGGTCAGCAGATGTTAATGCGAGTGTAGCGAAATGCTTGTGCTTCTAGTTCCGACAGTGCAGTAATACCAAACAAGTAATCTAACAATTCCCCAACAACTACCTTATACACACAAATCTAAAAGGTTGGAATAATAATATGTACATATAAATATATGGATGACCGATGGCCGAGCAGCATAGGCAAAATGCAATAAGTGGTATAAGATACAGTATATACATATGATATGAGTAATGTAAGATATATAAACATTATTGAAGTGGCATTGTTTAAAGTGACTAGTTAGTCTTTATGTAGGCAGCAGCCTCTCTGCGTTAGTGATTGCTGTTTAGCAGTCTGATGGCCTTGAGATAGAAACTGTTTTTCAGTCTCTCGGTCCCAGCTTTGATACACCTGTATTGACCTTGCCTTCTGGATGGTAGCGGGGTGAACAGGCAGTGGCTCGGGTGGTTGTTGTCCTTGATGATCTTTTTGGCCTTCCTGTGACATCGGGTGCTGTAGGTGTCCTGGAGGGCAGGTAGTTTGCCCCCGGTGATGCGTTGTGCAGACCGCACCACCCTCTGGAGAGTCCTGCGGTTGTGGGTGGTACAGTTGCCGTACCAGGCGGTGATACATCCCCGACAGGATGCTCTCAATTGTGCATCTGTAAAAGTTTGTCAGAGTTTTAGGTGACAAGCCAAATTTCTTCAGCCTCCTGAGGTTGAAGAGGCGCTGTTGTGCCTTCTTCACCACGCTGTCTGTGTGGGTGGACCATTTCAGTTTGTCTGTGATGTGTATGCCGAGGAACTAAAACTTTCCACCTTCTCCACTACTGTCCCTTCGGTGTGGATAGGGGGGTGCTCCCTCAAGTCCACGATCATTTCCTTTGTTTTGTTGACGTTGAGTGAGAGGTTGTTTTCCTGACACCACACTCCGAGTGCCCTCACCTCCTCCCTGTAGGCTGTCTCGTCATTGTTGGTAATCAAGCCCGCTGCTGTTGTGTCTGCAAACTTAATGATTGAGTTGGAGGCGAGCATGGCCACGCAGTCATGGGTGAACAGGGTGCACAGGAGTGCGCTGAGCATGCAGCCTTGTGGGCCCCATTGTTGAGGGTCAGCGAAGTGGAGATGTTGTTTCCTACCTTCACTACCTGGTGGTGGCTCGTCAGAAAGTCCAGGACCCAATTGCACAGGGCGGGGATGAGACCCAGGGCATCCAGCTTAATGATGAGCTTGGATGGTACTATGGTGTTGAATGCTGAGCTGTAGTCAATTAACAGCATTCTTACATAGGTATTCCTCTTGTCCATTTGGGATAGGGCAGTGTGCAGTGTGATGGCGATTGCATCGTCTGTGGACCTGTTGGGGTGGTATGCAAACTGAAGTGGGTCTAGGGTGGCAGGTAAGGTGGAGGTGATATGATCCTTGACTAGTCTCTCAAAGCACTTCATGATGACAGAAGTGAGTGCTACGGGGCGATTGTCATTTAGTTCAGTTACCTTTGCCTTCTTGGGTACAGAAACAATGCTGGCGATCTTGAAGCATGTGGGGACAGCAGACTGGGATAGGGAGCAATTTAATATTTCTGTAAACACACCAGTCAGCTAGTCTGTGCATGCTCTGAGGACGCGGCTAAGGATGCCGTCTGGGCCAGCAGCCTTGCGAGGGTTAACACATTTAAATGTCTTACACACGTCGGCCGCAGTCCTTGTTATCGGGCCGCGTCAGTGGCACTGTATTATCCTCAAAGAAGGTGTTTAGTTTGTCTGGAAGCAATACATCGGTGTTCGTGACGTGGCAGATTTTCTTTTTGTAATCCGTAATTGCCTGTAGATCCTGCCACATACATCTCGTGTCTGAACCGTTGAATTGCCACTCCAGTTTGTCCCTATAACAACATTTTGCTTGTTTGATTGCCTTGCGGAGGGAAAAACTACACTGTTTATATATGGCCATATTCCCAGTCCTCTTTCCATGGTTAAATGCAGTGGTTCGCATTTTAAGTTTTGTGCGAATGCCGCTATCCATCCATGGTTTCTGGTTAGGGTAGGTTTTAATAGTCACAGTGGGTACAACATCTCCAATGCACTTCCTTATTAACTCACTCCCCGAGTCAGTGTATAGCTCGATGTCATTCTCTGAGGCTGCCTTGGAACATTTCCCAGTCCGTGTGATCAAAACAATCTTGAAGCGTTGATTCCGATTGGTCAGACCAGCGTTGAATGATTCTAGTCACAGGTATATCCATCTACACTTCAATCAGAGTAGATGAAAGGAAAGAGACCGGTTAGATTCTAGATCACATGTACTCCACACACAGAGACGCGTACAAAGCTCTCCCTCGCCCTCCATTTGGTAAATCTGACCACAACTCCATCCTCCTGATTCCTGCTTACAAGCTAAAATTAAAGCAATAAACACCAGTGACTCGGTCTATAAACAAATGGTCAGATGAAGCAGATGCTAAACTACAGGACTGTTTTGCTATCACAGACTGGAACATGTTCCGGGATTCTTCCGATGACATTGAGGGATACACCACATCAGTCACTGGCTTCATCAATAAGTGCATCGAGGACGTCGTCCCCACAGTGACTGTACGTACATACCCCAACCAGAAGCCATGGATTACAGGCAACATTCGCACTGAGCTAAAGGGTAGAGCTGCCGCTTTCAAGGTGTGGGACTCTAACCCGGAAGCTTACAAGAAATCCCGCTATGCCCTGCGATGAACAATCAAACAGGCAAAGCGTCAATAGAGGGCTAAGATTGAATCATACTACACCGGCTCGTCAGATGTGGCAGGGCTTGAAAACTATTACAGACTACAAAGGGAAGCACAGCCGTGAGCTGCCCAGTGACACGAGCCTACCAGACGAGCTAAATCACTTCTATGCTCGCTTCGAGGCAAGCAACACTGAGGCATGCATGAGAGCATCAGCTGTTCCGGACGACTGTGTGATCACGCTCTCTGTAGCTGACGTTAGTAAGACCTTAAAATAGACTGCGGGGCCAGACGGATTACCAGGACGTGTGCTCCGGGCATGTGCTGACCAACTGGCAGGTGTCTTCACTGACATTTTCAACATGTCCCTGATTGAGTCTGTAATACCAACATGTTTCAAGCAGACCACCATAGTCCCAGTGCCCAAGAACACAAAGGCAACCTGCCTAAATGACTACAGACCCGTAGCACTCATGTCCGTAGCCATGAAGTGCTTCGAAAGGCGGGTCATGGCTCACATCAACACCATCATCCCAGAAACCCTAGACCCACTCCAATTTGCACACCGCCCAAACAGATCCACAGATGATGCAATCTCTATTGCACTCCACATTGCCCTTTCCCACCTGGACAAAAGGAACACATATGTGAGAATGCTATTCATTGACTACAGCTCAGCGTTCAACACCATAGTACCCTCAAAGCTCATCAATAAGCTAAGGAACCTGGGACTAAACATCTCCCTCTGCATCTGGATCCTGGACTTCCTGACGGGCCGCCCCCAGGTGGTGAGGGTAGGTAGCAACACATCTGCCACGCTGATCCTCAACACTGGAGCTCCCCAGGGGTGCGTGCTCAGTCCCCTCCTGTACTCCCTGTTCACCCACGACTGCAAGGCCAGGCACGACTCCAACACCATCATTAAGTTTGCAGACGACACAGCAGTGGTAGGTCTGATCACCGACAACGATGAGACAGCCTATAGGGAGGAGGTCAGAGACCTGGCCGGGTGGTGTCAGAATAACAACCTATCCCTCAACGTGATCAAGACTAAGGAGATGATTGTGGACTACAGGAAAAGGAGCATCGAGCACACCCCCTCCACTACAGACGGGGCTGTAGTGGAGCAGGTTGAGAGCTTCAAGTTCCTTGGTGTCCACATCAACAACAAACTAGAATGGTCCAAACACACCAAGACAGTCGTGAAGAGGGCATGACCTCAGGAAATGAAAAAGATTTGGCATGGGTCCTGAGATCGTCAAAAGGTTCTACAGCTACAACATCGAGAGCATCCTGACCGGTTGCATCACTGCCTGGTACAGCAATTGCTCGGCCTCTACCTGCAAGGCACTTCAGAGGGTAGTGCGTACGGCCCAGTACATCACTGGGGCAAAGCTGCCTGCCATCCAAGGCCCTAAAAATTGTCAAAGACCCCAGCCACCCCAGTCATAGATTGTTCTCTCTACTACCGCATGGCAAGCGGTACCGGAGTGCCAAGTCTAGGACAAAAAGGCTTCTCAACAGTTTTTAACCCCAAGCCATAAGACTCCTGAACAGGTAACCAAATTGTTACCCGGACTATTTGCGTTGTGTGCCCCCCCCCCCCCCCCCCAACCCCTATTTTACGCTGCTGCTACTCTCTGTTTATCTTATATGCATAGTCACTTTAACTATACATTCATGTACATACTACCTCAATTGGCCCGACCAACCAGTGCTCCCGCACTTTGGCTAACCGGGCTATCTGCATTGTGTCCCACCACCCGCCAACCCCTCTTTTTATGCTACTGCTACTCTCTGTTCATCATATATGCATAGTCACTTTAACCATACCTACATGTACATACTACCTCAATAAGCCTGACTAACCGGTGTCTGTATATAGCCTTGCTACTGTTATTTTCAAACGTCTTTTTACTGTTGTTTTATTTCTTTACTTACCTACACACACACAGTCTTGTACAGCTAACCTTGTGGGGACATACAATTCAGTCCCATTCAAAATCCTATTTTCCCTAACCCCTAACCCTAAACCTAACCCTAATCCTAACCTGTACTCTTACCCTGACCCTAACCTTAACCCTAACCCTAACCCTAACCCTAACCCTAACCCAAAAACTGAAACTTTATCCTAACCCTAAACCTAACCCTAGCTCCTAACCCTAACCCTACAACTAACCCTAGCTCCTAACCTTAATATTTAACTTAATTCTAACCCTAACACTAATTCTAACCTTAACCCTACACCCCCTAGAAATAGCATTTGACCTTGTGGGGACTACAAAATGTCCCCAGCTGGTCAACTTTTTGTTCGTTTACTATTCTTGTAGGGACTTCTGGTCCCCACAAGATTAGTTAAACACGTCCACACACACACACGCACACACACACACACACACACACACACACACACACACACACACACACACACACACACACACACACACACACACACACACACACACACACACGCATACCTTTTTTTTCGCACTATTGGTTAGAGCCTGTAAGTAAGCATTTCACTGTAAGGTCTACACCTGTTGTATTCGGCGCACGTGACAAATCAACTTTGATTTGATTTCAAAGAAGGATTTTTAAGCCTTGTGACAAGTTAGATGGTTTGTGTATGTGTGCCATTCAGAGGGTGAATGGGCAAGACAAAAGATTTAAGTGCCTTTGAACGGGGTCTGGTAGTAGGTGCCAGGCACACCGGTTTGCTGATCACCGTTTTCTTATCCTTAACAGTTTCCCGTGTGTATCAAGAATGGTCCACCATCCACATAACAGTGGGAAGCATTGGAGTCAACATGGGCCAGCGTACCTGTGGAACGCTTTCGACACCTTGTAGAGTCCATGCCCCGACAGATTTAGGCTGTTCTGAGGTGGGGGATGCAACTCAAGAGATGTTCCTGTTGTTTTGTACACTCTGTGTATATTGTCACAGCAAAAATAATCCTGCAGCAACAGGATTTGAACATTCAGTCCATAATATTATTTAATCGGTGCTTAGTCTATTAGCTGGCCAAAAGTAGGCTTCAGGAAAAAGTGTGATACTGTTAATATAACTGTGTGTTATTGGGGGTTTTCAGTTCATTTATGTAAATCATGAAGCTCATCTACGGTGCAGCAAAATTATCACCAACAATAGAGTGATCAAATGAATGAATTTTCTACATCTGTATACATGCTCTGAATGCGCTGGTACAGTGCCACAACATAAGGTATGCTAGTCTACATAGACAATCCTTCACATTGCAGTGGCCTTGCTACGCATGACAGTAAAGCTAATTACCTATGTAGGAATGCTTACGAACATGACATGTTTTTGTGTTTACTTCATTTTTTTAAGTCATCCCCCCTAATGATTTTAATTTGTTTACAAACTAAACCTCAAGGAAATGGATCTTATAAGTAGTGAAAACGATTTCTAAGATGGATACATTCAGTTGTTCCAAACTCACTTCACATGTGCTAAAGAGGGAGGCATGCTCGGCTGGTGCTAACACATGCGCAGATCAAATACACTGCTGGAGCACCAATTAAGGTATTTACATGTCCTAATAATTTGAAAGATTGCTCAGAAAACCAGGTGTTTTAACCGGTGTATGCGTACTTTGATTTTGACCTTACTCATATTAATATAAGCAGAGTAAGGTGTTTACATGACTATTGCATAATCTGCCTACTGCCATAATCAGTTTATTATCGAATTATTAGCGTGCATGTAAACGGACTCAATGCTTGTGTACACATTGTCTGTGTACATATGGTATGTGTACATATTGCCTGTGTACATATAGCCTGTGTACATATTGCCTGTGTACATATTGCCTGTGTACACATATTGTCTGGGTACATATTGTCTGTCTACATATTGTCTGTGTACATATGGTCTGGGTACTTATTGTCTGTGTACATATTGTCTGTGTACGTATTGTCTGTGTACATATTGTCTGTGTACGTATTGTCTGTGTACATATTGTCTGTGTACATATTGTCTGTGTACACATATTGTCTGTGTACATATTGCCCGTGTACATATTGTCTGTGTGCATATTGTCTGTGTACACATATTGTCTGGGTACACATATTGTCTGGGTACATATTGTCTGTCTACATATTGTCTGTGTACATATTGTCTGGGTACTTATTGTCTGTGTACATATTGCCTGTGTACATATTGTCTGTCTACACATATTGTCTGGGAACATATTGTCTGTCTACATATTGTCTGTGTACATATTGTCTGTCTACATATTGTCTGTGTACATATTGTCTGGGTACATATTGTCTGTCTACATATTGTCTGTGTACTTATTGTCTGTGTACTTATTGTCTGTGTACATATTGCCTGTGTACATATTGTCTGTGTACATATTGTCTGTCTACATATTGTCTGTCTACATATTGTCTGTCTACATATTGTCTGTCTACATATTGTCTGTGTACATATTGTTTGGGTACATATTGTCTGTCTACATATTGTCTGTGTACATATGGTCTGGGTACTTATTGTCTGTGTACATATTGCCTGTGTACATATTGTCGGTGTACATATTGTCTGTGTACACATATTGTCTGTCTACATATTGTCTGTGTACATATTGTCTGGGTACTTATTGTCTGTGTACATATTGCCTGTGTACATATTGTCTGTGTACATATTGTCTGTGTACACATATTGTCTGGGTACATATTGTCTGGGTACATATTGTCTGTCTACATATTGTCTGTCTACATATTGTCTGTGTACATATTGTCTGTGTACATATTGTCTGGGTACACATATTGTCTGGGTACACACATTGTCTGGGTACACACATTGTCTGGGTACATATTGTCTGTCTACATATTGTCTGTGTACATATTGTCTGTGTACATATTGCCTGTGTACATATTGTCTGTGTACACATATTGTCTGTGTACATATTGTCTGTGTACATATTGTCTGTCTACATATTGTCTGTGTACATATTGTCTGGGTACACATATTGTCTGGGTACACACATTGTCTGGGTACACACATTGTCTGGGTACATATTGTCTGTCTACATATTGTCTGGGTACATATTGTCTGTCTACATATTGTCTGTGTACATATGGTCTGGGTACTTATTGTCTGTGTACATATTGTCTGTGTACGTATTGTCTGTGTACATATTGTCTGTGTACGTATTGTCTGTGTACATATTGTCTGTGTACACATATTGTCTGTGTACATATTGCCCGTGTACATATTGTCTGTGTGCATATTGTCTGTGTACACACATTGTGTGGGTACACACATTGTCTGGGTACATATTGTCTGTCTACATATTGTCTGTGTACATATTGTCTGTGTACATATTGCCTGTGTACATATTGTCTGTGTACACATATTGTCTGTGTACATATTGTCTGTGTACATATTGTCTGTCTACATATTGTCTGTGTACATATTGTCTGGGTACACATATTGTCTGGGTACACACATTGTCCGGGTACACACATTGTCTGGGTACATATTGTCTGTCTACATATTGTCTGGGTACATATTGTCTGTCTACATATTGTCTGTGTACATATGGTCTGGGTACTTATTGTCTGTGTACATATTGTCTGTGTACGTATTGTCTGTGTACATATTGTCTGTGTACGTATTGTCTGTGTACATATTGTCTGTGTACATATTGTCTGTGTACACATATTGTCTGTGTACATATTGCCCGTGTACATATTGTCTGTGTGCATATTGTCTGTGTACACATATTGTCTGGGTACACATATTGTCTGGGTACATATTGTCTGTCTACATATTGTCTGTGTACATATTGTCTGGGTAATTATTGTCTGTGTACATATTGCCTGTGTACATATTGTCTGTCTACACATATTGTCTGGGTACATATTGTCTGTCTACATATTGTCTGTGTACATATTGTCTGTCTACATATTGTCTGTGTACATATTGGCTGGGTACATATTGTCTGTCTACATATTGTCTGTGTACATATGGTCTGGGTACTTATTGTCTGTGTACATATTGCCTGTGTACATATTGTCTGTGTACACATATTGTCTGTGTACATATTGTCTGTGTACATATTGTCTGTCTACATATTGTCTGTCTACATATTGTTTGGGTACATATTGTCTGTCTACATATTGTCTGTGTACATATGGTCTGGGTACTTATTGTCTGTGTACATATTGCCTGTGTACATATTGTCTGTGTACATATTGTCTGTGTACATATTGTCTGTGTACACATATTGTCTGTCTACATATTGTCTGTGTACATATTGTCTGTGCACATATTGCCTGTGTACATATTGTCTGTGTACATATTGTCTGTGTACACATATTGTCTGGGTACATATTGTCTGGGTACATATTGTCTGTCTACATATTGTCTGTGTACATATTGTCTGGGTACACATATTGTCTGGGTACACATATTGTCTGGGTACATATTGTCTGTGTACATATTGTCTGTGTACATATTGTCTGGGTACACATATTGCCTGTCTACATATTGTCTGTGTACATATTGTCTGTCTACATATTGTCTGTGTACATATTGTCTGTGTACATATTGTCTGTGTACATATTGTCTGTGTACACATATTGTCTGTGTACATATTGCCCGTGTACATATTGTCTGTGTGCATATTGTCTGTGTACACATATTGTCTGGGTACACATATTGTCTGGGTACATATGGTCTGTCTACATATTGTCTGTGTACATATTGTCTGGGTACTTATTGTCTGTGTACATATTGCCTGTGTACATATTGTCTGTCTACACATATTGTCTGGGTACATATTGTCTGTCTACATATTGTCTGTGTACATATTGTCTGTCTACATATTGTCTGTGTACATATTGGCTGGGTACATATTGTCTGTCTACATATTGTCTGTGTACTTATTGTCTGTGTACTTATTGTCTGTGTACATATTGCCTGTGTACATATTGTCTGTGTACATATTGTCTGTCTACATATTGTCTGTCTACATATTGTCTGTCTACATATTGTCTGTCTACATATTGTCTGTGTACATATTGTTTGGGTACATATTGTCTGTCTACATATTGTCTGTGTACATATGGTCTGGGTACTTATTGTCGGTGTACATATTGCCTGTGTACATATTGTCGGTGTACATATTGTCTGTGTACACATATTGTCTGTCTACATATTGTCTGTGTACATATTGTCTGGGTACTTATTGTCTGTGTACATATTGCCTGTGTACATATTGTCTGTGTACATATTGTCTGTGTACACATATTGTCTGGGTACATATTGTCTGGGTACATATTGTCTGTCTACATATTGTCTGTCTACATATTGTCTGTGTACATATTGTCTGTGTACATATTGTCTGGGTACACATATTGTCTGGGTACACACATTGTCTGGGTACACACATTGTCTGGGTACATATTGTCTGTCTACATATTGTCTGTGTACATATTGTCTGTGTACATATTGCCTGTGTACATATTGTCTGTGTACACATATTGTCTGTGTACATATTGTCTGTGTACATATTGTCTGTCTACATATTGTCTGTGTACATATTGTCTGGGTACACATATTGTCTGGGTACACACATTGTCTGGGTACACACATTGTCTGGGTACATATTGTCTGTCTACATATTGTCTGGGTACATATTGTCTGTCTACATATTGTCTGTGTACATATGGTCTGGGTACTTATTGTCTGTGTACATATTGTCTGTGTACGTATTGTCTGTGTACATATTGTCTGTGTACGTATTGTCTGTGTACATATTGTCTGTGTACATATTGTCTGTGTACACATATTGTCTGTGTACATATTGCCCGTGTACATATTGTCTGTGTGCATATTGTCTGTGTACACACATTGTCTGGGTACACACATTGTCTGGGTACATATTGTCTGTCTACATATTGTCTGTGTACATATTGTCTGTGTACATATTGCCTGTGTACATATTGTCTGTGTACACATATTGTCTGTGTACATATTGTCTGTGTACATATTGTCTGTCTACATATTGTCTGTGTACATATTGTCTGGGTACACATATTGTCTGGGTACACACATTGTCCGGGTACACACATTGTCTGGGTACATATTGTCTGTCTACATATTGTCTGGGTACATATTGTCTGTCTACATATTGTCTGTGTACATATGGTCTGGGTACTTATTGTCTGTGTACATATTGTCTGTGTACGTATTGTCTGTGTACATATTGTCTGTGTACGTATTGTCTGTGTACATATTGTCTGTGTACATATTGTCTGTGTACACATATTGTCTGTGTACATATTGCCCGTGTACATATTGTCTGTGTGCATATTGTCTGTGTACACATATTGTCTGGGTACACATATTGTCTGGGTACATATTGTCTGTCTACATATTGTCTGTGTACATATTGTCTGGGTAATTATTGTCTGTGTACATATTGCCTGTGTACATATTGTCTGTCTACACATATTGTCTGGGTACATATTGTCTGTCTACATATTGTCTGTGTACATATTGTCTGTCTACATATTGTCTGTGTACATATTGGCTGGGTACATATTGTCTGTCTACATATTGTCTGTGTACATATGGTCTGGGTACTTATTGTCTGTGTACATATTGCCTGTGTACATATTGTCTGTGTACACATATTGTCTGTGTACATATTGTCTGTGTACATATTGTCTGTCTACATATTGTCTGTCTACATATTGTTTGGGTACATATTGTCTGTCTACATATTGTCTGTGTACATATGGTCTGGGTACTTATTGTCTGTGTACATATTGCCTGTGTACATATTGTCTGTGTACATATTGTCTGTGTACATATTGTCTGTGTACACATATTGTCTGTCTACATATTGTCTGTGTACATATTGTCTGTGTACATATTGCCTGTGTACATATTGTCTGTGTACATATTGTCTGTGTACACATATTGTCTGGGTACATATTGTCTGGGTACATATTGTCTGTCTACATATTGTCTGTGTACATATTGTCTGGGTACACATATTGTCTGGGTACACATATTGTCTGGGTACATATTGTCTGTGTACATATTGTCTGTGTACATATTGTCTGGGTACACATATTGTCTGGGTACACACATTGTCTGGGTACACACATTGTCTGGGTACATATTGTCTGTCTACATATTGTCTGTGTACATACTGTCTGTCTACATATTGTCTGTGTACATATTGT
Organism: Salvelinus namaycush; assembly: GCF_016432855.1. NCBI lineage: Eukaryota > Metazoa > Chordata > Actinopteri > Salmoniformes > Salmonidae > Salvelinus > Salvelinus namaycush. Next base: position 10,395,269 of record NC_052321.1, on the reverse strand, counting down.
CTGTGTACATATTGCCTGTGTACATATTGCCTGTGTACACATATTGTCTGTGTACATATTGTCTGTCTACATATTGTCTGTCTACATATTGTCTGTCTACATATTGTCTGTGTACATATTGTTTGGGTACATATTGTCTGTGTACATATTGTCTGTGTACATATGGTCTTGGTACTTATTGTCTGTGTACATATTGCCTGTGTACATATTGTCTGTGTACATATTGTCTGTGTACACATATTGTCTGTGTACACATATTGTCTGGGTACATATTGTCTGTCTACATATTGTCTGTGTACATATTGTCTGGGTACTTATTGTCTGTGTACATATTGCCTGTGTACATATTGTCTGTGTACATATTGTCTGTGTACACATATTGTCTGGGTACATATTGTCTGTCTACATATTGTCTGTGTACATATTGTCTGTGTACATATTGTCTGTGTACATATTGTCTGGGTACACATATTGTCTGGGTACACATATTGTCTGGGTACATATTGTCTGTCTACATATTGTCTGTGTACATATTGTCTGTCTACATATTGTCTGTGTACATATTGTCTGTGTACATATTGTCTGTGTACATATTGTCTGGGTACACATATTGTCTGGGTACATATTGTCTGTCTACATATTGTCTGTGTACATATGGTCTGGGTACTTATTGTCTGTGTACATATTGTCTGTGTACGTATTGTCTGTGTACATATTGTCTGTGTACGTATTGTCTGTGTACATATTGTCTGTGTACATATTGTCTGTGTACACATATTGTCTGTGTACATATTGCCCGTGTACATATTGTCTGTGTGCATATTGTCTGTGTACACATATTGTCTGGGTACACATATTGTCTGGGTACATATTGTCTGTCTACATATTGTCTGTGTACATATTGTCTGGGTACTTATTGTCTGTGTACATATTGCCTGTGTACATATTGTCTGTCTACACATATTGTCTGGGTACATATTGTCTGTCTACATATTGTCTGTGTACATATTGTCTGTCTACATATTGTCTGTGTACATATTGGCTGGGTACATATTGTCTGTCTACATATTGTCTGTGTACTTATTGTCTGTGTACTTATTGTCTGTGTACATATTGCCTGTGTACATATTGTCTGTGTACATATTGTCTGTCTACATATTGTCTGTCTACATATTGTCTGTCTACATATTGTCTGTGTACATATTGTTTGGGTACATATTGTCTGTCTACATATTGTCTGTGTACATATGGTCTGGGTACTTATTGTCTGTGTACATATTGCCTGTGTACATATTGTCGGTGTACATATTGTCTGTGTACACATATTGTCTGTCTACATATTGTCTGTGTACATATTGTCTGGGTACTTATTGTCTGTGTACATATTGCCTGTGTACATATTGTCTGTGTACATATTGTCTGTGTACACATATTGTCTGGGTACATATTGTCTGGGTACATATTGTCTGTCTACATATTGTCTGTCTACATATTGTCTGTGTACATATTGTCTGTGTACATATTGTCTGGGTACACATATTGTCTGGGTACACACATTGTCTGGGTACACACATTGTCTGGGTACATATTGTCTGTCTACATATTGTCTGTGTACATATTGTCTGTGTACATATTGCCTGTGTACATATTGTCTGTGTACACATATTGTCTGTGTACATATTGTCTGTGTACATATTGTCTGTGTACATATTGTCTGTGTACATATTGTCTGGGTACACATATTGTCTGGGTACACACATTGTCTGGGTACACACATTGTCTGGGTACATATTGTCTGTCTACATATTGTCTGGGTACATATTGTCTGTCTACATATTGTCTGTGTACATATGGTCTGGGTACTTATTGTCTGTGTACATATTGTCTGTGTACGTATTGTCTGTGTACATATTGTCTGTGTACGTATTGTCTGTGTACATATTGTCTGTGTACATATTGTCTGTGTACACATATTGTCTGTGTACATATTGCCCGTGTACATATTGTCTGTGTGCATATTGTCTGTGTACACACATTGTCTGGGTACACACATTGTCTGGGTACATATTGTCTGTCTACATATTGTCTGTGTACATATTGTCTGTGTACATATTGCCTGTGTACATATTGTCTGTGTACACATATTGTCTGTGTACATATTGTCTGTGTACATATTGTCTGTCTACATATTGTCTGTGTACATATTGTCTGGGTACACATATTGTCTGGGTACACACATTGTCCGGGTACACACATTGTCTGGGTACATATTGTCTGTGTACTTATTGTCTGTGTACATATTGCCTGTGTACATATTGTCTGTGTACACATATTGTCTGTGTACATATTGTCTGTCTACATATTGTCTGTCTACATATTGTCTGTCTACATATTGTTTGGGTACATATTGTCTGTCTACATATTGTCTGTGTACATATGGTCTGGGTACTTATTGTCTGTGTACATATTGCCTGTGTACATATTGTCTGTGTACATATTGTCTGTGTACATATTGTCTGTGTACACATATTGTCTGTCTACATATTGTCTGTGTACATATTGTCTGTGTACATATTGCCTGTGTACATATTGTCTGTGTACATATTGTCTGTGTACACATATTGTCTGGTTACATATTGTCTGGGTACATATTGTCTGTGTACATATTGTCTGTGTACATATTGTCTGGGTACACATATTGTCTGGGTACATATATTGTCTGGGTACATATTGTCTGTGTACATATTGTCTGTGTACATATTGTCTGGGTACACATATTGTCTGGGTACACACATTGTCTGGGTACACACATTGTCTGGGTACATATTGTCTGTCTACATATTGTCTGTGTACATATTGTCTGTCTACATATTGTCTGTGTACATATTGTCTGTGTACATATTGCCTGTGTACATATTGCCTGTGTACACATATTGTCTGTGTACATATTGTCTGTCTACATATTGTCTGTCTACATATTGTCTGTCTACATATTGTCTGTGTACATATTGTTTGGGTACATATTGTCTGTGTACATATTGTCTGTGTACATATGGTCTTGGTACTTATTGTCTGTGTACATATTGCCTGTGTACATATTGTCTGTGTACATATTGTCTGTGTACACATATTGTCTGTGTACATATTGTCTGTGTACATATTGTCTGTATACACATATTGTCTGGGTACATATTGTCTGTCTACATATTGTCTGTGTACATATTGTCTGGGTACTTATTGTCTGTGTACATATTGCCTGTGTACATATTGTCTGTGTACATATTGTCTGTGTACACATATTGTCTGGGTACATATTGTCTGTCTACATATTGTCTGTCTACATATTGTCTGTGTACATATTGTCTGTGTACATATTGTCTGTGTACATATTGTCTGGGTACACATATTGTCTGGGTACACATATTGTCTGGGTACATATTGTCTGTCTACATATTGTCTGTGTACATATTGTCTGTCTACATATTGTCTGTGTACATATTGTCTGTGTACATATTGTCTGTGTACATATTGTCTGGGTACACATATTGTCTGGGTACATATTGTCTGTGTACATATTGTCTGTGTACATATTGTCTGTCTACATATTGTCTGTCTACATTTTCAGAGCTTGGGCCTATAAGGTTCTATCTGCAAAAAGATGATTCTGAGATAATTGGCTTTAATGTTCCGAACCCTGATTGGTTTGAATGGTGTTAACTTGTATTCGTTTGAACTTTTAACAGAACAAGGCTATGTCAATAACTAAATTTAGATACAAACGCACAGAGAACCTTAGAATCCCAAGCTTTTGATTTGTTGCTAACTGCATTTGTTTTTACTACAGTACAATTTAAATAGTATGTAGTATGATCAGTATTATACTACATAGTTTTAGTAGTTTTTTATTTTTTATTTAACTAGGCAAGTCAGTTAAGAACAAATTCTTATTTACAATGACAGCCTACCCCGGCCTAACCCGGATGACACTGGGCCAATTGTGCGCCGCCCTATGGGACTCCCAATCACAGTCGGTTGTGATACAGCCTGGAATCGAACCAGGGTCTGTAGTGATGCTTCTAGCACTGAGATGCAGTGCAGTGCCTTAGATCGCTGCACCATTCGGGAGCCCTAGTAAGTAGTAGGAAAGACAGATTTCGGACATGGCCATTCAATCTGAAGTGTCTGACAACATGACAGACAGAGCCTGTGGCTGTTTGGTGTAACATGATATTGTGGCGACACGTGATATCACATGAGTGTTCTCTCATGTGTATTCAGATTTCCGCATATGTTTTGCAAAGTTGTATAGACTTTCTTACTATGCAATTCAAATGTGTTCATGTCAAGCCTAACAAATATAACATCAGCCTTATCATGTGATTCTTCACTTGTTGATTGACACTTTGACAGATACAGAACATCAACAATTACATCAAGCATAAATGGCACAATATTATCTAAGCTGTTTTGAAAACACTGTAACGAAGGCGTGAATCTTATCCTGAGCATAATGCTTCATGTGTTGCCTGTCTGTCTAGTTCAGCATGCCCTACCTATCACTGGGCTCTCGTCTGCAGTAGAAAAGTTTCCCGTTTTAACATGTTTATCCCATTCTTCAATCCTCACACACGTACATGGAAATCAATAGCATATCATTATGCCTATGTTGATGAGAGGGAAAAGAACATAGTGATCTGTACAGTTTGCCATATAGCATAATGAAGCTATTCTGGAGATGGAGTAAACCTCGGAGGCAAGGGAGCATGTCAGAGTTTTACCTAAAGGCATCTACCGCTGTATCTCTGGTTAGAGTGCTCTTTTAATACGTACTGTGATGAAATCTGCCAGGGAGTATTTCTGTTCTGTTCGCTCCTGTGTTTAATGTAGCTCGAAAAGCAAATGGTAGGAGCAAATGGTAGGAAATGGTAGGAGTTCCAGTCTCAGGCGCTCATTAAAGAGAGAGCGAGAGAGAGAGAGAGAGAGAGAGAGAGAGAGAGAGAGAGCAAAAGAGAAAGCTCCCCTGTCTTTTCAGAGATGTATTTCTGATGTTAATATGCAACAGCCCTAGTGGAATGCACACTAAGCCTTTTCGACCACTGATGAAAACACAGCCACTGTTATTAAATCTATATTTAGATGCATGGTGTGTGGCCAGCCCTGCTGCCGCTGCCACTGCTGCTGCGTAGGACTCTACACTCTCCATATTAATGGCCTTAATTTAATCATCTCGAGATCGTCGAAATTGGAAAGTGTCAACACAAAATAATAAATCATGGAGAAAAAAAAGTGGTCAGACTAATTCAAGGGAGTTTTCATGAGGGGAAACCGTGGACATATTAACAATTATAATTAGATTTGCCAAGGGTAACGCTTTCGTTAACTTCATCAAAACCCAGGACTGTCACATGTGTTTCCGTCCCTAGTATCTGTTGATGTTAATTTAACCTGGAGATAATTGAAATAACTAGCTGGAAGGAAACAGACAGGAGGATAAAATACTGGAATTCTGTGAAGGTACGTGTTATATAGTAGGCTGAACTAATGAAGTCTGGTGATGTTCGGGATCTTGGTACTCTCACCGATACACAAAAATAAACAAATACATACAGTATAGCTGGTATTATGGTTGTTGGAAGATTGATTTTTGCATGAACATGAACTCTTCCAAATACTTACACATTTGGAAAACGATCTAAGTTTACACATATCTGAATAACTGGTGTCTCAGACCACTTTCAAATACAATTTTTGGACTTTCCCTCAGCTCACTTTTTTTTGGACCATCAGATACCATAATTTAAAAAAAAGTTAAACATTAAAAGTACATTTTTACAAATACCACATTTGGGGAACACTGTCAGTCAGGTTAGTTATATCAGAATGCATGTAGTAGCAAGACATGCCGCTGCTTGAGAAGACAGAGAACTTGTCTACAGTACCCCTGAAGCCTGTTCTCCTTACCCATCATGTTTTCTTTATCTCTCAAAGCATGTTATGTTCCCTCTCTCCCTCTACTCCTTTAAGTGCCTCTCTCTATCCACCTTCCCCTCATCCTCTGAGCGTCTCTTTCTATCTTTTCACCTTTCTACCTCCATCTACCCCTTCTCTCGCTCGGCCCCTCTCTAAGCGGGTAATAACACCAACCCAATGTGGCACGGCCCTGGTACAGCGTGGGGATGCAGGGGTTCTGTGCAAACAGGCAAGCAGGTCCTCAGATGTGGGAAGCCCCTTTGGGAGCCTGGCTGAATGAGATGCCCATCAGTCTCTGAGTCTGCAGATGCTCCTCAACAACAGGCAGGCTTCACGCCTCATCAGCCCTGGATCAGATACAGAGCTAGGAGGAGAGCCTAAGGCAATCACAGCCTCCCAATGATGGACACAGGCACATTTGGAATCGTTTTTGTTGAAGGGAACCAATTTCATCAGTGGAATGATACGATGGAAATGTTTTTTCCCCGCTATGTTTTTAATATATACTGAAAAAATATATAAACGCAACACGTAAAGTGTTGGTCCTATGTTTTATGAGCTGAAATAAAAGATCCCAGAAATGTACCATACTGACAAAAAGCGTATTTCTCTCAAATTTTGTGCACAAATTTGTTTACATCCCTGTTAGTGAGCATTTCTCCTTTGACAAGATAATCCATCCACCTGACAGGTGTGGCACATCAAAAGCTGATTAAACAGCATGATCATTACACAGGTGAACCTTTTGCTGGGGTCAATAAAAGGCCACTCTAAAATGTGTAGTTTTGTCACACAACACAATGCCACAAATGTCTCAAGCTTTGAGGGAGTATGCAATCCACTAGAGCTGCTGCCAGATAATTTAATGTTAATTTCTCTACCGTAAGCCACCTCCAACATTGTTTTAGGGAATTTGGCAGTACGTCCAACAGGCCACACAACCACAGAACATGTGTAACCACGCCAGCCCAGGACCTCCACATCCAGCTTCTCCACCTGTGGGATAGTCTGAGACCCGGACTGATGCAACCATGGGTTTGCATAACCAAAGAATTTCTGCGCAAACTGTCAGAAACCATCTCAGGGAAGCTCATCTGTGTGCTCATCTTCCTTACCAGGGTCTTGACCTGACTGCAGTTCGGCATCGTAACCAACTTCAGTGGGAAAATGCTCACCTTTGATGGCCACTGGCATGCTGGAGAAGTGTGCTCTTCACGGATTAATCCCAGTTTCAACTGTACCAGGCAGTATGGTATTGTGTGGGTGAGCGGTTTGCTGATGTCAACGTTGTGAACAGAGTGCCCAATGGTGGCGGTGGGGTTATGTTATTGACAGGCATAAGCTACGAACAATGAACACAGTTGCATTTTATTGATGGCATTTTGAATGCACAGAGATACCGTGACGAGATCTTGAGGCCCATTGTTGTGCCATTCATCTGCCGCCATCACCTCATGTTTCAGCATGATAATGCACGGCTCCATGTCGCAAGGATCTGTACACAATTACCGGAGGCTGAAAATTTCTCAGTTCTTCCATGGCCTGCATACTCACCAGACATGTCACCCATTGAGCATGTTTGGGATGCTCTGGATTGGTGTGTACAACAGTGTGCTCCAGTTCACTCCAATATCCAGCAACTTAGCAAAGCCATTGAAGAGGAGTGGGACAAAATTCCACAATCGACAGTCTACGTGAGGCAAATGGTGGTCACACCAGATACTGACTGTTTTTTTGATCCACCGCCCCTACTTTTTTTTAAGGTATCTGTGACCAACAAATGCATATCTGTATTCCCATTCATGTGAAATTCATAGAAAAGGGCCTAATGCATTTATTTCATTTGACTTATTTCCTTATACGAACTGTAACTTTTTACATGTTTGCGTTTATATTTTTGTTCAGTGTAAGAATATTCAAGATGTGTAAAGTGTATAAAGCTGAAGATAATTACATGAACATGGAAGCATATTTCTTTATATAAATATATCATGCTACTTATTATGGTGAATAAGTAAACAATTTGGCCAGAGATATGCAAAACCCTAGTTGGTATATACAGTATATTAGTATATGCTCACATCCACTTTCTAGATTATATTGCTGCAATGTGTGTTGACAGTACATCTAACTCCCCGTGCAACTGACTACAAGTAAGATATATAAGTTTGAGGTTAAGGGAACTTCAGAGAGACAACAAAATAGTCATCATCTTCCCTGCAAGGTGTGATTGGTGAGATTGATAGTCCTTGATAACGTCTCTACACTTCATATCAACCAATGATCACCAGTGGCAGTATCCCTGCTTGAAATGTTTAATTAGTGTGTAATTCCCTTCCTTTTTCGAAATGAGACCAAAAAAATGATGATTCGAAACGGTAATGCGATATTAATTCAGAGTCACTTTCAGATAGACATTTCTTTTGTGTTTTTGAGATGCAGTAGAAGTTATTACGGAGTCTTAATGTAGATATGCTTATTACAGCTATTTGTATGGGCAGCCGGTGTTTCATTTCCTCCTTTGTCTTTCGTTTTCTCATTAAAATCCCAATCCCCATCCGTCAGATGTCGAAATTTGTTTTGAATAAGTTATTGCAGTTGTTAATGCGAAGGAAGACAGGACACCAAAGGGAAAATCTGCACGGGAACACACACAAACACACACATCTTATCTGATTACTGTATATATGTGATCACGCTAAATTGATCATACCATGAAGCAACAGTGCTCTTTTTAAATCAAATCAAATCAAATTGTATTAGTCAATGCTTACTTATGAGCCCCTAACAAACAATGCAGTTAAAAATATATGGATAAGAATAAGAAGTAACAAGTAATTAAAGAGCAGCAGTAAAATAACAATAGTGAGACAATATACAGGGTGGGTACCGGTACAGAGTAGATGTGTGGGGACACTGGTAAGTTGAGGTAATATGTACATGTAGCTATAGTTATTAAAGTGACATAGATGATAACAACAGAGAGTAGCAGCGGTGTAAAAGTGTGGGGGGGGGGGGGGCAATGAAAATAGTCTGGGTAGCCATTTGATTAGGTGTTCAGGAGTCTTATGGCTTGGCGGTAGAAGCTGTTTTGAAGCCTCTTGGACCTAGACTTGGCGCTCCGGTACCGCTTGCCGTGCGGTAGCAGAGAGAACAGTCTATGACTAGGGTGGCTGTAGTCTTTGACAGTTTTTAGGGCCTTACTCTGACACCGCCTGGTATAGAGGTCCTGGATGGCAGGAAGCTTGGCCCCAGTGATGTACTGGGCAATTCGCACTACCCTCTGTAGTGCCTTGCGGTCAAAAGCCGAGCAGTTGCCATACCAGACAGTGATGCAACCAGTCAGGATGATCTCGATGGTGCAGCTGTAGAACCTTTTGAGAATCTCAGGACCCATGCCAAATATTTTCAGTCTTCTGAGGGGTAATAGGTTTTGTCATGCCCTCTTCACAAATGTCTTGGTGTGCTTGGACGATGTTAGTATGTTGGTGATGTGGACACCAAGGAACTTAAAGCTCTCAACCTGCTCCACTGCAGCCCCATCGATGAGAATGGGGGCGTGCTCGGTCTTCTTTCGCCTGTAGTCCACAATCATCTCCTTTGTCTTGATCACGGTGAGGGAGAGGTTGTTGTCCTGGCACCACACGGCCAGGTCTCTGACCTCCTCCCTAAATGCTGGCTTGTCGTTGTCGGTGATCATGCCTACCACTGTTGTGTCATCGGCAGACTTAATGATGGTGTTGGAGTCGTGCCTGGCTGTGCTGTCATGAGTGATCAGGGAGTACAGGAGGGGACTGAGCATGCACCCCTGAGTGGCCCCTGTGTTGAGGATCAGCGTGGCGATGTGTTGTTACCTACCCATACCACCTGGGGACAGCCCGTCAGAAAGACCAGAATCCAGTTGCAGAGGGAGATGTTTAGTTCCAAAGTCCTTAGCTAATTGATGAGCTTTGAGGGTACTATGGTGTTGAAAGCTGAGCTGTAGTCAATGAATAGAGTTCTCACATAGCTGTTTCTTTTGTCCAGGTGGAAAAGGGCAGTATGGAGTGCAATAGAGATTGCATCATCTGTGGATTTGTTGGGGCGGTATGCAAATTGGAATGGGTCTAGGGTTTTTGGGATAATGGTGTTGATCTGAGCCATGACCCGCCTTTCAAAGCACTTCATGACTACAGACATGAGTTCTACGGGTCGGTAGTCATTTAGGCAGGTTACCTTAGTGTTCTTGGGTAGAAGCACTATGGTGGTCTGCTTAAAACATGTTGGTATTACAGACTCAGACAGGTAGGAGGTTAAACATGTCAGTGAAGACACTTGCCAGTTGATCAGCGCATGCTCACAGTACATGTCCTGGTAATCCGTCTGGCCCTGCGACCTTGTGAATGTTGACCTGTTTAAAGGTCTTACTCACATTGGCTGCGGAGAGTGTGATCACACAGTCTTCCGGAACAGCTGGTGCTCTCATGCATGTTTCAGTGTTATTTGCCTCGAAGCGAGCATAGAAATAGTTTAGCTCATCTGGTAGGCATGTGTCACTGGGCAGCTCTCGGCTGTGCTTCCCTTTGTAGTCTGTAATAGTTTGCAAGCCCTGCCACATAAGATTAGCGTCAGAGCCGGTGTAGTACGATTCAATCTTAGTCCTGTATTGACGCTTTGCTTGTTTGATGGTTCGTCGGAGGGCATAGCAAGATTTCTTATAAGCTTCTGGTATAGAGTCCCGCTCCTTGAAAGCGGCAGCTCTACCCTTTAGCTCAGTGTGGATGTTGCCTGTAATCCATGGCTTCTGGTTGGGGTATGTACGTACGGTCACTGATGCACTTATTGATGAAGCCAATGACTGATGTGGTGTACTCCTCATTGCCATAGGAGGAATCCCGGAACATATTCCAGTATGTGCTAGCAAAACAGTCCTGTAGCTTAGCGTCTGCTTCAAATGACTACTTTTTTTATTGATCTAGTCACTGGTGCTTCCTGCTTTAACTTTTGCCTGTAAGCAGGAATCAGGAGGATAGAATTATGGTCAGATTTGCCAAATGGAGGGCCAGGGAGAGCTTTGTATGCATCTCTGTGTGTAGAGTAAAGGTGGTCCAGAGTTTTTTTTCCCTTGCACATTTAACATGCTGATAGAAATTTGGTCAAACTGATTTAAGTTTCCCTGCATTAAAGTCCTTGGCTACTAGGAGTGCCGCCTCTGGGTGAGCATTTTCTTGTTTGCTTATGGCAGAATACAGCTCATTCAATGCTGTCTTCGTGCCAGCCTCTGACTGTGGTGGTATGTAAACAGCTACGAAAAATACAGATGAGAACTCTCTAAGTAGATAATGTGGTCAACAGCTTATCATGAGATACTCTACCTCAGGCGATCAATAGCTCGGGACTTCCTTAGATATTGTGCACCAGCTGTTATTTATAAAAATACATAGTCTGCCGCCCCTTGTCTTACCAGACGCCGCTATTCTATCCTGCCAGTAGAGTGTATAACCAGCCAGCTGTATGTTGATAGTGTCGTCATTCAGCCACGACTCCGTGAAGCACAAGATATTACAGTTTTGAATGTCCCGTTGGTAGTTTAATTTTGTACGGAGGTCATAGATTTTATTCTCCAAAGATTACATATTTGCTAGCAGAATGGAAGGAAGTGGGGGTTTATTCGAGCCAATTCTCGAAGGCAGCCTGCCCTCTGGCCCCTTTTTCTCCGCCTCCTCTTCACGCAAATCAGGATCTGGGCCTGTTCCCAAGAAAGCAGTATATCGTTCGCGTCGGTCTCGTCAGACTCGTTAAAGGAAAAAAAGGATTCTGCCAGTCCGTGGTGAGTAATCGCAGTCCTGATGTCCAGAAGTTATTTTCGGTCATAAGAGACGGTAGCGGCAACATTATATACAAAATACGTTTTTTTGTTTTTTTTTCACCTTTATTTAACCAGGTAGGCCAGTTGAAAACAAGTTCTCATTTACAACTGTGACCTGGCCAAGATAAAGCAAAGCAGCGCGACACAATCAACAACACAGAGTTACACATGGAATAAACAAACATACAGTCAATAATAAAATAGAAAAAGTCTATATACAGTGTGTGCAAATGAGGTAGGATAAGGGAGGTAAGGCAATAAAGTAAAGTAGAAACATTTAAAAAAAAGTTACAAACAACGCAAATAAACGAACAAAAACACAATCGGTTGGGGACACGTAAAATGTCTGCCTTCTTCTCTGGCGCCATTTTAGTACATCTCACACAAACAATGTGCTCCGTTTTTGATGTGAACATGAAATGCATGTATTGAATGATCAATGACAAGGACATTGCATCTTTAAATTAGTCTTAACATCTGCTAATGACTTTAAAAAGAACAAGCATGGATTATTATTATAGAATACTCATGCCATAATCTTGCACAGCAAAAAAAAATGCTTCTGAGTGTCATGTGTGTTCAATGTAAAACATTAGGCTCAGTTATGTTAAGTAGGTCCCAGGTGAGTAAAGCAGGTGGCCTACAAATCAATTGTTTCTCTTTCTGGGCTGTTAGAAAAAAAGGGTTCCAAAATGGTTCTTCGGCTGTCGCCATAGGATAACCATGTTTGGTTCCAGGTAAAAACCTTTTGGGTTCCATGTACAGTAGAACCCTCTGTGGAACGGGTTCTACATTGAACCGAAAAGGGTTCTACCTGGAACCAAAAAGGGTTCTTCAAAAGGTTGTCCTATGGGGACAGCCAAAGAACCCTTTCAGGTTGTAGATAGGACAGTTGTTTTCTAAGAATGTAGTTTATTTTGGATTTAACTTTTGTATTAGATGGACAGAGTTGAATTAGATCCCCTTTTAGATGAAGACGTCAGAATTTGACAAATTAAATATGGAGGACATTGTCCAAACCTGATTAATAAGAATAATTATATTTGAATAATTTGTCAAAATACTGGTGACAGTTTAGTTTAGATGGAATTCTTCATATTAATATGACGTGACATTTTACATTTTTAACGTACAATTAATATTGGAATAACTGGCTTGAAGTATTTTGTCCTCCAAAGCTATTACATTAAGACCAATAACAGTTCTAAAGGGAAATAGCTTAAAAAATACTTGGAGAGCTTTGTTTTGATCATTCATCTAAAGACCACAATCATCACAAAAGCCTAACTCAAATTATCATGGAAATGTGAAAATCTCATGAATATTTCTGAGATGTAATTCTAGTTGTGCCACCTATGAAGACATTGTTTTGTTTGTTTTCATTCGTTGATATATACAGTAAATACATCTTGCCCCAGCAGAGCATCATTGCTCATATTGCAGAAATAAGGGGTATTCTCAAATATAATTTTGGGGCACTGTGCCAGGAAGGAGGAGGGATCTACATGGGGTAAGGTGATCTTGTTGCCTGGTAACAAGCCTCGGATTGACAAAGAAAGACCAATTTAGGACTGCTTTCCCAAGAAATCAATATGATATGCCTTGACGTGATGATTTGAGATTAGCGATGGAATAAAAGACAGCATGGTTGGAAGGGGGTGTGTCATAACAGTGGAAGAGAAGATTGCATCTGAAACATATTGAATATAAGCCTCTCCTATAGCTAGGATCTGAAACGTGGTTCCGTGTGGCTCAGTTGGTAGAGCATGGCGCTTGCAACGCCAGGGTTGTGGGTTCATTCCCCACGGGGGGACCAGGATGAATATGTATGAACTTTCCAATTTGTAAGTCGCTCTGGATAAGAGCGTCTGCTAAATGACTAAAATGTAAATGAAACCTGACTGTCTCAAATAAGCTTTTGCTAGCCTGTATAGTGCATTCAGAAAGTATTCAGACCCCTTGACTTTTTCCACATTTTGTTACGTTACAGCCTTATTCTAAAATGTACGTTATCAAGTAATGTTAGCCTACCAAAAATGTACGATTAACCCTCTCATACCAATATAAATGTACATTAGGCCTACCTTACAACTTTGTTTTTTTCCTCATCAATACCCCATTAATGACAAAGCAAAAACTGTTTTTTCGACATTTTTGCAAATGTATATGAAAAAAATATATATATCACATTTACATAAGTATTCAGACCCTCTACTCAGTACTTTGTTGATGCACCTTTGGCAGGGAATACAGCCTTGAGTCTTCTTGGTGTATGACGCTACAAGCTTGACACACCTGTATTTGAGGTGTTTCTCTCATTCTTCTCTGCAGATCCTCTCAAGCTCTGTCAGGTTGGATGGGGAGCGTCGCTGCACAGCTATTTTCAGGTCTCTCCAATCAAGGACATTGAAAGACTTGTCCCGAACCCACTCCTGCTTTGTTTTGGCTGTGTGCTTAGTGTCGTTGTTCTGTTGGAAGGTGAACTTTCACCCCAGTTTGACGTCCTGAGCGCCCTAGAGCAGGTTTTCATCAAGGATCTTTCTGTACTTTGCTCCGTTTATCTTTCCTGACTAGTCTCACAATCCATGAAAAACATCTCCACAGCATGATGCTGCCACCACCATGCTTCACCGTAGCGATAGTGCCAGGTTTCCTCAAAATGTGACATGTGGCATTCAGGCCAAAGAGTTCAATCTTGTTTTCATCAGACCTGAGAATCTTGTTTCTCATGGTCTAAGAGTCCTTTAGGTGCCTTTTGGCAAACTCCAAGCGGGCTGTCATGTGCCTTTTACTGAGGAGTGGCTTCCGTCTGGCCACTCTACCATAAAGGCCTAATTGGTGGAGTGCTGCAGAGATGATTGTCCTTCTGGAAGGTTCTCCCATCTACACAGAGGAATTCTAGAGCTCTATCAGAGTGACCATCGGGTTCTTGGTCACCTCCCTGACCAAGGCCCTTCTCCCTCGATTGCTCAGTTTGGCCGGGTGGCCAGCACTAGGAAGAGTCTTGGTGGTTCCAAACTTCTTCCATTTAAGAATGATGGAGGCCAATGTGTTCTTGGGGACCTTCAATGCTGCAGAAATGTTTTGGTACTCTTCCTCAGATCTGTGACTCGACACAATCCTGTCTCGTAACAATTCCTTCAACTGCTTGGCTTGGTTTATGCTCTGACATGCACTGTCAGCTGTGGGAACTTATACAGACAGGTGTGTGCCTTTCCAAATCATGTCCAATCAATTGAATTTACCACAGGTGGACTCCAATAAAGTTGTAGAAAAATCTCAAACAGGATGGGACTCAATTTTGATTCTCATAGCAAAGGGTCTGAATACTTATGTAAAAACATTTCTTTAAGTGCAAAAATGTCTAAAAAACTGTTTTTACCTTTTCATTATGGGGTATTGTGTGTAGATTTATGAGGAATTTGTTATATTTAATCCATTTTAGAATAAGGCTGTAATGTAACAAAATGTGGAAAAAGTGAAGGGGTATGAATAGACATACGAATCCACTGTATGTCTAAACTAGAACAGAGCTCAGTGAGCATTCACAGGTACTACAGAATCTGATTTGCCTTTCTGGAAGACATGGGCGGCCTGGGACCAGAAATCGGTCCTGGCGTTTCTAACACACTGGCCCATTTCTTTCCTTGAGGCCCCCATACCGTCCAATTATTTTCCTCGAAGCCCCACACC
The DNA here is from genome assembly GCF_016432855.1 of Salvelinus namaycush. NCBI lineage: Eukaryota > Metazoa > Chordata > Actinopteri > Salmoniformes > Salmonidae > Salvelinus > Salvelinus namaycush. The sequence goes on along the minus strand of NC_052321.1, from coordinate 10,379,758 downwards.
GGCCCATTTTTTTCTCTATGTGACCCAGATAATGAAGAGGAATGAACCAGGAATTAAGAGGGAGATGGAGGAATGAGGGGATGGAGGGGATAGAGGGAAGAGGGGAAATAGGGATGAGGGGATGGAGGGGATAGAGGGATGAGGGGATGGAGGGGATAGAGGGAAGAGGGGAAATAGGGATGAGGGGATGGAGGGGATAGAGGGATGAGGGGATGGAGGGGATAGAGGGAAGAGGGGAAATAGGGATGAGGGGATGGAGGGGATAGAGGGATGAGGGGATGGAGGGATGAGGGGATGGAGGGATGAGAGGATGGAGGGGATAGAGGGATGAGGGGATAGAGGGATGAGGGGATGGAGGGGATAGAGGGATGAGGGGATGGAGGGGATAGAGGGGAAATAGGGATGAGGGGATGGAGGGATGAGGGGATGGAGGGGATAGAGGGATGAGGGGATGGAGGGATGAGAGGATGGAGGGATGAGAGGATGGAGGGGATAGATGGATGAGGGGATAGAGGGATGAGGGGATGGAGGGATGAAGGAATAGAGGGATGATGGGATAGAGGGATGAGGGGATAGAGGGATGAGGGGATAAAGGTATGAGGGGATGGAGGGATGAGGGGATGGAGGGATGAGGGGAGGCTGTCGTCAGCAGTGACAACAGGAGGGAGAATGTGTCCAAACTCTCTATTAAGTTAAAGTTTCAGATGTATATTGTCATATGCACTAGTGCAGGGAAATGCCTTGCTTGCTCTGTCATAACATAGAGAGGAAGAGCAAACAGGAGGGATTAGCTGGGAATATTTGTGGTAGTCAGTTGGTGCAACAGTTTGAGACAGTGTTCAAGTTCATGTTTGCCTTGTTACTATCTATCAAGACAATTTTCTATACATATATTTTGTAGTATTTAAAAAAAAATGTTATGGACAGTGATAGTCAGAATAGAACAGAATAAAACTTTATTGTCCATCCAGGATTATTTTCTTTGGCATCACCTACCATTAAAAGGATCACATACACATACATTCTCACATCATACACATTTAAATCAGTCATACGCTAAAAACATAGAGGACATGAGTACATTCACTCACAACCGACTGTAGAGGGGAGACAGAGAGGAAGGGCTGAGATGGAATTATTACCCACGTCACCAGGGGTATGTGTTCCGGAATCTGTGGGGCAAACCACTACGCCAGACTCCAGCACTACCAAGACAATTTTCCCCAAATAACTATGCAACTCTAGGACTCTTGCAATTTGGTTTGCTGGAAAATGTATCTTTCAGAGGGTCTGTACACGGCGAGGCTGATATGGTCATCAGTCATTTGCTCACATTGAGTTTACTGGTTAATTGATGTCAGCACTATCTCAGGTGACTGTGGGAATGTTTCTATGAGCATGCAGTTTTCTGCAGCATGAGCTCTGAGCTCTTTCAGCTAAATGTAGTGGTCTAAACCTCAATCATTTTGATTTGATTATACTGTCTATGACAAAAGCAAGACATCAAATCGCACCAAATAAAAACAATACCAGACAAGTTCTGGAGGACTAACCTGACCCTCAAAGAGTAGGTATATTGTGGGTAGAATGGAATAAAGAACAGGACTATCTTACCAACATGGACATCCAGTACTAAACTGCTTGTACATTACTAAACACACATAAATAATGGACAGACTGGGACATTAGTTCACAGCTATTTCAGGTGAACCCACTACAATACCACTCAGCATCACTTAACTCTACCTGGCTCTCATATCACTTGCATAATCTATCCATTGATTAGCCCCTTGTACCTCCGAGAGAGGCTGCAGTGCAGTCTGCCTGTGAAACTAACTCCTTTCTCCCTCTGTCTGCCTGTCACTCCGTCTCTCTTTCTCTCTGTCTGCCTTTCTCTCTGTCTCTCTGTCTGCCTCTCTCTCTCTCTCTACAGTATGTCTGCCTGCCTCTCTCTGTCTGTCTGCCTCTCTCTCTCCCTCGCTCGCTCTCTCTCGCTCTCTCGCTCTCTCTCTCTCTCTCTCTCTCTCTCTCTCTCTATAATGATGAGGTAATCCGGCTAATCGGATCTCTGCTTATTCATGCACCAGGCTCAGACGATTGGTGCTGAAAGGTAATATTGCCTGTCATATTCCAATGTCTGCATCATTAGTCGGCCGCAGAATCTGCTGGACTGATGTTTCTGTGCATTAGGCCACTGGGTCAGGTGCTATAACTCACCTCTCGATGGGCAGCGGGTCAATAGGGAGATGGGCCCCGGCGTCCATTACGACTCTAAAGAGATCACCAGGGTTACGCAAGGGTCATGGAGGGTCACTGTTGTTGAGCACAATGAATAAAAACCTGAATGAGATCATTACGTAGTATAGTGGCCTGGTGTTTCACATGGATGAGAGGGAGAAGTCCTCACTCCATTCAGTCTGGATGGAAGTCTTGGAGATTGTCAGAGCGAAGCCAGGACTTAGTGTACATGTTCTCAGTAGCTGGTCAACGATCTCAGTTGTAGACATTGAAAAGACCACATTTATTTTAGCTGTAATATTCCTCAGAAATTGAACTTTATATTCAACTGATTACCTCGACATATCTGTTAATGTTACACGTGTCCATCCCCTTTAGAATAGAACATTTGTAAAATATCGCTTTTCACTGAAACAGTTTGTCGTTTCAGTGATTTGCTGATTTGGGCATTCTTTCTCCATGAATCTACGATTCATATAAAGCTCAATACAGCATCTAATCTCTCTATAGCAGACTGATTAGAAGATGGCCTTCTCTGCTTGTTTGGCTTGGTATTCATTGAGGACAGTACTAGAAAACAGGCACGCTGAAGTATAGAGTGGCTCAAGCTTGGCTGGCATTCAACTTCGATTCAAATATCTGCAAACAGATTGCTTCCTGGCAGAGTTACATCAGAACTGGCACCAGCCAGGCAGAGCGACAGAGCCATTACTCAACACTGTTCTCCAGTGCAGAGAAGCTGGGGAGTTCACAGATCAGTTGATAGCTCATCTTTAGCCTTGTTTAATGTAGGTCACTTACAGAATCCTACAAGAGCACACATGCCCATTGCTGTGCCTATCATTTGATGATGCTGTCAGTTTCCCATCGCTGTGCCTATCATTTGATGATGCTGTCAGTTTCCCATTGCTGTGACTATCATTGGAGATATTAACAGTAAACATTGTATAATAAATCTTGAGCACGATATTGTCTGTAATTCAGCTAAATTGTTGATTTAAAATTAGGACAAAGTGTGTGGGCTAAAGTTCACGACTCGCTGCTATACTAAGTGAAGTGATTCAACAATAATGATTGCCCATACCAAAGCCATGCTTGTTGTGCTGAAAGACTACAATAATGAATGAGATTAATCAAACACACGAACAGGCCATGCTCTGTTTCATCTACACAAGTCTAGAGTAAATGCAGGAATGCAGTCGTGTCAAGTGTATGTAGATGTAGGAATGCAGCCGTGTCAAGTGTATGTAGATGTAGGAATGCAGCGGTGTCAAGTGTATGTAGATGTAGGAATGCAGCCGTGTCAAGTGTATGTAGATGTAGGAATGCAGCCGTGTCAAGTGTATGTAGATGTAGGAATGCAGCGGTGTCAAGTGTATGTAGATGTAGGAATGCAGCGGTGTCAAGTGTATGTAGATGTAGGAATGCAGCCGTGTCAAGTGTATGTAGATGTAGGAATGCAGCCGTGTCAAGTGTATGTAGATGTAGGAATGCAGCGGTGTCAAGTGTATGTAGATGTAGGAATGCAGCCGTGTCAAGTGTATGTAGATGTAGGAATGCAGCCGTGTCAAGTGCATGTAGATGTAGGAATGCAGCGGTGTCAAGTGTATGTAGATGTAGGAATGCAGCGGTGTCAAGTGTATGTAGATGTAGGAATGCAGCGATGTCAAGTGCATGTAGATGTAGGAATGCAGCGGTGTCAAGTGTATGTAGATGTAGGAATGCAGCGATGTCAAGTGCATGTAGATGTAGGAATGCAGCGGTGTCAAGTGTATGTAGATGTAGGAATGCAGCGATGTCAAGTGCATGTAGATGTAGGAATGCAGCGGTGTCAAGTGTATGTAGATGTAGGAATGCAGCGATGTCAAGTGTATGTAGATGTAGGAATGCAACAACCACATGAATGCCGATCCGTCAACGTGACGACTGCATAGATTCCCAGTTTTTAGCTCAGCTGCCCTCGTCCTGATAGCGCCAATTATTCTGTGGCAAATTTCTTAATGCGAGGCAATGAAGGCGAGGTGACAAGGAAAAACGCAAGGAATGAATCCTCTGCTAGTAATCTGAGCCTGGGATGTCTCACGCTCCGGGATTGTTATCACCGACAAAGCTTGAATTCTGCCATTTTCCGAACTGGGTAGTGACATAGGCCTTCTTTATAGTGGGCCCAGAGGGAGAGGAAGCCAGCAAGAAGAGCACAAAGAGAAACCCAAGGAGAAGAGCACAAAGAGGAAGGGAGGACTGACTAGGAGCTGTAGATAAACGTTCAGAACCGTTCTTTGTTGGAGTTGGATTCTGTGGCCCTGTTGTAAAACTAAGAGGGAGAAAAGAAGGGTGAGGGATAGAAGGAGTTCCTGAGTGAGAGGAGCCGGTTGGGAAGAACAAGTGTTGTTTCACTCAGAGGAAAGAGTCAGACTTATCATGAGGTTCTGTAAAGGCTCACTGCCACTGGTGTGGGTGAAACTATATAAACACTACTGGATGCTGTTGGTGGATGCACATATATCTTTCTATACTGTATGTCATTAGGAAGAAACATTCAGCTTGTGATAGTGTTTCCAAAGTTTCATTAGTTCAATCATTCATTCATTCCAGTAATACAAACCAACACCTCAAAATACATTGTTTGTATTAAATTAGTCATCATCTATTATTTTCAATCAAACAGAATTTGGTGTTCTCTTATGCCATAAGAATTTGACGTGCCCTAATAATTCAAATTCAGAAAATAACATTGAAATAATTACTTATTCTAATTACGACGGGTGTTACGTATTCTTTTTTGATAGCAAGTCTCTAATTAGCATATTTTCATTACCCTGATAAATGCATAATTTAGAGGTCTGTAATAGACATGAATTATTCGACTTTGTACATTGATGGATTTTAAGGAACACCACATTCAATTTGTGTCTCAATCTTCTATAGTGTGAGATGAATAATCAGCAGCATCTCTTCTCTAATGAGTAAAATGGACACAACAACACAAGCAGGACAATACTGTATCCAAGGCTGGCCTACGAAAGTCTCTCGTGGCCTGACTACGTAACACAAATGGTATCGCTACGTCTGTCAATAGACTGTAGGATAGGAAGACTAATGACAACAATCGTTCCGGTGCGCAGGTTTTCAAGATACGTAAGGGGAGGGGACATCTGGCCCATAGAGGGGAGCTGGGGGAAGCTTCTACTCCTCGTTCTACAGTATTTCTGTATATATGCCCACTCTTACATCTTTCAGAGAAAAGTCTGACACTGTTTGTATCAGTGTTCAGCAAAAGCGAAACACTTATGCCTTTCATGTACCAAAGGTAATCATTGACTTAGGATAAGGGTTTATGTATTCCTCTGACATATTGACCAAATGGCATGGAGATGAAGATTCCCCAGCACAACAACAAAGTGGTTGTAACGTATAGATTGGTCCTACTCTCTGATGCAGTGAGGCTTTCTCTTCTCTCGCCCTATCTCCCTCACTACGTCTCTCTCTGTAGGCCTTCAGAGGCAGTCAGTGGTGTATGGACTCGGTATAAAATGAAATAATATTATTTATGTTATCCCTCTCCCCCTTGTTCAGAGAAATGGGATTCCATATTTCAGCAGTGTTGACAGATGGACTGGAAATTAAAAGCACCAGAGAAGTAATGCCTTTTTGATGTTGGACTGTGAATAACTCACAGAGTCTGATTGATTTCAAAACTCTGGTTACAAACAGCGGTATTGCAGCGTGATGCGGGTACAACACATACAGCTCAATGTGTCATACATTAATTGATGTTAAACATTTCATAGAATTAACTTCATTGCAGTGCATTAGAATAGCCTATTGTCAATATTTACAGGAGCGATTGTATCCAAACCCAGAAGAGAGTCAATGAATGATGTCGGAGTGGGGATCACCTTGAACATGTCATATCAAGTGTACAGAGTTGGATGTTGTAGCACAGCAATGTTACAACATTGACCTTTACTTCTGCAGGAGACAATAGTCTCTAGTGCAGAGAAGGTGTTCCACCAGTAGGATTATATTACACTAACACCTGCTGTCAATTTATGAAGAAAGACAGCTGTCTGCTTTAGATCTGACAGCGTGAACAGATGGAACCTGCATGCTCCTAAAAAAAACATCATCAATTTATGCATTTACCTACTACCTAATCTCCAACAAATTTGTAAAAATCTATATTTTAAAATCAATAAATGTTCATACCAATGATTCATCAGAAAATGCGTCTAGTCTGCATAAGCTTGATGTTCAGATTTGTGTTTCATCAAATGTTTCAGATGTCAAAGTAATGCTATATCTGTGTGGCATTCGTCACTGAATGCATGTAATGCTATGAATGGTAATACGACTTGTCACCTAGTGCTGAAAGACAGAATTTTAAAACATGTATGTGACTGAGTGATTGATTATGCCAATACATTTTGTAGAGGTCATATTGATTGGTTATTCAGAAGTAAACTCACCTATCTTTTAAATCTGACCAAACAGACCTCCCTCCAAGAGATATTGACATGACCCACAGATTCATATAGAATATATGAAGAGCCATAGAAAATAAATTGACGGGGCTTCCGAGTGGCGCAGCAGTCTAAGGCACTGCATCGCAGTGCTAGAAGCGTCATCACAGACCCTGCTTCGATATATCACAACCGGCCGTGATAGGGAGTCCCATAAGGTGGCACACAATTGGCCTAGCATCGCCCGGGTTAGCGACTCCTTGTGGCGGGCCAGGCACCTGCAGGTTGACCTCAGTTGTCAGATGAACGGTGTTTCCTCTGACACGTTGGTGCAGTTGGCTTCCGGGTTAAGCGGGCGGGTGTTGAGAAGCGCAGTTTGGCGGGTCATGTTTCGGAGGACACATAACTCGACCTTTGCCTCCTGAGTCCGTTGGGGAAGTGCAGCGATGAGACAAGATTGAAAAAGGGGGTAAAAAAAAAAAAACATTGACACTGACGATTCTGAACAAGTGGGAATATTGTGTAAAAATGTATACTGTGTATATTTTACCTTGTGTGCTATACGAATGCATCTTCTCTTTACCTCAAAAACTATCCAAGAGGGGATCATTCTCTGATTGTGAATACAAACAAAGTAATTCATTAATTGATTTCTCATGTTATTACTTTCCTGTTTAAATGAGGAGGCAGAAACGTGAAACTCAGTTAGAGGATGTGACTTATTTTAGAGCTCCGAGACTCATTAGTACAGCAGGTGTGTAACCAGATCATCCCTCCCCTGTTGGTACCATGGCTCCTTCCTGCTGTGGGAGGAGCGCTTAACGTGCATCACCGAGGTCAAGTTACACATGCTCTTCATCATGGCGATTCAAAACAAAACTTGAAATGTACAACTGTATCCTCCTGAAGTAGACAGCCACGTAGTATTACATCATCACCCAAACAAATGAATAAATAAAGCCAAACATCCATGGAGCTGCCACAGCTCTGGCAGAGCATCGGCCCGTTTGGAGAAACAGTGGGTTCTCTCATTAGGCCCTGGGACGACATCTAGTGATTCATTACCGGCACCTAGCTAAACTATGCTATTAAAACTAAAAAAGCCATTAGAGAAATCCATAATGAATCCGGTAGCAGCAGCTGCACGGGGCCAAGCGCTATAGGCGCTACTAGATGGCACAAACACGCCACGACATGACAGTTTGGAACTCTGCTAGTCATTAACATCTCCTGTGTTGGCGCATTGGGAAAGAACTAGAGCCGCCTCTTCATTTGAAATGCAGTGTGCGGCCCGCCCGACAACCGGCTCTGTCGGGGTGTTAGTCAAACGCTGTGTGACAGTATTGACTGGAGCCTGTTTACTGAAAGGAGTCCGAACAGGATCAGCTAAACATATATTATGGTGGATCGATAGGAACTGAAGAACAGAGCAATGTGGTAAATATTAGCCTCTACTTGCAGCTGGCATTAGGTTCTACTGGCTTTCCTGCTGCTTCTGTCTCCCAACATGGAACAACTAGGATTTCCACTGTAGGGTTGTTCCCCTACAATGCCATTGATTGGTTTAGGTAACATGTGTATTGTCCTCACACAAGAACAGATGTGCAGCAATCTCACCTAACATGTTAAGATCAAATACAGCGGAAGAAGAAATGAATTGGGCCCCCAGGGCTTGGCTCTCCATCAGCATAACCTTAAGTCATACTGCATACCTCCCTTTTATGATCTGCCTCCAATCATCTGGCTTACATCATCTGGCGTCCATCATGTAATACCACTGTATTTATTTGGTATCAGGATATGGTTGCCAGATACACTGTACTTTACGATAGAGCCCAGTTCACATTTACAACAGATAGCTTATATCTACAGCAAACGAGGCCTGGCTTTGTACTGTACTATGCAGAGACCACAGGTACCAGAACCAGAACTCCCCCATCTGTAACCCAGCTTTATGTCAGAGGCAGAGCAGCTATAGACTTATCTCATGGTTCAAGACCTGCTGTCCCCTAAATTCGCATCCGCACACAACTAATATACATTATATTTTTCACATGACATTTTCACGAGTCAGACACGTGGTTTTCCGACACGTGTAAAGTTTCACATGTTAATTTTCACGTGTTTTTCCCTCATGAAAATGTTATTCTTGTCACGTTCCTGACCTGTTTTCCTTTGTTATGTATTTGTTTTAGTTGGTCAGGGCGTGAGTTGGGTGGGTTGGTCTAGGTTTGTTTTTCTATGTTGGGATTTTGTGTTCGGCCTGGTATGATTCTCAATCAGAGACAGGTGTGTATCGTTGTCCCTGATTGAGAGTCATACTAAGGCAGCCAGGGTTTCACTGGTGTTTTGTGGGTGTTTGTTTCCTGTGTCAGTGTTTGGGCCACACAGGACTGTTTTCAGGTTAGTCACGTTTGTAGAGTTTCGTAATTTGTAGTGTTTGTTGTTTGTTCATTAAAACATGAATACCTACTACTCCGCATCTTGGTCCGATCCATGCTCCTCCTCGTCTGAGGAGGAGAACGACTACGACAACCTTAACAGAAACACCCACCAAAACAGGATCAAGCGGAGTGGAGAAGGAAGGCAGGAACAACAGCAATGGGGAAAAGAGGAATGGACTTGGGAGGAGATCCTAGACGGTAAAGGACCCTGGGCAGAGCCAGTGGAGTGTCGCCGCCCCAAAGCGGAGCTGGAGGCAGCGAAAGCGGAGAGGAGGTTGTATGAGGCTAAAGCAAGGCAGAGCGGCTGGAAGCCCGAGAGGCTCACCCAAAAATTTCTTGGGGGGGGGCTAAAGGGGAGTGTGGCGAAGCCGGGTTGGTTACCTGAGCCAACTCCCCGGGCTTACCGTGGAGTGAGAGGGCGTCGTACTGGTCAGACACCGTGTTATGCGGTAAAGCGCACGGTGTCCCCAGTACGCGTGCTTAGCCCAGTGCGGGCTATTCCACCTTGCCGCACTGGGAGGGCTAGGTTGGGCATCGAGCCGGATGTCATGAAGCCGGCCCAACGTATCTGGCCTCCAGTACGTCTCCTCGGGCCGGCGTACATGGCACCAGCCTTACAGGTGGTGTCCCCGGTTCGCCTGCATAGCCCAGTGCGGGTTATTCCACCTCGCCGCACTGGCAGGGCTACGGGGACCATTCAACCTGGTAAGGTTGGGGAGGCTTGGTGCTCAAGAGCGCGTGTCCTCCGTCACGGTCCGGTATATCCGGCGCCACCTTCCCACCCCAGCTCAGTACCACCAGTGCCTACTCCACGCACCAGGCTTCCAGTGCGTTTCCAGAGCCCTGTTCCTCCTCCACGCCCTCTCCCTATGGTGCGTGTCTCCAGCTCAGTGCCTCCAGTTCCGGTACCACGCACCAGGCCTACTGTGCGCCTCAGCAGGTCAGAGTCGGCCGTCTGCCCAACGCCGCCTGCACTGCTCGTCTGTCCAGCGCCGTCTGAGCTGCCTGCCTGCCCAGCGCCGTCTGAGCTGCCTGCCTGCCCAGCGCCATCTGAGCCATCCGTCTGCCCAGCGCCGTCTGAGCCATCCGTCTGCCCAGCGCCATCTGAGCCATCCGTCTGCCCAGCGCCATCTGAGCCATCCGTCTGCCCAGCGCCATCTGAGCCATCCGTCTGCCCAGCGCCATCTGAGCCATCCGTCTGCCACGAGCCTTCAGAGCCGCCCGTCTGTCCCGAGCCATTAGAGCCGTCCGTCAGTCAGGAGCCGCTAGAGCCGTCCGTCAGTCAGGAGCTGCCAGAGACGCCAGCCAGTCAGGAGCTGCCAGAGACGCCAGCCAGTCAGGAGCTGCCAGAGACGCCAGCCAGTCAGGAGCTACCAGAGACGCCAGCCAGTCAGGAGCTGCCAGAGACGCCAGCCAGTCAGGAGCTGCCAGAGACGCCAGACAGTCATGAGCTGCCCTACAGTCATGAGCTGCCCTACAGTCATGAGCTGCCCTACAGTCATGAGCTGCCCTACAGTCATGAGCTGCCCTACAGTCATGAGCTGCCCTACAGTCATGAGCTGCCCTACAGTCATGAGCTGCCACTCAGTCCGGAGCTGCCACTCAGTCCGGAGCTGCCCCTTATCCTGGTGCTGCCCCTTATCCTGGTGCTGCCCCTTATCCTGGTGCTGCCCCTTATCCTGGTGCTGCCCCTTATCCTGGTGCTGCCCCTTATCCTGGTGCTGCCCCTCAGTCAACTGCTACCCCTCAGTCTGTTACTGCCTTTTGGAATAGCGGGATTGACATGGAGGGGGAATATTGGGAGGAGGCCACGGAAGCGGGGGTTGACTATGGTGGGGTGGGGACCACGACCAGCGCCAGAGCCGCCACCGTGGACAGACGCCCACCCAGACCCTCCCCTAGACTTTGTACTGGTGCGCCCGGAGTTCGCACCTTAAGGGGGGGGTTCTGTCACGTTCCGACCTGTTTTCCTTTGTTATGTATTTGTTTTAGTTGGTCAGGGCGTGAGTTGGGTGGGTTTGTCTAGGTTTGTTTTTCTATGTTGGGATTTTGTGTTCGGCCTGGTATGATTCTCAATCAGAGACAGGTGTGTATCGTTGTCCCTGATTGAGAGTCATACTAAGGCAGCCAGGGTTTCACTGGTGTTTTGTGGGTGTTTGTTTCCTGTGTCAGTGTTTGGGCCACACAGGACTGTTTTCAGGTTAGTCACGTTTGTAGAGTTTCGTAATTTGTAGTGTTTGTTGTTTGTTCATTAAAACATGAATACCTACTACTCCGCATCTTGGTCCGATCCATGCTCCTCCTCGTCTGAGGAGGAGAACGACTACGACAACCTTAACAATTCTCCACATGTGTAAATCTTTTACACGTTTGTTTTTCACATTATTATATTTCACCATTTCCAGTTGCATCTAAACTCAGAAAAAAAGAAATGTCCCTATTTCAGGACCCTGTCTTTCAAAGATAATTCGTAAAAATCCAAATAACTTCACAGATCTTCATTTTAAAGGGTTTAATTAAACACTGTTTCCCATGCTTGTTCAATTTAACCATAACCAATGAATGAACATGCACCTGTGGAACGGTCATTAAGACACTAACAGCTTACAGACGGTAGGCAATTAAGGTCACAGTTATGAAAACTTAGGACACTAAAGAGGCCTTGCTACTGACTCTGATAAACACCAAAAGAAAGATGCCCAGGGTCCCTGCTCATCTGCGTGAATGTGCCTTAGGCATACTGCAAGGAGGCATGAGGACTGTAGATGTGGCCAGGGCAATAAATTGCAATGTCCGTACTGTGAGACGCCTAAGACAGCGCTACAGGGAGACAGGACGGACAGCTGATCGTCCTCGCAGTGGCAGAGGATCGATACATCCGAACATCACACCTGCGGGACAGGTACAGGATGGCAACAACAACTGCCCGAGTTACACCAGGAACGCACAATCCCTCCATCAGTGCTCAGACTGTCCGCAATAGGCTGAGAGAGGCTGGACTGAGGGCTTGTAGGCCTGTTGTAAGGCTGGTCCTCACCAGACATCACCGGCAACAACGTCGCCTATGGGCACAAACCCACCATCGCTGGACCAGACAGGACTGGCAAAAAGTGCTCTTCACTGACAAGTCGCGGTTTTGTCTCAACAGGGCTGATGGTCGGATTTGCGTTTATCGTTGAAGGAATAAGCGTTACACCGAGGCCTGTACTCTGGAGCGGGATCGATTTGGAGGTTTGCTGAAAATAAAAGCAGTTGACAGAGGGGAAAGGATGTTTCTTTTTTTGCTGAGTTTAATTAAAGATAAGGAGTACTTGTCCTTAAAAAGCCACGTTACATTTTTTTCTGTCCAATATAAGTGGGTTATTTTAATGTCAATGATGAGTTTTTCTTATTTTACGTGAGTTTTTTTTCCATCACAGACAATGTCACTCTGCAATCTTTGGCACTGAATTTCCTGCTTCTGATACTTTAAGTATTTCACACCAATGCACCAAGCTCAAAAATCTGTTTTCTGGGCCAATTTCCCATTTCTTTATAACAGTCACCCAATTTTACGACATCCTACATTGGCTCCAAAGGCCTCATCTCCATTTATAATAAAAGTTCCTTATCTACACCATCCATCTGATTTGAGGCTTTTATCTCCCAGGCCTTTCCATTTCTCACCTGCACCAAAACTCCATCAACACCTCCTCCTCTCCCTCTGTGCAGAGTTCACTGCCTCTGATGTCCCGCCGCTTCGTTTTAAATGAGCTCTAACAACTGGATAATTTGAAATAGCATTGCCTTGCGCCAGGCCTGAAAAAACATGTTAGAACAGCTAATGGCTGTTCCCCTGGACATGTAATGTAATAATGTTGATGAAAAGGAGTGTGGGGGGAGAGAATGGAGGGAAGAGAGGAGAGAAAGGAGGGTGGTGATTTAATATTTTCTCTGGGTCTCTGGTCCCTCCTTTTCCAGTCCTCTCTGACAGGCAGACGGGAAAGCGGCAGATTAATCAAAATTAGATATTCATCCTTCACTTAGCTCACATTGACAGGCAGGCTGGCTTGCATGTGGTCATCCTCCCACCTCCCGAGCCAATGATGATGAACCTGTCCCGCCTCATGATTATGTAATTATCTACAGAGGAAAAACCGAGGACTATGGCTTGACTCGGCTCCTTATGTTCCTTTTGTCCAAATAGAAACACAACCTATGTGATCATGCATGTAAAGGACACACTTTCTTTAGGGAACATAGTCATACTGTCTTAGGGCTATATAATACTTGCTATGGGCAGTTTACTACAGTTTGCTACAGCAGCAGGACATGCCAATTATTATGTGGATTAGAATTTATGGACATTTTTGTAGGGGTTGACAGATTTTTTGTAAGGGAAAATCAAGTCCAAAATTTAAAAGTGGAAATTACAAACTTCAGAAGCCTTATTAAACCTCAAATACACTACAATTTTTAATTCCCTGCATTGCAGGAAAGTTATCAAATTGTGTGATCAAATGAAGTGATCAAATGAAGATCCTACAAGTGCTTTACATTCTAATCATTTAGCAGACGCTCTTAACCAGAGAGACATACAGGAACAAATAAGGTTAAGTGCCTTGCTCAAGGGCACATTGACAAATTGTTCACCTCGTCAACTCGGGGATGAGATAGCATTTCTGGCTAGTCTTTAAAGGGTTCTATCTGCAACCAAAAAATGTTAAAGAGTTATCCTATGGGGGCAGCCAAAGAACCCTTTACATTTCTAGAGAGCACCTTTTAAGAGTGTATACAAATATCCCCGATGTGACAGCTAGAGACGTAACGGCTTGAGTCTGCTGGTAGAACTGCCTCTGGTGTTTAATTCATATTGGTTACATAATGAGGCTGGCCTGGACACCATCTATTTGATCCCTGATGATCTCAATAAGCTTCATTAATAGACATTACAATCTTCAATACTGTAGAGAGTGGTACATTATAGCTACTCTCTTCCCCAATTAACTCTGACATTATTTCCTGGTACTTCAAATGATTCATATTGAGATTGTCACTAAGTATCTCTGTATTGTATCACTGACAATTACATTGAGTACTGTTATGCATACACATTGAGTATATTGTGAAGTGGCAGTGGGCAGTGATACTGACCAGCATGATAGTTAATAAAGGGACATTCATACTGTAGCAAATAAGTGACATTTGTTCTCCAGTCATTTTTAGAAGATAATATTTATTTTGACTATATTCTACATTGATGATGGTCTCCTAAATACCTAGGCCTGTGTTAATTTTCTAGCAATACATGGTTGATGAATTCTGCCGATCAGGTGGAATAGAGTAATGAAAGATGACTGTAGGATACAGTATGTTCTAAACCACACCTCCTATTCTTCACACTTACAAAATACAAAATAAATACACTTAAAAAGGGTCTATTTTAAGTGGCATTACATTAGAGCGTGTGTGCATTTTCAAATACTTATTTATTGTGCTCTCTCTCCAGATAAACCGAACCCACTGAAGTACTTTGTATGTTTCTCTTGATAGTCATTAAAGTGGAGAAATTAGCATTCCCATGCATACAAAAGCAATTACCGTCAATTTGTACACATTTCATTGAAACATGTCCTCAATTAAGGGCCCAAGTTACAGGACTGTTTCTTTAGCACAGACTGGAATATGTTCCGGGATTCATCCAATGGCATTGAGGAGTTTACCACATCAGTCACCTGCTTCATCAATACGTGCATTGACGACATCGCCCACAAAGTGACTACAAAAAGTATTCACCCTCCTTGACTTTTTCCACATTTTGTTGTGTTACAGCTTGAATTTAAAGTGTATTACATTTAGAATTGTTGTAAATGACATACACACAATACCCCATAATGTCAAATTGGAATTATGTTATTATTATTATTATTTAACAAATTAATACAAAATTCAAAGCTGAAATGTCTTGAGTCAATAAGTATTCAACCCCTTTGTTATGGAAGCATAAATAAGTTCAGGAGTAAAAATGTGCTTAACAAGTCATAATAAGTTGTATGTACACTCTCTATGTGCAATAATAGTATTTAAAATAATTGTTTAATGACTACCTCATCTCTGTACCCCACACATACAATTGTCTGTAAGGTCCCTCAGTCGAGCAGTGAATTTCAAACACAGATTCAACCACAAAGACCAGAGAGGTTTTCCAATACATTGCAATGAAGGATGGATAAAAATAACATAAAAAAAGACATTGAATATTCCTTTGAGCATGGTGAAGTTATTAATTACACTTTGGATGGTGTATCAATACACCCAGTCGCTACAAAGATACAGGAAACCGCTCATTTCACCATGAAGCCAATGGTGACTTTAAAACAGTCCCCAAGATGGCGTAGCAGTCGGATGTGTGTTTGTCTTGTCCCGTGTAAATAGCCTGTTTTTCGGGGGGGGGGTTCATATATATTTTAATCTCACTTTCCATCTACATTTGCACACACTGTATATAGATTTTTCTGTTGTGTTATTGACTGTACGTTTGTTTATCCCATGTGTAACTCTGTGTTGTTTTTGTCGCACTGCTTTGCTTTATCTTGGCCAGGTCGCAGTTGTAAATGAGAACTTGTTCTCAACTGGCCTACCTGGTTAAATAAAGGTGAAATAAAATTAAAATAAATAATGACTGTGATAGGAGAAAACTGAGGATGGATCAACAACATTGTAGTTACTCCACAACACTAACCTAATAGACAGAATGAAAAGACGGAAGCCTGTATAGAATAAAACTATTTCAAAACATGGATCCTGTTTGCAACAAGGCACTAAAATAATATTGTAAAAAAATGTGGCAAAGCAATTAACTTTTTGTCGTGAATACAGTGTTATGTACCACTCTCCATATTTTCAAGCATAGTGTGCCTGTATCATGTTATGGGTATGCTTGTAATCGTTAAGGACTGGGAAGTTTTTCAGGATAAAAAATAAATGCAATGGAGCTAAGCACAGGGAAAATTCTACAGTCAAATCGAGGTCAGTCTGCTTTCCACCTGACACTGGGAGATTAATTCACCTTTCAACAGGACAATAAACTAAAACACAAGGCCAAATCTACACTGGAATCGCTTACCAAAAAGACACTGAATGTTCCTGAGTGGCTGAGTTACAGTTTTGATTTAAATCTACTTTAAATATATGGCAAGACCTGAACATGGTCATCTAGCAATAATCAACAACCAATTTGACAGAGCTTGAAGCATTTTGAAAATAATAATGAGCAAATGTTGCACAAATGTTGCACAATCCAGGTGTGGAAAGCTCTTAGAGACTTACCCAGAAAGTCACAGCTGTAATCACTGCCAAAGGTGCTTCTACCAAGCATTGACTCAGAGGTGTAAATACTTAGGTAAATTCAATATTTCTGTATTTAATTTTCAATGAGTCTGCAAACATTTCTAAAAAGATGTTTTCACTGTTATTATGGGGTACTGTGTGTACACCGGCAAGAAGTATACTTTTTTAATCCATTTTGAATTCAGGTTGTAACACAAAAAAACATCAAGGAGTATGAATACTTTCTGAAGGCACTGTATCCCAACCAGAAGCCATGGATTACAAGCAACATCCACACTGAGCTAAAGGCTAGAGCTGCCGCTTTCAAGGAGCTGGACACTAATCCAGACGCCTTTAAGAAATTTAAGAAATCCCGCTACGACCTCTGAGGAGCCATAAAACAGTTAAAGGGTCAATTCAGGACTAAGATCGAATCCTACTAGGCCGGTTCTGATGGTCGTCGAATGTGGCAGGGCTTGCAAACTATCAAAGATTACAAATACGTGAGCTGCCGAGTGACGCATGCCTACCAGATGAGCTAAATGCCTTCTATGCTCGCTTCGAAGGTAAGCAACACTGAACCATGCATGAGAGCACCAGCTGTTCCGGACGACTGTGTGATCACGCTCTCCGGAGTCGATGTGAGCAAAACCTTTAAACAGGCTAACATTCACAAGGCCGCAGGGCCAGACGGCTTACCAGGACACATATTCAGAGCATGTGCTGACCAGCTGGCATGTGTCCTCACTGATATTTTGAACATCCTCCGGACCCAGTTTGTAATACCTACATGCTAGAAGCAGTACACAATAGTCCCTGTGACCAAGAACGCCAAGGTAACCTGTCTAAATAACTATCGCCCGCAGCACTCACATCTGTAGCCATGAAATGCTTTGAAAGGCTGGCCATGGCTCAAATCAACACCATCAACCCAGACACTCTGGACACACCCGAATTCACATACCGCCCCAACAGATCCACAGATGACACAATTTCCATTGCACTCCACACTGCCTTCTCCCACCTGGACAAGAGGAACACCTACAGTTGAAGTCAGAAGTTTACATACACTTACGTTGGAGTCATTGAAACTCGTTTTTCAACCACTCCACAAATTTCTTGTTAACAAACTATAGTTTTGGCAAGTTGGTTAGGACATCTACTTTGTGCATGACAAAGTAGTCATTTGTCCAACAAGTCATTTGTCCAACAATTGTTTCCAGACAGATTATTTCACATATAATTCACTGTATCACAATTCCAGTGGGTCAGAAGTTTACATACACTATGTTGACTGTGCCTTTAAACAGTTTGGAAAATTCCAGAAAATAATTTCATGGCTTAAGAAGCTTCTGAACAGGCTAATTGACATCATTTGAGTCAATTGGAGGTGTACCTGTGGATGTATTTCAAGGCCTACCTTCAAACTCGGTGCCTATTTGCTTGACATCATGGGAAAATCAAAAGAAATCAGCCAAGATTCATCCTTGGGAGCAATTTCCAAATGCCTGGTACAACGTTCATCTGTACAAACAATAGTACAATAGTAAGTATAAACGCCATGGGACCACGCAGCTGTCATACCACTCATGAAGGAGATGTCTCCTAGAAATGAATGTACATTGGTGTGAAAAGTGCAAATCAATCACAGAACAACAGCAAAGGATCTTGTGATGATGCTGGAGGAAACAGGTACAAAAGTATATATATCCACAGGAAAACGAGTCCTATATCGACATAACCTGAAAGGCTGCTCAGCAAGGAAGAAGTCACTGTTCCAAAACCGCCATAAAAAAGCCAGACTACGGTTTGCAACTGCACATGGGGACAAAGATCATACTTTTTGGAGAAATGTCCTCTGGTCTGATGAAACAAAAGTAGAACTGTTTGGCCATAATGACCTTTGTTATGTTTAGAGGAAAAAGGGGGAGGCTTGCAAGCTGAAGAACACCATCCCAACCATGAATTACGGTGGTGGCAGCATCATGTTGTGGGGGTGCTTTGCTGCAGGAGGGACTGGTGCTCCACACAAAATAGACGATATTATGAGGAAGGAAAATGATGTGGATATATTGAAACAAAATCTCAAGACATCAGTCAGAAAGTTAAAGCTTGGTCGCAAATTGTTCTTCCAAATGGACAATGACCCCAAGCATACTTCCAAAGATGTGGCAAAATTGCTTAAGGACAACAAAGTCAAGGTATTGGAGTGGCCATCACAAAGCCCTGACCTCAATCCTATAGAACATTTGTGGACAGAACTGAAAAAGCATGTGTGAGCAAGGAGGCCTGCAAACCTGACTCAGTTACACTAGCTCTGTCAGGAGGAATGGGCCAAAATTCCCCAACTTATTGTGGGAAGCTTGTGGAAGGATACCCGAAACGTTTGACCCAATTTAAACAATTTAAAGGCAATGCTACCAAATACTAATTGAGTGTATGTAGACTTCTGACCCACTGGGAATGTGATGAAAGAAATAAAAGCTGAAATAAATAGATCTCTGTACTATTATTCTGACATTTCACATTCTTAAAATAAAGTGGTGATCCGAACTGACCTAAGACAGGGAATTTTTACTAGAATGAAATGTCAGGAATTATGAAAAACTGAGTTGAAATGTATTTGGCAAAGGTGTATGTAAACTTCCAAATTCAACTATGTGAGAATGCTGTTCATCGACTGCAACTCAACGTGCAACACGATAATGCCCTCAAAGCTCATCACTAAGCTAAGGACCCGTGGACTGAACACCTCTCTTTGCAACTGGTTCCTGGACTTCCTGACGGACTGCCCCGATGTGGTGAGAGTAGGCAACAAGACATCTGCCATGCTGACCCTCAACACTGGGATCCCTCAGGGGTGCGTGCTTAGTCCCCTTCTGTACTCCCTGTTCACCCACGACTGCGTGACCAAGCACGACTCAAACACCATCATCAGGTTTGCTGATGACACGACGGTGGTAGGCCTGATTACCGACAACGATGATACAGCCTGTAGGGAGGATGTCAGCGACAACAACCTATCTCTCAATGTCAGCAAGACAAAGGAGCTGATCGTGGACTACAGGAAAGAGGGCAGAGCACGTCCCCATTCACATCGACAGAGATGTAGTGGAGCGGGTCAAGAGCTTCCTCGGTGTCCACATAACTAAGGATCTCTCATGGTCCACACACACCAACACAGTCGTGAAGAGGGTACGATAATGCCTCTTCCCCTCAGAAAGCTGAGAAAATTTGGCATTGGCCCTCAGATCCTCAAAAAGTTCTACAGCTGCACCATTCAGAGCATCTTTACTGGCTGCATCACCACTTGGTATGACAACTGCTTGGCATCCGACCGCAAGGTGCTACAGAGGGTAGTGTGTACAGCCCAGTACATCACCTCCATCCAGGACCTCTATACCAGGTGATGTCAAGGCCTCCCGGGTGGCGCAGTGGTCTAGGGCACTGCATCGCAGTGCTAGCTGCGCCACCAGAGTCTCTGGGTTCACGCCCAGGCTCTGTCGCAGCCGGCCGCAACCGGGAGGTCCGTGAGGCGACGCACAATTGGCATAGCGTCGTCCGGGTTAGGGAGGGTTTGGCCGGTAGGGATATCCTTGTCTCAGTATGTAAATGTAATAAAATGTATGCACTCTACTGTAAGTCGCTCTGGATAAGAGCGTCTGCTAAATGACTAAAATGTAAAAAAAAATAAAAAAATAAAAATGATGTCAGAGGAAGGTTCTAAAAATTGTCAATGACTCCAGCCACCCAAATCATATCGCATGGCAAGCGATACTGTTGTACCAAGTCTGGAACCAACAGAACCCTGAACAACTTCTACCCCCAAGCCATTAGACTGCTAAATAATTAGTTAAATAGTTAACCAAATAGCTACCCGGACTATCTGCATTTTTTTTACTCATCACATACGCTGCTGCTACTGTTTACTATCCATCCTGTTGCGTAGTCACTTTATTCCTAGTGATATGTACATATCTACCTAAATTACCTCGTACCCCTGCACATTAATTCAGCACTGGTACCCCTTGTATATAGCCAAGTTATCATTACTCATTGCGTATTTATTATTACTTGTATTATTACGTGTTATTACTTTTCTATTATTTCTCTATTTTCTTTCTCTCTGCCCTTAACTAAGCATTTCACTGTTAGTCTATACCTGTTGTTTACGAAGCATGTGACGAATAAAATTTGATATGATTTGATTTCCGGTGAGAGATAAGAGCTGGTGCTCTCACAATGAACATCTGAGGTCTGCTCCCACTGAACCCTATCTCTGTCCACAATGGCATGTTCATTAGTCCTTTCACACAATTTTTATTTGGCTAATTTCAAACACAATTTCACCCTAATAACGGCTGCAGCAGACCAAATTAAATAGAGCTGTATTGATTGCAAAGCTACTGACTTTGATTTATGTCCGTGGAAATAGGCCTCCAGTTTACAAGATACAAACCTCTCTGTCCATAGCATAGACTAATTCGTTTCTATCATGTTTAATTATGCAGAATATGTTCAACATATACTGTGAGTATAATTGCTATTACCGTAAAATACAGGGGGAAGATAAACTGTTTTGGCTCTACAATGCCTTAACCCCAGAAAAACATCTCACCATCATTTCACAACAACAAGAACCCTGCAATATCTCATTTCCAGAGTAACCTATCTCATGACTTCCTATCTTGCTGACTGTAATTATTTTATGCAGGCATCGTTGTTTGCCCTTTAACGATGTGTCTGGTTGCCATGCATTTTCGAGAGGAAAAGCCAATGACATACTAAAATCTCACCATTCATTAGGCCAAACAGGATGATCTGCGTAAAGTGTTTCGAAGCAGCAGCCATTTTGCTCCGAGGATGAGTCCCCTCCAGATTGTCTCATTATTCACTAGGAAGCATTACGTCATCCTTTAACTGGTCCCGCAGAGATCAGTGAATTACTCTCGCAAACCCTCTTTTTACATTATATGAAATATTGTTCTCCGGGCACCAGGGGTCTAGACAATCAGTTAGCTCTTTATAAACTCAGAGAGAGAGAGAGAGGGAGAGGGAGAGAGAGAGGGGGAGATGTGAGGAAGGAGTCCCAGTAACTGATCAGGATGACAAAAGGATGAGAGAAGAAGGGTGCATGGCAGAAGGAGGGAGGAAGAATGGGATGATAACAAACCTGCTGACATCAGCGAGGCTTAAGGCTTCTCAATCTGACAAGCACATTATTGGCAAATGGTCAGTGGAATACAAATCCGGCAGAAAAGTTCAAAGCTGTCAGTAGACCTCTGGAGGAAGTGACCTTGTTTTGAACTTTTTTATATAGATAGGTTTTTACCTTCATATTGAAAAATCAAGTATCTTAAAGGGGCAATCAGCAGTTGAAACAATAACAAAGCCTTTTCCCACCCCTGTTTCTGTAGAAAGCGGAGGGATGGGGCTGAAGAAATGTAACAACTCAAATTCATAGACAGAGCTATGGATGCAAGGACTGACCATCCATGATATCAAAATTATAGTTTTAACTACGTTTTGAGGCTATATCGTGTTTGTTTACATTTACTTTGTTTACAAACATTGGACTAAAACAAGCTTCTACTTTTGGTTCTGACTGGGAAAGACCGTTGAACTAAGCTCATGAGGCATTTGGAAGTTATATTCTTCAACAATCAATGGGTGTATCTCATTAATTTATTATAAGTCCAAATATTGATGCACTAACTCCAGATTGCCCCTTTAAAGCAGTGTTTCCCAACCCTGGTCCTCGAGTCCCCCACAACAGTACACAGTTTCGTTATAGCTCTTGACAAACACACCTCATTCAACTCATTGAGGACTTGATGATTAGTTAACAAGTTGAATCAGGTGTGCTTGTCCAGGACTACAATACAAATGTGTACTGATGGGGATACTCAAGGTCTAGGGTTGGGAAACACTGCTTTAAAGCACACATCAAACATGTGGTCCTTGACTCAGCCTACACATGAGAAGAATAGACATAGTGATTATTTTTTTTTTTACTGGTAATCACATCTGCAATGAAGGTAGCCTAGGCCACCACATCACAGTATACTGAGGCGTGATCCCATGATTCTGCCATTTATTTACTTGGGTAGCACAGAGAAGGATGGAGCGGGGATTGTGAACTCAATCACGGCGCGGGAGATGTCACAGTGTGGAACTCTCCCCGTGAATCACACACTGAAAGGCTATCACCCAAACCTCCAAGGTCCACAGCCAACTCATCACTCATCTTGGACCAGGCCAGGGACAGATCAGCCATGCACACAACAGCGCTGGCCACTGGGGAGAACCACCAACTGGACACCGTACTATACCCTCTGTGGAACCAAACCATAGTCCATGTAGCCTATAGTATATTCCAAGGCCCGAGAATGAATTTGCCCGTCAAAATATAGTAAATTCCGCCAACATTTCTGTGTGAAATTGAAAAGGTCAATGGTGTTGATGCATGAATCCATTTGATATTGTCATCCTAAAATGTTACATGCAGTAAAGTAGAAGGTACAGTGTATGTATCCGTTCATAATATCCAGTGTGATATTAGGAATTACAATACCGTTTCAACCTTAAACCACTCTGTGTTATAAATCTATACACTCTGGGATAATTAAACAGCATTTGAATAGGAACCATTAAATTGACCCACGTTGCAATTTGAAGTATCGTCTTTTCTTTTCCCAAAGACAAATAGCCAATTGCAGATTTGACTCATTCCACTGACATGTAAATGTGTCCAATGAAGTGATAAGAAAACATATGAATAAGTGGCATACAATACAGAAGGAATGAGGGATGAAGCAAATTTGCATGATCTATCTTGGAATTTACATGATTATATGAAAATGTGAGTGATTTACCGGTGGTTTTGTCTGACAGTCATTTTGCATGAGGGACATATGAGTGGCATCTGATTCTGTATTCACAGAGCACCTGAAGGAAACTCAAATGATTTCTAAAAAATGATGTATAAACGTGAGAGGAAGCAGGCCACTGACGTGGCACACCGATAACTTTTTACTTCAAACAATTGACTTCTACCATTTTAAAACCCCCTCCCAATATTCTCTCAACTACTGCTTACCCTCCCTTGTGTGTATTTGCTAGACTTTTCCAATTATAGTTTCCCCAAGTCGAAAAGTATTATCAGCCAAGCTCATGTGTTATGTGGCTTATTCAAGCTGACCGCCCCCGTGCACAGCCCCATACAGTACCTACCCCCACTGTGCACATCAAATCTCATGCATTGCATACTCAAGCCCACCTAAATCACACAAGAAAACAGATGATATGACAATTTCCTATTTAGCGTTATTTTCCCCCCTCCGTTCGACTCACCTGTGACTAAGCAATCTTCCTGGAGTAAACACAATAATAAGTAATTACCATAATGTTTAGAATTTTTAAAAAAATTGAATGGAGGCAGGGGGAAATATTAGATGAATCTTCTTAACACGTTTTATGTGCAGATTCTTTGAGTTAATTTCAAGGACCGTGCCTAAAGAAGATTACCTTCCCTATGCTCCTGCACGTTTGCTCATGAGTGATTTTGTTTATTCATGTTTTATATTATAATGCTCTTTCTGCATTCTCCAGCCACAGAACCACAGTCAAAAATGCAATTTATTTCCCACTCTGCACACGATGGCGAAGGCTGATAATGTCACCGGGAAACATGAAGACTGCTGGAACGGGACCAAACAGCCTACTATTTATGTATGGAATAGAAATAAAATATTTAGTCTGCACCACCCAAAAAAGGTTGCTCCACTTTTAAAGTCATTTCTTGACAGTTCTTGGACCAACGCTTAGGGCAACACAGTTATGTCTGTGTGGATGTTTGTATATCATTTAAACATAGTTTAGTCTGACAGTACACTCCTTCATGAACTATGACTTCTCTATATCAATATTTTTCTATAGATCATAATAATATAATATCAAAGAGGAAACATTTGTGATTTTTTTTTCCAAGCAGATCATCTACAGAACTACGCTTTTCTTCAGTTATCCAACCTCTCTCTAAGGAACATCCATCTACAGTACTACACTTTTCTTCAGTTATCCAACCTCTCTCTAAGGAACATCCATCTACAGTACTACACTTTTCTTCAGTTATCCAACCTCTCTCTAAGGAACATCCATCTACAGTACTACACTTTTCTTCAGTTATCCAACCTCTCTCTAAGGAACATCCATCTACAGTACTACGCTTTTCTTCAGTTATCCAACCTCTCTCTAAGGAACATCCATCTACAGTACTACACTTTTCTTCAGTTATCCAACCTCTCTCTAAGGAACATCCATCTACAGTACTACACTTTTCTTCAGTTATCCAACCTCTCTCTAAGGAACATCCATCTACAGTACTACACTTTTCTTCAGTTATCCAACCTCTCTCTAAGGAACATCCATCTACAGTACTACGCTTTTCTTCAGTTATCCAACCTCTCTCTAAGGAACATCCATCTACAGAACTACGCTTTTCTTCAGTTATCCAACCTCTCTCTAAGGAACATCCATCTACAGTACTACGCTTTTCTTCAGTTATCCAACCTCTCTCTAAGGAAAATCCATCTACAGTACTATACTTTTCTTCAGTTATCCAACCTCTCTCTAAGGAAAATCCATCTACAGTACTACGCTTTTCTTCAGTTATCCAACCTCTCTCTAAGGAAAATCCATCTACAGTACTATACTTTTCTTCAGTTATCAAACCTCTCTCTAAGGAACATCCATCTACAGTACTACGCTTTTCTTCAGTTATCCAACCTCTCCCTAAGGAACATCCATCTACAGTACTACGCTTTTCTTCAGTTATCCAACCTCTCTCTAAGGAACATCCATCTACAGTACTATGCTTTTCTTCAGTTATCCAACCTCTCTCTAAGGAACATCCATCTACAGTATGTTGCTATGACATACAGCATATGACTGAGCCTGCTCATATTTCTTTAGAGTGGCTGTGGCACTATGAACCTGCATCCAGGCTCTTCATTGGCCTGCTAATATGGATGTATCTGCCCTACTGGTAGTAGCCTAGAAAATCATCAAATCGAATCAAAAATCAAATCAAATTGTCTTTGTCACATGCGCGAATGCAACAGGCGTAGACTTTCCTGTGAAATGCTTACTTACAAGCCCTTTCCCAACAATGCAGAAAGTAAGAAAAATGTGCTAAATAAAAAAAGGCAATAGTAATACAATAAAATAACAAGGCTACATACAAGGAGTATCGATACTGAGTCAATATGCAGGGGTACGGGGCAGTCTAGGTAATTGAGGTGATATTTACAGTTTTATTTTATTTAACCTTTATTTAACCAGGAAAAGCCCATTGAGACCCAGAGTCTCTTTTTCAAAGGACACCTGGCCAAGAAAGCAGCAACAATCAATACATTACAGAATGAAAACATACATCCATACAATACAATTCAACAACATGATCCAGCCTAAAAAAAAGCATGTACACTCCTCTGTAACAGAGTCTCCCATCAAAATGTTGAATTAATTCAGTGTTACTAACATATCTAGATGAAGCATGGGTTTTAAGACTATTCCATGCCTCTGGTGCACAAGACGAGAAGGTAGTCCTGCCTCATACTGTAAATGTCCGGTGGACATTAGGTAGGGGTAAAAGTGACTAGGCAATCAGAATGAATAATAAACAGAGTAGCAGCAGTGTACGTGAAGAGTGTCAAAGTGTGTGAAAGTGTGTCAATGTGTGGGTGTGTGTGTGGTGTCAAAATGCATTTGTGAGTGTGTGTGAGTGTAAGTAGTATGTGTGTGTGTGTGTGTGTGTGTGTGTGTGTGTGTGTGTGTGTGTGTGTGTGTGTGTGTGTGTGTGTGTGT
The DNA here is from genome assembly GCF_016432855.1 of Salvelinus namaycush. Classification (NCBI taxonomy): domain Eukaryota; kingdom Metazoa; phylum Chordata; class Actinopteri; order Salmoniformes; family Salmonidae; genus Salvelinus; species Salvelinus namaycush. Next base: position 10,353,438 of record NC_052321.1, on the reverse strand, counting down.
GTGTGTGTGTGTGTGTGTGTGTGTGTGTGTGTGTGTGTGTGTGTGTGTGCGTGTGTGTGTGTGTGTGTTTGTGTGTGTGTGTGTGAGTGTGTGGGTTGAATCCAATGAGTGTGCATAGAGCCAGTGCAACAGAGTCAGTGAAAAATAAGAAAGATATAGAAAAGGTTATAATAAGGGGGTCAATGTAAATAGTCTGGGGAGCCATTTGATTATCTGTTCAGCAGCCTTATGGCCTCGGAGTAGAAGCTGTTCAGGAGCCTTTTGGCCCAAGACTTTGCCCTCCCGTACAGATTGCCATGCGGTAGCAGAGAGAACAGTCTATAACTTGGGTTCCTGGAGTCTTTGACAATTTTTAGGGCCTTCCTCTTTTTAGGGCTGAGTGATGTAACTCTGTTTACATTTTACTACCCTGTTCATTGCCCCTATGTAACGATGATGGCCACAGCTCTTAGCCAGTCGACTGGATTTATGGGTTGCAGTGGCATCACCGGCACCAATGCATTGTCTCCGGGCAGATCGTTCGGCCTGTCCTTGCTTTATTGATCTCGTTCCTCACAAGTTCACAACTTCCACATTCTTGTTGCTTCGCTTGACAGGATCGAGATTTAATGGAGGGATGAGGTCAGATACCAGAGGAAGAGAGATGGAGACAACAAGAGAGGAGAGCAGGAGAGGACGAAGGAAGAGCGAGACAGTATTTGTTCTTCAGGGAAACATGGTCCGGGGCCAGTCAAGGGAAGATTGATACTTGAGAGTGTTCAGAGGTTTGTTGAATTAGTCCCCAGTGCAATGGAAAGCCAGTGGTAAACACATCTCCACACTCTCTGAGGTGTTCACGTCAATCTAAGCAAACTCCCTCTCTCGCTGTGCCCACTGTACACACACACACACACACACACACACACACACACACACACACACACACACACACACACACACACACACACACACACACACACACACACACACACACACACACACACACACACACACACACACGTTAAATGGTCATAAAGAACACACAGGCACATACCCTAGACTTTCAATGTTTAACTCACTGCAGGGCTCAGTCACTGTGGATATTTCTCAACATCCTAACATGTTTAACTTGAACTGTTTGACTTGGACATGTGTGTTCAGTGTTAATAACATCCCTTCCATTTGGTAACATCCCTTTGTGCTTTCAACAGTTACAGAGACCGATTGCCTGAGAGTGCGATTGGGTGTTTATGTACAAGTGTGTCAACCATTACCTCTCCATACTCCCAGTGACCTCCCCATTACTCCCATCAACCTTCCCATACTCCCATCAACCTGCCCATACTCCCAGTGACCTCCCTATACTCCCAGTGACCTCCCTATACTCCCAGAGACCTCCCCATACTCCCATCAACCTTCCCATATTCCCATCAAACTTCCCATACTCCCATCAACCTCCCCATACTACCATCAACCTCCCCATACTCCCAGAGATCTCCCCATACTTGCAGTGACCTCCCCATACTCCCAGAGATCTCCCCATACTCACAGGGACCTCCCCATACTCACAATGACCTCCCTATACTCCCAGTGACCTCCCTATACTCCCAGGGACCTCCCCATACTCCCAGTGACCTCCCCATACTCCCAGGGACCTCCCCATACTCCCAGTGACCTCCCCATACTCCCAGTGACCTCCCCATACTCCCAGTGACCCCCCTATACTCCCAGTGACCTCTCCATACTCCCAGTGACCTCCCCATACTCCCAGTGACCTCCCTATACTCCCAGGGACCTCCCCATACTCCCAGTGACCCCCATATACTCCCAGTGACCTCTCCATACTCCCAGTGACCTCCCCATACTCCCAGTGACCTCCCTATACTCCCAGTGACCTCCCTATACTCCCAGGGACCTCCCCATACTCCCAGTGACATCCCTATACTCCCAGTGACCTCCCTATACTCCCAGTGACCTCCCTATACTCCCAGGGACCTCCCCATACTCCCAGTGACATCCCTATACTCCCAGTGACCTCCCTATACTCCCAGTGACCTCCCCATCCTAATCAGGTTATGGCAGCACCTTGACTTCCGTCTTAACATGTAACTTTGTTGTGATCCTCCCTCTATAACAGCTTTGGCCTTTGCCTCTTCGCACCGGGAGACATGTACACATTGGTCTGATCTCCCGTCGCTGAGGGCGACATGCCGTATCCCGAAAACATTTTAACCAGCCCTATGGTTTACCTATTTCTGAGAAACATTTCCTGTCACCGAAGGCAAACCTATAATCTAGAATGCTAAACTATGATCAAAATAAATGTTTAAATCTACATTTTCCAAAGCTCACTCCCAAGTCCCCGTACTCTGGAGTAGTTGCCACACCAGATGACCCTGTGTACACAGATGACAGTGCACCTTTGGGAGATATTGTGTGAAATCAGTAAACTTTGGAAAAGTTGTATATACACTTTATTTTCACACATTGTACAGCCCGTACCGACTGTTAATGCATTCTAGATTATAGGTTTGCCTTCGGTGACGGGAAATGTTTCTCAGAAATAGATAAACCAGATGGCTGGTAAATATGTTTTCGGGGTACGGCATGTCGCCTTCAGCGACGAGAGATCAGACCAATGTGTATAGGTGTCCCGGAGCGAAGAGGCCCCTTTTCTCCCAGTCTCACTCTAAGGGATAACTTTAGAGAAGCAGCCATTCTGAGTTCACTGGGCACAAAGGGAGTGTAAGGAGGGCAGGGAGGTGACTTACATCAGACCAGACAACCTCTACCAACCCACTCCTCACACACTGGGCCCTTCAACAGAGAGGGAGGACTGGACCACCTCCCAATGCTGCTCCATTTACAACTGCTCCTGGCAGGGTCAAGGGTCAACATGTGAACCCAGATAAAGCCTTCATATAGGTATACACCATTCATTGTTAATGATGAATCCTGGTCAGGGCGTCAATCGACCGGTGGATATGTATGCTTATTGTATAAGTAGCATTAGCAGCCTTTTTAAACCCAGAAAGCATCTTTACATTTTGAGAGATGAAAATGCTTAGTGTATTAGTTAGGTTTTAATACCAATTAATTATTAGCTAGAGTCTGAGTTTTCTTCTTAGCTATTGGTATATCAATCTGTTTCACTACAGTGGTGTAGTTTTCAGAGATGTTGAAATGCAGACAGGTGAAGGAGTATGTTGTATAGATTCCAAAGGGACAGGCATTTGTATCATTTGGGGTGTATCATTTGGGGTGTATCATTGGGGTGTATCATTTGGGGTGTATCATTGGGGTGTATCATTTGGGGTGTATCATTGGGGTGTATCATTTGGCGTGTATCATTGGAGTGTATCATTGGGGTGTATCATTTGGGGTGTATCATTGGGGTGTATCATTTGGGGTGTATCATTGGGGTGTATCATTTGGGGTGTATCATTGGGGTGTATCATTTGGGGTGTATCATTGGGGTGTATCATTTGGCGTGTATCATTGGGGTGTATCATTTGGCGTGTATCATTGGGGTGTATCATTGAAGTGATCCAGTGAGTACCGAATTGGTGGAACAAACACTTGACCACTGTGCTGTTGTGCCATCACCACAGGAGAAGCTTTGAAATGCACACTTTGGTTTGCCAGTGAAGTCAATGAAATGCAGAACACACAAAGTAGACCTAGCACATGGAGAAAGGGAGAATTTGGGGTTTGCGATCCCAAAATAAAATGGGTCGTCAAATTACCCCATGCGATTGTGTGTACCTGTTTAATTATGATTGATCTTTGAAAACAAAGTGGTTTATTTGCATGTTAAAGGATGCTCTCTCTCTCTCTCCCTCTCTCTCTCCCTCTCCCTCTATCTCTAAGCACCATCTGTATTTCCAATGTGAATTGCTATTTGCATATTCATCATTTATTTTCATTGGAGGATACAATAGACTAACTGTCCCAGACTCTTATTTAGCGGTTAATTGAAATTCTTATTTGCATGAGCAAAATCAAACCCTCATTTACATACAAGAGATTATAAAAAGATAACTGTCAGTGTTTGTTTTTCCATATTTGATCTGAACATTTCTATTAATTGCTAAATGCTGCAAAAAGGCTTGCTGTAAAACTCAGTAATGAATGTACACATGGCACCAATGTAAACATATCAGTTCAAATGCTTCTGTAGGTTTTGTGTCTGTGTTTGTTTGCGACCAAATGCGAGTGCATCCATATTTCTGTGTATGTCCATGTAGTGCCATATCGAAAAGACAAAGTAGCCTACATCTCTATGTATGCTCTGTCTATGTGATTGGAATGTTGCCAAAACTCAGTTTTATGGTGCCTAGCCAGCCCCCTCCCCAGCGCTAGTGTTATTCCCTATTATGAGGGAGAGATCACCCCCTTTACAAACAACAATCCCATCAATTCCAGGAGGACTCCATCACAACCCAGGCCCTAGCGCCTGTTCCCTACATGAGACTCATTAATGCATCGGCCGACATGGGCGGACACCAGGAGATTTCCATCCCCCCTCCTCCTCCCTCCTCCTCATCCCTCTCTCCATCCTTCCTCCCAAAAACATGATTAATGGGGTTTATTTAAGGGCTGCACCCAGGGTAAAACCTGGCCTGAGCCACAGATACACTCCAGTTTCATCGGAAATTATGAATCAGTAGGGGCAATTTAGGGAAGAGGCCATGAACAGTGGAGTAAGCTGTTGTCCAATAAGGGATTGTAAAGATACTGCCTGTGGAGATTTGCAGTTGGGTAGCGCGTGGCACAATTACTTACAGTGGGAGAGACAAAGTGAGGCCGGTCTAGTTAACAAGTGTACATGGGGTTCACACCTCTCTACGATGTTTACTCCTGCCTTTAGAGTTCCTGGCTTACATACTGGTAAACACATCAAAAGCAATATATGAACTTAAAAAACACAGGCTGCCTGCTTGTGTACCTTCTCTTTTTTATATAATAAATATATATATATATATATATATATATATATATATATATATATATATATATATATATATATATATATATATATATATATTATTGCCTTGGCATCACTGCGGCAGCCATGTCTGATAACTCCTGATTATTTTTCTACATGTATTGATTTTTGTTATTAAGTGTTTTTTGAACTGCCATTTTCCATCAGATTTTTGTTTTATGAATGCTTATCTAAAAATGGTTACAGTTCCTCATCTTGCCTGAATTTCACGTCAGTAGTTGCCAGTTTTAAACTAAATGCTACCTAGATAGGGACAGTTGGGATTCGAAAGATGCCACCGGCATGAGGAGAAGCAGATTATTATGATAAAAAATGTTTAACCCTTATTTTACCAGGTAAGTTGACTGAGAACACAACATTCTCATTTATAGCAACAACCTGGGGAATAGTTACAGGGGAGATGAGGGGTGATGAATGAGCCAATTGGAAGTGAAGTGAGAGGATCAAAGGCGGAGATGAATACTAAAGAAAAGTCATAAACATTGTGTGGTGAGCTTCCAGCGCCTTTGTGGCTGGATAAGTAGCATCCCCCAAGTGGGTGGGTGCTACATGGTGTTAGTGGAGAGGAGTGGCTAGCCAGCTAACTATCTACAAAACTGGAGGTAGGAGAACATGAGTGGACAGCGAGGTGTGTTGCTGAGGCTGCAGACCTGACTGTCTCTCTGAAGCCGACTGAGACTTCCTCCGCTCACAATAGCACCAGAACGGCTTCAACTCCCAAAGAAATTACTAACCATCCTTCAGACTGACACGTTTGAAATAGTTTTAAAATTTCTTACATTGTTTATGATATTTTGTATGCTCATGGATTTCAGTTTGTATTGCCTTAGCCCATTGTATAGCATATCTCCATATCGGTAAAAGTATACTTTAATACTTCAGCTTTTGCTCAGAGAGATCAGGACACCCACAAATTCGGTTCTTCCAGCACAGGTGGGGAAATGGAGGAAGACATTAGAGTGGAAATTTGTTTTTTGGTTAGATGCATGATTAGATGCATGGATACGCATCCAACGCTAAGGTTTTGTTTGTTTACTCCCACATAACCACCACTCATAACCACCACTCATAAACACCACTCATAAACACCACTCATTAACACCACTCATTAACACCACTCATTAACACCAGTCAGAAACACCAGTCAGAAACACCAGTCAGAAACACCACACATAAACACCACTCATAAACACCACTCATAACCACCACTCATAAACACCACTCATAAACACCACTCATAAACACCACTCATAACCACCACTCATAAACACCACTCATAAACACCACTCATTAACACCACTCATAAACACCACTCATTAACACCACTCATAAACACCACTCATTAACACCAGTCAGAAACACCAGTCAGAAACACCACACATAAACACCACTCATAAACACCACTCATAACCACCACTCATAAACACCACTCATAAACACCACTCATTAACACCAGTCAGAAACACCAGTCAGAAACACCACACATAAACACCACTCATAAACACCACTCATAAACACCATTCATAAACACCACTCATAAAGACCACACATAAACACCACACATAAACACCACTCATAAACACCACTCATTAACACCAGTCAGAAACACCAGTCAGAAACACCACACATAAACACCACTCATAAACACCACTCATAAACACCATTCATAAACACCACTCATAAAGACCACACATAAACACCACACATAAACACCACTCATAAACACCACTCATAAACACCACTCATAAACACCACACATAAACACCACTCATAAACACCACACATAAACACCACTCATAAACACCACTCATAAACACCACTCATAAACACCACTCATAAAGACCACACATAAACACCACACATAACCACCACACATAAAGACCACACATAAACACCACACATAACCACCACACATAAACACCACTCATAAACACCACTCATAAACACCTCACATAAACACCGAACATTATAAACACCACTCATAAACATTATAACATTTGATTTGATTTGAAACACCCCTCATTAACACCAGTCATAAACACCAGTCATAAACACCCTCATAAACACCCTCATAAACACCAGTCATAAACGCCACTCATAAACACCCTCATAAACACCCTCATAAACACCACTCATAAACACCACTCATAAACGGCACTCATAAACGGCACTCATAAACGCCACTCATAAACACCTCACATAAACACCACACATAAACACCACTCATGAACACCACTCATAAACACCACTCATAAACACGAGTCATAAACACCACACATAAACACCACTCATGAAAACCACTCATAAACACCACTCATAAACACCACACATAAACACCACTCATAAACGGCACTCATAAACACCTCACATAAACACCACACATAAACACCACTCATGAACACCACTCATAAACACCACACATAAACACCACTCATGAACACCACTCATAAACACGAGTCATAAACACCACTCAAAGACCACACATAAACACCACACATAAACACCACTCATAAACACCACTCATAAACATTATAAACACCACTCATAAACACCACTCATAAACACCATACATAAACACCACTCATGAACACCACTCATAAACACGAGTCATAAACACCACTCAAAGACCACACATAAACACCACACATAAACACCACTCATAAACACCACTCATAAACATTATAAACACCACTCATAAAGACCACACATAAACATTATAAACACCACTTATAAACATTATAAACACCACTCATAAACATTATAAACACCACTCATAAACACCACTCATAAACACCACTCATAAACATTATAAACACCACTCATAAACACCACTCATAAACACCACTCATAAACATTATAAACACCACTCATAAACACCACTCATAAACACCACTCATAAACATTATAAAACCACTCATAAACATTATAAACACCACTCATAAACATTATAAACACCACTCATAAACACCACTCATAAACACCCCTCATAAACATTATAAACACCACTCATAAACACCACTCATAAACACCACTCATAAACACCACTCATAAACATTATAAACACCACTCATAAACACCACTCATAAACATTATAAACACCACTCATAAACATTATAAACACCACTCATAAACATTATAAACACCACTCATAAACACCACTCATAAACACCACTCATAAACATTATAAAAACCACTCATAAACATTATAAACACCACTCATAAACATTATAAACACCACTCATAAACACCACTCATAAACACCACTCATAAACATTATAAACACCACTCATAAACACCACTCATGAACATTATAAACACCACTAATAAACATTATAAACACCACTCATAAACACCACTCATAAACACCACTCATAAACATTATAAACACCACTCATAAACACTACTCATGAACATTATAAACACCACTCATAAACACCACTCATAAATATTATAATCACCACTCATAAACACCACTCATAAACATTATAAACACCACTCATAAAGACCACACATAAACACCACACATAAACACCACTCATAAACACCACTCATAAACATTATAAACACCACTCATAAACACCACTCATGAACATTATAAACACCACTCATAAACATTATAAACACCACTCATAAACATTATAAACACCACTCATAAACACCACTCATAAACACCCCTCATAAACATTATAAACACCACTCATAAACACCACTCATAAACACCACTCATAAACACCACTCATAAACATTATAAACACCACTCATAAACACCACTCATAAACATTATAAACACCACTCATAAACATTATAAACACCACTCATAAACATTATAAACACCACTCATAAACACCACTCATAAACACCACTCATAAACATTATAAAAACCACTCATAAACATTATAAACACCACTCATAAACATTATAAACACCACTCATAAACACCACTCATAAACACCACTCATAAACATTATAAACACCACTCATAAACACCACTCATGAACATTATAAACACCACTAATAAACATTATAAACACCACTCATAAACACCACTCATAAACACCACTCATAAACATTATAAACACCACTCATAAACACCACTCATGAACATTATAAACACCACTCATAAACACCACTCATAAACATTATAAACACCACTCATAAACACCACTCATAAACATTATAAACACCACTCATAAAGACCACACATAAACACCACACATAAACACCACTCATAAACACCACTCATAAACATTATAAACACCACTCATAAACACCACTCATGAACATTATAAACACCACTCATAAACATTATAAACACCACTCATAAACATTATAAACACCACTCATAAACACCACTCATAAACATTATAAACACCACTCATAAACACCACTCATAAACATTATAAACACCACTCATAAACACCACTCATAAACACCACTCATAAACATTATAAACACCACTCATAAAGACCACACATAAACACCACACATAAACACCACTCATAAACACCACTCATAAACATTATAAACACCACTCATAAACACCACTCATGAACATTATAAACACCACTCATAAACATTATAAACACCACTCATAAACACTCCCATATCCACTAAAACCATACAGACATACAGTACATGAGCCTGGCGCTCCAACAGTCATACATGTGACGACCTCTATGCAATCGTGGGAAAAGACAACCGGCAAATTAAACACAAGGTATATTTTATTTCTCTGTGCGTCTAACCTAAGCATTTTGCCTCAGAAATATGTGAGACATATTTTTGTCTGCAGCTCGGGCGCAGGTAATTGAAAAGCATTGCTCAGTGTAGCATATGCACTCAAACATGTGATGAAGGAGGGAGGCCTCCATTACTGTCCAACATAGCCTGGAGGGATAAAGACTTACATGGAATGATAGAAAATGTTTTATTAAGTGGGACCTCACACTCCTCTCAATGTCAAGGGGTGACTAGGAAATACCTGTATCAGCCTCTCATATCCACATCCTGTATATCCACATCCTGCATATCCACATCCTGTACAGTATATCCACATCCTGTAAATCCACATACTGTATATCCAAATCCTATATATCCATATCCTGTATATTTATTTATTTTATTTTTTATTTCCCCTTTATTTAACCAGGTAGGCCAGTTGAGAACAAGATCTCATTTACAACTGCGACCTGGCCAAGATAAAGCAAAGCAGTGAGACAAAACAACATGACAGAGTTACACATAAACAAACGTACAGTCAATAACACAATAGAAAAAATATATGTACAGTGTGTGCAAATGTAGAAGACTAGGGAGGGTAAGGCAATATATGGGCCAAAGAGGCGAAATAATAACAATTTAGCATTATCACTGGAGTGATAGATGTGCAGATGATGATGTGCAAGTAGAAAAACTGGGGTGCAAAAGAGCAAGAAGATAAATAACAATATGGGGATGTGTGACAATGTTGCGTTAGGAGGTAGGTGAAGGAGTCAGGCGCAGGAGAGCAAAGATGTCTGAGATGCGTACTTTTAATAGGCAAGTCCACCAAATACAGGTATGACAATACAGAAGTCAAACGCCCTCGACAACAGAGACACCCGTTACTCACGCACGGAGGAACAAACAAAGCTCCTAAATAACACACTCTATTTAACTGCGTGAAACCAAAAATAGGCACAACCTCACCGAGCTACATCACAAAATAAAACAATCCCGCACAGACCTAGGCAGGCAACAGGGTAAAATTATACACACAGAAATTAAGGCAAATGAAACCAGGTGTGAAATAACCAAAGACAAAACAAACAGAAAAAGAAAAAAGGATCGGTGATGGCTAGTAGACCGGCGACGCCGACCGCCGAGCGCCGCCCGAACAGAGAGAGGAACTACCTTCGGTGGAAGTCGTGACAGGATGAGGTAGTTGGGTGGGCTATTTACAGATTGGCTGTGTACAGGTACAGTGATCGGTAAGCTGCTCTGACAGCTGATGCTTAAAGTTAGTGAGGGCGATATAAGTCTCCAGCTTCAGTGATTTTTGCAATTCGATCCAGTCATTGGCAGCACAGAACTGGATGGAAAGGCGGCCAAAGGAGGAATTGGCTTTGGGGGTGACCAGTGAGATATACAATTGAAGTCGTCGGAAGTTTACATACAGCTTAGCCAAATAAATTTAAACTCAGTTTTTCACAATTCCTGACATTTAATCCTAGTAAAAATTCCCTGTCTTAGGTCAGTTAGGATCACCACTTTATTTTAAGAACGTGAAATGTCAGAATAATAGTAGAGAGAATTATTTATTTCAGCTTTTATCAGATTCCCAGTGGGTCAGAAGTTTACATACACTCAATTAGTATTTGGTAGCATTGCCTTTAAATTGTTTAACTTAGGTCATATTTCGGGTAGCCTTCCACAAGCTTCCCACAATAAGTTGGGTGAATTTTGGCCCTATCCTCCTGACAGAGCTGGTGTAACTGAGTCAGGTTTGTCGGCCTCCTTGCTCACACACGCTTTTCAGTTCTGCCCACAAGTTTTCTATAGGACTGAGGGTCAGGGCTTTGTGATGGTCACTCCAATACATTGACTTTGTTGTCTTTAAGCCATTTTGCCACATCTTTGGAAGTATGCTTGGGGTCATTGTCCATTTGGAAGACCCATTTGCGACCAGGCTTTAACTTCCTGACTGATGTCCTGAGATGTTGCTTCAATATATCCAGATAGTGTTCCTCCCTCATGATGCCATCTATTTTGTGAAGTGCACCAGTCCCTCCTGCAGCAAAACTTCTGACCCACTGGAATTGTGATACAGTGAATTATAAGTGAAATAATCTGTCTGTAAACAATTGTTGGAAAAATTACTTGTGTCATGCACAAAATAGATGTCCCAACCGACTTGCCAAAACTATAGTTTGTTAACAAGAAATTTGTGGAGTGGTTGAAAAACTACTTTTAATGACTCCAACCACAGTGTATGTAAACTTTCGACTTTAACTGTGCCTGCTGGAGTGCGTGCTACGGGTGGGTGTTGATATGGTGACCAGTGAGCTGAGATAAGACGGGGCTTTACCTAGCAAAGACTTATAGATGACCTGGAGCCAGTGGGTTTGGCAACGAATATGTACCAAGGGCCATTTAACGAGAACATACAGGTCGCAGTGGTGGGTAGTATATGGGGCTTTGGTGACAAAACGGATGGCACTGTGATAGACTACATGATGTGGATATACTGTACATCCTGTATGTCCACATCCTGATATCCACCTCCTGTATATCCACATCCTGTATGTCCACATCCTATATGTTCACATCCTGTAATTCCACATTCTGACATCCACAGCCTGTACAGTATATCCACATCCTGTAAATCCACACACTGGTATCCACATCATGTACAGTAAATCCACATCCTGTATATCCACATCTTGATATCCACATCCTGTATATCCACATACTGCATATTCACATCCTGTATATCCACATACTGCATATTCACATCCTGTATATCCACATTCTGACATCCACATTCTGATAGCCACATCCTGTATATCCACATCCTGACATCCACAACCTGTACAGTATATCCACATCCTGTAAATCCACATCCTGTAAATCAATGTAGGCCTATACCAGGTAAAATATAATACAGTATATAATGGTATATATACAGTACCAGTCAAAAGTTTGGACACACCTACTCATTCAGGGTTTTTTCTATATTTTTACTATGTTCTATAATTGTGAAGACATCAAAACTATAAATTAAAACACATATGGAATCATATATAAACCAAAAAAGTATAATTCATATTTGAGATTATTCAAAGTAGCCACACTTTGCCTTGATGACAGCTTTGCACACTCTTGTCATTCTCTCAACCAGCATCACAAGGTAGTCTGTAATGCACCTGTAATGCATTTCAATAAAAAATTGTTAAAAGATAGCCTACAAAAGATAGCCTTATTTGGTAAAATACCAAGTCCATATTATGGCAAGAACAGCTCAACACAAGTCCATCATTACTTTAAGAAATGAAGGTCAGTCAATCTGGAAAATTTCAAGAACTTTGAAAGTTTCTTCAAGTGCAGTCGCAAAAACCATCAAGCGCTATGATGAAACTGGCTCTCATGAGGACCGCCATAGGAAAGGAAGACCTAGAGTTACCTCTGCTGCAGAGGATAAGTTCATTAGAGTTATCAGCCTCAGAAATTGCAACCCAAATAAATGCTTCACAGAGTTCAAGGAACAGACACATCTCAACATCAACTGTTCAGAGGAGACTTCGTGAATCAGGCCTTCATGGTCGAATTGCTGCAAAGAAATCACTACTAAAGGACACCAATAAAAAGAAGAGACTTGCTTGGGCCAAGAAACACGAGTAATGGACATTAGACTGGTGGAAATCTGTCCTTTGGTATTTGAGATTTTTGGTTCTAACCGCCGTGTCTTTGTGAGACGCAGAGTAAGTGAACGGATGATCTCTGCATATGTGTTTCCCACCATGAAGCATGGAGGAGGAGGTGTGATGGTGTGGGGGTGCTTTGCTGGTGACACTGTTTGTGATTATTTAAAATTGAAGGCACACTCAACCAGCATGGCTACCACAGCATTCTGCAGTGATACGCTATACCATCAGGTTTGCACTTAGTGGGCCTATCATTTGTTTTTCTACAGGACAATGACCCAACACACCTCCAGGCTGTGTAAGGGCTATTTGACCAAGAAGGATAGTGATGGAGTGCTGCATCAGATGACCTTGCCTCAATCTTCCGACCTCAAACCCATTGAGATGGGTTGGGATGAGTTGGACCGCAGAGTGAAGGAAAAGCAGCCAACAAGTGCTCAGCATATGTGGGAACTCCTTCAAGACTTTTGGAAAAGCATTCCAGGTGAAGCTGGTTGGTAGAATGCTAAACGTGTGCAAAGCTTTTATCAAGGCAAACGGTGTCTAATTTGAAGAAAATTGGTTTAACACTTTTTGTATTTTACATGATTCCATCTGTGTTATTTCATAGTTTTGATGTCTTTACTATTATTCTACAATGTAGAAAATAGTAAAAATAAAGAAAAACCCTTGAATGATTAGGTGTGTTCTCTCTCTCTCTCTCTCTCTCTCTCTCTCTCTCTCTCTCTCTCTCTCTCTCTCTCATGTTTTACAGCTTCTCACTGTGTAAATTGTAGTGTGTGTCTACTATAAACATCTCCTACGTCCAATAGAACATACAACCCTATATGGCCATTATTTTATTTATTTTTACAGTGTAATTTGGAGAGAGTGTGTGTGCGCATGTATGCAATGCATTCGGAAAGTATTCAGACCCCTTGAATTTTTCAACATTTTGTTAAGTTACAGCCTTATTCTAAAATGGATGAAATAGTTATTTTGCCTCATCAAACTACACACAATAGCCCATAATGAGAAAGGTAAAACTTGTTTTTAGAATTTTTTAGACATTTTTACAAAAAAACTCCTGAAATATCACAATTACACAGTTGTGGAAAAGTACCTAATTGTCATACTTGAGTAAAAGTAAAGATAATTTAACAGAGAATGACTCAAGTAAATCTGAAAGTAACCCATTAAAATACTACTTGACTAAAAGTAGTTGTATTTAAATAGATTTAAGTATCAAAAGTAGATGTAATTGCTAAAATATACTTAAGAATAAAAAATAAAAGTATAAGTATAAGTATGATCTAATTACCTATATTAGACAAAGCAGATAGCCAGGGACACACTCCAACACTCAGGCATCATTTACAAACAAAGCATGTATTTATTGAGTCCGCCAGATCAGAGGCAGAAGGGATGACCATGTGCTGTCTTCATAAGTGCGTGAATTTGGCCATGTTCCTGTCCTGCTAAGCTGTCACGATCGTCGTAATGATGAGAACAAGGCGCAGCGTGAGTAGAGTTCCACATATTTAATAAAGAGAAACTCATAAACAAAACAACAAAAGCACAAATGAAACCTGAAGCTACTGATGTGCACAAAGGCAACTATACGTAGACAAGATCCCACAAACACAAAAGGGAAATGGCTACCTAAATATGATCCCCAATCAGAGACAACGATAAACAGCTGTCTCTGATTGGGAACCATATCAGGCCAACATACACATACAATACACCTAGATGACAACACCCTAGACATACAAAAACCCTAGACATACAAACTAGCGTACCGACCCTAGTCACACCCTGACCTAACCAAAATATATAGAAAAACAGAGATATTTAAGGTCAGGGCGTGAAGGAGTACCCCTCCCACCGACCCCAAAGGTGCGGACTCCCGGCCGTCGCCGGAAGCTCCGGACCGGGGACCGTCGCCGGGGGCTTCGTCGCTGGAGGCACCGGACCGGGGACCGTCGCCGGAGGCTTCTGACCGGGGACCGTCGCTGGAGGCTTCGTCGCTGGAGGCACCGGACCGGGGACCGTTGCCGGAGGCTTCGGACCGGGGACCGTCGCCGGAGGCTCCGGACTGTGGACCGTCGCTGGATGCTCCGGACTGTGGACCGTCTCAGTAGGTTCCGGACTGTGGATCGTCTCAGGAGGTTCTGGACTGTGGACAGTCTCAGGAGGTTCCGGACTGTGGACAGTCTCAGGAGGTTCCGGACTGTGGACCGTCTCAGGAGGTTCCGGACTGGGAACTGTCGCCGGAAGCTCTGGACTGGGAACTGTCGCCGGAAGCTCTGGACTGGGAACTGTCGCCGGAAGCTCTGTACTGGGAACTGTCGCCGGAAGCTCTGGACTGGGGACTGTCACCGGAAGCTCTGGACTGTGGAGGCGCACTGGAGGCCCGATGCGTGGGACCGGTAGCGGTGGCACCGGGCTGATGACACGCACCTCAGGGCGAGTGCGGGGAAGAGGCACAGGACGTATTGGACAATGGATGCGCACTGGAGATCTGATGCGTGGGACCGGTATAGGTGGCACCGGGCTGATGACACGCACCTCAGGGCGAGTGCGGAGAATGCGAGGAGCAGGAACAGGACACACCTGACTGGGAAAGCACACTTGAGGGAGAGTGCGAGGAGTTGGCACAGGACGCACTGGGTTGTGAAGGTACACTGGAGACCTGGTGTGTATAGCCGGCATCAATTGTTCCGGAACTTTAACACACGTTTCAGGACGAGTACGAAGAACTGACACAGGTGGCTTCGGACAACTCACACGGTCCTCAGGGTGAATGCCGCGCATACTACGTCAAACCAGGAGCTCTCTCTTCACTCTCCTCCAATTTGACCAACAACTCCTCGAAGCTCTCTAACTCTCCCCTCCGTTCACTCTCCTCCAACTTGTCCAATAACTCCTCGACAGTCTCGACTCACCCCTCAACTTCGCCGACTGCTCCATGTGCCCCCCCAAAAAACATTATTGGGGTTTCTGTGGCCTACCTCCCCGACGTCGTTGCTGTCCTCTCATGCTCCTAGGTGACTCCCGCCAAGGAAGGCGATCCTATCCTGCCAGGATTTCCTCCCAAGTCCAGGATCCCTTCCCAAGTCCAGGATACTTCCTCCTCCTGGGCACGTTGCTTGGTCCTTTGTTGGTGGGATCTTCTGTCACGATCGTCGTAATGATGAGACCAAGGTGCAGCGTGAGTAGAGTTCCACATATTTAATAAAGAGAAACTCATAAACAAAACAACAAAAGCACAAACGAAACCTGAAGCTACTGATGTGCACAAAGGCAACTATACGTAGACAAGATCCCACAAACACAAAAGGGAAATGGCTACCTAAATATGATCCCCAATCAGAGACAACGATAAACAGCTGTCTCTGATTGGGAACCATATCAGGCCAACATACACATACAATACACCTAGATGACAACACCCTAGACATACAAAAACCCTAGACATACAAAAACCCTAGACATACAAAAACCCTAGACATACAAACTAGCGTACCCACCATAGTCACACCCTGACCTAACCAAAATATACAGAAAAACAGAGATATCTAAGGTCAGGGCGTGACATAAGCATTCAAAATGTAACTAGTACTTTTGGATGTCAGGAAATATGTATGGAGTAAAAGGCATATAATTTTCTTTAGGAATGTAGTGAAGTAAAAGTAAAAGTAGTAAAAAATATAAATTGTAAAGTAGTAATACTTAAGCGGTACTTTAAAGTATTTTTACTTAAGTACTTAACACCACTACATTTACATAAATATTCAGACCCTTTACTCAGTACTCAGGTCAAGCAACTTAGGCAGCGAGTACAGCCTCAAGTATTCTTGGGTATGATGCTACAAGCTTGGCACAAATGTATTCTCTGCAAATCCTCTCATGCTAAGTCAGGTCGGATGGGGAGCTTTGCTGCACAACTATTTTTAGGTCTCTCCAGGCTTTGGCTGGGCCACTCAAGGGCATTCAGAGACTTGTCCCGAAGCCACTCCTGCATTGTCTTGGCTGTCTGCTTTGGGTTGTTGTCCTGTTGGAAGGTGAACCTTCGCCACAGTCTGAGGTCCTGAGCGCTCTGGAGCAGGTTTTCATCAAGGATCTCTCTGTACTTTGCTCTGTTCATCTATGTCTCGATCCTGACTAGTCTCCCAGTCCCTGCCGCTGAAAAACATCCCCACAGCATAATGCTGCCACCACCATGCTTCACCGTAGTGATGGTGCCAGGTTTCCTCCAGATTGACGCTTGGTATTCAACCAAAGAGTTCAATCTTGGTTTCATCAGACCTGATATTCTTGTTTCTCATAGTCCGAGAGTCTTTAGGTGCCTTTTGGCAAACTCCAAGCTGGCTGTCATGTACCTTTTACTGAGGAGTGGCTTCCGTTTGGCCACTCTACCATAAAGGCCTGATCGGTGGAGTGCTGCAGAGATGGTTGTACTTCTGGAAGATTCTCCCATCTACACAGAGGAACTCTAGAGCTCTGTCAGAGTGACTGTTCTTGGTCACCTCCCTGTCCAAGGCCCTTCTCCGCCGATTGATCAGTTTGGCCAGGCGGACAGCTCTAGGAAGAGTCTTGGTGGGTCCAAACCTATTCCATTTAAGACTGATGGAGGCCACTGTGTTCTTGGGGACCTTAAATGCTGCAGAAATGTTTTGCTACCCTCCCCCAGATCTGTGCCTGGACGCAATCCCGTCTCGGATCTCTACAGACAATTCCTTCTACCTCATGTCTTGGTTTATGCTCTGACATGCACTGTCAACTGTGGGACCTTATATAGACAGGTGTGTGCCTTTCCAAATTATGTCCAATTGAATTTACCACAGGTGGACTCCAATCACTTTGTAGAAACATCTCAAGGATGATCAATGGAAACAGGATTCACTTGAGCTCAATTTCGAGTCTCATAACAAAGGGTCTGAATACTTATGGAAATATATTTTTCAGTTTATTTTTTAAAATAAATTAGCCAACTTGTTTTAGCTTTGTCATTATGGGGTATTGTGTGTAGATTAATGAGATGTTTTATTTATTTAATCCATTTTAGAATAAGGCTGTAACGTAACACAATTTAGAAAAAGTCAAGGGGTCTGAATACTTTCCGAATACAATGTTTGTGCATCTACTAGCATGTGTGTGTGTGTGTGTGTGTGTGTGTGTGTGTGTGTGTGTGTGTGTGTGTGTGTGTGTGTGTGTGTGTGTGTGTGTGTGTGTGTGTGTGTGTGTGTGTGTGTGTGTGTGTGTGTGTGTGTGAGCCTAGTCCCTCATGTAATAAGTGCATAATTAAACCCCTCTGACAATTACATCATGCATTTTAAGGCCAAGCTAGATCCATTACTCCCAATCAATGGCATGGCCACAGCAGGGCTGCTCCCACCACCAGGGACTGGCAGCCAATCAGCTGCTTCTACTGGAGCTGGAATTCACTAAAACCAGGGTACTTAGTGCTTGGTGGAGAAAACTAAAAGTGAATTAACCTCAATGAGGAGCTGGTTTGAGTGTGCGAGTACAATTTGCATATATGTCTAGTCATATTTTTAATGGAACTTAGCTCATCGTTAGGAAGAGTCAGTGGTAATTATTAAATAAACCTACACGGTGTACCTTCCTTCCCCGTGCCCATGTTTTTCCCCAAGTGGATACAATGTGAACATAGAGAGTGGCATCGTCACACTTTTCAAGGTGTAGCGCCCACTTGAGATCCAGTCTGTTTGTGACAACTCCTGAGTCCAATATCCCATCGGCAGAGCTTTACAATAATCCATTCTCCATACAGATGTCTTCCATGGAAGCTGCTTTATCCCATTATCACAGGCATTATACAAACATATACTGCTGTAATCCACATACTTAGAGCCTGATGCCACTGGAAACAACCTTATTCAGAGGACAGCACTGCAGAATACACAACCACAAAGTAGGCTACAACTCCATAACCTTCAAGTGTGGTTATTTATACATGGAATAAAACACATTGTATGCCATTTTGTATGTGATTGGCTGGTACTTAACCAGACAGGACAACCCAATACACTCTGAGTCTGTTCATTTCTACATAGCCAAAAAACTACCTTGTACTGTATGTACTTCGTGTATATTTTATTTGTACCTAATTTAACTAGGCAATGCAGTTAAGAACAAGTTCTTATTTTCAATGACAGCCTAGGAACAGTGGGTTAACTGCCTTGTTCAGGGGCAGAATGAGATCTTGCAACCTTTCGGTTACTAGTCACACGCTCTAACCACTAGGCTACGCTGCCGCCGTGTATGTGTGTGTGTATGCATGTATATGTGTGTGTGTGAGTGAGTGTGTGTGTATGCATGTATATGTGTGTGAGTGAGTGTGTGTGTATGCACATGTATATGTGTGTGTGTGTGTGTGTGTGTGTGTGTGTGTGTGAGTGAGTGAGTGAGTGAGTGAGTGAGTGAGTGAGTGAGTGAGTGAGTGAGTGAGTGAGTGAGTGAGTGAGTGAGTGAGTGAGTGAGTGAGTGAGTGAGTGAGTGAGTGAGTGAGTGAGTGAGTGAGTGAGTGAGTGAGTGAGTGTGTGTGTGTGTGTGTGTGTGTGTGTGTGTGTGTGTGTGTGTGTGTGTGTGTGTGTGTGTGTGTGTACTAGTTGGATGGGTCTCAGGGAGATGCATCACATCCAAGACTAGGAAGGCTGGGTGTGTTTACCATATCCAAGGTCTCCAGCAGAGACACAGAGACACAGGCATGTTATGGGGGAGGCAGATATCTCTGTGAACTCGGCAGGTGGTTGAGCGTGAGATGTGATAACTAGATGTTCTTGATGACAACATTCAGGGAGCTGGGCTGTCGCTAGTGTACTGTATTTCCCTAATAACACAGCAGGTAGTCAGATCTGGGTGAGATGTGGAGGAACCCCCATCATGTACACAGACACATATGCCCTACATCTAAGCCATAGGACCATGAAGGACAAAGAAAGAACAACCAAATGAATAAAATATTACAATGACAAAAATCCTGTGTATACTTGTAAGGAAGAGTACTTTTAAACTGTCCAATTATTTATTGCACATTTAAATAAAGGTGTGGTGATTGGCTCATACAATACTGGTAAGTGCTGCTATATCGTGAAGCATGTCAACTTATGGTTTGATTTATGAGACACTGGCTCAGAGCACTGGCTCTTGGGGAAACATCCTCCCCTGGCAGATGTGCACCGCTCAAAACCCTACCACTGAAATAACTGACATACGCATGTAAAAGAATGGTAGTATCACCAATCTGTGCCGTGTTACTGAGAAATAAGGCAGAGAAGAAGCAAAGCAGATCCAAGGGGCTTGCATCGACTGTCTCCCTAATGCCTGCGAGTGCTCTGGCATTAATAGAACATATTACGGCACAAATTATAGAATCATCTAGGCCTACAGCAGATGTTGGTCCCATTTTGCTTTGTGAAAAACATGCCCCACCAACGGAAATACTCCTGTGTATGGTCTATACCGACTGTGATTTTTTCCTCAATTGATGTCCATGTTCCATTCCATGGTAAAAAAATATATATATATTTTTATACGGAAACAAAACGTTTGTCTGAGGAAGGAAGTGTTGGACAAAATAAAATGGAGGGATCAGTAGTACATTAGCATCCACAGAGAGTGTTCTACAAGTTATTACATTTCAGACTGGATCTATACATGTGTATCCCTTTATTGGTAGAAGTCTGGATTCAAAAGTTTGATTCATTCATTTGAAACCAACTGCTAAGTGTTGGTTGATAAGTTAATATTCCTCCATTATTACACGAGTAGCATTCCAGACAGGCAAATGAGAAAATCACAATGATCAATTTCTTAGCTAAAGTATTATTATATGTTTATTTTACATGTACTAATCTCTCACACGACAACCGTTAGCGCTACAACACATTTATAACGGCTCATTATCACAAATAGGCTGTTATTGAAAACACACTGAACATTTTTCTGGAGATATTTGGGTATGCACGGGACAAAATTAAACTTCTACCTTCAACAAGGATGAAATTAAATAGAGCACTGTAACTAATCACATTTGCAGGTGGGACTGAATCCATCTAGATTTAACATGGGCTCCCCACTATCGGGGGTTAATGAATGTCTTCCATTGCTTCTCCATGGTCATTTTATACCTGGGGATTTGAATAATTCCCATTGATAGTCTGAAGTCTCCAATGAGACAGTATTAATCAAAAGTGAAAAGTAAGATGATGAAGGTGAAGCGGCCAAATGGGGATGATGATGGACGGACCAGAAAGAAGGCAAAAAGAGACCAGTAGGAAGCTGCTGTTAGGCTCCACCCTTCCCACTGTGAGCTACATCGACTGAAGCCATGAGGCTTCCAATATATTGTATGTTTTGTGTATGAAAGAAGACTTTGCCAAGGCCAGTGCTTTATGTTACACACACTGTAGATTTGTATGACTGACTTTACAGTGCAGCTGATCTTCCACCTGTCCGGTAAAGGGTTAAATATGTCATGGTAAATGTCAAGGACCCGGATGCATTACCTGAATTATTGCTATTATCTTATCGGTATACATGTTAACTTCACTCAAATCTCTCTGCCTATTCCCTATAACCATAACGTGACATAGTGTCAGAGTGGGTTCCGAACTATGAAGTAACACAGTGTCAGAAGTGGGAGGTGCTGGCGGTGTCGGTGGTGGGGCAAGTTATTTAAGTTGCCTCGGATAAATCATTTACATCAATTCAGTTACTGATAAGGCATGAATACGTGCGGCAAATTCTGTTCCGATGTGATTTATTTTAATTTAAATTGCACAGCAATTGGTCACTGCAATAGAAAATTAAAGCTGAGGCACTCAATTTTATATATATTTGTAAATTCTGGCCTGTGGAATAAAAACAGATATGAAAAGTATGTGGTGCCTGAGACGTCATGCACTGGATGTCATGTGTTGTGTGTGGATTCTTTCCTGCTCGTGCTTTGCAGCATTTTTGAGAAATGTATTATGGCATTGTATACTAGATGTAATACCTGTAGGTATTTGATATGCAAAGTGTGTTGGACTGACTTAACTTTTCCAATTTTTATTTTTATTTTATTTCACCTTTATTTAACCAGGTAGGCTAGTTGAGAACAACACCTCAATAAGAGAGGTGTCAAAAAAATGTACCTTTTGGTTTGTAGTAGGCATCCGGTAAAATCTAATTGACCAAGAGTAAATTGAAAGAAAAGCTCCTTGGACTAGACGTACTCTGACAAAGCATTTGTCATTTGTCCAATGCCGTATATTCTGCCTATTGATTGAATATATACTAAGAATAACAAATAAAAATGAATAAAAAAGCAACTTTCACATCAACTTGAAGAATAAATCTGTATGAATTGGCAGGTACTAGGTATTGACCATT
Organism: Salvelinus namaycush; assembly: GCF_016432855.1. NCBI lineage: Eukaryota > Metazoa > Chordata > Actinopteri > Salmoniformes > Salmonidae > Salvelinus > Salvelinus namaycush. The sequence goes on along the minus strand of NC_052321.1, from coordinate 10,330,665 downwards.
ATGTGTGTGTTTGATTGTCCCCTGTGGTGGCATGTCATAGCCACAGGCAGGAGGGACACGACTCAAAAAATCACAGAGACATTCTTTTATGTTTTCTCCCAGTGGATTGAATATTTTATGGGACCCCAAACTCTTCCTTGTCTTTTACGTACCTGTCTTGCCATGAAATATTGAAATTCAATGTTGTTGCAAAGGACGCAATATATAGCGCTCATGGGTTAGAACTATGAGGGATATAGTTAGCATAGTTAGCATAGTATAGTTAGCATACTTAGTATGGCTCTAATAAAGTAAAGGACAAAGAAAGAAGGACCATGAAAACAGCATGGACGGTCAGAGAAAAAGTGAACCGTTGAAATAACTACGCTGAGAAAACTAAACACTAACGACTGTTAACATTGTCAGTTCCCAAATGTAAAAATACATGTTCTGAAATTCTCTTTGTTGAAGATCCCCTGTGCAAAGTACATTTAATAATATCACTCAGCCCTAACTCATAACTCATAAATCACAAATGATTTCTAATGTGGGAAAATCTAACTGTTTCCCTTTTATTGTTGAGCTCTCTAATCTTCAACAGGAACATTGAATTGATCTTGAATAATTTGATAGTTTGAAATGGCCAGAAAATTAGAGAATAGAGTTTAAGGGATTATATGTTCATTCTCTTGGATAAAATTATTATTCCTCTGAAAATTTTCTAATAAAGCATATACAGCAGAAAGTGTCTACCACTGAAAGTTTTCACAAGAATCAACAATGTTTTACCCTTTAGTGAAGTAAATTTTTCTTATTTCCACCTTACCCAAATGGCCTCTTTGGATAATAATCAATTATGACCAAAGTGAACGGAGGATCTGAAATAAGGAGATTCCGTTTCCCTTTCATACCGAAGCTGTATAACGTTCCAATAGCGTTCTGATGTTATTGTCACGATCGTCTTGACAAGAGAGAGAGGACCAAGGCGCAGCGCGTGAAAAATACATCTTCTTTAATGAAGGGAAAAACAAAACTTACAAAATGAACAAAACAAACGATCGTGAAGCTAAACAGAACTAAGTGCAAACATGCAACATAGACTAGACATAGACAATTACCCACAAACACCTAAAGCCTATGGCTGCCTTAAATATGGCTCCCAATCAGAGACAACAATAAACAGCTGTCTCTGATTGAGAACCAAATCAGGCAACCATAGACTTTCCTAAACACCTACATTGAACACTACCCCATACATACTAAAAAACCCTTAAACAATACACACACCCTAAACTAGACAAAACACACAAAGACAACCCACCCCAACTCACGCCCTGACCAACTAAATAAATAAAAGAAAAAGGAACAATAGGTCAGGAACGTGACATAACCCCCCCTTAAGGTGCGAACTCCGGGCGCACCAGCATAAAGTCTAGGGGAGGGTCTGGGTGGGCGTCTGTCCACGGTGGCGGCTCTGGCACTGGTCGTGGTCCCCACCCCACCATAGTCACTACCCGCTTTCGTAGCCTCCTCCAAATGACCACCCTCCACATTAACCCCACCGGACTAAGGGGCAGCACCGGACTAAGGGGCAGCACCGGACTAAGGGGCAGCACCGGACTGAGGGGCAGCACCGGACTGAGGGGCAGCACCGGACTGAGGGGCAGCACCGGACTGAGGGGCAGCACCGGACTGAGGGGCAGATCCTGGCTGGCTGGCTCTGGCGGATCCTGGCTGGCTGGCGGATCCTGGCTGGACGGCTCTGGCGGATCCTGGCTGGACGGCTCTGGCGGATCCTGGCTGGACGGCTCTGGCGGATCCTGGCTGGACGGCTCATGGCTGGCTGACGGATCTGGCTGCTCATGGCTGGCTGACGGATCTGGCTGCTCATGGCTGGCTGACGGATCTGGCTGCTCATGGCTGGCGGAAGGCTCTGGCTGATCCTGTCTGGCGGAAGGCTCTGGCTGATCCTGTCTGGCGGAAGGCTCTGGCTGATCCTGTCTGGTGGAAGGCTCTGGCTGATCCTGTCTGGCGGAAGGCTCTGGCTGATCCTGTCTGGCGGAAGGCTCTGGCTGATCCTGTCTGGCGGAAGGCTTTGGCTGCTCCTGTCTGGCGGAAGGCTCTAGCGGCTCCTGTCTGGCGGAAGGCTCTAGCGGCTCCGGTCTGGCGGACGGCTCTGAAGGCTCATGGCAGACGGGCGGCTTTGCAGGCTCAGTACAGACGGGCGGCTTTGAATACTCAGTACAGACGGGCAGTTCATGCGGCACTTGGCAGACGGACAGTTCAGACGGCGTTGGGCAGACGGGCAGTTCAGGTGCCGTTGGGCAGACGGGCAGTTCAGGCGCCGTTGGGCAGACGGGCAGTTCAGGCGCCGTTGGGCAGACGGGCAGTTCAGGCGCCGTTGGGCAGACGGGCAGTTCAGGCGCCGTTGGGCAGACGGCAGACTCTGGCCGGCTGAGACGCACTGTAGGCCTGGTGCGTGGTGCCGGAACTGGAGGTACCGGGCTGAGGACACGCATCTCAGGGCTAGTGCGGGGAGAAGGAACAGGACATGCTGGACCCTGGGGACGCACATTAGGCCTACTGCGTGGTGCCGGAACTGGTGGTACCGGGCTGAGGACACGCATCTCAGGGCTAGTGCGGGGAGCAGCAACAGGACGCACAGGACTCTGGGGACACACAGGAGGCTTGGTGCGTGGTGTAGGCACTGGTGGTACTGGGCTGGAGCGGGGAGGTGGCGCCGGAAATACCGGACCGTGCAGGCGTACTGGCTCCCTTGAGCACTGAGCCTGTCCAACCTTACCTGGTTGTATGCTCCCCGTCGCCCGACCAGTGCGGGGAGGTGGAATAACCCGCACCGGGCTATGTAGGCGAACCGGGGACACCATGCGTAAGGCTGGTGCCATGTAAGCCGGCCCGAGGAGACGCACTGGTGGCCAGATGCGTTGGGCCGGCTTCATGACATCCGGCTCAACGCTCAATCTAGCCCGGCCGATACGTGGAGCTGGAATGTACCGAACCGGGCTATGCACGCGTACAGGAGACACCATGCGCTCTACTGCGTAACACGGTGTCTGCCCGTACTCTCGCTCTCCACGGTAAGTACAGGGAGTAGGTGCAGGTCTCCTACCTGACTTCGCCACACTCCCTTTAAGGCCCCCCCCAAGAAATTTTGGGGTTGTACTCATGGGCTTCCAGCCTTGCTTCCGTGCTGCCTCCTCATATCGCCTCCTCTCGGCTTTAGCTGCCTCCAGCTCTTCACGAGGGAGGCGATATTCTCCCGGTTGTGCCCAAGGTCCCTTACCATCCAGTATCTCCTCCCATGTCCATGAATCCTGTGTAGGTGGGTCCTGTTGCCGCTTGACACGCCGCTTGGTCCTAGATTGGTGGGTAATTCTGTCACGATCGTCTTGACAAGAGAGAGAGGACCAAGGCGCAGCGCGTGAAAAATACATCTTCTTTAATGAAGGGAAAAACAAAACTTACAAAATGAACAAAACAAACGATCGTGAAGCTAAACAGAACTAAGTGCAAACATGCAACATAGACTAGACATAGACAATTACCCACAAACACCTAAAGCCTATGGCTGCCTTAAATATGGCTCCCAATCAGAGACAACAATAAACAGCTGTCTCTGATTGAGAACCAAATCAGGCAACCATAGACTTTCCTAAACACCTACACTGAACACTACCCCATACATACTAAACACCCCTTAAACAATACACACACCCTAAACTAGACAAAACACACAAAGACAACCCACCCCAACTCACGCCCTGACCAACTAAATAAATAAAAGAAAAAGGAACAATAGGTCAGGAACGTGACAGTTATATTCAAGTAAAAGTAGAGATAGTGGCATGATAGATGAGATGATAGGAGTTGTGTGGAAGAGAAGGCATAGAGACAGATGTTTTATCAGCTTGGATAAAAGTGCTGCTTAAAATCATGGCCTCCCTTCTTTGAAATGTTACGCTAGTCTATGTCCCGCACTGACATCTCTGTAGTCAAGTATAAAAAGAAGTACAAATGAGATCATGACAATTGGAAAAATTCCCTGGAATGTCATTCAAATAAAATCGAATAAAAACGGAAGGATCCATTATCCCAGCGTGCAGCCTACAAACAGACTGTATTAAAGTGGATACTCTTGAAGCAACCCGACATACTGTTTATCAGTGTTTCATAAGGCACAAAAGAAGGTGATGGGTATTTGAATTCACAAATACATTTTTATGTAAAATGTTTTATTGACATTTCGCCTTAATGTGACTGTAGTGTATTTCGGCAGTAAACATCCTATAGACTCCAAACTCATGAAGATTAGCATATTATATAAGGGCATTTACATATCAAGAAAACAGCTACTGTTGATGCCATTGTACATGTTATTGAACGTATAGCTTTAAACCATACTTGGAAATAAACTTTGAATGATGCTTTCTCTTTGGATGAATTACTTGTCAAAATAACATAAAAAGACTAAGCACAACAGGGGTAGGGAAGTGGTGTATAAATACATGTACTAACTATCATGTTACATAGTATGTTACACAGGTGTTACACTCAATGTAAATGTGTCCAAAAACCCTTTCACACATTTCCTCCCTCATTAGCATGTGCTGTAACTCCTGGGACAACTGCATCTACTGTAAGTTAGGTACTGTTACACGAAGGACCTCAGACTACCAGGTTAAAGCCCTCTTCTCTTCAACAAATCTGAAAATACTTTTTTTAAGAAACCAATATTCTGAGCCAGAACTGTACATTCTCATTTACTATTGGGATTTCATATTTTGATCTATCACCCATCCATGTGGTGAATATAGGTGTTTTCACTGTGATTGTATGTCTTAGTCTTTAGGTCACATGTCCAGCCTTCCAGTGGGTTGTCTGGCCGTACTACTGATGTAACATCTAGGTCGCAGACATTTCGATATGGAAGCCATGTTGCCTGTATGATCATCGCTAATTCACTCTCCCTGGCCCCAGACTGGCCAGTGACCCTCACTGACCTCTCTGAAATAGATTTTGTCCTTGAACCCAATGTAGGCGCAAAATAAGTCGAGATCAGCAGAAGAGCAGAGAAGCCAGACAGAAAAGATTCAAAAGCCAAAGAAGCTCAGCTCTGAGACCGGAGGAAAAACCCAGCCTGGGAAAGATACATGGCTACAATGACTTACTTTGATGGAACATAGGAAAGCAGAGGAAAATGACAAAGTGCATGTGAAATGCTGTAATTTAATAGCCTAATTTCCTGCCTGGCCCTGAAGAAATATCAGTCTGACTCAGACAGCTGATAAAGATGCAACAGTATTTTCTCTGTGGAAGACAAGTTCAGGCCTATTTCTGTGTGTGTGTGTATGTGTGTGTGAACAAATTCACTGATAATCTCTCTGTTTTAATTGGTGTTTCTGCAACACTGACTCAAACCACCAGTGGATTACATCTTGAGTGATGAGTAATATGAGTTCAACTTTGTTTCCTGTCTTTCACTGAGACTTCTGGACAGTTAAAGACCAATTTCCATAGAGGTTAAGTGTATGATGACACACACAGACTTCATTGTATGGAGTACATTCAAGTGCCTCACAAGTACAACGAGCTCATTTTCTCAGGGTCTATCTTAACTATCTATCCACAGCCACTGCATGAGGTACCCAGGCAGTCTCATGCCGGCAGGCGGTGGTGGTCTGAGCCGGTACAGTATGCTCATTGATTGCCCAATGGCCCACTGATGCGCTGCACTATGAGAGGACTAATGTATTTTTTATCCCCTCTCATATGTGCTTTGGGAAAAGATTACGGAATAATGTGGCAGCATTTTTATTTATTTATATGTTTGCACACCTTCTCATGCAACCCACATCATCCAATCAGTGCCGGGGAAGTTACTCTGAAAATATAGTTTACCAAGCTACCAACTACTTCACACTGACAGAAGTTAAGCTACACTCAAGCTACCATTAAGAAGCGTATAGTTTACTTCACTAAAATTACTTTGAAAATGTCGTTCACTACATCCAAACTACTGTGTGATAAATTATCATATCTACATAGGAAATGTCATAGACTACAAATTGCAAGAACAGATCCCTCTGGTGTCAGATGTTAACAGAATGTGTGAGTTAGCCTATTAAGCACAAAAACTATGTTTCAAATGAGAATTAGGCAGGTTTTGATGCTAAAAATAAGGAAATTACTACCTAATTCACCCATATTTAACTTTCCTTTTTGCAAAAAAGTAGTTTGTAGTTCCAGTAGTTAGCTACACCGCTACATGGCTGAAAAGTAAAGAACTACTGAAAACACTACCAAGATCTGAATGTAGTTCAGCTACCACCAAGCTACTGCAAAATGGAGTTACATTACTAGATAAACTACATGTAGTTCACTACTCCCCAACACTGCATACAACCCATGCGCTTATAATCGTACATACTGACATTCTTCTTTTCTCTACTGAAGGTTTACAGGTCAACCAATGTTTCAAGAGACCTTTATCACTTGTTTGTCCACACTAAATAATGTCCAGAGAAAAGACAAAACAACTTGACAGATTTACACAGCTCTCTATTCTGTCCCTATGCGGGAGACAGGAAGTGTGACACTAAGAGTCAGTAGTGTTTGCGCTGTCAACTAACAGTACACGTATGTTAATAGAACATCCGTACAAATGTGGCCTACAGCTATATCAATCACGTCACCTAATGTAATAATGGATATCAATAGTTGATTTTCCAGACTTTGCAGTGCAGGAAAGAAACACGTAACATTAGATTAGTATTAGCTTGGCTTCATTTTATATACACTTACAATTAACCAAATGTGTCGTTATGGAAACAATGAGATGAGTTTCCGAGGATAGATGAATAACATCACTGCGTGAAAGAAACATTTCTCTACGAAGACATACACATATTTGCTTCAGAGAGTCAACACTGGCATTTGCAGAGCGTAATTAATAGAGATTAGTCAAACTACACGTGACAGTGTTTTGTGTATGCAACAGACGGTACTGTGTAATGGCTCACACATAAACAGCTCATCTTACAGGCACTTTGATAAGTTAGCAGCAAAAGTGGCAGTTAGTTTCTATCCATTTAATAAACTAGTAAGCTGTGTTGCCTATAGGTAGGATACTTGAACTCCCTGTTTACACCTGCCGACTAAGACACAATAGAGGAACATGTTTGTAAGGTGTGAAATCAATCTGCCTCATTCCCTTAATCATGTCTCACTTCCTTGCTCTACTCTACTCTACTATGAGAGTTAGCGGAACACAGACTGCCCTGTAGTCCCCATTTCCTGCCCAGCCATGGGCTATGTAGTCAGGGTTTTACTGAGGGGCAGACAGCCTGCACACACAGAGTAAGCCCTAAACACAACGCCAAACACACTCAGCTCTTGTCACTGGCATTAGATTAGCGCACCCAGGGTGAATCACCAGGAGTCACTGACACAGTCATCCTTGTGGCTCTCACTCACACACCAGCAGAAGCAATAAGGGCCCTGTTATGGTAGCCTGGGGCAGCCTCAAGACAATTCATCTGCAAACAGCATGAGCATGGAAAAAGCACCCTTATACATTGTGCCGGAGGAACATTTCTTATTTTTTATGTCCTGAAAGAAGTCCTCCCCCCATCCCAGGCAAGTAATTACATAGATTGGACATTACTCTTCAGAAGAAGAAACTTGTATTATATGACATAGAGCGAGACCCCAATAGCCGAAATGGCATGAACTTAATTTAAAAGTAAATATGTGTTTACAGGGCCACGCGTTAGCGTACCCCTCCAAGATTATGGAAGCATTGTCTGCTCTAATTGTGTTTGGTAATGTGTTTTCTGAAACACTTATTGGTATTCATGGTATTCATGCCGGAGTAAATGCCTCTTCCTGTCCATGGATACATAATTGAGGAGGCTGGGGAAGATTACCACAGCGAGAGAGAGATAGAGAGAGAGAGATAGGGCGAGACAGAGACAGACAGAGAGAGAAAGAGAGAGCGAGAGACGAACCACGTTGGAAAGTGTCCCGCCACACGTCTGGCCTTCATAATTATCCTCCCAGAACCTTCACTAGGATTGTGGGGCTCGTGCCAGCGAGCTGTTCCTTCTTTTCACTGGCAGATGTGACTCGGGCCGCATTTTCATGTGATCATTTAATTATTTCCCTCTCAGTGCATCCTGCTCATGACCGCAACTCCAGGTGACAGAAATGCACATGAGTACCTCAACGAGCATCGTCACCAACACCAACAATCCTCCGCCTTGTTAGGAAGAGAAATAGCAGTGCGCTCAAGCTTTCAGAAGGATGGATGACATGGATCTATGGGGGTGACCTCATTCTTCATCTGCAAGGGCATCTGTGTCGGGCTTCTGTGTGTGTGTGTGTGTGTGTGTGTGTGTGTGTGTGTGTGTGTGTGTCTGTGTGTGTGTGTGTGTGTGTGTGTGTGTGTGTGTGTGTGTGTGTGTGTGTGTGTGTGTGTGTGTGTGTGTGTGTGTGTGTGTGTACATACATATCGTCGTCAGATAACACACACATACATCCATATTACTATGCCATAAAAACATCAACTGAATGCGTTTCATTGCTGCTTTGTGATAGAGTACAAACAATCTGTGACTAATGCTTGCCTCTGGTGTCAGTCACAGAAGACTCCAGATGATTATAACAGGGCCTTGTCTTTCAGAAAACAGTTGCTCTGTGATCTAAACCACCACAAGATATAGCCTTCAGGTAAACCAGATATTTGACTAATCATAAAACAATCTCGCAAATTAAATGATTCAGCAGTTGTAATATACCACGTCGCCATCAACAAGGATGTAATTAGCACTCAGTGTCAAGCGGTTAATGTTTGCTCAGTAGTCGCACACAGTTCACAGTTCCAGCCTTGAGTTAAATTGAGTTTTATTTGATTCATATATTCTTTTTTTTTTTAAATCTTGTCTCATTGCTGCAACTCCCCAATGGGCTCGGGAGGCAAAGGTTGAGTCATGCATCCTCTGAAACATAATCTGAACCAATTCTTAACACCCGCCAGCTTAACCCAGAAGGCACACCAATGTGTCGGGGGAAACACCGTTAAACTGACGACCGAGGTCAGCCTACAGGCACAAGGAGTCCCTACAGTGCGAAAGCCCCCCTGCCAAACTAACCCGAACGATGTTAGGCAAATTGTGTGCCGCCCTATGGGACTCCCGATCACGGCCGGTTCGGATACAGCTCGGAATCGAACCCGGGTCTGTAGTGACACCTCTAGCTCTGCGATGCAGTGCCTTAGACCGCTGCGCCACTTGAGAGGCCCTGAATATTTCTTTATGAAGGAGTACTATGTCGTTTATTTCCCCTCAACAGTGTGGCCTGACTAGTTGTTGTTGTTGTTTTGTAGGACTGAGGGAGAGGGTCTTTACAAGTACGAAATCAAAGAAGACGGGGAAGAGGATCGTTGTGGATCCACAGGGTACAGAAGAGTACAGTGTGCCTTTAAAACACATCCTTCCTGCCTCCTCTGCCTCAAAGAAATCACACATCAGACACGGCTGGATAGGAGAGAGCAAACCTTCCACTCTATAGCTTTTACCGGTCAAAGCATTTCAGATCAGTCGTAACGTCAAGGAAGGGAGGAGAGAAGGAAATAGCCATCAAGGTATTAGAACTGGGCTATATGTCTCTTGCAGGGCAGAAACTTGACAACGGTCTGTCCTGAGAGGTCCATTACTAATCACTGAGGAGCAGGACGTGGAGAGAGGAGAGCGTACAGTCCTTAATCCTTCCCTTTGCCATAATAAGTTATGCATCAAGAAAAAGCTTTTCTCCCCTCAATGGATGTGTCGCTTAATACCTTAGCTCCTGAAACCAGTTTAATCTGAACCAAAATTCATTAAAACAGTAAAGGGATATTACAAAAGACTTTCAAGCCAATTGGCTTAATGCTAACGTGATTACATCATTGATCTCCGAGCAAAGCCATGGGCCTCCAGGTGCGAAATTACTATTTAATGAAATCAGAGAAATCTTGTTACTAGAAAATGACTGATCAAAGTAAGGCCAGGTGACTGGGGTGGCATTTGGATCCATGTAGATGGGCAAAGGTATTTATTCTCATCTACCCCCCATTAAGGGGAAGATACAGGGGCTGAAATGGGAGATCGTATTGTAATCGTGTATTAGATAAGGTTTACGTCTCTATGCGTCTTTAAGAGGGATGGGTGGCCATCGAAGGTCTTATCAGCTGTGATAGTGATGCTATAGAAGAATACGCTGTCAGACAAAACAGATGTAGGAGCCTTATGGCTTTGATGAATTGCAAGGACAAGCACCAAGTGTGCCACATTTTCAATGTGTTAGTAAAAACGAGCGTACGCAATTTTTTGGTTTACCAACCTTCCACCTTTTCAGAAGTCTGGCTTATTCTGCTGCACCTTGAATGCTTGCTTTCCATGATGTCATGATACCCAAAATGCACCAGGGCCAACACTTCCTACTCTGTTCTCCTTTAACCCTTGACATCGTTGAGTAGATTTCAATTTTTATCTCCTATTTCCTAGAAATAAATAATTATTTAATTATCATCCTCTTTCCTAATTAATGAGACCAGATGAAATATCACGTAATTTCAAATGTAATTACAGCCCATCATTTTTCCTTCATTAGACCGCCTGCTAATGCTATGCAATTTCAACCTCTGATGAATGTCCAGTGTATAAAAACAGGAATATTTATGACTGGGACCTCCCCAAGAGCAGTTTCAGATCAGATTTGATTTCCTTTACTGGAAACATATATAGACAAAACGCTAGAATCGCTAACATTTACAGTACATGTAACAAACCGCACTTTGCGGTTATAGAAGGTAAAATGTTAATACACACTTGATAATGAAAATATATGATACAAATCACCCACAGTCTTTGACTCTTGACCATTTAATTGCTACGGGCAGAGGCCCCCTCGATTCAATTACCTTTATTGTCGCTAAAGCTGATGTCCTTCCATTTGGAGTAGCAAAGTTCTGCATAAGCATACTGCATTAGATGAGCATTTAAAACCATGATCATGACCAAGGTAGTGACTTCTACCATTAACTGGGTTTTGCTTATGCAGTGGGAATGATCATTGGGGTAATGATGCTTGCAGACCGTTTCACCTTTTGGTCTTAACCGTGCCGTGATGATTTTGCACTGTGAAGACTGGCTTTAGTCCAGGCTTGGGTCGTTATTAATGTATATATATGATGGTTTTTACCATTTCTACACTTCCCTTAAATGTTTATCTTACATCCCGCGATGTATCGTAGTTTAATGTTTTGAAATATAATTCTCATCAATTCCTTAAGGATTTGACATAATTGGAGGATTTTCTTCTGTATAGTTTGTTGAAAAAAGGTTTAGAGATATTTACAACCATTTCCTAACCATTTCCAATTGAAGTTGGATCACAAATGAGAGTAGTTTTGATTTTGTATTCAATGTATATAGGCTTCAGCAAAGATGCTAATTGTTTACCGATGTTTGGAATCATCAGTGGGGCAGTTGAAATGCACACATTAAAACCTGCTGATTTGGCAGTTTGTTGCAAAAAAAACCTGCTGTTGGCTACGTTTTGATGATGGATTTAGAATAATGCAAAAATGATAAATTAGACGGCATATAGCATTTCTCTAATTAATTGTAATGAATCATGTTGAAGTCTTCTGAGGTGTAGTCACTGATAATGCTAGCGGTTTGATTCATTGCCTGTATGAGCACCGATGCCTGGATCAACCGCTGTTGTCAGGCAGAACTGAGCTCAAGACTGTTCCTCAGGACTGTATTTTAGCTATTTTCTATTGAACGTGTCCTCCTCATTCTGCTCCACAGATGGGATTTCATTTTAATTGACAGTTACCCAGATCCATTCGTCAACTCGACACGCGTCGGGGGGTTCTTCTGCTATGGTGGGCTCCTGAAGTAGACAGGGGGATAGAGGTGGGCTGTCCTTTGTGTGTGTGTGTGACCGTCTCACACACTCCAGGAGCAGAACCCCAGATAGGTCAATCTAGGCATCACACTGGAACATTTTTATTGTTGTGTTTGAGGTGTGTGTCTCGGTCCGCCTCGTGTGCAGAGTGCGTAGCCTGCCGATGCAGTGATCTAAAGCTCTCACTGTGAATCCTGGCCTTTGTCTCCAAGCCCTACCTCTCCTGCCGTCTTTCTCTCCACTTTCATTCCACTGACATTGCTCTGACACATCCTCTGTGCAGTGGGAAAAGAACACATATCTCTGACCTCCTGACCTTGCTTCTCCAGAGAAAGAGAGCTTTAGCGGCTCATGGCTCCTTAAATGTCCGCCAAGGGACTACTAGGCTATTGAGAGGAGGGGGGGAATCTCAAGACATGTATAGATCTTCAGCCAGTGTCATGTATGGTATTGAGCTAAACAGTTGAGGATTTATTGTCTGCACAGTTCGTGTATTGTGCATGTACTGCTAAACAGCACAGTGAGAGAGAAGGACTCTGTCCAGTCAGCAGTTCTGGAATAATGTGCTTCCCTATAGGTTCTTCTCAATGTTAAATTATAGACTGTACACAACTGGACTGCTGCATCTAGTGTTTATCCTCGAACACCTAAACATATAGAAAGGACAAGGAATTGTCTTGGATGAAAATATTTTGTTCTATCGGGAAAGAGCCACAGATGACGCAGTGTCAAATACACATATCGAGCATCAAACCTTCAGCAACTCAATATTCTGCTCACAGTGAGACAAAGCCATAAACACAGTGCATCCAGACGGTACAGAGCCATGGGGAGAACAGCAGACAACAGCCTCCTTTGAGTGATCGCATAATGTTGTCTTTGGATAGCTTTGTCACAGATCATTCATGGAACCGGTGTTGTATACATTAAAAACAAGGGACAGCGATTGGTGGAGGCTCTCCTCGGCAACAGAGGAGAGCCTATTGAAAATGACCATGCTACCTAGCCAAGGCGGTGATGTCATCAGGCTGGATGGAACATGCATCTCCTCATGCTGTCTGCCTGCTGTGTGTGTGTGTGTGTGTGTGTGTGTGTGTGTGTGTGTGTGTGTGTGTGTGTGTGTGTGTGTGTGTGTGTGTGTGTGTGTGTGTGTGTGTGTGTGTGTGTGCGTGCGCGTGTGTACGTGCATGCGTGTGTGTGTGTATGCGTGTGTATGTGTGTGTGTGTATGTGTCTGCCCTTTACACTAGACTGGATGACTAGACAGCTAAACAAGACCATATTCACTGGTGATGTATCAAGCACAGGTGTAACAAGTTGTGCTAATAATTGATATCGACCACAGGATAATTATTCCGGAGTAGAGTTTCAGTTGTGTGTTTTGTCCTTAATCTGATTAATCTTGACAATTTTTAATAAACAAAGTATTTAAAAATACTTATGGAATGATGCGGAAATAAAATGCTACCTTATTGGACGAATATCTTTCCATGTGTTGCTAGAGTGGCCTGTAGGATGGTGAGTTTTATATTCTGGGATGAAGTGCTGTATTCTGTAACTCAGTACGGTACAAGTAAAGACCTTTTAGTACATGTGCAGCCTGTGCTGTTTCTCTCCACACCCTCCCAGGAATCCATTTTGGGACCATAATGGCATTTACAGCACAACACCTCAGGCAGAGAGAGACACTCCAAAGCGTGGACCCACAGTCTGAGCACTGATTTCATGCACAGGACAAGAGAGTTTGTGTGCTACACACTACCAAGAGGAAAGGCCAGTCAACCCATATGACATCATCACAGTGTCTTCTGCTGCTCCCAAAACAAACCACTCCAATAAAAATGGCCACCACCTGCGTCAACGTACTCAGAGCAGTGGAGACATGGTAATCTGGTTAGAGGCTTCATTTTTATGGCATCATACGTGACAAGTTTTGTTTAACAATGTACCTCTTTAAGTCCCCGGGCACTGTGTTGCTCCAGCTGCCGGTGTTTGTGTCTTCTTGACAAAAGGGGAAAGCAGGCATCAGAAGATGGGTAGTGAAGTCAGTAAAACCTCTTGCTTTTCCTCACAAGGCCTTCCACCAGCTGTCATGACTGCCTTCAAACAAATAAGAGAGAAGAAAGTTGCTCTTTGGACTCGGCCGTGCCGTAAAGTGTGTATTAAATGTAAATGTTTTATAGGCCTTGGTAGAAATGTTCCCGAAATGTTATTGCTAACATTACGTATAACTATCTAGCATTCATGCTAGCACTTCATCTTGCCATAGACTTCATAGTAGAACATTCCTAGAAACAAAAGCTGTGACACTGACAGTGACAGTTTTCCTGGCTGTGGTGAACCACAGATCAGCAGCCATGTCGATTTGCGGCGCCTCATTCCGATGACTATCCACTGATTGTTGACAAATTTCAAGCTCAACTCGATTCCAGCACTGTCGTCCCCATCCAGTCCTATCCGGCGGCCATGTCTGGTGATTTGCAGGAGCCCGGTTGACAGTGATGCCTCATCCTTCATTTTCATTGCACCATAAAAGCACGGTTGCTGCTGCTATTGGTTGCTTACTGGTTAGGCTTTGTCATCATTATGCTGTCAGTGGGAGCTAACCAGGGGGAGTTAGGTGAAACCGGAGCTAGAGTCACCTGTGTCAGCCTGGTGGAATTAGATCATCTGGCCATACGTCTTCCTAATATTTTTTACCCAACTGACACCCTGGACACTAGGCCCCCAATGCAAGGGCAGGGGATGCAGTCTAGCTAGCAATAAGATTATAATATTCACTGACATCAACCTACAATACTTAAAAGAGACCATATACAGTATTGAGTAATACTTCTCACAATAGGAGATCTGTGCAAGCTCACTGCTATGTCTGGATATATGCAAAAATACTGTTCTAGAATATAAATGTTCTGTGACATCCATGGACTCTTTGATTTATGTAATAATGTGTTTACTCTGTGTGATCTCACTGCAAACACTGGGGTTTCTGGGTCTGTTTGCCAGAGCCTGATTTGCTCTGCTGACTACTCAAATAGAAGCTGCTTCACCTGAGAATGAAGCTGATACCAGCCGTGTTTGGGCTGCAGACGAACAGTGTCTCTCAGATTTCTCCGAAGGCTGGGTGGGGGTGGGGGGGCTGCATTAAGGTACTGCAGACTGCAGCCTGTGTCTCTGCCTGTGTGCTGGTGGGAGGTACGTACATTGCACGCTGATCTCAGCTCAGTTTGCCGGGAAGGCAAACTGGGCGATGATGTAATGTTGTGGACTGACTGCACTAAACAGCCTCTCTCAGAAGTTATCAGCCCCCTCGGAGACTGAGCCAGACCAGTCTGCTTCATGCAGCACCATCCTCTTCCTCATCTGCATGGTTACTCGTAGGACTGTGTGATATTATTGGTATTAAAGTATCTGTACTCTTGGTGTTTAAAGTGTGCCATTTTGATCTGATTAAGGTTGATGAAGTGCGCTACAGAGGGTGAGCTGTAGATCACAGAAGGAGGCTACTGCTAAATGTGCTCACCATATAGCCCACTTCTTCTAGTTTGATTGAAGGAATCACCGACTGATATCACATGAATCCCTTCTCCTACATTTATAGATAAGAGAGTGGATATAAGTTAAGAAGATACGTTGGACAGCACATCGCATGTTCCTTTACGTTCACCTTCTCCAGAAATGTATAAATTACCTAACTAATGAATTGCTTTTTATGACATCTGCAATGGGACCCATTAATATGCATTATGCACTCCCTCCCCCGAGTTTGGATTTCCCAAACTCGGTCCTGCCCCCCCCCCCCCCCCTTTTGCTCTAGCACTACACAACTGATTCAAATAACGAACACATCAGTCAAGCTTGATTATTTGTATCAGCTGTGTAGTGCTAGGGCAAAAACCAAAACGTGCGCCCAGGGGGGTCCCCAGGACAGAGTTTGAGAAAACCTGCACTAGTGCCATCAGTCATCCCCGAGAAATCATACGATCCCAGTCTTTTTGTAATAAGAGGGGTGATCATATTATACTGTGGGTTTTATGCCATGCAATTAAAAATATTGCTGGTTTATATCCTGGGCAGGGATGGACCCATTTAGGCAGTAAAGCCGAATTGTCTTGGTCATATTTTTTACAACCCTCATACTTTCATTGTCCTTAGACTCTGTTTTCACAGCTAAAGTAGGTACAAACTGTATGGTAATATTGCTGTGAGGAAGGGAAGCCTTGTATGGGTACTTTCCCTTACTAGGTGACCTGGTCCGGAAATAAAATCCAGGCCCTATAGGTAAAGGCTATAAATAGGGTCCAGGCCCTATAGGTAAAGGCTTTAAATAGGGTCCAGGCCCTATAGGTAAAGGCTTTAAATAGGGTCCAGGCCCTATAGGTAAAGGCTATAAATAGGGTCCAGGCCCTATAGGTAAAGGCTTTAAATAGGGTCCAGGCCCTATAGGTAAAGGCTTTAAATAGGGTCTAGGCCCTATAGGTAAAGGCTTTAAATAGGGTCCAGGCCCTATAGGTAAAGGCTTTAAATAGGGTCCAGGCCCTATAGGTAAAGGCTATAAATAGGGTCCAGGCCCTATAGGTAAAGGCTATAAATAGGGTCCAGGCCCTATAGGTAAAGGCTATAAATAGGGTCCAGGCCCTATAGGTAAAGGCTTTAAATAGGGTCCAGGCCCTATAGGTAAAGGCTATAAATAGGGTCCAGGCCCTATAGGTAAAGGCTATAAATAGGGTCCAGGCCCTATAGGTAAAGGCTTTAAATAGGGTCCAGGCCCTATAGGTAAAGGCTTTAAATAGGGTCCAGGCCCTATAGGTAAAGGCTTTAAATAGGGTCCAGGCCCTATAGGTAAAGGCTTTAAATAGGGTCCAGGCCCTATAGGTAAAGGCTATAAATAGGGTCCAGGCCCTATAGGTAAAGGCTATAAATAGGGTCCAGGCCCTATAGGTGTCACGTTCCTGACCTATTTCTGTTAGTTTGTTGTATGTGTTAGTTGGTCAGGACGTGAGTTTGGGTGGGCATTCTATGTTTTCTGTTTCTATGTTGGTTTAAGGGTTGCCTGGTATGGCTCTTAATTAGAGGCAGGTGTTTGGCGTTCCTCTAATTGAGAGTCATATTTAGGTAGGTTGTTTCACAGTGTTTGTTGTGGGTGGTTGTCTCCTGTGTCAGTGTTTGTCGCACCATACGGGACTGTTCGGTTTGTTTGTGAGTTCGGTCTTTTGTGTAGTCATTTTCCTGTTCGTGAGTTCTGCGTTTTATGTAAGTTCACATGTCCAGGTTTGTCTACTCCGTTTTGTTGTTTTGTTAGTTTTTAGTCAAGTTCGTGTTTTCGTTGTCCTAATTAAATCATGTCATTCCAAAACGCTGCGCCTTGGTTCAATCCATGCTCCTCCTCTTCGGATGAAGAGGAGGAGGACTACCGTTACAGAACCACCCACCAAATAACCAGAACCAAGCAGCGGTGTAACGGGAGGGACGGACAGCGCACGAAGCAGGATTTATGGTCTTGGGAGGAGATCATGGAAGGAAAAGGACCATGGGCTAAAGTGGAGGTGAATCGCCGCCCATGGGAACAGCTGGAGGCAGCTCGGAGAGCGGAGGAAACTGGAGAGAGGAACCGGCATTATGAGGGGACGCGTCTGGCACGGAAGCCCGAAAAGCCCGTGAGTACTACCCAAAAATTTCTTGGGGGGGGGCTAAGAGGTAGTGGGCCAAGGGCAGGTAGGAGACCTGTGCCCACTTCCCAGGCTAACCGTGGAGAGCGGGAGTACGGGCAGACACCGTGTTACGCAGTAGAGCGCACGGTGTCTCCTGTACGTGTTCATAGCCCGGTGCGGGTTATTCCACCTCCCCGCACTGGTAGGGCTAGATTGGGCATTGAGCCAAATGTCATGAAGCCGGCCCTTCATATCTGGCCACCAGTACGTCTCCTCGGGCCGGCTTACATGGCACCAGCCTTACGCATGGTGTCCCCGGTTCGCCTACATAGCCCGGTGCGGGTTATTCCACCTCCCCGCACTGGTCGGGCGACGGGGAGCATTCAGCCAGGTAAGGTTGGGCAGGCTCAGTGCTCAAGGGAGCCAATACGCCTGCACGGTCCGGTATTTCCGGCGCTACCTCCCCGCCCCAGCCCAGTACCACCAGTGCCTACACCACGCACCAGGCTTCCAGTGCATTTCCAGAGCCCTGTTCCTCCTCCACGCACTCTCTCTATGGTGCGTGTCTCCAGTCCGGTGCCTCCAGTTCCGGCACCACGCACTAAGCCACCTGTGCGTCTCCAGAGCCCTGTACACACTGTTCCTTCTCCCCGTACTCGTCCTGATGTGCGTGCACTCAGCCCGGTGCCACCAGTGCCGGTACCACGCACCAGGCATATAGTACGCTTTGAGAGTCCAGTGTGCCCTGTCCCTGCTCCCCGCACTAGGCTTGAAGTGCGTGTCTCCAGTCCGGTGCCTCCAGTTCCGGCACCACGCACCAGGCCTACAGTGCGTCTCAGCCGGCCAGAGTCTGCCGTCTGCCCAACGGCGCCTGAACTGTCCGTCTGCCAAGCACCGCATGAACTGCCCGTCTGCCATGAGCCTACAGAGCCTTCCGCCAGACAGGAGCAGCCAAAGCCTTCCGCCAGACAGGATCAGTCTGAGCCATCCGTCTCCGCAGCGCCATCTGAGCCATCCGTCTCCGCAGCGCCATCTGAGCCATCCGTCTCCTCAGCGCCATCTGAGCCATCCGTCTCCCCAGCGCCATCTGAGCCATCCGTCTCCCCAGCGCCGTCTGAGCCATCCGTCTGTCCCGAGCCATTAGAGCCGCCCGTCTGTCCCGAGCCGTCAGAGCCGTTAGTCAGTCAGGAGCCGCTAGAGCCATTCGTCAGTCAGGATCTGCCAGAGCCGCCAACCAGACAGGATCTGCCAGAGCCGCCAACCAGACAGGATCTGCCAGGGCCGCCAACCAGACAGGATCTGCCAGAGCCGCCAACCAGACAGGATCTGCCAGAGCCGCCAACCAGACAGGATCTGCCAGAGCCGTCAGTGAGCCATGAGCGTCCAGAGCCGTCAGCCAGCCATGAGCGTCCAGAGCCGTCAGCCAGCCATGAGCGTCCAGAGCCGTCAGCCAGCCATGAGCGTCCAGAGCCGTCAGCCAGCCATGAGCGTCCAGAGCCGTCAGCCAGCCATGAGCGTCCAGAGCCGTCAGCCAGCCATGAGCGTCCAGAGCCGTCAGCCAGCCATGAGCGTCCAGAGCCGTCAGCCAGTCATGAGCTGTCCCTCAGCCCAGAGCGGCTATTTATCCAGAACTGCCCCTCAGTCCAGAGCTGTCTCTCTGTCCGGAGCTGCCTTTCAGTCCGGAGTTGCCCCTCTATCCTGAGCTACCTCTCTATCCTGAGCTACCTCTCTATCCTGAGCTATCCCTATGTCCTGAGCTATCCCTCTGTCCTGAGCTATCCCTCTATCCCGGTGCTGCCCCTTGTCTCGATGTTACCCAAAAGATTAAGTGGGTGTAATATGAGGGTGGTCATTTGTAGGGGGAGATGTAAGCTGGGATTGACTATGGTGGGGTGGGGAACTCGCCCAGAGCCTGAGCCACCACCGTGGTCAGATGCCCACCCAGACCCTCCCCTAGACTTTGTGCTGGTGCGCCCGGAGTTCGCACCTTAAGGGGGGGGTTATGTCACGTTCCTGACCTATTTCTGTTAGTTTGTTGTATGTGTTAGTTGGTCAGGACGTGAGTTTGGGTGGGCATTCTATGTTTTCTGTTTCTATGTTGGTTTAAGGGTTGCCTGGTATGGCTCTTAATTAGAGGCAGGTGTTTGGCGTTCCTCTAATTGAGAGTCATATTTAGGTAGGTTGTTTCACAGTGTTCGTTGTGGGTGGTTGTCTCCTGTGTCAGTGTTTGTCGCACCATACGGGACTGTTCGGTTTGTTTGTGAGTTCGGTCTTTTGTGTAGTCATTTTCCTGTTTGTGAGTTCTGCGTTTTATGTAAGTTCACATGTCCAGGTTTGTCTACTCCGTTTTGTTGTTTTGTTAGTTTTTAGTCAAGTTCGTGTTTTCGTTGTCCTAATTAAATCATGTCATTCCAAAACGCTGCGCCTTGGTTCAATCCATGCTCCTCCTCTTCGGATGAAGAGGAGGAGGACTACCGTTACAATAGGTAAAGGCTATAAATAGGGTCCAGGCCCTATAGGTAAAGGCTATAAATAGGGTCCAGGCCCTATAGGTAAAGGCTATAAATAGGGTCCAGGCCCTATAGGTAAAGGCTATAAATAGGGTCCAGGCCCTATAGGTAAAGGCTATAAATAGGGTCCAGACCCTATAGGTAAAGGCTATAAATAGGGTCCAGGCCCTATAGGTAAAGGCTTTAAATAGGGTCCAGGCCCTATAGGTAAAGGCTATAAATAGGGTCCAGGCCCTATAGGTAAAGGCTATAAATAGGGTCCAGGCCCTATAGGTAAAGGCTTTAAATAGGGTCCAGGCCCTATAGGTAAAGGCTTTAAATAGGGTCCAGGCCCTATAGGTAAAGGCTATAAATAGGGTCCAGGCCCTATAGGTAAAGGCTATAAATAGGGTCCAGGCCCTATAGGTAAAGGCTATAAATAGGGTCCAGGCCCTATAGGTAAAGGCTATAAATAGGGTCCAGGCCCTATAGGTAAAGGCTATAAATAGGGTCCAGGCCCTATAGGTAAAGGCTTTAAATAGGGTCCAGGCCCTATAGGTAAAGACTATAAATAGGGTCCAGGCCCTATAGGTAAAGGCTTTAAATAGGGTCCAGGCCCTATAGGTAAAGGCTATAAATAGGGTCCAGGCCCTATAGGTAAAGGCTATAAATAGGGTCCAGGCCCTATAGGTAAAGGCTATAAATAGGGTCCAGGCCCTATAGGTAAAGGCTATAAATAGGGTCCAGGCCCTATAGGTAAAGGCTATAAATAGGGTCCAGGCCCTATAGGTAAAGGCTTTAAAGAGATTATCTGGAACTTTTGCATAGTTTGTAGCGTACTACGTCACATACTGTATGTGCAGATATGTGCACCATGTCATTGCTCTCTCTCTCTTGCTCTGCTTTGTGTGCATCTTGCTAGCTGTCACTCAAATGGCAAAGGGGTTGAAGCTCATTGGCTAGAACTCAAATTGCTAGTGGGCTGGCCCATGTGGGGGAAAATGGTGTGAAAATGGCGCAGCACAGCTGCCAGAAAAACAGTCGCTTTCAAACTAGGGATTTCGTGGTTAACTGAGGTAAGACAGTAATTCTGCTCATAGATTATGCATGTATGAACTACACATTGACACACCCAGACCAAAAAGGGAGGTTTAAAAAAGACTTAGTAGTCGCCAAAGTTCCCGAGCATGTCTTTAAATAGGGTCCAGGGCTTTTCCTGGTCAGGTCATGTGGTCAGGAAAAACCCATGTTCTAACTCATGGTCTGTGCCCATTAAAGTGCAAAGTGCAACAGTTGGGATTCACCTGACTCACAGCCTGGTTATTTCACCGACCTAGCCTAGCCTAGCACACTGTCACTGAACGCATTGGCTCTGTGCTAAAGTGTGTGTCAGATAGAGAATGCTAAAGAGAGTGAGGGAGATGAGTCAGTGTAACACATGTCTGGTGATGTCATCTCCAGTGAGTGCTGATGACTGGTCCCAGCTGTTTCAGCGCAGTGAGGCACACGCTAGTCCACCTGTCTGAGGACGATCAAATAATAGAACACAACAGTACAGTACAGGGCTAGTGAGACAGCTGTCATAAGACAGTACAGTACAATACAGAGCTAGTGAGACAGCTGTCATAAGACACTACAGTACAGAGCTAGTGAGACAGCTGTCATAAGACACTACAGTACAGAGCTAGTGAGACAGCTGTCATAAGACACTACAGTACAGAGCTAGTGAGACAGCTGTCATAAGACACTACAGTACAGAGCTAGTGAGACAGCTGTCATAAGACACTACAGTACAGTACAGTACAGAGCTAGTGAGACAGCTGTCATAAGACGCTACAGTACAGAGTTAGTGAGACAGCTCTCATAAGACACTACAGTACAGAGTTAGTGAGACAGCTGTCATAAGACACTACAGTACAGAGCTAGTGAGACAGCTGTCATAAGACACTACAGTACAGTACAGTACAGAGCTAGTGAGACAGCTGTCATAAGACGCTACAGTACAGTACAGTACAGAGCTAGTGAGACAGCTGTCATAAGACACTACAGTACAGAGCTTGTGAGACAGCTGTCATAAGACACTACAGTACAGGGCTAGTGAGAGAGCTGTCATAAGACACTACAGTACAGAGCTAGTGAGCCAGCTGTCATAAGACACTACAGTACAGAGTTAGTGAGACCGCTGTCATAAGACACTACAGTACAGTACAGTACAGAGCTAGTGAGACAGCTCTCATAAGACACTACAGTACAGAGTTAGTGAGACAGCTGTCATAAGACACTACAGTACAGAGTTAGTGAGACCGCTGTCATAAGACACTACAGTACAGAGTTAGTGAGACAGCTGTCATAAGACACTACAGTACAGAGTTAGTGAGACAGCTGTCATAAGACACTACAGTACAGAGTTAGTGAGACAGCTGTCATAAGACACTACAGTACTGAGTTAGTGAGACAGCTGTCATAAGACACTACAGTACAGAGTTAGTGAGACCGCTGTCATAAGACACTACAGTACAGTACAGTACAGAGCTAGTGAGACAGCTCTCATAAGACACTACAGTACAGAGTTAGTGAGACAGCTGTCATAAGACGCTACAGTACAGACCTAGTGAGACAGCTCTCATAAGACACTACAGTACAGGGCTAGTGAGAGAGCTGTCATAAGACACTACAGTACAGTGCTAGTGAGCCAGCTGTCATAAGACACTACAGTACAGTACAGTACAGACCTAGTGAGACAGCTCTCATAAGACACTACAGTACAGGGCTAGTGAGAGAGCTGTCATAAGACACTACAGTACAGTGCTAGTGAGCCAGCTGTCATAAGACACTACAGTACATGGCTAGTGACACAGCTGTCATAAGACACTACAGTACATGGCTAGTGACACAGCTGTCATAAGACACTACAGTACAGGGTTAGTGAGACAGCTGTCATAAGACACTACAGTACAGAGCTAGTGACACAGCTGTCATAAGGCCCAGTGACAAGACGATGGGTTCAAATGGTAAAGTGTGGTTTTAACAGAACATTAGCAGGGCTGGGGAGTAACTGATTACATGTCATCTGATTACAGAAAAACTGTAACTTTAATAAATTCTTTTCCGGGCTAAAATATTCTAATCAGATTGCTTTTATATTCAGAAAGGATTTTTGCGAGGGAAAAATACATTATGACACTTTTCTGTTTTCTCATTGACATTCAATTCAGCACTGAAAAAAATTCACAATTTTAAATTTGTTCCAGCTGAGTGAGTCTGACCACAAGTCAGAGGCCTCTATGACGACACACCAAATGCCTTTGATGGTTAAGAGCTTGTAAGTGAGAATTTCCCTGTAAGGTCTACACTCGATGAATTCAGTACATGTGACAAATACAATTTGATTTGATTTGATCCTTTTTGTCTTCTATTGCCTCTTACAGGAAAAGTAATCAGATTACGTTACTGAGTTTGGGTAATCCAAAATTTACGTTACTGAGTTTGGGTAATCCAAAACTTACGTTACTGAGTTTGGGTAATCCAAAATTTACGTTACTGAGTTTGGGTAATCCAAAACTTACGTTGCTGTGTTTGGGTAATCCAAAACTTACGTTACTGAGTTTGGGTAATCCAAAATTGACGTTACTGAGTTTGGGTAATCCAAAATCTACGTTACTGAGTTTGGGTAAACCAAAACTTACTCTACTGATTACAATTTTGGACAGGTACTCTAACTAATAACTGTAACCGATTATATTTAGAAAGTAACCTACCCAACGCTGAGAATAAGTGTATGCCATCGTAACTGTATTTTAGTCAATGCCACTCAGACATTGCTAGTCCTAATATTTATATATTTCTTAATTCCATTATTTTACTTTTAGATTTGTGTGTATTGTTGTGAATTGTTAGATACTACTGCACTGTTGGAGCTAGGAACACAAGCATTTTGCTACACCCGCAATAACATCTGCTAAATATGTTTATGTGACCAATAAAATTTGATTTGATTTTAACTGGACAAATATAATGCCATCATAATGAGCCCAAAAAACAGCCCACTAGATTCAGGAAATTATGTCAACTGAACAGACCTCTTTTCAGACTACAGCATGCATGTTCAGATTTGTAATCTTTCACAGAACATTATATCCTCAAAGAAATGATTTTAATACCAAAGTGAGGAACATGTAACACATTCAAAAGACTCCACAGGCTCTGTCTGTGGCATAATACCATAACTGCATGTGCATGACTACATTAGTGACACATTATGATTATGATGCAGTCACCCACTATGACATCACCATCATAACTTGGCTCAGATAAATCACTAGGGAAAAGTCCAGGTTGATGTTATGCATTGCTTTATTGTAATGGTGTTGTGGATGGGGATTGAAAAAGAGCGAGATCCTGCAGAGATTGAAATTCATTTCAGAACATTGAGTAAAGATGAGGACCACTTGTACAGCTCGTACACTCAGTTCCTTCCCAGTGGTCACATACTGCAGTGCACCAAGGCAAAGACTTTTCACATATTAAATCAAGAGCCATTTCACTGTAATAGTTGTACTTTGTAATGGCCATCACAGTGGAATAACTCTGATTTATTCTGGCTGGCAATCAATAACTTTTGAAGGCTAAGATTGATGAGCATTAAGTAGCACTATTAACTGAAGGGAGAAAAGTGTCCAAATCTGAATCCCACTGCCGGCTAAAGTAATAATGTGAAAACGCAACAATTTGTCAGCCCACTTCACCAATAGCTGGGAACTGTGGGCACATTTTCTTAATGAATATGTGAATGACTCGGTGCATTGATTTCTATTGTGTGGGGAAAATGGGAAATTGGCTAGCAGAGCTGTCTGGGAGTCCGGTGTTCAGCCTTCATTGACATTTAATTTGAGGCACAGGAAAATATTACATATACTGAAACCAGCAGATTATATTTTTATTCATGTGAAGCCTCTAGCGAATAAAGCTTATCGATGGTGACCCTTTTAGAAGTGGCCTGTCGTGCGTTTTAGTAGGGGATCATTTCAAACTGTCCTCCATCATATTAGCACAGATCTTGAATTGACTACCAATAAGGCTTCTGCTGTGTTGGCGAAAAATCCAGATTTTAATATAATCACAGCAAAATACCTGATTGGTTCTCGACATCACTTTGACATATTAAAACATTTGCATTTGAGATGAAGGGTTTGACTTATAGAACTAGAGAGGAGGGAGAGTGAGTCCCCTTTAGATTGCTTATGGGTATCTAAGTGACATACAGTATGTACTATAGGCCACAGGCGGCTGTTGACGTCTTAATTGGAGAGGTCGGGCTTATATTAATGGCTGGAACGGAATAAATGGAATACTAACGAACACATCAAACACATGGTTTCCATGTGTTTGATATCATTCCATTCCCTCCATTAATATGTTATTGGAGTGTAACAGCATGTGTGTAAGAGTGTAACAGCATGTGTGTAAGAGTGTAACAGCATGGTGAATGGTGAATGGCGCAGGAGGAGATGGCTGCCGTTTTACGGACTCCTAACAAATTGGGCTATTTTGTGTTTTTTTGCGTTGTTTGTAACTTATTTTGTATATATTGCTTCTGTCAACGTCTCTTATTACCGAAAAGTGCTTCTGGATATCAGAACAGCATTTACTCACCTCGAACTGGAGAAGAAAAAAAATATTTAACAAGTCGGCCCGTGAAGGATTTACTCCAGATACCCGACCAGGCCCAAATCCATGTAATTTGCATGAAGAAAAGACGCCGATACAGGGGACACAGGTTCGGCTGCCTTGTGAGAATTGTTGGCGAGTGGGTAACACGCCTCTACTACCCGTCATATTGGCCAACGTGCAATCATTGGAGAATAAACTGGATGAGTTCTGTTCAAGACTATCCTACCAACGGGACATTAAAAACTGTAATATATTAAGTTTCACTGAGTCGTGGCTGAACAACAACATGGATAAATTACAGTTGGCTGGTTTTTCCATGCATCGGCAAGACAGAACAGCTGCCTGTGTCTATTTGTAAATAACAGCACAAATTCAAATATTAAAGAAATCTCGAGGTTTTGCTCGCCTGTGGTAGAGTATCTCATGAAAAGCTGGAGAACACACTATTTACCAAGAGAGTTTTCATCTATATTTTTCATAGCTGTCTATTTACCACCACAAACCGATGCTGACACTAAGACCTCACTCAACGAGCTGTATAAAACCATAAGCAAACAAGAAAATGCTCATCCAGATCCGGCACTCCTAGTGGCTGGGGACATTAATGCAGGGAAACTTAAATCCCTTTTACCTCATTTTTACCAACATGTTACATGTGCAACAAGAGGAAAAAAATAGCGAGACCACCTTTCCTCCACACACGGAGACGTGTAAAAAGCTCTCCCTCGCCCTCTATTTGGCAAATCTGACCATAATTCTATCCTCCTGATTCCTGCTTACAAGCAAAAATTAAAGCAAGAAGTACCAGTGACTCGCTCAATACGGAAGTGGTCAGAAAATGCAGATGCTAAGCTACAGGACCATTTGCTAAAACAGACTGAAATTTGTTTCGGTACTCATCTGATGAAATTGAGGAGTTTACCACATCAGTCACCGGCTTCATCAATAAGTGCATTGATGTTGTTGTCCCCACAGTGACCATACGTGCATACCCCAACCTGAAGCCATGGATTACAGGCAACATCCATACTGAGCTAAAAGGGTAGAGCTGCCGCATTTCAAGGAGCGGGACTCTAACCCGGACGCTTATAAGAAATATTGCTATGAACCATCAAACATGCAAAGTGTAAATACAGGACTAAGATTGAATCGTACTACACCGGCTCCGACGCTCGCCGGATGTGGCAGGGCTTGCAAACAATTTCGGACGACAAAGGGAAGCCCAGCTGCAAGCTGCCCAGTGACACAAGCCTACCAGACGAGCTAAATTACTTCTATGCGTGCTTCGTGGCAAGCAAAAATGAAGCATGCATGAGCGCACCAGCTGTTCCGGGAGACTGTGTGATCACACTCGCCGTAGCCAATGTGAGTAAGCCCTTTAAACAGGTCAACATTCACAAGGCCGCAGGGCCAGATGGATTACCAGGATGTGTACTCCAAGCATGCGCTGACCAACTGGCAAGTGTCTTCACTGACATTACACAAAGAGATCTTCTGTTGAATCTAAAAATGAATCTTGATGGTCGTCTCAAATAAAGTCGTCTCAACTGTGAAGGACCTCGGCGTTACTCTGGACCCTGATCTGGACCCTGATCTCTCTTTTGACGAACATTGTCACGTTCGTCGTAAGGATCGGACCAAGGCGCAGCGTGAATAGAGTTCCACATAATTTTTATAAACAGAAACTCACCTAACAAAACAACAAACAACCAAACGAACCGTGAAGCTATACGAATAGTGCAGACAGGCAACTAAACATAGAACAAGATCCCCACAACACAAACGAGGAAAATGGCTACCTAAATATGATCCCCAATCAGAGACAACGATAAACAGCTGTCTCTGATTGGGAACCATATCAGGCCAACATAGACATACAAAAACCCCTAGACATACAAAAAACCCTGGACATACAAAAAACCCTAGACATACCAAAACTAGCGTACCCACCCTAGTCACACCCTGACCTAACCAAAATATATAGAAAAACAGAGATATCTAAGGTCAGGGCGTGACAAACATATCAAGACTGTTTCAAGGACAGCTTTTTTCCATCTACGTAACTTTGCAAAAATCAGAAATTTGTCTCAGGATGGTAAGTTGGTGGTTGAAGATATCCCTCTAGTGGTGTGGAGGCTGTGCTTTGGCAAAGTGGGTGGGGTTTTATCCTGCCTGATTGGCCCTGTCCGGGGTATCATCGGATGGGGCCACAGTGTCTCCTGACCCCTCCTGTCTCAGTCTCCAGTATTTATGCTGCAGTAGTTTATGTGTCGGGGGTTTAGGGTCAGTCTGTTATATCTGGAGTATTTCTCCTGTCTTATCTGGTGTCCTGTGTGAATTTAAGTATGCTCTCTCTAATTCTCTCTTTCTTGCTTTTTCTCTCTCGGAGGACCTGAGCCCTAGGACCATGCCTCAGGACTACCTGGCATGATGACTCCTTGCTGTCCCCAGTCCACCTGGCCGTGCTGCTGCTCCAGTTTCAACTGTTCTGCCCGCTGCTATGGAACCCTGACCTGTTCACCGGACGTGCTACCTGTCCCAGACCTGCTGTTTTCAACTCTCTAGAGACAGCAGGAGCGGTAGAGATACTCTCAATGCTGCTATGAAAAGCCAACTGACATTTACTCCTGAGGTGTTGACCTGTTGCACCCTCGACAACTACTGGGATTATTATTATTTGACCATGCTGGTCATTTATGAACATTTTAACATCTTGGCCATGTTCTGTTATAATCTCCACCCGGCACAGCCAGAAGAGGACTGGCCACCCCTCATAGCCTGGGCCCTCTCTAGGTTTCTTCCTAGGTTTTGGCCTTTCTAGGAAGTTTTTCCTAGCCACCGTGCTTCTACACCTGCATTGCTTGCTGTTTGGGGTTTTAGGCTGGGTTTCTGTACAGCGCGTTGAGATTTCAGCTGATGTAAGAAGGGCTATATAAATACATTTGATTTGATTTGATTTGACATTTTCAACCTGTCCCTGGCAGAGTCTGTAATACCTACATGTTACAAGCAGACCACCATAGTCCCTGTGCCCAAGAACACCAAGGTAAACTGCCTAAATGACTACCGACCCGTAGCACATATGTCTGTAGTCATGAAGTGCTTTGAAAGGTTGGTCATGGCTAACATCAATATCAAATGGGGGTTCCCAGAAACTCTAGAACCCCCATTTGCATACCGCCCCAACAGATCCACAGATGACACAATCTCTATTGCGCTCACCACTGCCCTTCCCCCCCGGACAAAAGGAACACCTACGTGAGAATGCTGTTCATTGACTACAGCTCAGCGTTCAACACCATAGTGCCCTCAAAGCTCATCACTAAGCTAAGGACCCTGGGACTAAACACCTCCCTCTGCAACTGGATCCTGGACTTCCTGACGAGCCACCCCCAAGTGGTAAGGGTAGGCAACAACACATCTGCCACGCTGATCCTCAACATGGGGATCCCTCAGGGGTGCGTGCTTAGTCCCCTCCTGTACTCCCTGTTAGCCCATGAATGTGTGGCCAAAGACAACTCCAACACCATCATGATTTTTGCTGATGACACAACAGTGGTAGGCCTGATCACCGACAACAATGAGACAGCATATAGGGAGGAGGTTAGAGACTTGGCAGTGTGGTGACAGGTCAACAACAACTCCCTCAATGTGATCAAGACAAAGGAGCTGAACGTGGACTACAGGAAAAGGAGAACCGAGCATGCCCCCGTTCTCATCAACGGGGCTGTAGTGGAGCACATTGAGAGCTTCAAGTTCCTTGGTGTCCACATCGCCAACAAACTATCATGGTCCAAACACACCAAGCCAGTCATGAAGAGGGCACGACAACACCTTTTCCCCCTCAGGAGACTGAAAATATTTGGCATTGGTCCTCAGATCGTTAAAAAGTTATACAGCTGAACAATCGAGGGCATCCTGACTGGTTGCATCATCGCCTGGTATGGTAATTGCTCGGCCTCCGATCACAAGGCGCTACAGAGGGTAGTGCGTACGGCCCAGTACATCATTAGGGCCAAGCTTCCTGCCATTCAGGACTTCTATACCAGGCGGTGTCAGATAAAGGCCCTAAAAATTGCCAAAGACTCCAGCCACCCTAGTCATAGACTTTTCTCTCTTCTACCGAACGGCAAGCGGTACCGGAGCGCCAAGTGTAGGTCCAAAAGGCTTCTTAACAGCTTCTAGCCCCAAGCCATAAGACTGCTGAACAGCTACTCAAATGGCTATCCGGACTATTTGCATTGATCCCCGCCCATTTGTTTTATGTTGCTGCTACTCGCTGTTTATTATCTCTGCATAGTCACTTTACCCCTACCTACATGTACATATTACCTCAATTACCTCGACTAACCTGCACCTGCGCACATTGATTCAGTACCGGTATCCCCTGTATATAGCCTCGTTATTGTTATTTTATTGTTGCTCTTTTTACTTTAGTTTATTTAGTAAATAT
Organism: Salvelinus namaycush; assembly: GCF_016432855.1. Lineage (NCBI taxonomy): Eukaryota > Metazoa > Chordata > Actinopteri > Salmoniformes > Salmonidae > Salvelinus > Salvelinus namaycush. The sequence continues at coordinate 10,300,451 of NC_052321.1, read as the reverse complement.
TTTTCTTAACTCTTATTTTTCTTAAAACCGCATTTTTGGGTAAGGGCTTGTAAGTAAGCATTTCACGGTAAGGTCTACACCTGTATTATTCGGTGCATTTTACAAATACAATTTTATTTTATTTGATGTGTGTAAGAGTCTAGCAGTAGTTGTGTAAGAGTGTAACAGTAGTTGTGTAAGAGCGTAACAGTAGTTGTGTAAGAGTCTAACAGTAGTTGTGTAAGAGTCTAACAGTAGTTGTGTAAGAGTGTAACAGTAGTTGTGTAAGAGCGTAACAGTAGTTGTGTAAGAGTGAAACTGTCACGCCCTGATCTGTTTCACCTGTCTTTGTGATTGTCTCCACCCACCTCTGGGTGTAACCCGTTTTCCCCATTATTCCCAGGGTATGTATTCCTGTGTTCTCTGTTTGTCTGTTGCCAGTTCGTCTTGTCTTGTCAAGTCAACCAGCGTGTTTTTTCCATGCTCCTGTTTTTTCCAAGTCTCTGTTTTTCTAGTCCTCCCAGTTCTGACCTTTGCCTGTCCTGACACTGAGCCCGCCTGCCTGACCATTCAGCTTGCCCTGACCTCAAGCCTACCCATTACTCTGTACCTCCTGGACTCTGACCTGGTTTATGATCTTTTGCCTGTCCATGACCTGTCTCTTGCCTGCCCCTTGTTTTATAATGCATATCAAGAGACCCGAACCATCTGCCTCCCGTGTCTGCATCTGGTTCTCGCCCTGTATCGTTATAGGATGAACTGGCCATGACTAACCCAGCAGACACAAACTGGCTTCATCATGCTGTCTCCCTGCAAGGAGCCACCATTCAAAAACACGAGGAGCTACTCCAGAACCTTATGGAATGCCACGACCAGGGGTTCAAGACATTACTGGAGCAATTCTGTGAGTTATCTCAAAGGCAGTATTCCACAACGGAGCCCTCCCAGTCACTCAGTAACTCCCCAACCAGTGGTGGGTTTGTACAGCCTACCCCGGCTCCCAGAGAACCCCGCTTACCTCCTCTGGAGCGATATTCTGGGGATCCTGGAAACTGCCAGGTATTCTTTCTCAGTGCTCTCTCATTTTTGAGCTGCAGCCATCTTCGTTCCCTTCAGATCGGTCGAAGATAGTGTATATTATTACACTAATGTCAGGAAGGGTGCTCTCCTGGGATATGGCAGTTTGGGAGCAACAATCCACCATTTGTCGTCATCTGGAAGATTAACTGGCAGAGGTGAGGAAGGTGTTCGATTCTCCGGTATCCGTGTGGGAGGCGGCCCAAAAACTACTTGAATTACGTCAAGACTCCCGTAGTTTGGCAGACAACACAGTAGATTTTCGCATGTTGGCCACCGAGAGTGCCTGGAATCCGAAGTCGGGAGTTACCGGGAGTTCGGAGTTACCGTTGGATCTCAATTCCCTCAACGCCCTTACCATTAGGATTGATGGGCATCTGCAGGAAGGCAGGAGTGAGAAGAGGTCGGGTCTAGGTCACACTCGTTTGTCCGCTGCTGCTTGCTCACCTCCGAAGGAATCCGGAAGTCCCGAAGGCTGCAATTCCGAGAAGATCCGAAGCCACCCGAGTTCCCTCGAGAATCATTGGTGCCGGGTGAGTCGGATACACTGGAACCTATGCAACTGGGCAGAACTAGATTTTCACCTAGGGAACGTTCACGCAGGCTAAGCTCCAACAGTTGTCTGTATTGTGGTGCTGCGGGGCATTACAAAGCCACCTGCCCAGTAAAGAGACCTGACTCATTAGTAGGTACAAGTACACTGATGAGCCAGACTGGGAATTCTCAAATTCCCATTACCCGAACTCCTTTTTTGTGATCCTGCTGTGGGGAGACCAGTCTAAGTCACTCCGGGGGCTCATTGACTCTGGGGCGGATGAGAGTTTTATGTTCGCTACCCTGGTATCGGAACTAGGTATCCCCACTCAACTCCTCTCCGTTCCCATTGGAAGAGTCACGCACATAACAGTTTCCATTCATCTGCGGGTATCTGGAAATCACAGTGAGTCAATATAGCTTCTCCTCATTGAGTCTCCCCACATTCCTGTTGTTTTGGGATTTTCTTGGCTCCAGAAGCAGAACCCCGATATTGACTGGTTCAAGCCTGGGTTGGAGCCCATTCTGTCATTCACATTGCCTGAAGGCGGCGCAGCCTTCCCCGGAAACGTCCGCCTCCAGGGTTAAGTACGGCCTCAAATTTCTCTGCCGTTCCCACAGAGTACCATAACCTCCTGGAGGTTTTCAGCAAGGCTCGTGCTACCTCCCTTCCTCCACATTGTCCTTACGATTGTGCTATGGACCTCCACCCGGTCACCACACCGCCTCGTGGCCGGCTATATTCCCTGTCTGGCCCTGAGACCAAGGCCATGGAGTACTACTTTGAGGACTCTCTTGCTTCTGGGAGCATTCGCCCTTCTGCCCCCCCTGCCGGCATAGGGTTCTTCTTTGTGGGGAAGAAGGACAAGACATGTATTGATTACCGGGGCCTCAATGACATCCCGATCAAGAATCGTTACCCTCTACCACTCCTCTCTTCTGCTTTTGAACCTCTCCAGGGGGCTACCATATTTTCCAAGCTGGACCTTCGGAATGCCTACCACCTTGTTCGGATACGCGAAGTAGACGAGTGGACTTGCCTTCAACACTGCCAGTGTACACTATGAGAACCTGGTCAAGCCGTTTGGACTCAGCAATGCTCCCGCTGTCTTCCAGGCCCTGGTCAACGATGTCCTCCGGGACATGATGAATCGTTTTGTATTTGTCTACCTCGACGACATCCTGGTTTTCACTTGTTCTGCCCAAGAAAACGTTCTTCATGTTCGACAAGTCCTTCAGCGCCACCTGGAGAATCAGTTGTTTGTAAAAGCTGAGAAGTGTGAGTTCCACCGCTCCACTATCTCCTTTCCACGACCTGTCTCTTGCCTGCCCCTTGTTATATAATACATATCAGAGACTCTAACCATCTGCCTCCCATGTCTGCATCTGGGTCTCGTCCTGTATTGTTATAGTAACAGTAGTTGTGTAAGAGTGTAACAGCATGAAGAGTGTAACAGCATCTGTGTACGAGTGTAAAAAAAGCATGTGTGTACGAGTTTAACAGCACGTGTGTAAGAGTGTAACAGCATGTGTGTAAGAGTGTAACAGCATGTGTGTAAGAGTGTAACAGCATGCTTTAATAAATACAAGATGTCTTACATTCATTTGTATTGTACTTTGGCTGTTTGCCCCTTTCACTTCAGGGCTTATTGTACAGGCTTGTGCCAACAACAGCGAGAGTCTTTCTTGTATTACATGCACACTCTGAAATAAATGTGTAAGCTTTATAGCGTCACAAAACATTTCTAAAGACAGCTCAAAAGCTCCCTACAACACTTGCCTCCAGGTCTGAATCACCTTTAAACCACTTCTAGTGGAACAGGCAGCAGTAGTTTATCACCACACTGTATCATTAGGAAGCGGATCCAGGTCTAAACTATGCGGACTCTAACTCCCACTATGCACCTCAAGGCCGTGGGGACTGACATTCCCGTGCACAAAGGTAAATTATGTCAGAGAATGACAAGCCTGAGTCCTCTCTAGGGGGTGTGAAGACGGAGAAAGAGAATGATGATGAATTGCATGGTGAGTGGGGCTGAATGCTGAATGCTTGGTCGGAAGGGCCTCTCCTACCCAAAGAGCACCATCTGCTGTCAGCTCAGGCGATTCATTCTAGCGAGCTGCTGACATGCTCACATGTTAAAGGGCCATGCTGGGAATAGATCACACTGCTGTTATGGTCTCATTGATTGGAGAGAGAGAGAGAGAGAGAAAGAGAGAGAGGCGACAGAGACGAGAGAGAGAAGAGAGAGAGAGGCGAGAGAGAGAGAGAAAGAGAGAGAGAGAGAGAGAGAGAGAGAGAGGGGGAGAGAGAGAGAGAGAGACGAGAGAGAGAGAGAGAGAGAGAGAGAGAGAGAGAGAGAGAGAGAGAGAGCTAGAGGAGAGAGACGAGAGAGAGAGAGAGAGAGAGAGAGAGAGAGAGAGAGAGAGAGAGAGACGAGAGAGAGAGAGAGAGAGAGAGAGAGAGAGAGAGAGAGAGAGAGAGAGAGAGAGAGAGAGAGGGAGAGAGAGACGAGAGCGAGACGAGAGAGAGAGACACGAGAGAGAGAGACGAGAGAGAAAGAGAGAGAGAGAGAGAGAGAGAGAGAGAGAGAGAGAGAGAGAGAGAGAGAGAGAGACGAGAGTGAGAGACGAGAGAGAGAGACGAGAGAGAGAGAGAGAGAGAGAGAGAGAGAGAGAGAGAGAGAGACGAGAGAGAGAGAGAGAGAGAGAGAGAGAGAGAGAGAGAGCACTGGACTGAGATGTACAGTTAGTTAAGTAGTTAAGCAGTAAACAACGTCTTATTTTTTTACCCTCGGAAAAATTACAAAATTGACTCTTTTCCTTTTAAAATACTCCCTCTGTTACGTTGAATAAAATGGTACCATTGCTATTGTTGTAATTGTTCTGTAATACGTTGGGTGGTTTGTGTCACTGCTGAATATGTGGTCAGGGATGAGGAACTATAAAAACTATTCATGTGGTGGGGAGATGGGTAGACCAAAAACATTTTGTTCTATAATAATAACTTTTGATTTAATGTAATAGTAGCATTGCAACATTACACTTCATAGTGAGCTCTCTCCCTCAATGTAAAAGTGGTCTCCCTTGCAGTAAATGGGTGCCTTGTAGCTGGCCATATTTCATCCTCTGAACCACATGCGTGCTACAACAGTGAAATAACAGGATAGCTAGTGCGCAAGAAGCTAGGTCTAGTGCCGTATCATATGACCATGTCTGGCCTCTTAAAACAATTAGCTGTTTATTTAGCAAGCTAAAGTACGTCTGACTGCTGCCTTCTCCTGAAACCCCAAACCACTTGGAGCAACAGAGAACAGAAAGTAAACAGACCTGACTCATTACAACACATGCATTCTACCTTGTCCATCTGGACCTATTGGCACACAACCATATAAAACATCAAACTATATTAGCCGCAGTTATCTGCGTCTGGACACGACAGCACACTGCAGAGAGGTGAAATGATACCCATAGTTCCTTCCTTCCCCCTCTAGGAAGCCCCTCTAGGTTCATCCAAGGAGTGATAGACATTCTGTGGTTTTAAAGCCAGTAGATGTCTTATGACTAGACCCTTAGTGAAACCCCTGGGGTCGGAGGAATGACATATTTCTAGGATGAGGTTTCGGGTCAAGATCAAAGCCAAGGTCCCCTGTCATTTCCTATTGCATTCTGGGGTCCCCAAAGCAGCCAATTTGTCAATAAGCAGTGGTAGTATTGACACCTGTGACACCCTGCTGGTTTGGTTTATAGACTCTCAGACCACTTGCTCTCCAGCACAGGGCCAGGACCTGTCTCAGAGACTGACTGGCCATGCCAATAATAAAAAGATTGCAATTTATAAAAGGCCAGAGCCATCAAAGCACTGATCAATGGTATCCATAGGCCTCCCATACTGCTTTGTGGGAATTGATTCCCATATCCATAGGCCTCCCATACTGCTTTGTGGGAATTGACTCCCATAGGTGATATTGTTATCAAAAGGTCTGCGATCTCTGGGAAGAGGTAAATTCATGAAAAGCAATCCTTGTTCAAGGGGTGTCCAGTTTGAGACACATTTTCAATAGGATGTGTGTCATTCAGATTGGATGCCTGGAAAGTGGTATGAGACCTCATTGACCCCAAACGATAGTGTGCCAGTCAATGGAAGACAGGCCAACAGTGTTGATGAGGCCAAAACCCCAAGGTGGATGTTGGTCAGCTAAACAACATTTCAGCTCGTCATTTTATTACAGACAGTCAGGCGATGTACATCGGACAAATATGAGATGGGAAGGTACAGGAGAAGGAGTATTGAAGAGATGATCTAGACAGCTCCTGCCCAGAGGGAGCAAGCTGGAGCACATTACTGCACACCAATGCCAGTGTATAAGGTCTTGGACCGGTGGATGAGTGTTATGTAAAGACGACTCTGAATCACTTTAGAAGGTCTTACATCCTCTCCAAGAAAACAACCATTTCCATTATATATTGAGAAGATAAATAATATCAAGATAAGTTGTGTGTGTCCTAGCTGCATTATGTATGCTTTATAGCTTGACCTGGATAACAAATGCAAAAAGGCTGTTCACGCTTTCTCCGGCTGTCCATTATATGGATTCCCAGGCTAGGCAACCTGACACAATACATCAACGTCTAAGACTTCCATCTCACGGTTGATGCTGTAGTTACCAGCATTACTGTCTTTATGAAAACACCGGGAGAAACGGTGACAGTAACACAGAAATTATCTCTGGAGTGAAGAAGAACACTCGGGGTATGATGAATAAGTAACAGCGTTTCCAAAAGCGAGCATTGCATTGTGCTGTATATATAACGCATGGTGTGGTTGTTCTATGTGTTCACTCCCTGTTGGAATGCTGCACAGCTGACTAGAGCTGGGTCAATGTACACTTCTCTACTCATAGCTTAATGTCTACTTTAGCCTGAACGTCTTCTGTATCAATACTATTTCTGCTCCATCCATCTTTTGAACTATTGACCACTGCATATGTTTTAGTATTTTAAAATGGTTGTTTTTATCCAGAGCAACTTACGGTTAGTGCATTCATCTTAAGGTAGCTAGGTGAGACAACCACATATATCAGTCATAGTAAGTACAATTGTCCTCAACAAAAAATAAGTAGCTATCAGCAAAGTCAGTGCTAGCAAAGTCAGTAATGTATTGTAATGTATTGTAATGTATTGACTCGAACCAATCCACCCCCAAACGGTTCCACATGGTCTACTCTTTCCTAACCTAGTCAATAAACATGACCCCACATACAAATCAAACCTAGAATAACTGTGATTATAAATAAATAAGAGTGATAATTATCCAAGCAGAAAGTAATCAATTAATTCACCTGGGATTCAATGCTAAACCTTCTCTTGGTTGACGGTAAGCGCTTGTTTGGTTTCATTTGCTACACTGGTGGGTGCAGGATACAAGCTGTAGGCAGGCAATTGATAGCAGCCATTAGCGAATGATTAGGTGGACAGAGAGGAACTATATTCCATTGATTTGGCCGGCTTACATTTACGATTTTTGCCGGGGAATGAATACATTCACCGGGAGATGTATAATACATTACTTTGTATTCATAATTTCCAAGATTGAAGCTCCTGGCTCTCTGCATTCTGTCATGTATGGAGAGAGCTGGCAGCTTGTCGATTTCAAACATTCTACAATGTATATGTTGCGTGATAAATCATGAATTGCTGTTTATTCATCCAAACTCAGCATTATAAAAATGTTTGGTGTGTTGGATTTATAATAAGACTGAGATTTCAAACCTTTCATCAGGCACTCGAGACATGTTAAAGCCTCCATCACATAAAAGTGTTTCTTTATCATTTCCAATTATTGGAGAATATTGTCACTTGAGCCATCTGAACCAAGTCTAATTTGTTTACTTGAAGTGTGTTGCAGAGGCTCTTTAATGTTTGATAGGAGATCCACTCCCTCTGGGTTAGCTATATGTTGACAAGCAATGACAGACTCTGGAAAAACCTCAACTTTTCTAGAATAGACTTTCCCTGGATGCAATTTAAAAGGCTTGAGATATGTCAACAAATATTTCCAGAGCATATTTTTGCACCATGCTTGGTCAAATGCATTGTATCTTCACTTTCTATATCTAACTCTCATCTATTTTGAACTAGACCCCAGTTGAGTGCCCCTGTTCTTGAGGACACAGAACCCTGTAATCAAATTGAGAAGAACTGGGCGCTTGGTGACTCAAACCTAATTTCTGTGCTTGCACTGGTGACCCTTGACATTCCAACCCAACTGGCTCGGGTTTGGATCCATTTATTTACGTTAGTCAGACATGAGCCAGACGAGGGGATTCTACCCATAAGGAAAGAATCCTTGGAACGTTCAACACAAATAAAAGCAAAATTCCAATGTAAACATCTAAAGCCTGTCTTTTAGGTGGTCTCAGTGATAAGAATCTACCGTTAAGACCGATCAGTATTGATTGCAGAAAAATAATTTTACAGCATGCTATTCCAGTGATTTCATAGATTTTGATTTCAAAGTCAATGAAATCAATGAATTTGCAGTAAAGTCATAAAGCATGGTTTTACTGGTGGGAAGCCAATGCTACTAGGGTGTTGTGGACATGCGCCAGAATGTCCGTGCAATAGGTTCTATTCGTAAGAGAATATACAATGTACAAGATCATGGACGAAAGGATAAGGGCCGAACCTGAACGATGCTTTATTACAATCCTAATGACAAAAGTAGAGAGCAGACCACTCCTTTCCATTCCTCTAGTCTCTAACTATGTCTCAAGAGAGTTACGTAACAGAGGCTTGACACATATCTGTTTCCATGGGTAAAATTGTGTAGCTATACGCTTCCTTGTATAAACACTCAAGGCTCAAGGCACTCCCATTAAAAATGTCTATACAAGTGTACCGTTCGTTTTTTTTAAAACACCCCTGTTCCCTCACTTTCTGCACAACACAACCTCTGTCCTCATGTTGACTCTCAAACTGCTTCTAGATCCACATGTGCTGCTTAACTGCTAGCAGGACACACTAACTCCCTCCCATTCCAAAAATAGAACCCATCGCTGGGCCTCCAAAACGTTTGCCGTTTCCTTCCGATCCTCTCCACGCCTCTAAGGAGGTTACAGCTGTGTGTTGCCTGCCCACAGTTTGCATTGCTCATCACTGTTTAACTACCCGTCCCTCCTGGAGTCCATTACCAGGTCTAACTTCCACAGATTTATTAGCCTTCTGACCTCAAGCAACATTCTGTATGAATGCTGAATGGGCCATTTTGCAGTCTGCAGCCGGCCGTTCTGCAGCCGGTTGTTATTGTACCTCTGAAACGTCCATTGTCAGATTCAAAGAGAGTACAGAAGATTAGTTCTTTATTTACAAGTCAGCTGTATATGGACTGTCTAGACAATGTTAAATAAGATATGCCTAGACAGAGGTGGAAAAACAATGAGTGTGCAGAATTGGAGTATACTCCTTTAGAGTTGTCAAGGCAATGCTCACAGAGAAAGATGCTGTCTGAGTTTGGATTGAAGAGTTATTTTTGTCAATTAAATTCCCTCTTGAGCAAAAACGTTAAGCTGTATCAACTATTTAGAATTGAGGACTCTCTGACAAACCTGCAGTGTTTTCAATTCTTACATACCATACAGCGCTCTGTACTATCTGGGGAGGGAGATTAACAGGAAGAAGGACACCAAGTTATTTTCTCTGGCTATAGGAAATGATGGCATGTGAAGGGCTGGACGAGAGAGGCTGGAGAGGAGGAGGGAATGTGTGAGGGGTAGAGGAGAAGGGTTTGAAGATACGGGCTAAAGGAGAGGGAGAACGTGTGAGGGGCTAGAGAAGAGGGGTTGGAGGAGAGGTGGAAGGTGTGAGAGGCTGAAGGAGAGGGGGGTAGTGAGAGGGGCTGGAGGAGAGGGAGATAGTGAGAGATGCTGGAGGAGAGGGGGATAGTGAGAGGGGATGGAGGAGAGGGAGATAGTGAGAGATGCTGGAGGCGAGGGAGATAGTAGGGGGGCTGGAGGGGGGGATAGTAAGAGAGGCTGGAGGAGAAGGGGATAGTGGGAGGGGCTGGAGGAGAGGGGGATAGTGGGAGGGGCTGGAGGAGAGGGGGATAGTAGGGGGGCTGGAGGGGGGGATAGTAAGAGAGGCTGGAGGAGAGGGGGATAGTGGGAGGGGCTGGAGGAGAGGGGGATAGTGGGAGGGGCTGGAGGAGAGGGGGATAGTAGGGGGGCTGGAGGAGGGAGGGATAATAAGAGAGGCTGGAGGGGAGGGGGATAGTGGGAGGGGCTGGAGGAGAGGGGGATAGTGGGAGGGGCTGGAGGAGAGGGGGACATTGGAAGGGGCTGGAGTAGAGGAGGGATAGTAAGAGGGGCTGGAGGAGTGGGGGATAGTGAGAGGGACTGGAGGGGAGGGGGAGAGTGGGGTTACTGACATGGTAAAGAGAAGCTGCAGGTGGAAGGTGATATCATTGGCCTTCACTCACACTAACTATAGATTCTGATACACTGCAGCTCAGTTGGTAGAGCATGCAACGCCAGGAAAGTGGGTTGAAGTCCAGGGACCACCCACATGTGGTGGAGTAGGGGCCTGAGGGCACACAGTGTATTGCGAAATTTGTGAATGTATTGTAATGTTTCTAAAATTGTATAAACTTCCTTAATTTTGCTGGACCCCAGGAAGAGTAGCTGCTACCTTGGCAGCAGCTAATGGGTATCCATAATAAATACAAATACAAATAGGTCAAATGTATGCACGCATGACTGTAAGTCGCTTTGGATAAAAGCATCTGCTAAATGGCATATTTCATTATATTATCTGAGAGAGAGAACAGGGCACCAGATAACACGGGGACATGACAAGTTAAGAAGAGTCCCATAGAGTAGGCCCCTACTAGAATGAACCATGCATTAGCATACTGCCAATTTCTCAATGTGTTAGCATACTGTCCCTGTATCTGTTTTGTGTCTCAAATAACATATAACATTCCAGACCAGAATATCAGCCTGCTATGACTAATACATTCCCAATGAGAGGTCGTGTAGGCCTAGTTGTGCCGTTAAATCACTCCAGTCGCTGGTCAATAGCTTTGCCACTCGACCTCTGGAATTGTTTTGCTTGTTTCCAGTAAAAGGTCATTCCTATCATGCATAATGCATTTGGTTATTATCTTTTCTGTCATTAATTTCTCACAGAGAAATCTGCATTATGCATCTTTAAAGGGTTTATGGAGAGACGAGGGCTGCGACGGCAGGCTACAGTATTTTTATTAATCACAATAATGAATCATGAGACAGCAGAACATTTGATTTACAGGTAAACAAACATAAGCAATACGCTCAGAGATAATCCTCAGTCTAATGCTCAGGGATAATGCTCAGAGATCATGCTCACCGATAATGCTCAGAGATAATGCTCATAGATAATCCTCATTCGAATGCTCAGGGATAATGTTCAGGGATAATGCTCAGGGATAATGCTCAGGGATAATGCCTTCCCTCTCAGTCTAATCAGTCTGTAGCAACGGCAGCCATCTGGTTGTGTGTGAACTTACCAAATGGCACACATTAAACCTTTTGCCTTTCAATTTTCGCTCACTGGTTCGTTCGTTCATTTCTTTATCTTTACCCTAATCGTTTGTTCGTTTGTTTGTTGGTTCGTTTGATGACTCGCTTCATAATATGATGAAAACTCATTATGTAACGCTGTAATTACACTGTAATTGATGAGCTAATAGACGTGTAAATTATGCAGTAGCTGGCTACAATGGAGAAGAGAGTGTGGAGCTATTGAAGGGCAGTGTATAATTACAGACTCCAGCTGCTAATCTATTCCCGTGAGGTGATGAATTAAACAAACAAAAAAATGAAGTGAAATAGCTAAGATCACAGTAGCAGGCACAAACTTTTTGGTGCTATAAACTTACCCCAACAATTTACTCTAAACTTTGACAATCACATGTATTTGCTCATCTTTAGCGTATCTTCATATGTTTCTTTTGGAAAACTCCATCGACAGTTCCCCAAGCAGAAGATCTGCAGCCTTTACCTTAGGGTATACTGTATAATACAGATAATATGTATTTTAACTCACTCTCACTGCTTTGATAACATATGCCTATGTGGTCACTGGACTTTGATGGATTGCGCTGTCCTCAAGTCTTACCATCAAATTCTCCCCTGGATTTAGCCCAGGGACCTACAGTACAAACTCCATGTGCAGATTGTGTACAGAGCACACTGGAAAACCGCTGTATAATAGAAGCAATATATCAAGAGCTGAGAAAATATCCCCAATGCTTTCTCATTGCCTTGGTGATTGAATGAAATTAAGGATCCCTAGACAAATACAGTAAATTTCTTGGCTCTGTCGATAATGGTAGTTTTACACTATCTTTGAAAGTTTGTTCAGAAGTTTTGTTTACAGCAGGTATTCCCAAACTGGGGTATGGGTAAGCGCAATGCCGTCGGGGGTACGCCAAATAGAAATGTGATTCACATATTTTTTTTTAAACATATACTGTATATATCATGAGGTAGGAAAATTATGTGGATATATTGAAACATCATCTCAAGACATCAGTCAGGAAGTTAAAGCTTGGTCGCAAATATTCCAAATGGACAGTGACCCCAAGCATACTTCCAAAGTTGTGGAAAAATGGTTTAAGGAAAACAAAGTCAGGGTATTGGATTGGCCATCACAAAGCCCTGACCTCAATCCTATAGAAAATGTATGGGTAGAACTGAAAAAGCGTGTGCGAGCAAGGAGGCCTACAAACCTGACCCAGTTACACCAGCTCTGTCAGGAGGAATGGGCCAAAATTCCCCCAACTAATTGTGGGAAGCTTGTGGAAGGCTACCTGAAACGTTTGACCCAAGTTAAACAATTTAAAGGCAATGCTACCAAATACTAATTGAGTGTATGTAAACTTCTGACCCACTGGGAATGTGATGAAAGAAATAAAAGCTGAAATAAATCATTCTCTCTACTATTATTCTGACATTTCACATTCTTAAAATAAAGTGGTGATCATAACTGATCTAAGACAGGGGATTTTTACTAGGATTAAATGTCAGGAATTGTGAAAAACTGAGTTTAAATGTATTTGGCTAAGGTGTATATAAACTTCTGACTTCAACTGTATATATGTATATTTTTATCTTCACATTTTCAAACAGTACATTTATATTTTCCAACGGGGCTTGCCAAAAATAGAATTAAGCCATCTAGTGTTCAGCGAAATAACAACACAATGTCAAATACAGGTAGCCTAGTCAAATAATTAACATCCAATCACATTAACCGTTACTCTCTCGCGGGGAACTTTCACTCTTGCGAAGACATTTAGAAACGAAACATGACAATTTGAAAAATAAGCCACGGGAGTTTTTGGAGCGAAAATAAAGACAACTTTCGAGTAGTAAGACATGTATAAAAGCAACAGATACCATTAATAAGGGGTTAGAAGCGTCTTATATGGTGAACTACCGAGTGGCTAGGACAGGCAAGCCTCATACTATTGTAGAGTACTTAATTCTTCCTGCTGCTGCGGATATGCCTGGGACAATGCTGGGGGAAAAGGCCCCAAAAACTATACAGACAATCACTTTGTCACGTTCGTCGTTTGGATGAAGAGAGGAGGACCAAGGCGCAGCGTGATAAGAATACATTCTTCTATTTATTTAACGAAACGAAGAACACTTAAACAAACTATGCAAAACAACAAACGAACGTGAAGCTATATATTTAAACAAGTGCAGACACAGGCAACTTACATATAGACAATAACCCACGAAATACCCAACGGAATATGGCTGCCTAAATATGGTTCCCAATCAGAGACAACGATAAACAGCTGCCTCTAATTGAGAACCAATCTAGGCAACCATAGACATACAAACACCTAGACTAGTAAACACCCCATAAACATACAAAACCCCTAGACAAGACAAAACACATACATCCCCCATGACACACCCTGACCTAACCAAAATAATAAAGAAAACAAAGATAACTAAGGTCAGGGCGTGACACACTTCATCAATCAACACTGTTTCACGACGCATTAGTGACATGGCAGGAGATGTTTTGAATCAATTACTGCTTCGCATACAAGCCAGTGAATTACAGTAAATGCGTTACAGCTGGATGAGTCAACACACGTGGCGGGCCTGGCACAGCTCCTGGTATATGTTCGTTACGTTTATGGGGGTCAATTAAGGAAGACATCCTCTTCTACAAACCACTGGAAACCAGGACAACATTTGAGGATATTTTTTAAGTACTGGACAGCTTTGTGACATCAAATGGACTTTGGTGGTCAAGATGTGTTGGTATCTGTACTCATGGCGCAAAAGTCATGACAGGGAAACAGAGTGGAGTAGTAACGCGTGTGCAAGCAGTTGCTCCCGACTCCACTTGGGTACACTGCAGCATCCACCGAGAGGCTCTTGCTGCCAAGGAAATACTTGACCGCTTGAAAGGCGTTTTGGACAAAACAATGAAAATGGTTAACTTTGTTAAAACAAGGCCCCTGAACTCTTGTGTATTTTCTGCATTATGCAATGATATGGGCAGCGACGACGTAACACTTTTACAACATACAGAAGTGCACTGGCTATCAAGGGGCAAAGTATTGACACGTTTTTTGGAATTGAGAGACGAGCTTAAAGTTTTCTTTACTGACCATAATTTTCACTTGTCTGACCGCTTGCATGATTGCGAGTTTCTCACATGACTAGCCTATCTGGGTGATGTTTTTTCTCACCTGAATGATCTGAATCTAGGATTACAGGGACTCTCCGCAACTATATTCAATCTGCGGGACAAATTGAGGCTATGATTAAGAAGTTGGAGCTCTTTTCTGTCAGCATTAACAAGGATAACACACAGGTCTTTCCATCATTGTATGATTTTTTGTGTGCAAATGAAGTTTACGGACAATGTTCAATGTAATAAAGTGAAGCACCTGAGTGAGTTGGGTGCGCAATTACTCAGGTACTTTCCCGAAACGGACGACACAAACAGCTGGATTAGTTATCCCTTTCTTGCCCTGCCTCCAGTCCACTTACCGATATCTGAACAAGAGAGCCACATCAAAATTGCAACAAGCGGTTCTGTGTAAATTTAATTTAATCAGAAGCCACTGCCAGATTTCTGGATTGAGCTGCGCTCAGAGTTTCTTGCTTTGGCAAATTGCGCTGTTAGGACACTGATGCCCTTTGCAACCACGTATCTATGTGAGAGTGGATTGTCGGCCCTCACTAGCATGAAAACTAAATACAGGCACAGACTGTGTGTGGAAAATGATTTAAGACAGACTCTCTCCAATACAACCCAACATTGCAGAGTTATGTGCCTCCTTTCAAGCACACCCTTCTCATTAACCTGTGATGAGTCATTCACAATTTTAGATGAACAAATAAGGTTTTATATGTAAGATTGCTAAATAAAGAGCAAAATTATTGATTATTATTATATTATTATTTGTGCCCTGGTCCCATAAGAGCTCTTTGTCATTTCCCACAAGCCAGGTTGTGACAAAAACTTACAATCATTCTTATGTTTAATAAATGTATCGTACAGGCTTACAATGATGGCAAAAAACAACATTTGAGAGTGCGCTGACCCTGGTGCTAGAGGGGGTACGCAGCTGGAGGTTGAATGTTTAAAGGGGTACGGAAATTTAAAAAGTTTGGGAACCACTGGTTTACAGTATAGTGATTTTGTGTGTTCAGAAACCTAAGCAAGACAGACTGCAATGAACAGTAATACATTCCTATCTTAACATTAGTCTCTCAAACTTCATTGTGGCATTCTAGAAAAGTGACAGGCCTCCGGTACTCTTTAGAATGTGACAATAACAAGCAGCAGCTTCTGAAAAGCCTTATAACATAACAGACTCCATCCTGACATAGAACTCCAATAGGGATGGCATGGAGGGAGGCATTGGGAAAGCTTGACAGTGTTGAGCCCACATGCTGTCCCCATAGTGTCTCAATCCTGTACAGTAGATCATTTCAGTATTCATCTTCAGATAGCTCACCTTTTTGCCTGCCACCCAGGCTCCACCTTATTGGCCCTCCCATGCTCACCTGAGATTTAGGTAAATGTTTTCGTCATCACACCGGGGTAGCCCAATCAGAATTGCCATTGTTTATTGTGATAAGTCCCTCTAATGAACAAATCACCTCCTACCTGGAGCACTTAGAGGTAGGTGTTAAACTCTGGTTATAAAAACCTCTGACCTGCTACCTGGAGCACTAAGAGCTAGGTGTTAAACTCTGGTTATAAAAAACTCTGACCTGCTACCTGGAGCACTAAGAGCTAGGTGTTAAACTCTGGTTATAAAAACCTCTGACCTGCTACCTGGAGCACTAAGAGCTAGGTGTTAAACTCTGGTTATAAAAACCTCTGACCTGCTACCTGGAGCACTAAGAGCTAGGTGTTAAACTCTGGTTATAAAAACCTCTGACCTGCTACCTGGAGCACTAAGAGCTAGGTGTTAAACTCTGGTTATAAAAACATCTGACCTTCTACCTGGAGCACTTAGAGCTAGGTGTTAAACTCTGGTTATAAAAACCTCTGACCTGCTACCTGGAGCACTAAGAGCTAGGTGTTAAACTCTGGTTATAAAAACCTCTTCCAGCTCTATTGATTTACTGGCAACATTTGATTGTACCCTCGGGCCAGGGGGCCTGCTAGGCCGTGACAGAACTCTTCCTGTTTTACAGACCAAACAAATAAATCTTCTAACCATTAATTCACTGAGCTTTGCCCTCTTCCTGACTGTTACAGACAGGGCACAAGAAAAAATAACAGATTCATATTGGGTACCCGGCTCGTTGGGCGCATTATTTCTCCCATTGCCCTTTCATATTAGATTAAGTCCGTACAGACAACTCTTGAGTGTTCTGGGAAGATTTTCTTGTAGCCAGAGAAAATGCATGAGGAAATGATTTGAGTGGGTTATCCTGTTTTTGCAAGCGACAGTCATTATTTCAATATCCTGTGAGGTTCTTTTACGAGCCCCCCCGCGGCGCATGCTGGCTTCATCTCCTTTCTTTAGGGAGTTGAGACATTGTACCTCATACTAAACACAAGCCAACTCCATGGTTTGAGGAGGGGTTGGGGGGGGGGGGTAGTCAGGCAAGGCAGGCTGACTTTTCGAAGGGGAAGCAACTGTAAACACTCAGAAGACGTGACATATGGTACTGGAGAGCAGTGCTGCAGAAGCTTCTGACCGAAGCCTAAATCATTGGTACATTCAGACACCAAATGGTAATTTGAGAACGATACAACCCCCTTGTAAAATGTTTCTAAGGGTGCTGTCCAATGAAATCTGCACGGCTGTTATCCGCAGAATAAGTGTGTTTGATGAGACCTTTTTTTATTCCCGAAAAATAAGCCCACTGATATATTATGACATATCCACAGTGTGTTGTGAAATGGCTGAAGTTATTGGAATGACAAACACTGAGGTTCTGTAGACAAACACACATTTGACATTCCCATTACAGCACTGTGCTAAACACATAGCTAGCAACGTAGTCATTAACAAACAGCCTCCAACAACATGAAATATACCAGTACCCGTGCATATTCCTGGCCAACATGTTGACTTAGCTTTGAAGCAGCACTACCATTGCCTTTATTGTAGCCTTACGTAACATAGGTTGAAATGAGTCTTTCCAGCCCACAGCTATCCCAGCGGATCCGAGGTAATTGTGATCACATGCCGAGCACGCAGCTTCACACAAACTGGCGGTGCGGTGACGGAATCTTCAGAGAGTGATGTCATCATCCTCAGAAGACGACTCAGAAACCCCCCTTAACCTCAGGGACTGGCTTAGATTAGACAGCTGGGCCAACACGCAGGGCAGGAAGGCATAGGAAGGCATGCCTGTGATGTAGCATTGCCCTCATCTTGGAGTCGTGATGTCTTCACGGGGTCGTAGCAGCAGTGAAGCCTCTTTTTTTCATGCCAGCCATATTGGTCACAGCAGGGGAATTTGGTTTGTAATATCTAATAAGCTAACACATGGAATTGTTTTAAGATGGTGATAAAATGTATAATTTTGCCATTTGATTTTGAATTTTTGGACACCTGTGGTTTTAAATAAATATTCAAAAAATATTTGATGAAGCATTGACTTTGGCCTTTACTGCTATAGCCCATAGAAACACATTGAATAACACATGTGTACATGGCAAAACTAACAGTCAAAAAATAAGTAATAAGGTTTTAAAGTGTCTGTCCTATATCTGAGAGATATAGAAAAATGTTTGGTTGGGTCACGTTATTTGTGGCACATTTGACCCCCTATACACTTTATTCCAATATTACGGTCCTGTATTGGGTTACCTTCAGATGACTCCCCTTTCAATATTTGTGTGCTACGTAGAGCAGAACAACCGACACGTTCATGCTCGAAGGAGTCTCCCCTTTCGATATTGGTTACATATTCGTTTGTAGCTCAAACGGTTCACGTTTTACAGATGATTTCGCAAAGATGTTCTTGTCCGGATCCTCTCATGTGTAGAAAAAGACCGCTTTCACAAGCCCTTTGTCATGGAAAAGGCGCAGACTTTATTTTGGCGAAAATAGGGGATTGAGCTACAGCCACTACAAGAAACGGTAAATCTTTAGCATAAACACACGGGAAGATATTCAATATTCAAAATGACATCACCGTTTGATGGACAGGTGCGACAATTGACTATAAAGAAAAGATGACAGACTTTGAACATTGCAGATCTGTAAGTGCTACAGCACAAGGGTATGTGTGTGCCTAGGAGGTGGGTAGGTGCTAGTCTCTAGTCATACTAGTCTCACACCAGTCTGTTGAGGTCATGAATATGTTGTTACCCTATGCTCAAACATGTCCTCTATAGAGTAATGACAGCCAATCAACACACAGACCTTCAGGAGGGCAGAGACTTGTGCGTGTTTATACTGTACGTGCCCACGTGCGTGTATGTGTGTGTGTGTGTGTGTGTGTGTGTGTGTGTGTGTGTGTGTGTGTGTGTGTGTGTGTGTGTGTGTGTGTGTGTGTGTGTGTGTGTGTGTGTGTGTGTGTGTGTGTAATGTGTAGCAGCCAAGATGTGTAATATCTCAACCTCTGGCCAGATCAAACCACTGTCTTCTGCCACGGCCCCGAAGAGGTGTTTTGTCAAACCGTACCAGTCCAGAGACGAGCCATTACTAAGCAAATCCCATAGATGGCCCTTTAACTAAAATGCTTTATTAAATCATAAATATGGACATAATCTACATATGGAGGTAACCCAGGGGAACGATGAGGATCCTGTTTCATGATGTCTCTGTTCTGATCCGTTATCAGTGGCAGATACTAATGAGTTGATTCACAGCAGATACTAATGAGTTGATTCACATCAGATCCTATTGAGTTGATTCACAGCAGATACTAATGAGTTGATTCACAGCAGATACTAATGAGTTGATTGACATTATATCCTAATGAGTTGAGTCACAACAGATCCTAATGAGTTGATTCACACCAGATCCTAATGAGTTGATTCACAGCAGTGTGTGTGTACTAACTCAGGCTATGACCACATTATTGCATTGGCTGTTTTGGGTATATCATTCTGTTTCAGCAGAATAATTAATTAATGAGTTACTTACTGTAATTATGGACCACTCTGATCACCAAGGCAGAACAGTGGTCATTAGTGAAACATGAATATAAGGGGACTGTCACTGTCACAGCCCACCGGTAACTCTAGCCAACTGTGACGTTGGTCAGTGGGTCTTTATTCAATGATGACTGTCCTCTTTGGCTCATGAATATCATCAGGCTGTATGATGACAACATGTCTATTTCTGGATGAATTTTTTTATATAGAGAGAGAGAGTTGCTTCTCCAAATGGAACATAGCGCCAGTTCCAGTATATTTTTGTTGAAAGCTGGTGTGTGTACTACATTTTGTATGTAGGTAGGTTATGGTTGAATAATCTAAGAATGTATGATCAAACTAGAGTCATGTTCATTAGATCTACGCATCAAACTGAAGAATATGGACTTAAACAGGACTCCATCTGCACTTGAACGACAAGAAAAGTCTCTGTGGATAAGAGTTTCTGCTAAATTACTCAAATGTAAAAAAACTAAACGTAAATTAAGCTACATTTCGTTCTCTGCTGCAAAAGGTTTTGTTGCTGTAGATATAGCTAGACACATAATGGCTTCTGAATATACAGCTCTTTCCATGACATAGACTGACCAGGTGAATCCAGGTGAAAGCTATGATCCCTTACTGATGTCACCTGTTAAATCCAATTCAATCGGTTTAGATGAAGGGGAGGAGACAGGTTAAAACCTTTTCTCAATAGGGGGTGCTGTTTTCACTTTGTAAAAATTTCTTTCCCAAATTAAACTGCCTCGTACTCAATTCTTGCTCGTACAATATGCATATTATTATTACTATTGGATAGAAAACACTCTCTAGTTTCTAAAACCGTTTGAATTATATCTGTGAGTAAAACAGAACTCAAGTTGGAGCAAACTTCCTGTCAGGAAGTGAGAAATCTGAAATCAGGCAGTCTGTTCTAGGGTCAGTTTATTAATTTGCATGTCTTCTATTGGTCGACATGCACTGCATAGGCCTTCCCCTAGATGTCAGCAAGCAGTGAGAATTGGAATGGAGTTGCTAGGCAGATCTGAGGCCATATAAATGGTCTTGGTACGTGGGGTACATTCTTTTCAACATTCGCCATGACGCAAGACAGACCTCAGGATGGCGTTCTGGAAAGCTCTCGTTATAGGCCTTAGATATATCCGGCTCTGATTTTATTCGATATAGGTGTTAAGAACGTCATAATGTAGTTATTTTAAACCGAGTTATATCATTTTATATCAGTATATTGCGATTTTCGGAATTTTCTTAGTGCTGCGTTATAGTGAGTTGGGCACGTCTTCGCCACATGGCTAATGTTTACTGCTAATTCCAAAGTTGAAGGCGACAATCTACAACCGAGCAACGATTCTTCTGGACAAAGGACAACTTGCCCAAGATTCTGATGAAAGCTCATCAAAAAGTAAGAACTATGTTAATTCGTTGTTCTGTTGAAAAATGTAAAACTCCTATTCCGCCATTAATTTCGGTGCGGTCTCGCTTTAACGCACGCTGTATGTCGTAGTAACGTTAATTTTAAAAATCTAACACAGCGGTTGCATTAAGAACTAATGTATCTTTCATTTGCTGTCCAACCTGTATTTTTTAGTCAAGTTTATGATTAGTTAATGATTAGATTAGGTGCCTCTCCCAAGATTTCTCCCGACATTTTGTTGGCAGCTTGGCTACTATTCTCATTGTATAACCACGATTTGTGCCGCTAAATATGCACATTTTCGAACAAACTCTATATGTATTGTGTAATATGATGTTATAGGACTGTCATCTGAAGAAGTTTGAGAAGGTTAGTGAAAAAATTAATATCTTTTGCTGGTTTATTCGTTATCGCTATTGTTGGCTTGAATCAATGCTGTTGTGTGGTTGGCTATTGTAGTAAGCTAATATAATGCTATATTGTGTTTTCGCTGTAAAACACTTAAAAAATCTGAAATATTGGCTGGATTCACAAGATCTTTGTCTTTCATTTTCTGTACGCTGTGTATTTTTCATAAATGTTTTATGATGAGTATTTAGGTAATTCACGTTGGTCTCTGTAGTTATTCTAGTTGCTTTGGTGAGAGTTGTGATGGTGGCTGCAATGTAAAACTATGATTTATACCTGAAATATGCAAATTTTTCTAACAAAACATATACTATACAATAAATATGTTATCAGACTGTCATCTGATGAAGTTGTTTCTTGGTTAGTGACTATTTATATCTTTATTTGGTCGAAATTGTGATAGCTACCTATGCAGGGAAAAAATGGTGTAAAAAAAAGTTGTGTCTTTTGCTATCGTGGTTAGCTAATAGAAATACATATTGTGTCTTCCCTGTAAAACATTTTAAAAATCAGAAATGATGGCTGGATTCACAAGATGTGTATCTTTCATCTGGTGTCTTGGACTTGTGATTTAATGATATTTAGATGCTAGTATTTACTTGTGGCGCTATGCTAGGCTATGCTAGTCAGCTTTTTTACTGATGAGGGTGCTCCCGGATCCGGGATTGTGACCAAGTAGAAGTTAAAGAATAATTTTTAAGCCCTGAGACAATTGAGACATGGATTGTGTATGTGTGCCCTTCAGTGGGTGAATGGGCAAGACAAAATATTTAAGTGCCTTTGAACAGGGTATGGTAGTAGGTTCCAGGCACACCGGTTAGAGTGTGCCAAGAACTGCAACGCTGCTGGGTTTTTCATGCTTGACAGTTTCCTCTGTGTATCAATGATATATAGTCCACCACCCAAAGGACATCCAGTCAACTTGACACAACTGTGGGAAGCATTGGAGTCAACATGGGCCAACATCCCAATGAATTTAGGGTGCATTCAATATTAGGAAGGTGTTTTTAATGTTTTGTACACTCAGTGTATATACTATTAGTTATCTGTATATATAATGTAACAGATAAAGTTGTGTAGGCTAGAGCGTTGGCCTGTTCAACACATTGACTCAGAAGGGTCGTAGGTTGTCTGGCTCAGGCACAGGCCCATAACACAGGCCTTTTGAAATCATTAAGTAATGAAGTTGTGCCAATCAAATACAAATGTATCCACAAGCCAGGAAGGACCCTTTTATGTTGAAACCATAAATACTGTTCTTAGAGGGCTTGGATAACCATCAGAGCCAATATTTCAAAGCTGATTCAAACATCTGTTATCGCAAAAAGGTTCACACCCAGTGTAAACCACTGACGCTGCATAAGATTGTATAATCCACAGGATATGAGGACATTAAGGTTTAGTGGCTACTATTCATCTGATTATCAATAAATGAATCTCTTAAAAGTATTGTCTCTTTGCCCTGTTGATGGAATGCAGGATCCCTTGTTAGATCCTGATATTTGATACACAAAAGCACTTACACAAGCAGCTCCAAAGTGCAGATGTTTCAGCGTAGCTCAGTGCTTTCTATGGTGGTGGGACAGCCAGTGGAAAATATGGAGCGTGTTCTGACACTCACTACATCACTGCCAAATGTAAGATTAGAGCTCGAAAATTCAAGCCCCTTGGGTGCTGCCATAGAGTTACATTAGAAGTGCCCATCCAAGAAGGATCAAGGTCATTGGCCACAGATAAAATGACGTCAAATGACATTATATCTACAGTAGCTTTGATTGGACATCATACTTTCTAAATCTTAGCTAGCAGTCATCATCATGAATCAAGTCGACAATTTACTGGCAAATCCTTTTTAATCCTTGTCATATGAGGAGAAATGATGAAGAGAAATTATAGATCAAACGTATTGGTGCTCTTCGGCCATTGGACACAAACATTACACAACAAGTTGGAAATCGCAAATTCAACAATTATTGGTTTGGAAGGAATCAGTGGCCAACTGCAAGCATTGCAAAGCAATCACTCACCTGCTATTGAGTGGAGTGGGTGTGTGGTCCCAATTCTCGGCTTAAGGTTCTCTTTTCCAAGTTTAAAATTATAAACATTCAACATAGGCCTTGCTGTCAATCCAGGGTGATTTCTGCCGCGCTCAAAACAACTGTTAACTCAGAACTGGGAAATCTGACTTCAGTGAGTTCAAGACAACTGGGAACTCAGGAAAAAATTTGCTCCGACTGGGAAAATACGTTTTGAACAGTCATCCAACTAGGAATTGTAAGTCGGGAACTCGGGCTTCTTTCTAGAGCTACGACCTGAAGATCACTGACGTCATCATGGTTCAACCTTGTTTTTTTCCGAGTTCCCGAGTCTTGAAAGCACCATAAATCCAGAGAATGACAGACTTCGATGACAAAGTTTGATGACAAGGACGAAGGACCGCCGAGCCACCTTCCTGTTCAAGTGAGCACAGCACAATAAGGTGAGTCAAAAATGTCTTGTATGCTGCTGCATAAATGATGTAATATGCCAGGGAGATATGTATACTGTAGATAAGAAAGTAATACTAAGAGTATGTTGTGTAGTAAGCTGTTAGTTGCCCATGTGCCTCACCCTAATAATTTGGTATATTTCCCTCTTAATTTGACCTACTGTGCTGACTTGGTGGGGCACACGTGGCCTATAACCTGTTTTAGAGAAATGTAATCATTGAATATTGTAAAAGCTTTCATTGTCTGTTTATTTGCCACCTTTATTTATCCTTGTAACGGATCTCATTGGTGGTAGAAAGAGTAGACCAAGGTGCAGCGTGGAAAGTGTTCATGATTTAATAAAAAAAAACACTCAAACAAAATAACAAAATCGAAAACGAAAACACACAGTTCTGTCTGGCAACAGGTAACTAAACAGAAAACAAGATCCTGGGCTGCCTAAGTATGATCCCCAATCAGCGACAACGATAGACAGCTGCCTCTGATTGGGAACCACACTCATCCAAAAACAAAGAAACAGAAAACATAAAATTTCCCACCCGAGTTACACCCTGACCTAATCAAACATAGAGAATAATAAGGATCTCTAAGGTCAGGGCGTGACAATTCTACGGTTCTGAATTGGTGTACAGGGAGAACACTGTAAGAACTGCCCATGTTCGGAATTCTGTCGCTGTACATTTCGAAAGTGCTAAACAAATAGTTATATTGACTACGTCTGTCCTAGTTCGCTCATTAATGTCTTAATCGAAATTACGGATTGCCTCTTATCCGCTTGTCATCCCCTTATGCCACAATTTGTACATCTTGATTGTCAGTAGAAACCACATTTGTTTAAGTAAGTCAGCCATATCAGTAAAAAAAAAAAATTTAAGGTAGTAAATGAGGCTGAATGAACTGTTTCGCTGCCAGACAAGGCTCGGCTGATAGCCAGGTGTAGCAGTGGTAAGGTGTTGGGACTGCTTTTGGGACTCTGCTTTTGGGACAGCTTTATGTGGGCCATAACAGTTTGTGGGCACCGTTTGTCACAATTATAGTGCAAGTAATGTATTGTTTAGTGTTGTATTGGGTGGTGGCTTTGCTGGCATTCATTCCCCCCAATTTTGGGGGGGGTTTGCAAAACCAAGATTTACATGCTACAATCACCACTGCATACGCGCACACACGCAAACCCACAGATGCAAGTATTTTGATAGCTGCTACTTATTGTGAACACTTCAGTCACCATTGATCTTGGCATAGATATCCATGGTGGGCTCCCATATGCCCATCTCTCTGTCTCTGTTGAGTGGCCCCTGGCCAGCAGCTTATTGGGGGGGGCTATAGCCAATATTCCATCCCAGACAGACACTAATCTGGGAGGCAAATGATAAGGCTGAGGTTTACAGGAGGAGCATTACACACTCGTCCAAATTTGCATTTAAAGGCCCTAAAGTAATCTTTAGGCTTATTTAAATCTCAGCAAGACACTAGCATAAAAAATAATTGAGAGGGAAAATATGTGTGGACCCACCTCCAGTGCTTTCCCATGATAGACCAAATCCCTGCCATAAATGAGCGACAATTTGGATCGCATTGGCGTTCTCACACAACACAGAAGCTTGTCTGTGTGTTATCAATGGCATTTCATTTGACTGAGTATTATTCTTTCTCGACATCCAAATAAAACCGCCACATGGGACAACCGCGCCAGCCAAAAGCCATTTGTGGTTTGTGAAAAAGCCCACTCACTGGAAATAAGGAAGACAATTTGTGTTTTAGAGATTTGAGTTCTGAGATTTTGTATTCAATACATCGAGAGGTTTGGGGATGTATTTCTACACAATAGGCATTCAGGAAAAAATATATATATTTTGTATGGTTATCATATGGTTATTTTTTTGTCAACATTCAATTGTTATTTAAGGAAAAACAAAAATGACGCAATGCAGGGAATATCACCAGTTGCTAGCATGGTCTTGAAGTATGTTTAACAAACCGCTATGCTCAGTGCTCAGCCACTTTGAGTCTGCGTCAGGGCTATATTTCCAATATGGGGCTATATGGTTGCATCCTATGCATCCAGAAGGGATTTGAAAGATTAATTCCTACCTTTCCGGTTGCATATATGTGATTTTGTTTGACAAACACCACCCCTACAGGGACACTTTTTTCATAAATACTTAACAATGTGCCTGCCTTTCCAGAGTCAAAGAGATGTAGCAGTGTGACGGACCAAAGCTGGAAAGTGACCCAGATTCAATTTAGACTTGGATGCTTTTAACACTGAGTAGCACCTGTGATACAATATTCAACTGTGAACAGTACAATGACAATGTGAACAGCCATTACAACAGAGTACACAGACGGATCACAGATAGGATTTATTCTCAGGCGAACAGACACTGTTTGAACAGAAACTAAAATATTTAGAGTGCCAAGAGAGAGATGTTCTTCCAAAAAAAAATTTGAAATGAAAATTCACAGAATATATTTTCAGATGAAGACCTGAATATGCACAATATTGGATTAATATACACAATGCGAATGAACATGCCTCCTTTTGTTAAAGTCAAGGTTGTAGTATCCTAAGTCTCAGCACTGGGAATGCTATGCACAGAAAACAAGGCTATGCTCCTGCTGCAAAGAGTGACTAGAGAGGGTTGGTAGAATGACAAAGGGATATTTTGTTGTCACACAACCTTTTTGACCATTCAGTTTATATACTATCTACAAGGACACAGCGGTAAAAACAGCGTCCTGCTTTCGACCATACTTGCCAGTCTGTCTGAATTTCGTTAGCATTACACCCAGACGGAACACAGGTCAAATCAGCTTCATATAAAAGCCATGGCCCTGGGCTAAGATTTGACCAGCGAGGATGAGACACAGTGTTTGGCACGGTGAACAAAATCACTCTTGCTGTCAATCTCCATTGGAGAAAACTGAGTAGACAAGGATGAAAAAAATTGATCCGGACATGAGCCCCCTTCTAACACAACCCTAGCTCTCTGTCACACTGGCCCTCCTAACACAACCCTAGCTCTCTGTCACACTGGCCCTCCTAACACAACCCTAGCTCCCAGTCACACTGGCCCTCCTAACACAACCCTAGCTCTCTGTCACACTGGCCTTCCTAACACAACCCTAGCTCTCTGTCACACTGGCCCTCCTAACACAACCCTAGCTCTCTGTCACACTGGCCCTCCTAACACAACCCTAGCTCCCAGTCACACTGGCCCTCCTAACACAACCCTAGCTCTCTGTCACACTGGCCTTCCTAACACAACCCTAGCTCTCTGTCACACTGGCCCTCCTAACACAACCCTAGCTCTCTGTCACACTGGCCCTCCTAACACAACCCTAGCTCTCTGTCACACTGGCCCTCCTAACACAACCCTAGCTCCCAGTCACACTGGCCCTCCTAACACAACCCTAGCTCTCTGTCACACTGGCCCTCCTAACACAACCCTAGCTCTCTGTCACACTGGCCCTCCTAACACAACCCTAGCTCTCTGTCACACTGGCCCTCCTAACACAACCCTAGCTCTCTGTCACACTGGCCCTCCTAACACAACCCTAGCTCCCAGTCACACTGGCCCTCCTAACACAAAACTAGCTCCCAGTCACACTGGCCCTCCTAACCTAACCCTAGCTCCCAGTTACAATGACCCATGCTCACTCTTCCGTAGTATGGGCCTACTTCCCTCCACTCTAAACCATTTGGGTAATGGCTGACTGTTTGACATAACCCTGTCGGTCAGAGCTGAGCCTGGGTGACACTTGACAGATGTGTAATCGCTGAAAGAGCACAGTGACAGGTGGATGAGCTTAAAGACACCAGATATGCTTTCTCAGAAAAACGGCAAAGCTGTCAGGAAGGAGCAGCACATCTTTAAGTAGCACTATGAATGTTTTTTTTTTCTCCAGAGAAGCGTTATTACACTACGACGACACTATGAAGGCACTACGAAGGTGTTATAAAGGCCCTATGAAGATGTTACGAAAGCTCTATGAAGGTGCCATGAAGGCTCTATGATGGCTCTATGAAGGCGCTCTAACACTTTCCAAATTATTTATTAACGTTCAAATTAGTTTGAGCTATGACTTATACAACGGGCCAAAGCGGACAAGGTCGAGTCTTCTCTAACTGGGCCCCCAGTTAATGCGTCCAGATGTATATTCTGATATTCCCCGATAAGGAATCATAAGGTTTCACCATCATCTGAGCGCACTCATAAAGCCTGCGCTGTGGGGTGATAGCTTTCCTCTCTCAGGTCATGCCAGGTGATATGGCACGGAGAGACGGAGATAGCACTCACCCCTATAAAATAGAAGAAGTGAGACAAAGCCTTGCTCTGTTGATTAGGAGCGTGGATGTGGGAAATGGTGGTGCAAACATATGGTTGGACCTGAAGGATGAGGGTGGAGGGGGGGCAGGGGGGTTGCTTTATGTCGGGGACCTATAATGTTAATCCATGTGTTCCTTCGGTTGCAGAGCGCAAATCACAAAGCCTGTACAACTGTCCATCATTCACAATCCCCGTTCCGCCTCCAAAGGCACATCGAAAAATAAATCACTTCAGCTTCCAGTCAACGGGGTGATGGGAAGAGAGGTGTTCTGAGGGCAGGGGAGAGATTCACTTCTCCCTCAACAACCAGGTGTTATTAGAACCAGGGTTATCAAATTGAAGGAGGGAGTCATCTGCTTTTGGATGTGACCTCAATTGCTATCTCAACCCAGAATGGAGAGAAAATTTTAAAAATCGACAGTCGTTATATCGCCGCATCCACTGACATTCTATAGAGATCCAGCATTGATACAGCCAGGTTATAGCTGTTTGTATACCCTGAAATGGGTTAATTCAGTGGGGGTATTTTCACTTCTAATTGGGGTAGCTTTCATCTTGTCTGCCAAGAGGCGCAGCGAGGAAGAGAACCAAGAGGGAGCGATCATTTCCACCCTCCTCCATTTCCTGGCCCCAGACAAAACCAAGCCGGGCTGGGCTGCTGAAGATGATGTATCTGTGATCAAAGAGCCTGCGGTTGTCAGCAGCCCCGGCTAGCTCAGCAACCTGATTGCTCCTGGATAGATTTGTCCCTTTGAACAGGCTGAGTTCTGACTGCAGGCTCTGTTTATGCATAGAAAAGACAGGGGAGAAATAAAATATAGCCGACATTATGTAGCGAAACACAGTATGATGGGTAGACTATCTGCTGGATGATATATGGAAGAGAGGAGAGAGGAGAAGAGAGGAGTCTGACAAGAATACCAGCTGATATTTGTTAGAATTACAGCTAATTAGATAACATTTAGAAAACTCATCTTGGCGTCGACTTGTTGAGTCTGTGTTTCTGCGCATCAGCATTGCGATTTCCTTTTTTTGTAGATTGTGTACACCAGTCTTGATTAGCTGACAAAGTAGTGTAGCTAATTATTCCCCAGACACATTAGATTAGACTGTGAAACTGTATGTTTTCTTTGGCATAGAGATCCTTGTGATTAGACCGTGTGATAATGTATGAGATCCTTGTGATTAGACCATGTGATAATGTATGAGATCCTTGTGATTAGACCGCGTGATAATGTATGAGATCGTTGTGATTAGACCGCGTGATAATGTATGAGATCCTAGTGATTAGACTGTGCGATAATGTATGAGATCCTAGTGATTAGACCGCGTGATAATGTATGAGATCATAGTGATTAGACTGCTGTACATACTGATCTACTGAGTCGACACAATAAAATACAGAAGTCTTCTAGTAATGAAGAGTAACTGGAATGTAGTTGGGCAGTTGATTAAAAAGCACTTATGTCATAAGATTTGGTATAAATTGAAACTGTTAACGAAGATCTACAGCACTACAATTAAATTAATGTCTAACAATATTAATGTCTTGTGCGTCTCTATGCCTGATGCTGTCTAGCAATAGCGAACCCCTTTGTGGCCCATCCATGTTAGCCTGAATTGAATGGAACAGTCTGTCCAGCGGCAACCATCTTGTACTGAGGTACACATTGTTCCCCTACTACACTTGACATTAAAGGAACTCTTGAAGTTTGTGTTGGTGGGAGACCTCACAAGAGTCATTCGAGGAACACATTGTCAAAGGCCTGCAAGACCCTTTCGAAAGGTTGCTCAGGGGGACTGCAAAAAAAAATCATAAAGACTACATTTATGATAGAGAAATGTATCCAACAGAAATATTGTAAAATATTTCAACGTGGTCTCAGAGCAATTCATATTTTTCTGTATGTCAATCTATGACACTCCATTTACTATATGATATGTTACGTTAGATTACATTATGAATGACATAGCGGTTGTACAATATCATACGAATTATACAACAAGTAGTATCATATGTCTTACCTGGTCGTACAATACTGAATAATGGCCCGGAGGGGATGGCTGCCGTTTTACGGGCTCCTAACCAACTGTGCTATTTTGTTTGTTTTTTCGCATTGTTTGTAACTTATTTTTTTACTTATTTTGTACATAATGTTGCTGCTACCGTCTCCTAAGACCGAAAAGAGCTTCTGGACATCAGAATAGCGATTACTCACCTCGAACTGGACAAAGATTTTTTCTTTAACGAGTCCGACAAGAAGGATATACAGCTTTCTCGAGACCAAGCCCAAACCCCCATCATTTGCGTAAAGAAAAGACGCGGGAAAAGGGGGCAGAGGTCTGGCTGCCTTCTAAGAATTCGTAGTCAAGTGGGTAAACTTCCACTACCATCCAAACTATTGGCCAACGTGCAATCACTGGAAAATAAAATGGATGATGTACGATTAAGAATATCCTACCAACGGGACATTAAAAACTGCAATATCTTATGTTTCAGAGTCGTGGCTAAACGACGACACGGATACAATAGAGCTGGCTGGGTATTCCGTGCATCGTTAGGACAGAGAAGCTACGTCTGGTAAGACGAGGAGCGGGGGTGTGTCTCTATTTGTAAAAAACAGCTAGTGCGCGATTTCTAATATTAAAGAAGTCTCGAGGTATTGCTCGCCTGAGGTAGAATACCTTATGATAAGCTGTAGACCACACTATCTACCAAGAGAGTTTTCATCTATATTATTGGTAGCTGTCTATTTAACACCACAAACCAATGCTGGCACTAAGACCGCACTCAACAAGCTGTATAAGGCCATAAGCAAACAAGAAAATGCTCATCCAGAAGTGGCGCTCCTAGTGGCCGAGGACTTTAATGCAGACACAATTAAATCAGTTTAACCAAATTTCTACCAACATGTCACATGTGCAACCAGAGGGGGAAAAAACTATAGACCACCTTTACTCCACACACAGAGACGCATACAAAGCTCTCCCTTGCCCTCCATTTGGCAAATCTGACCATAATTCTATCCTCCTGATTCCTGCTTACAAGCAAAAACTAAAGCAGGAACTACCAGTGACTCGCTCAATACAGAAGTGGTCAGATGATGTGGATGCTACGCTACAGGACTGTTTTGCGAGCACAGACTGGAATATGTTTTGGGATTCATCCAATGGCATTGACCAGTATACCACCTCAGTCTCCGGCTTCATCAATAAGTGCTTAGACGACGTCGTCCCCACAGTGACCGTACGTACATACCCCAACCAGAAGCCATGGATTACAGGGAACATCCACATCGAGCTAAAGGCTAGAGCTGCCGCTTTCAAGGAGTGCAACACTAATCCGGAAGCTTATAAGAAATCCCGCTACACCCTCAGACGAACAATCAAACAGGCAAAGTGTCAATACAGGACTAAGATTGAATCGTACTACACCGGCTCTGAAGCTAGTTGGATGTGGCAGGGCTTGAAAACTATTACAGACTACAAAGGGAAACCCAGCCGCGAACTGCCCAGTAACGCGAGCTTATCAGACGAGCTAAATGCCTTTTATGCTAGCTTCAAGGCAAGGAACACTGAAGCATTCATGAGAGCACCAGCCGTTCCAGACGACTGTGTGATCACACTCTCGGTAGCTGACGTGAGCAAGACCTTTAAACACAGAGCTGCGGGGCCAGATGGATTACCAGGACGTGTACTCAAAACATGCGCGGATCAACTGGCAGGTGTCTTCAGTGACATTTCCACCCTCTCCCTGACCGAGTCTGTAATAGCTACATGTTTCAAGCAGACCACCATAGTCCATGTGCCCAAGGAAGCAAAGGTAACCTGCCTAAATGTAGCACTCACGTCGGTAGCCATGAAGTGCTTTGAAAGGCTGGTCATGGCTCACATCAGCACCATCATCCCGGAAACCCTAGACCGACTCCAATTCTCATACCGCCCCAACAGATCCACAGATGACGCAATCTCAATTGCACTCCACACTGCCCTTTCCCACCTGGACAAAAGGAACACCTATGTGAGAATGCTGTTCATTGACTACAGCTCAGCGTTCAACACCATAGTGCCCACAAAGCCCATCACTATACTAAGGACCATGGGACTAAACACCTCCCTCTGCAACTGGATCCTGAACTTCCTGATGGGCCGCCCCTAGGTGGTAACGGTAAGGAACAACACATCTGCCACGCTGATCCTCAATACTGGGGCCCCTCAGGGGTGAGTGCTTAGTCCCCTCCTGTGCTCCCTGTTCACCCACGACTGCGTGACCAAACACGACTCCAATACCATCATTAAGTTTGCTGACGACAAAACAGTGGTAAGCCTGATCGTGGACTACAGGGAAAGGCGTGCCGAACAGTCCCCCATTAACATCGACGAGGCTGTAGTTGAGCGGGTCAAGAGTTTCAAGTTCCTTGGTGTCCACATTACCAACAAACTATCATGGTCCAAACACACCAAGAAAGTCATGAAGAGGGCACAACAACACATTTTCCCCCTCAGGAGACTGAAAAGATTTGGCATGGGTCCCCAGATCCTCAAAAAGTTCTACAGCTGCACCATCAAAAGCATCCTGACTGTTTGTATCAATGCCTGGTATGGCAACTGCTCGGCATCTGACCGTAAGGCGCTACAAAGGGTAGTGCGTACGGCCCAATACATCACTGGGGCCAAGCTTCCTACCATCCAGGACCTATATACTAGGTGGTGTCAGAGGAAGGCCCAAAAAATTGTCAAAGACTCCAGTCACCCAAGTCATAGACTGTTCTCTCTGCTACCGCACAACAAGCGGTACCGGAGCGCCAAGTCTAGGACCAAAACGCTCCTTAACAGCTTCTTCCCCCAAACCATAAGACTGCTGAACAATTCAATTACATTGACACGTCTCCCCTCCTTTTGTTTTTACACTGCTGCTACTTACTGTTTATTATCTATGCATAGTCACTTTACCCCTACCTACATGTACAAAATTACTCGACTAACCTGTACCTCCGCACATTGACTCTGTACCGGTACCCCCTGTATATAGCCTCGGTATTGTTATTTTATTATGTTACTTAAAGAAATGCATTTTACTATTCTTACTTAAATGTATTTTGTAAATATTTTCTTAACTCTTTCTTGAACTGCATTGTTGGTTAAGGGCTTGTAAGTAAGCACTTCATGTTGTATTCGGAGCATATGACAAAAATATATATATATTTTATTTTATTTGACAATAGCATACGAATTGGATGATGTTACCTATCACCCATCTTCAAGGACGTATAGTATTGCACATCTTTATCTGAGACCAGGTTGCTTGTTGCGTGGTAACAACAAAGGAGTATTACGGGAAGAATTTATGTTGGCGGTTACAGGAACTGACAATATAGGTTAGGAAAACTAAGACAAAGGTTAGGTGAATTTACGTAGCAGGTTAGGTGAATTGAGTTAAGTTTATAATAAGGATTTGGGGAAGGGTTAGCTAAAATGCTACAGTCCTCAAAACATAAACATCCAACCTTTGGATTGCTTGACTGTCGCGTATTGCACCCACCCATCCTCCCCGACCAGCCTCCTTACTTTTGTTTCTGTAACTAGACCCTTAGTAGGTATCTTACGTCTTGGATATGGCTCTGAGGCTAGGTTGAATAATCATGTCTCAGTCTTACTTTTTAGCCAAGGATCAAATCTAAATAAATACATATTTAATTATCATTGGAACCCCTGTTGCGACAGCATTTCTAGAAACACAGGAAGGGAAAAGCCAAATAGTTCAAAAGAAACACTCTTGTTTTCCCTGCCTGTGCAGTTCAGGTCAGGGCTTTCAAGGGACATCATCCGTTTCTGTTTCCCCGTCTCTCCTGTCATGTTAAACATTAAAAGGCACGGCACGGCAGCACATCTCCAGATGCGAGACATCAAAGCTAAGGTTAGTTTATGGACGCAAATACATCTATTTTCTGTTTTAATGTAATGTTTTTTCTTCCTCAATCTATAACATGACGCATGGCCAACAAACAGAGAGGTAACGAGCGGTTACATAAACTATGATTAACATATCTGACGGCTGCATTTGGGTCAAACAGTGATGGGAAAATCAGGTCATTTCTGACAGCTGATGAAAACAGAAATCATCATGGTGCAGCGGTTGGAGTAATTACGTATTTATGAGTTGGAGAAGACTTGGGGTAGCGGAGGAGGAGATGTACGTAGACAGAGATGTGCTTCCAGAGTGCTGCCGTAGCTTTGTAATGACAGCTCATTTCCCTATGTGGGTGTCTCTCTTGGCTCAGCTATGGGGCCTTTGTTACTCCCACCAGCTTACACTACCTACAAGCCAGGTCGGTTATGCACTGTACAGGAGGGTTAAATATTGTATTATTAAGAGATGAACACTTGCCAGAGACCTGGGCCAGGGAAAAAGAAAACATGTAGGACTTACCCAAAGGGCAGCTTTCTAGTAGGTTGTTTGTGTTGTAAAAGACAGCGCTGGCTTTTGGGCCAACTGGAGGATATACTTGATGCTGAGTAATACAGTGCATTGAATCTTCAGAGTCTTCCCTAATGGATTTAGTTTAGTCTACAGGCTGCATTCTGAAAGTACACTTGAATGGTTAACTACATATGTAGGATCTTAATTTGAGCCAGTTTGCTACAGCCGTTTTTTATTCATGGACAGTTTTGTAGGGGTTGATGCCATTTTCATCAGGGCATATTAAAACTGAAATGTCAAAGTGTAAATGACAAACTTCAGAAAACTTTTGAAAACTCAAACTCACTACAAGTCAGCATTTTCTTGGTATGCAGGAAAATTCTCTGCAAAAAAGAGTGATCAAATTAAGATCCTACATCTGTAGCAGAACTAGTGCATCTTTGGACAGTGTTGATGATTAGTTTATCAATGTTTCATTTTACAGCGAGTGATGAATGAGGTTAGTCTAATGTATGGAATAAATACTATTAGTTACATGATGTCAGCTGGAAATGAGTACTATGGGCATATACAATGACTGTATAAAACAATAGGAACAGGTGAATCCAGGTGAAAGATGTGATCCCTTCAATCAGTGTAGATGAAGGGGAGGAGACAGGTTAAAGAAGGATTTTTTTTGCGACAATTGAGACATGGATTGTGTATGTGTGCCATTCAGAGGGTGAATGGGCAAGAAAAAAGATTTAAGTGCCTTTGAACAGGGTATGATAGTAAGTGCCAGACGTAACAGATTAAGCGTGTCAAGAACTGTAACGCTGCTGGGTTTTTCATACTCAACAGTTTCAATGTGTATCAAGAATGGTCCACCACCCAAAGGACATCCAGCCAACTTGACACAACCGTGGGAACAATTGGAGTCAGCATGGGCCTGTGGAACGCTTTTCGACACCTTGTAGAGTCCATGCCCGACTAACTGAATCAAAAGGTGGTGTTCCTAATGTTTAGTGCACTCAATGTAGTTTGTCTTATATTCATATTTCAGACCATTAAGTCTTCATATTAAGTGCTTATTATATTCCTATTCACTATGTGGGCTTACAATTGATATGTTAACTGTACTGTTGTATTTCCATACATAAAACCATTTACTGTACAGTACTGTATGTCCCGACCCCTAACTTAACTTGTGTCATGACACTTATGGGGCTATTGTTCCCTGCTCAGATAGACAAGGTGGATGCTACCTCAAATCAAAGCCATCCTGCCTCTCTTTGCTCCCTAAAAATCTAAGCCAGACACAGACCATACCACCAACCCCACAGCAACCCCCATCCACGCTGACATTTGTGATGGGGCAAAACAGTTCCAATATGGGCCTGTCTACTGCATTGGCCATGTAAAGTTTAATAAGCACCTTTTGTGGAGTGATATGAATAATGTATACATTACTCCTCTGTAAAGCGCCCGTGGTGCATCTGTCTTCACAACGGACAGGAGCCAAGTGGAGTGATGGACCGGTGGAAATGAAAAGCCTGAGGCAAAGAGAGAAAAGTTGAAGGCGGTACAGTAATGTCAATGTGTCCCTGTGCCAGTTCCAATACAGAGCAGGAATCATCAGGACGATTCCTGTTTTCCCCTCTCCTCAGACTGTCTGTGTATGTCTGTGTGTCTGTATGTGTCTGTGTCTGAGTCTGAGTGTGTGTGTGTGTGTGTGTGTGTGTGTGTGTGTGTGTGTGTGTGTGTGTGTGTGTGTGTGTGTGTGTGTGTGTGTGTGTGTGTGTGTGTGTGTGTGTGTCTGTGTGTGTGTGTGTGTGTGTCTGTGTGTGTGTGTGTGTGTGTGTGTGTGTGTGTGTGTGTGTGTGTGTGTGTGTGTGTGTGTGTGTGTGTGTGTGTGTGTGTGTGTGTGTGTGTGTCTGTGTGTGTGTGTGTGTGTCTGTGTGTGTGTGTGTGTGTGTCTGTGTGTGTGTGTGTGTGTGTGTGTGTGTGTGTGTGTGTGTGTGTGTGTGTGTGTGTGTGTGTGTGTGTGTGTGTGTGTGTGTGTGTGTGTGTGTCTGTGTGTCTGTATGTGTCTGTGTCTGTGTCTGTGTCTGTGTCTGTGTCTGTGTCTGTGTCTGTGTCTGTGTGTGTGTGTGTGTGTGTGTGTTTCAAGTAGTGGTCTTCACAGGTCCACCCGAACCCGAATACCCGAGACCCACCCGGGACTGTAGCCAGTAAATACTTGAAAGGCTGGTCATGTCTCACATCAACACCATCATCCCAGATACCCTGGACCCACTCCAATTCGCATACCGCTCCAACAGATCCACAGATGACACAATCTCATTTGCACTCCACACTGCCCTTTCCCACCTGGACAAAAGGAACACCTACGTGAGAATGCTGTTCATTGACTACAGCTCAGCGTTCAACACCATATTGCCCTCCAAGCTCATCACTAAGCTAAGGACCCTTGGAACAACTGGATGCTGGACTTCCTGATGGGCCGCCCCAGGTGGTGAGGGTAGGCAACAACACATCCGCCATGCTGCCCCTCAACACGGGAGCCACTCAGGGATATGTGCTTAGTCCCCTCCTGTACTCCATGTTCACACACAACTCCAACACCATCATTAAGTTTGGCGACAACATGCCGACGATGAGACAGCCTATAGGGAGGAGGTCAGAGGCCTGGCAGAGTGGTGCCAGAACCACAACCTCTCTCTCAAGTTTATTATGGACTACAGGAAATGGAGAGCCGAACACGGCCCCATTAATATCGACAGGGCTGTAGTGGACCGGGTCGAGAGCTTCAAATTCCTTGGTGTCCACATCACTAAGAACATATCATTGTCCACAGACACCAACACAGTCGGGAAGAGGTTACGACAACGACTCTTCCCCCTCAGGAGGCTGAAAATATTTGTCAGGACCCCTCAGATCCTCAAAAAGTTCTACAGCTGCACCATTGAGAGCATATTGACTGGGTGCATCACTGCTTGGTATGGCAACTGCTTGGCATTCGACTGCAATGCACTACTGAGGGTAGTGTGTAGAGCCCAGCAAATCACTGGGGCCGAGCTCCCTGCCATCCAGGACCTCTATACCAGGCAATGACAGAAGAAGGCAATAAAAAATGTCAAAGACTCCAGTCACCCAAGTCATAGACTGTTCTCTCTGCTACCACATGGCAAGTGGTACAGACACCAAGTCTGAAACCATCAGGACCTTGAACAGCTTCAGAAGACTGCTAAATAGTTATTGAACAGTTAACTAAATAGCTATCCGTACTATCTGAACAGACCCTTTTTTGCACTACCTATTTTGTCACATCACATATACTGCTGCTACTGTTTATTGTGTGTCACTTTACCTCTACCTATATATACAGTACATACACTGAGTGTACCAAACATTAGGAACACCTTCCTAATATCGAGTTGCACACCCTCCTTTTGCCTTCAGAAAGGCCTCAATTCATCGGGGCATGGACTCAAACCAGTACTGGGGCAGCAGGTAGCCTAGTGGTTAGAGCATTTGGCCAGTAACCAAAAGGTTGCTAGATCAAATCCCCAAGCTGACAAGGTAAAAGTCTGTTGTTCTGCCCCTGAAAAAGGCAGTTAACCCACTGTTCCTAGGCTGTTGCTGTAGATTTGTTCTTAACTGACTAGTTAAATAAAGATAACATAAATAAAACACTGGGTTCAACTTTTGGACCTGAGCTGTCCTCACAGAAGATCTTGGAACATATGCTGACATGGGAAGGGGGGCTGCTTTCTTGTAAATGTTTATTGGAGGTCTCAGTAGGTGACGCGAAAGGGGAAAGACAGACAGATCTAAGGAAGATATCAATGTTCTTAGAGCTGGCTACTGCAGATATCATTAGACTGTTTATGTAGAAAGAGATGTCTATGTAGATTAGGAGCTTATGGTTATGAAGACAGTGATCTTGTTATCTTCTCAAAGTGCTCTGCAGGAGCATAATGTCAACATAATTAACATACAATAAGTTGTAAGAAAAATATATGCAAATTGACAGTCATTTCACATAGACTGAAAACCTAGGTAATGATTTCAACAATTCAAGGGAATAAAAAATACAAATTAAATAGATTTTTTCCAAAGCCATCAGAACCAGGCTCATTACACTTGATGTTTGTTTCTTTCTCATCATATGAGCTGAAAATCCAGAGAGAAGCGTCTGCATGTTTCTCTCACCTCTTTGATCGTGTAAGTACAGCCCTCCCCCTCCTCCTTCTCTCACTCTACCCCTCCCACAACCCTCCCCCTCCTCCTCCTCTCACTCTACCCCTCCTTCAACCATCCCCCTCCTCTTCTCATTCTACCCCTCAACCTCCTCTCACTCTAACCCTCCCTCAACCCACCGCTCATCCTGCCCCCTTCTATCACACCCAACCCCTCAGCCGTGCTCAGCGGTTAAATTAGAAATCTCCTGCGTTTTAACTGGAAGCTCCGGCTGAAGCCCCCATTCAATAGATTGGTGTGCCTCTTATCTTGTGAGAGATCTATCTACTCCCCTGTTGAATAAGCAATGGAAGTGTCAGTCCCCGTGGCCTGGCCTGTGCGACCCTCCCCTCCCTTCCCTCACCCTTTAACTCCCCTACCCCCCCCCCCCCCCTTCCCCCCTGTCTCCACCTACACAGATTGCTTCCCCCCCAGCCTTCCCCCTCTCTCTTCACCCAGTCAACAGGGCCTTACACGGGCACACAAAAGAAGGCTCCTGGCTTAGTAGGCTGGTGATGGATGCATTTGCATAGCCATCTCCGTTATCTTGGCGAAACAGGTCTCAGGCTTCTATTCTCTCAGGTCTTTACAGCTTGCTTTCTCGCGCTCGCCCTTTTCTTTTCGCCCACCGTTTTTTCCGAAGGTCACTCATTAATACTCCTGAGCATTAATGGTGACCCCCTGACCCCTGGCTTGAAAGCTTGGGCATACCCGAGCAGCAAAGCCTGGGCTGAGCGCTGGGCCCTGCTCACCAAAATCAAGGACTGAGTGACATAGGGGCCCCAAAAGAATAAGAGGCCCCTCCTTGTCCTTCCCTCATCTCCATAGACGCCCCACGACTTGTCCCCTCTTTAGATTGATTGGCTATGCAGAACATTTCTAAGTCAATCAATTGCATTTATTCAATAGGAGGGCCATGAAAATCCATCGTAAAAGAGGGATAGATGGTTCTTCATTCATCTCCCAATGGACAACCAAAATTTGTATTTTGTCAAACCAATTTTAGGCCCAAACAAGGGAATAAAATGTTAGCTAAATGTTGAATTGAATCTGTTCATTCATTGTATTTCAAAAATAATATATATTTCTGCTCTGCTTGTAACATAAAACAATTTATTTTCTATATTCTCTTTATAAATTAGCAAAACAAGATGCAAATTGTATGCAAAGCTGACAACAGACCGCCTCACTCTTTGAAATATTGCAAACAAAATACATTTTCTTAATAATATACTATAAAAAAAGCCTTTGACAATGAAATAAGAATCAACCAAAATTACCTCTTAATTTTCATCTTACAGTAGGCCTTTGCCAGAAACATTGAATCCCACACAAACAGGGAATGTGGTGAAAAACCCTCAACAATAAGACCCCTTCATTTCTGCTTGCACTGCAGTTTCTGTTTCGACTCTGGAGTTTAACTAGTATTGGGCTTGATGTATCACATCTCTCTGTTTTTCCTGCGTGGCTCTTTTTGGGCCTCGGGTCAGGGGGTGAAATAAAGCAGAACCTATTTTAAGTTTGACAGGGTCTCGACAGCCTGAACCTAAGGCAATCCCCCCCAGCCATGGCTTGACAAGAGGCCACGTCCATGACAAAGGTGCAGTTTGTTGCAACCTTTGGGGGAGTGGGGAGGGGGGGTACAACGGAGAGGGTTATTGGGCATTTCTTTGACCTTTTATGCCCTCTATAGATGAAAGGGGTTTACATTTTTACTAGACCAGTCACAAGGAAGTCCCTAGACACTTGTATGAGATTGTATGAGATTCAAAGCTCAGCAAAACCTTAATCAGAGGAGAGTTGGTTAGTGTTCAGGTGGTGTTCAGCAGCCTTGTTCTAATGGTACCATGTTGACATCTATAGTGTGCACTCAGATATAGCTTCTGCATCTGAAGAGAATGGTCAAGAATAGTGCCTGATGAACACAAAATATGACATATGCCCAAAAAAGCCTACTAAAGCATTTGTGGTCACAAACTTATTAAATCATAATTCCGACACAAGTGTCCATAAAAGCATTGGTTGTGCAAGGTATGGGAAAAATATGTTTTATTGTCATATACACCAGATAGGTGCAGTGAAATGTATTGTTTTACAGGGTCAGCCATAGTAGTATATGCCATCTTAAATCATGAAAGCTCGAGTCAAAGCCAATACCACAACCGTTACTTAAAACAGAATTCTGTTTTATAAAAACATATCTATCATTTACAAAGAACGGGCAAAAGAGAACACGTGCACACTTTGCCTTTTGCCATTTACCAAACATTTGATCAAATCTTACAGCGCCTGCTTAATATTTAAAGCCGCAGCCATGCAGCCTAATGGTCTGGGGCACGGCTAAGCTATTCAAGGGTCAATTGTGTTATTAAGATTAATGAAGGGGTGATAAAGGCTACGTCATATCTGTACAGTACTCCCTCTGCCTGATTACAGCCAGGCCATATTAAGAGGAGTGAGTAAGGTTTGCCCACTTAGCTTATCCACATAAGTGGCTTAGGATGTTTTTCCTGTGATGCTCTATGGCTACTCTACCATTTTTTCACCAATTCATTTTTCATTGTCTGACCAATTTACCGCCCCTCAAAGAAATATAGCACAAATCCTCTTTGCATCTACCCTTGTAGTTTCACAGAAAATGTGGAGGTTGTAGTCTGAGAAGCTTGGTTGGATTTCAGTAAGATTTACTTTGTTTGGGAAATTAGGCTCCCTGATATACAGCCAAAGCAGGTTGTCCAGACAGACAGACAGACTGCCAGATGGAGGGTGAAATTAAGGGACTTGGCACAGCGGGTGGTCTAACGCCGTAGACCCAATTGTTTCAGCTCCTCAAACCAAACCCTGCTGATGTCAGTGGTAATTGCTTCGACACCGCCTAATCTGGCTCTAATCCCGTATGGACACCAACTTGGATCAGATGGAAAGCATCTCCCTGTCCGCCTGGCTAACATCTGTAAGTTGCTTACAGTGAATGAGTGTTGGCCACGCGTCCTAGGCCTTAAACAGACCCTCCTCCCAAAGCCCACTTCCGTCCCCTCAGAAAATCTACTTTAAACGTTACGAGACTGAAAGCCTCTGAAACTCTTAAACCCTTTAAAAAATATGGGTGAAGTTTATTATGCACACTCTGAGCCAATGGGAAGTGATGCTAAATAATATATTTTCAGGCCACGGAAAATAGCAGACCTCCCAGAGTTGGTCTGAGGTGAGGAAATGTTTCACTCGTAGTCATTGCATTAGTTATGGCTTACATACAGTGGCTTGCAAAAGTATTCACCCCCCTTGGCAGTGTTCCTATTTTGTTGCCTTACAACCTGGAATTAAAATAGATTTTTGGGGGGTTTGTATCATTTGATTTACACATGCCTACCACTTCGAAGATGCAAATATTTTTTCTTGTGAAGTAAGCAAGAAATAAGACAAAAAAACTGAAAACTTGAGCGTGCATAACTACTCACCCCCCAAAGTCAATACTTTGTAGAGCCACCTTTTGCAGCAATTACAGCTGCAAGTCTCTTGGGGTATGTCTATATAAGCTTGGCCACAGATTCTTAATTGGATTGAGGTCTGGGCTTTGATTAGGCCATTCCAAGACATTTAAATGTTTCCCCTTAAACCACTCGAGTGTTACTTTAGCAGTATGCTTAGGGCTATTGTCCCGCTGGAAGGTGAACAGTCTCAAATCTATGGAAGACTGAAACATGTTTCCCTCAAGAATTTCCCTGTATTTAGCACCATTCATCATTCCTTCAATTCTGACCAGTTTCCCAGTCCTGCTGCCACCCCCATGCTTCACTGTGGGGATGTTGTTCTCGGGGTGATGATAGGTGTTGGGTTTGCGCCAAACATAGTGTTTTCCTTGATGGCCAAAAAGCTCAATTTTAGTTTCATCTGACCAGAGTACCTTCTTCCATATGTTTGGGGAGTCTCCCACATGCCTTTTGGCGA
The DNA here is from genome assembly GCF_016432855.1 of Salvelinus namaycush. Classification (NCBI taxonomy): domain Eukaryota; kingdom Metazoa; phylum Chordata; class Actinopteri; order Salmoniformes; family Salmonidae; genus Salvelinus; species Salvelinus namaycush. The sequence continues at coordinate 10,257,980 of NC_052321.1, read as the reverse complement.
ACACCAAACGTGTTTGCTTATTTTTTTCTTTAACCTTTTCTCAATAGGGGGGCGCTGTTTTCACTTTGTAAAAAATCGTGCCCAAATTAAACTGCCTCGTACTCTATTCTAGCTCGTACAAAATGCATATTATTATTACTATTGGATAGAAAACACTCTCAAGTTTCTAAAACCGTTTGAATTATATCTGTGAGTAAAACAGAACTCATTTTGCAGCAAACTTCCTGACAGCAAGTGAAAAATCTGAAATCGAGGCTCTGTTCCAGGGCCTTCCTATTCATTTGCTTGAAATCTATGGATATACATGCACTTCATACGCCTTCCACTAGATGTCATCAGGCAGTGGGAGGTGGAATGGGGTGTCTAGCTTGATCTGAGGTCGAACAAGAGCTTTTGGAATGACGTGACCCCAATTTCCTTTGTCTAGCAAATCACAGGATGGACATCAGCATTGGCTTCTGAAAAGCGTCCGGTATAGACGTCTAATAACTCCGGCTCTGATTTTATTTGATAGATGTGATAAAAACATCATAAAGTCGTTTTTTTCAACCGAGTTGTATCAGTTTATTGAACGTTAATTACGAGTTTTGGAATTTTATTTTCTTTGCGTGAGGTGAAGTTGGGCACGTTTGCGCCACATGGCTAGCTATGGTTGCTAATTCGACAGGCGAAGAGGACATTCTAAAACCAAACAACGATTTATTCTGGACAAAGGACTCCTTGTACAAGATTCTGATGGAAGCTCAGCAAAAGTAGGAACCATTTATGATGTTATTTCGTATTTCTGTGGAAAATGTTTAGTTCTATTTTCCGCCCTCATTGCAGGCGCTGTCTCGCTATAACGTAAGCTGTATGTAGTACTAAAGTTATTTTTAAAAATCTAACACGGCGATTGCATTAAGAACTAGTGTATCTTTCATTTGCTGTACAACATGAATTTTTTAGTAAAGTTTATGATGAGTTCTTTGATTAGATTAGGTGACTGTCCAAAATATATTCGGAGAATTTTGTGCAGTTTGGCTACGTATTCACATTGTAAAACCAGGATTTGTAGCTCTAAATATGCAACTTTTCGAACAAAACATATATGTATTGTGTAACATGATGTTATAGGACTGTCAAGGTTAGTGAATAATTTAATATCTTTTGCTGGTTTTTGCAATCGCTACATTTTGCTGCTGATAAATGCGTTTGTGTGGTTGGCTATTGTGGTAAGCTAATATAATGCTATATTGTGTTTTCGCTGTAAAACACTTAAAAAATCTGAAATATTGGCTGGATTCACAAGATGTTTATCTTTCATTTGCTGTACACCATGTATTTTTCATAAATGTTTTATGATGAGTATTTAGGTATTTCACGTTGCTCTCTGTAATTATTCCGGCTGCTTTGGTGATATTTTTTATGGTAGCTGCAATGTAAAACTATGATTTATACCTCAAATATGCACATTTTCGAACAAAACATAGATTTATTGTATAACATGTTATAAGACTGTCATCTGATGAAGTTGTTTCTTGGTTAGTGACTAATTATATCTCTATTTGGTCGGTTTTGTGATAGCTACCTATGCGGTAAAAAAATGGTGAAAATATGCGGTTGAGTCTTTTGCTATTGTGGTTAGCTAATAGAAATACATATTGTGTTTTCGCTGTAAAACATTTTAAAAATCGGAAATGATGGCTGGATTCACAAGATGTGTATCTTTCATTTGGTGTCTTGGACTTGTGATTTCATGATATTTATATGCTAGTATTTACTTGTGGCGCTATGCTAGGCTATGCTAGTCAGCTTTTTTACTGATGAGGATGCTCCCGGATCCGGGATGGTGACCAAGTAGAAGTTTTAAGCAATGGCTTTTTTTCTGGCCACTCTTCCATAAAGCCCAGCTCTGTGGAGTGTACGGCTTAAAGTCGTCCCATGGACAGATACTCCAATCTCAACTGTGGAGCTTTGCAGCTCCTTCAGGGTTATCTTTGGTGTCTTTGTTGCCTCTCTGATTAACTTCTTTGGGGTAGGGGGCAGTATTTTCACGTCCGGATGAAAAGCATGCCCAGAGTAAACTGCCTGCTACAAAGCCATTAAAGCTAGAATATGCATATTATTAGTAGATTTGGATAGCAAACACTGACTTTTCTAAAACTGTTTGAATGATGTCTGTGAGTATAACAGAACTCATATGGCAGGCAAAAACCTGAGAAAAAATTAAACCAGGAAGTGGGAAATCTGAGGTTGGTCGATTTTCAACTCAGCTCCTATTGAAGATACAATGGGATATTGGTAATGTTGCACTTCCTAAGGCTTCCACTAGATGTCAACAGCCTTTAGAACCTTGTATGATGCTTCTACTGTAAAGTGGGGCCGAATGAGAGGGGATTGAGTAAGGTCTACCATGACCTGAACATGCGCTGACCATGCGCGTTCATGTGAGAGCGAGCTCTGTTCCATCGCACTTCTGAAGACAAAGGAATTATCCGGTTGGAACATTATTAAAGAGTTATGTTAAAAACATCCTAAAGATTGATTCAATACTTCGTTTGTCATGTTTTTACGGACTGTAATATAACTTTTTTAACTTTTCGTCCGTACTTTCCGCTGGACTTGCCCGCGCGTCGTGAGTTTGGAAAGTGTACTGAACGCTAGAACAACAAGGAGGAATTTGGACATAAATGATGGACATTATCAAACAAAACAAACATTTATTGTGGAACTGGGATTCCTGGGAGTGCATTCTGATGAAGATCATCAAAGGTAAGTGAATGTTTATAATGTTATTTCTGACTTCTGTTGACTGCACAATAAAGGCGGATATATTTGTGTCTTGATTGGGCTCTGAGCGCCGACTCAGATTATTGCATGGTTTGCTTTTTCTGTAAAGCTTTTTTGAAGTCTGACACAGCAGTTACATTAAGGAGAAGTGCATCTAAAATTCCATGCATAACAGTTGTATTTTCATGAGTATTTCTGTAAATGGATGTGGCTCTCTGCAAAATCACCGGATGTTTTGGAACTTCTGAACGTAACGCGCCAATGTAAACTCAGATTTTTGGATATAAATATGAACTTTACCGAACAAAACATACATGTATTGTGTAACATGAAGTCCTATGAGTGTCATCTGATGAAGATCATCAAAGGTTAATGATTAATTTTATCTATATTTCTGCTTTTTGTGAATCCTCTCTTTGGCTGGAAAAATGGCTGTGTTATTCTTTGAATAGACACTCACCTAACATAATCGTTTGTTTTGCTTTCGTCGTAAAGCTTTTTTGGAATCGGACACTGTGGCTAGATTTACAACAAGTGTATCTTTAAAAAGATGTAAAATACATTGATGTTTGAGGAATTTTAATTATGGGATTTCTGTTGTTTTGAATTTGGCGCCCTGCATTTTCACTGGCTGTTGAAGAGGTGGGACGCTACCATCTCACGTACCCTAGAGAGGTTAATGTCCTCCTTGCCTGGTCTGTGAGTTTTGGTGGGCGGCCCTCTCTTGGCAGGTTTGTTGTGGTGCCATATTCTTTAAAAAAAATTATAATGGATTTAATGGTGCTCCGTGGGATGTTCAAAGTTTCGGATAGTTTTTTATAACCCAACCCTGATCTGTATTTCTCCACAACTTTGTCCTTGACCTGTTTGGAGAGCTCCTTGGTCTTCATGGTGCTTGCTTGGTGCCCCTTGCTTAGTTGTGTTGCAGACTGGGGCCTTTCAGAACAGGTGTATATATACTGAGATCATGTGACAGATCATCTGACACTAATTGCACACAGGTGGACTTTATTTAACTAATTATGTGACTTCTGAAGGTAATTGATTGCAGCTTCATAGCAAAGGGGGTGAGTATATATGCACGCACCACTTTTCCATTTAAAAAAATATATATATTTATTGAAACAAGTTCTTTTTTTAATTTCACTTCACCAATTTGGACTATTTTGTGTATGTCCATTACATGAAATACTAATAAAAATCCATTCAAATTACAGGTTGTAATGCAACAAAATAGGAAAAACGCCAAGAGGGATGAATACTTTTGCAAGGCACTGTATAGTATGGACAATCCCAGGGTTTGGAAAACAAAGATGTCACATGCCAGGAGGAGGTTCTGAGAGGATATTTCCACTGGACTGCATTTTTCATGATTTTCCGTCATGTGGACAATGTCTTGGAGGGCCATCCCCAACCACCCCATCCAACTGCCACCTTCACAACAACAAGCAGGTCTTTCATGTTGTTTCTATTTCTCCCCTCTCTGTCCTTCCTTTCCAAAGCACGCCTGCATGCACTCTGACAGGTTGACAAGCTCCCTGAGTAAATGCCGTGGTTGACCTGTGAGGCTAGTGGTTCGGTTCGTTGAGTGAGAGGTACACAACAAAGAGCAGTGAACTCAAATGGCTCAGTCAACCTTTACTCCTTGCCACATCTGCAGCCCCTGAGCAAGATCTGTGAAAATGGACATGGAATAGCTGTCATCCACTGTCAAGAGATTGACATTTACCAGAGCCAGCTTCTTCAGAACAGAGCAGGTCCTTTACGATTGTGTACAAATACATTTACAGAACAGGATCTTGCCCTTTCATCGATAAAAATATACATATCAGAAGTAACACCAATTTACAAGTCATCTTACTGTAAGTAAAATGAAAAGAGCTGATTGACACTTGTACACAAGTAAGATTTCCATGAATGCTTTCACAACAGTGAATATCCTGCTTAAATGCAGGGCATGAATGCTTAGGGCATAAAAGTAAAGTATAGCCTAGGCCAGGTATCCATTTGCATTTAGCACAGGAGTTAATATGACATTATGGCCATTAACTTCAGGAACCAAGCCATTTACTGCTTTTATGCAAAGAGTACACAATTACATTACAATCCATGTACATTTCCAGAGTGAGGGTGAAAATCAGATTGTAAACATGGCATAAAAAATTAGATCACCAGTAATTGCGAGTCAAAAATAATTGTTATGTTGACTTGTCAATTGGTCTACCTGTCGGGCATGAGGCAGACAATTTTCCAACTGAGGAGGCATGGTGTATATAAATCCTTGTGAAATGTAGAGCCAATGGAAAGTTTGCCATGCACTGGCACCAGCAACCTACAATTATGCCGCTGCCGCATCCTGCAATGAAATGAATGCAGTTTGAGAAATGAAGATCCCTGAGCCCTAAGGGGTTAGCTGTTTCAAAACATGTATAACTAGTCGACCTTCCGCTTCCATTGAAACGGGTATGAACTCCCACAAACTCCAGCTGGAAATAAAATTATACTGCATTTATTAGATGCGCTAGGAAAGTCACGGAGAAAACACAATGTAATAAAGTTAGATTTTCTATACATTCTTGCGGCATGAATTCATACAAAAGTATGGTGTAGTAGGAGGTGGTTCCTGCAGTGGATACTTCAAAGGATTGTCCTGCAATGGAGGAGGACAGATATTGATCCAATTCCTCAATGATTACGGTATTGATACCTGCATCCTTCAGAATGCGCTTTTATGTCTTTGAAGCCCTCCATCTTTCCAGGGGGGTGTTATTTCTTCTTTAATGTTTGAAACACCCATTTCTTCCCCATGTTTAACAGGGTTTGCTGGTCCCATTTGAAGGTCTCCTTTACACTCACACCAGTCCCACGTGACAGTGGACTTTTTGATGTGTGTAATTGTGAATGAATGGAGACTGAGTCAAAGGCCAGCTATTCTGTTTTTTCTTTAATCTTCCATAGATTTAAAACGCTTCCAAGGCAGGTTTAGGTGTAGTGACAGGGGAGAGACATGCCCTCACTGTCTCTTCACTTTACCATCCTGTCTCCATGCGCTGTGGGGCCTTTCTCTCTCTGATACTCAACATCTGTCACACTTTACAATGCAGCAACAGTAGGGCATATTGCAGCGATCCCACCGATTCAAAAACTGCTTCCAGATATCGAAAAGTACAGTCGTATGCAATTTTGTTTGTGGATTTTTTATTTAATTTTTTTGTTTGCAATTTACTCGTCGAACACTTTATAGGTGTATTAATATAAGCAAACAAGAGTGTGGTATTGTTTAGTGCTGGGTAATTGGCCAGGACTAGGACAAAAGAGGATTCAACAAATGAATGAAGGGACATGTATCCTAATTATTTTGGTGTGGCATGAGCACAGCACTGAGGGGATACCAGTCTGTCTACTTAAGTTGATCAGTACCTACATAACACATTCATAACACATTCATTACAGATGGCTGACAGCTGACAGTCAACTACACTCATCATAAAGCGAATGGGGAGGAACACAGTAAGGATGAAAATACCATAAAACAGTATGTCAACCTACTACAGGACATTCATGAAACTGTGAGTCCAAAGGATGCTTTATAGTCATATGCTATATTTCTGTATGTTGTTATGGGCAGCTGGCACATTCTAATTGTATGTCTGTTTTGCCTCTAGAGAAAATTCCAGTGCCCCTGTGTGGTAATAAAGTGTACTCTTACTGTCCGAAGAAACTGATAAATCTACCCTTTAACCAGCTGCAAGGGAATAATTAGCAAAATAAGAAGCTATTCACCATCTGAAACTCGTCTCTAAGCCATAGAAGTTTGCATGAGAGTCTGCATGAGAGTCTGCATGAGAGTCTGCATGAGAGGCAGATAGTCTATTTACATGAGGACTGAATGCTTTTTAAACATTTTTAAATGAGGTTATGTCTGGTCAGTTTTCTGACCAGTTCCATGAACCTAAAGGATGCCCATGAATGCGTACTACTCTACACTACTCTAGCCCGACACAGCTCAAAACTTATATTTCTGACTCAGTCTCATAGTGTAGGAGCATAATAGACGATGCAGAGATGCAGAGATGCTCCCATTGGTGTGTTTTTCTTTCTGTTAGTGAGCATTTGTTCTGAATCAGGCACCTGGCCTCAAATGCTTCACAGATGAGGAGACACCCTGGACTGTCACATGTCTGGATGCAGACCAGCAGCGCCCATCACTGAAAACCGATGGATGGATGGACAGATGGATTAAAACAAGATGAAGGAGAATGAGCCATGCACTTCACATATCAGCATGTATCCCTGTCGCTTTTATATTCACAATTCACACCCGCAACCTCAGAGGCCCTAACAGGATGTCAGGGCATGAATATATGTGTGTGGATAGAGGGTTCAGGGACATGAACAGTTTTTAGGAGGGGATGAAATTGAAATTCTCTGCCGGTTTTAAAAGGGGTTTATCTGCTGCAGGCTATTGTAATACCCCATGTGAGGCATAATCAAAGTAATTACTATAATACACAGGTGTTCTGTGCTGCACTTTGAGGACCACAATGCATGTCATCGACAGTGTGTGAATTAACCACTGCAGAGGAAAATGAAATATATGAAGTGTCATTAACGCTCCTTTATCGACAAAAGTAAGCCCGGAAACAACAAGCATTTCTCATTGAGCGTTTAACACAGACATTTTATGGTCAGTCCCTTTCTGTGCTTTATGTGACTCCACTTTTCAATGATGGTAGTGCAGTAGAGTGAACGACCAATAATGGACATGCCTACCACTACAGTAGGGGAAGTGCACATCACTGGTTGACTGAATATTTATTGAACCTTTATTTAACTAGGCAAGTCAGTTAAGAGAACAAATTATTATTTACAATGACGGCCTACCAAAAGGCAAAAGGCCTCCTGCGGGGACGGGGGCTGGGATTAAAAGTAAATTAAATAAAAATATTGGACAAAACACACATCATGACAAGAGAGACAACACAACACTACATAAAGAGAGACCTAAGACAACAACATAGCATGGCAGCAACACAAAACAACACAGAATGGTAGCAACACAACATGACCACAACATGGTAGCAACACAACATGGCAGCAGCACAGGGTACAAACATTCTTGGGCACAGACAACAGCACAAAGGGCAAGAAGGTAGCGACAACAATACATCACGCAAAGCAGCCACAACTGTCAGTACGAGTGTCCATGAATGAGTCTTTGAATGAAGAGATTGAGATAAAACTGTCCAGTTTGAGTGTTTGTGTGAATGTATTGTAGGACCATACACTGATTTGTCTCTTGCTGTTGTAATTGTTCATAAATAAAGTGTGAGTGCTAATGCTTTGAAATGATCTCCACCCATTTCTCCACTCATTTTCAAAAGTGAAAGAAAGAAACACCAATTGGGTAATGAATGTTGCTAGATATATATCTGCTTGCTATTCATTTCATATCAGAGGAGAGAAGAAGGCGGAAACATGGCCAGACTACCACATCTGGGGCCCCGGGGCCCCTACCACCCAAAATTAGTTATTTATTTTATATATACTGTATATATTATTTTTGTTGTTGTGGAAAACGGCTAACTTCCTGCAATTCTACACAATTTGCAGTTTTATAGCTAATCCGATGCTGTTTTACACATTTTGCCATGAGGCTGAGAGAAAAATGTGCTGATTTAAAGCTAATTTCCTGCAATTCTACACATTTTACCATGAGGCTGAAAGAAAATGTTGCAGTTGTAAAGCTAATTTCCTCCAATTCTACACATTTTGCCATGGCTCATAACGTGTTCATATGCTATCTGTGGGGGCCCGACCTACAGGCAGCCCCGGGCCTCTCCATCTGACATGTTCATAATATGCTATCTGGGGGGACCCGACCTCCAGGAGGCCCCCAACTCAACCTCCAGGTGGAAAGGCTCCAGATCCCAGATCATGGAGAAAGCCCCACATCTGCATCTTACCCGTACTCAAGGCTAGCAGAGAGAGAGAAAGAGAGAGAGTGCAATTACCAGGAGCTGACTCAGAAGGTTCAACTTGACTTCAAAGAGGCAGCGGCAGCACCCGAGTACCCCGCAACAATACTCCACACAGCCGGCGTGGAGTGCTGTAAGTGTGGGTAAACATGAGGAGATCACAAGCCTTTTAATAGCAGCATGATCTGAAGAGGTCCCCACCTTGTGCCTGCCGGCCTTTCAGATGCTCAGACATGCCTAAATGAAAGAGGAGACAGACTTATCCTTTCAGGTATACCAGGCACTCTCTCTTTCTGTGTCTCTCTCTGTGGGGAGGGGTCTCTCTTTCTCTCTGTTCTCAACACTCTCTGCTCTCTCTTCTGTATTAAGCCAACATCATTGTCATGAAGAGGGAGAGTGAGCGGAAAGGAGGAAAACAGACTACATTTGATTTGTATATGCATAAAACTCTGGCAGTTTCAACAATCTCAAAAACTTGAAACTTCCCCAAAGTACGTGAAACCTGCAGCCACACTATGATATTTTGGTCAAAACTTTACAGTCAGTTCTTTCCATTCATGTTCCATTTATTCTGCATAGCCTGAGATATGAGATATCTGTAAATATGAGATATATCCGTGTCCCTGAAATGATGAACTGTTAAGTAAGTACAATAGAGAATAGAAGACCTGAAGCCCTTCTTAGTGGAGTACACAGTGCTTGCAGGGGTAATTATCCGTCCCATCGCTAAACAGGATTAACCGTTAGCATTATAAAATCTAAATGCAAATTGCAATGGTTTGAAGATATCACAGTGTTGACACTTCCACAAGGAGAGAGAGGGAGATTTTTGTGTGGCATATTACTGCCCTAGTTGTCTCAATAGGCGCAGAGGCTCTTTCACTATTAGCTAGCATTATATGGCTGCACACACTCAACACAAAGTAAGAGGAGCAAATCTCATCTCTCATAAACTATGCAACTTCCTGGCAATCCTAGTCCAGGCATCCTCAATCTTTTAGTATCATAAAGTGACAGAGAAACCTACAATCTTATACGCCTCACATGACATATGGAACATCAACAATCTGAATGGTAATACTGAGGTGGAGAAAACACAGTAGTCAGCAGTGTATTTGCCTCAAATATTTGCATTAATAGGACCGTGTTGCATAACATTATTTTCATTTACCTCCTTCAATCGACAGTCTAATGATATCATCTGGAAGGCTGACATCTGTTGGCTGGATGCTGTAATTACAGCTATATTACAGTGCATTAGGCCTTGGCAAAGAGAACTACCTTACACTGTATGAGAGAAAACTGAATGGGGTACTAACCACGCAAGCAAAGGACAAGAGGGGAAACCTCCATAGAGATACAATATAATATGTTCCATTTAGTTCTGTGGAAAACTCTGGTGTATTCTGGCTATCGCATCTCAAGATGGACAAATAGTACTATTGCTGCTTTTTTCTCATTTTTTAAGAGAAGGTCTTTCAAGGGAGTATGGGAGCACACTCGTTCGCTTTGCTAGGCGCCAGTCGAACTGAAGCATGTGAAAGCTCTCCTCACACCAATCCCTCCCAGCGGTGAGCTTCAGTACAGAGTAGTGTGACTATCTACCAGATGTTACATTTCTCCTGTGATTTATCGCCAGGCTTAGATTAGGTAAAACAAATTGTCATCGCAGTTATTACTGCAGTTTTTAACACTGCTTTTCCACCAGCCTTATCTGCACCAGGTCACAGAATACAAAGTTAGCCGTGTGTCCAGAACAGGACAAGGTGGGGGAGAGGGGGGGAGAGGGGGGAGAGTGTAGACACAGTTTGGATTTTTCCTCTGACCACGCTAAGAGGCCTGCACATAAACATGCCACGCTCTCCTTCCTCCCACCGAATACACACACACATGCAGCCACACACACATCGTCCGGAACACACACCGTCTGTAACACATACGCACACGCTCACAAACACAGGCACACACACACAAACACAGATCTCTCTCCCTCCTCACCCACACACACAACCCTGAGCCCTGACCTGCAGGAATGTGTGTTCTCTGCGGAGGGCGATTAGCCAGGCGGCCTGTTAGCTCCTCCAACACTGCACCTCATTGTGAGAAAGCCCAGTCAATGTTTGCTGACACGCGCAATCTCCCATCCCCTCTCTCCCGTGGCCTAGAAGCTTTACAACGATTTAGGCGGCCATTTGTTTCACAAGGAGGCTGTTTAGACAATGGCCACGGACCACACAGGGGAGGAAGCAGTGGAAAGCTGTTTGAAATATAAATCGCAACGTTACTAAGGTGTTATCAGGATCCCAGCTCCAGCTTTTGTTTTCCTCTTTCGATCGGGCTCCAATCTTTTGCATTCATTATCCCAGGGTGGGATGATAAGAACAAACACTGCATGCAGGATTTCCATGGGAGGGGAAAGAACACTTATCTTATGTGGTGGTTGGTGGTGGTGATAAAAGAGAATATTCCTCAAGGAGATCAATAGTTGTTATTCAAGCCCCAGATCCCACCATTGAAAGCAATGACACTGTTCCAAGGCTCTGCTGGTGCATTGATTTTAATGTATTTTTTAACTTAGTGATGGATATGGGACATACCAGGGAGAGAGGCATCGGTCAAATAATTACCAACATCTATTCATTAATTGGAAGGCAAAAGACATAGAACACTCAATATTCATTAAGTGTCGCAGTGACTGCAAATGTGCCTTTCAACATGGGAAGGTCTAAAAAAGATGCAATCAAATCAGCGGTCACCTAGTCCTTGTAGCATCGTCCCTTTCCAAGACACACGACCACATTCCTACTTCATCAGCATTAGTGAATCTGGACATGCAAAAATTAACAATTGTAAATATGTTTTAGTATGATAGATTTCACTAAATCACCAACAATGTAACTGCTACATAAACACACAATAGATTTTAAATGTTCTAAATGTTAGTGCTCAGTCAGAGTTCAGCTGATTCTGTATGTCCTCTTTAGTGCTCAGTCAGAGTTCAGCTGATTCTGTATGTCCTCTTTAGTGCTCAGTCAGAGTTCGGCTGATTCTGTATGTCCTCTTTAGTGCTCAGTCAGAGTTCAGCTGATTCTGTATGTCCTCTTTAGTGCTCAGTCAGAGTTCAGCTGATTCTGTATGTCCTCTTTAGTGCTCAGTCAGAGTTCGGCTGATTCTGTATGTCCTCTTTAGTGCTCAGTCAGAGTTCGGCTGATTCTGTATGTCCTCTTTAGTGCTCAGTCAGAGTTCAGCTGATTCTGTATGTCCTCTTTAGTGCTCAGTCAGAGTTCAGCTGATTCTGTATGTCCTCTTTAGTGCTCAGTCAGAGTTCGGCTGATTCTGTATGTCCTCTTTAGTGCTCAGTCAGAGTTCGGCTGATTCTGTATGTCCTCTTTAGTGCTCAGTCAGAGTTCAGCTGATTCTGTATGTCCTCTTTAGTGCTCAGTCAGAGTTCAGCTGATTCTGTATGTCCTCTTTAGTGCTCAGTCAGAGTTCAGCTGATTCTGTATGTCCTCTTTAGTGCTCAGTCAGAGTTCAGCTGATTCTGTATGTCCTCTTTAGTGCTCAGTCAGAGTTCAGCTGATTCTGTATGTCCTCGTTAGTGCTCAGTCAGAGTTCAGCTGATTCTATATGTCCTCTTTAGTGCTCAGTCAGAGTTCAGCTGATTCTGTATGTCCTCTTTAGTGCTCAGTCAGAGTTCAGCTGATTCTGTATGTCCTCTTTAGTGCTCAGTCAGAGTTCGGCTGATTCTGTATGTCCTCTTTAGTGCTCAGTCAGAGTTCAGCTGATTCTGTATGTCCTCTTTAGTGCTCAGTCAGAGTTCAGCTGATTCTGTATGTCCTCTTTAGTGCTCAGTCAGAGTTCAGCTGATTCTGTATGTCCTCTTTAGTGCTCAGTCAGAGTTCAGCTGATTCTGTATGTCCTCTTTAGTGCTCAGTCAGAGTTCAGCTGATTCTGTATGTCCTCTTTAGTGCTCAGTCAGAGTTCAGCTGATTCTGTATGTCCTCTTTAGTGCTCAGTCAGAGTTCAGCTGATTCTGTATGTCCTCTTTAGTGCTCAGTCAGAGTTCAGCTGATTCTGTATGTCCTCTTTAGTGCTCAGTCAGAGTTCAGCTGATTCTGTATGTCCTCTTTAGTGCTCAGTCAGAGTTCAGCTGATTCTGTATGTCCTCTTTAGTGCTCAGTCAGAGTTCAGCTGATTCTGTATGTCCTCTTTAGTGCTCAGTCAGAGTTCAGCTGATTCTGTATGTCCTCTTTAGTGCTCAGTCAGAGTTCAGCTGATTCTGTATGTCCTCTTTAGTGCTCAGTCAGAGTTCAGCTGATTCTGTATGTCCTCTTTAGTGCTCAGTCAGAGTTCAGCTGATTCTGTATGTCCTCTTTAGTGCTCAGTCAGAGTTCAGCTGATTCTGTATGTCCTCTTTAGTGCTCTATTAATCACACTAAGAAACAGATCAACAGAGTATTTAGGAACTGATCAAAGTCTTACAGCCTTAGTATCCTCAAAAAGTTATACAGCTGCACCATCAAGAGCATCTTGACTAGCTGCATCACCACTTGGTATGGCAAATGCACCGCCTTTGACGCGCAAAGTGCTACAGAGGGTGGTGCGGAGAGCCCAGCACATCACTGGGGCCGAGCTCTCTGCCATTCAGGACTTCTACATCAGGTGATGTCAGAGGAAGGCCGAAAAATTGCCAAAGAATCCAGCCACCCAAACCATAGACTTTCGGACGATATCAGAGTGAACAAACTGTACCAGAGCATCGGCTCTCGGACAAACAGGCTTCGAGACAGCTACTACCCCCAAGCCATAAGACTGCTAAATAGCCAGACTGCTAAAGAGTCAATTTATGGTACCAAACTATCTATATAGTCTAGTGAGTGTGTATATGGTGTGTATATATAGTCTAGTGAGTGTGTATATGGTGTGTATATATAGTCTAGTGAGTGTGTATATGGTGTGTGTATGTAGTCTAGTCAGTGTGTAGATGGTGTGTATATATAGTCTAGTCAGTGTGTAGATGGTGTGTGTATGTAGTCTAGTGAGTGTGTAGATGGTGTGTGTATGTGGTCTAGTGAGTGTGTAGATGGTGTGTATATATAGTCTAGTGAGTGTGTATATGGTGTGTATATATAGTCTAGTGAGTGTGTATATGGTGTGTATATATAGTCTAGTGAGTGTGCGTAGGGTCAGTGCAAGATAGAGTTAGTGCATATACACACCATATACACATTCACTAGACTATATATACACACCATATACACACTCACTAGACTCTATATACACACCATATACACATTCACTAGACTATATATACACACCATATACACACTCACTAGACTCTATATACACACCATATACACACTCACTAGACTATATATACACCGACACTACACAAACCCACTTTTACTCTCATAATATGTTGCTGCTGCTGTTCTTGATTTTACTCGTATTATTATGTATCCTGATACCTAGTCACTTTACCCTGCCGTCATGTACATATTTATCTCAAATACACTATATATACAAAAGTATGTGGACAACCCTTTAAATTAGTGGTTTCGTCAATTTCGGCCACACCCGTTGCTGACAGGTGCACAAAATCGAGCACACAGCCATGCAATCTACATAGATAAACATTGGCAGTAGAACGGCCCTACTGAAGAGATCAGTAACTTTCAATGTGGCACCATTATAGGATGTCACCTTTCCAACAAGTCAGTTTGTCAAAATTCTGCCCTGCTAGAGCTGCCCCGGTCAACTGTAAGTGCTGTTATTGTGAAGTGGAAATGTCTAGGTGCAACAACGGCTCAGCTGCGAAGTGGTAGGACACACAAGCTTGCAGAATGGGACCGCCGAGTCCTGAAGGACATAGCGCATAACAATCGTCTGTCCTTGGTTGCAACACTCACTCACGAGTTCCAAACTGCCTCTGAAAGCAACATCAGCAAAATAAATTCTCGTCAGGATCTTCATTAAATGGGTTTCCAAGGCCGAGCAGCCGCACACAAGTCTAAGATCACCATGCGCAATGCCGAGTGTCGGCTGGAGTGGTGTAAAGCCTGCCGCCATTGGACTCTGGAGCAGTGGAAACGCATTCTCTGGAGTGATGAATCACGCTTCACCATCTGGCAGTGCGATGGACAAATCTGGGTTTTGCGGATGCCAGGAGAATGCTACCTGCCTGAATGCATGGTGCCAGCAGGTTGTGGAAGAATAATGGTTTGGGACTGTTTTTCATGTTTTTTTCAGCATGACAATGCCCCTGTGCACAAAGCAAGGTCCATACAGAAATGGTTTGTCGAGATCGGTGTGGAAAAACTTGACTGGGCGGCACAGAGCCCTGACCTCAACCCTATCAAACACCTTAGGGATTAATTGGAACGCCGACTGCGAGTCAGGCCTGTGCCAGCCAGTCAAGATGTTCGACAAGCAGGTGTCCACATACTCGTACCTCTGTACATTGATCTGGTACTGGTACTCCCTGTATATAGCTCCACATTTATCTGGTACTGGTACTCCCTGTATATAGCTCCACATTTATCTGGTACTGGTACTCCTTGTATATAGCTTCACATTTATCTGGTACTGGTACTCCCTGTATATAGCTCCACATGTATCTGGTACTGGTACTCCCTGTATATAGCTCCACATTGATCTGGTACTGGTACTCCCTGTATATAGCTCCACATTGATCTGGTACTGGTACTCCCTGTATATAGCTCCACATTGATCTGGTACTGGTACTCCCTGTATATAGCTCCACATTTATCTGGTACTGGTACTCCCTGTATATAGCTTCACATTTATCTGGTACTGGTACTCCCTGTATATAGCTCCACATTGATCTGGTACTGGTACTCCCTGTATATAGTTCCACATTTATCTGGTACTGGTACTCCCTGTATATACTGTAGCTCCACATTGATCTGGTACTGGTACTCCCTGTATATAGCTCCACATTGATCTGGTACTGGTACTCCCTGTATATTGCTCCATTCTTGTTTATTCTATTGTTATTTTTAAACTCTGCGTTGTTGGGAAGGGCTCGTAATCAAACATTTAGCGGTAAAGTCTACACCAGTTGTATTTGGAGCATGTGACAAATTACATTTGATTTGATAGTTGTAGTGCAATATGAAGTAGGCCTAGACTTAATCCAGCAGATGGATATCACTGCTGTTATGGGCTGCAGCAGTTATTAGCAGGCATGTCATACACATTCTGGATAAATATAGCTGGTAGCCTGAAGTAAATCGCTTGATTGAAACACTGAGTATAGGTTTTATGAACTCTGCACCCGCATCGTCAAACAAAACAGAGCAGAGAGGCCTACGGGCCTTCTGAAGCCTGTGGTTATTGAACACAATCACACATCTACTAACTATACATCTACTAACTATAATCGCATTGCACTGTGATACAAAACATGCTTTAGGACCATGCATACATATATTTTTTTTATCTTTATTTAACTAGGGAAGTCAGTTTAGAACAAATTCTTATTTTCAATGACGGCCTAGGAACTGCCTTGTTCAGGAGCAGAACGGCAGGTTTTTACCTTGTCAGCTCGGTTTTATGAACTCTGCACCCGCATCGTCAAACAAAACAGAGCAGAGAGGCCTACGGGCCTTCTGAAGCCTGTGGTTATTGAACACAATCACACATCTACTAACTATAGGCTGAATAATCGCTTTGCACTTGTGTTTGGAATGTGCTGGGGTTTGCACTAATGTTGACAACTCAGTACTGTAGGTTGAACACAGGGGACATGACCCCCCCCACATTCTGAAATTGCGTGTTTATCTTCCCAGTTTTATCATTGCACTGTGATACAAAACATGCTTTAGGACCATGCATACATATATTTTTTTTATCTTTATTTAACTAGGGAAGTCAGTTTAGAACAAATTCTTATTTTCAATGACGGCCTAGGAACTGCCTTGTTCAGGAGCAGAACGGCAGGTTTTTACCTTGTCAGCTCGGGGATTTGATCTTGCAACCTTTCGGTTACTAGTCCAACACTCTAACCACTAGGATACCTGCCACTACCTATGCCTCAAAGTGGTCGGGTAGGCTGTTTTCCAGTTTCAGCCCGCTGGATTTAGGACCGCACAGACCACAGAGCATGCGGACAGGCTGTGTCAAGGCAAGCTTCTGAAAGGCTGGCGTATAGGACCAGCACAGGAGAGATGAACAGAAGCATCTGCTGTCGGTGTTGCACTTTTTCTCTAAGTTGTAAAAACAAGCAGAGCAGAAACGGCCTACTCTTTAGTTGACTGATCTAGCTGGCAAGGTAACTGCTGTTTGACAGGAAAAAAATACAAATATTCTAGTTGTGTAACTGACATGTTATGTTAGCTAATGTTTCATCCCCTCTCGACTGAAGTGAATGAACTACAAGCAGCTAGTTAGCGAGCTAGTAGCTACCACAGCCAGTTTACATTTACATTTAAGTCATTTAGCAGACGCTCTTATCCAGAGCGACTTACAAATTGGAAAGTTCATACATATTCGTCCTAGTCCCCCCGTGGGAAATGAACCCACAACCCTGGCGTTGCAAGCGCCATGCTCTACCAACTGAGCCACACGGGACCAGTTCAGCTCTAGCTAGCCTCTAGATACAGTATCTGTCAGGTAGCAGTATCTAAAAGCTGTTGTGTGTATGGAATGTTTTGTAGGCTTTGTTTAGTCCTGTTTCAACAGAAGTAAATGTGATGCTGTACCATTGCAACATTAGCTAGCAGAGCTACCCAAAAGTTGGCTAACGTTCACTAGCTCACTAACTTTAGCTATTATTTTTTGCCTCAGTCACACTAGACCTGAATTAAACAATGAAACCAGTGGCCAAACGATTGAAGACGGATATTCTGACGTTTTGTCAGCGCAATGTGAGTTTTTATTAGTCAGTATGTCAATGTAACATTATTGATCCGTCAGTTTCCCTAGCTAAGTCCCTATTTTTCACACTGACAAGGTATAAACAGTTCTACAGGTTTCATTGTCATGGTGTACAGTCAGTGCACAACCCTATGCTCATCATGTCTTAGCAGGATCAGATGGTGACAGGTGTCCCTGCAGGGTCAGACAGCCAGGGAAGACCAGTCTACGGAGCTCAGGTAAATTTTGCAGTTTATTCAGTGAATGACACAAAGTTCCATATTGAACGGGGGGCCAAGCGAACCGAATATTTGTCCCGGACTCTGCCCATGCTCCTGTTCTGGAATGGGCCTATTCCTTGAGATTCACCTGGCTCACAAGGCTCCTGATGTCTCTGCATTCGTTGACGCCAGTATTGTGTGTGTGCAGAACAAGACTCCGCGGCAAGCTCCGGCTGGCTGCATTCAACCACTTCCTGTCCCTCACCGCCCCGGTCCCATATATCCTGGGACTTTGTCACGGCCTCTCGTCGTCTGATGGCAACACCACCATCCTTACAATGGTGGACCGGTTTTCCAAAGCCTCCCATTGTATTGCCATCAGCTAAGGAGATTGCCCAGCTCATGGTGCAGCACGTCTTCCGGATCCATGGACTGCCAGTCGACATGGTCTCCGATCGCAGTCCTCAGTTCTCGTCCCGGTTCTGGAAGGCGTTCTGCACCCTTATTGGTTCGTCGGCCAGCCTGTCCTCTGGTTTTCATCCCCAGTCCAACGGCCAGTCAGAGCGAGCCAATTAGGACCTGGAGACGACTTTCCGCTGCCTCGTCTCCACCAATCCCACCATCTGGAGCCAGCAACTCGTGTGGGTGAAATATGCTCGCAACACCCTTCCCTGTTCTGCTATGTGTCTCTCGCATTTTGAGTGTTCCCTAGGTTATCAGCCCCCGCTCTTCTCGGAGCAAGAGGCAGAGGTCAGCACACCTTCTGCCCAGGAGTTCGTCCGTCACTGTCGCCATTCCTGGAAGAGAGCCCGGGCCGCTCTTCTCAAGACCACCTCCAGGTACCGATGACAGGTGGACAGCCACCAGACCCCTGATCCCCACTACCGTCTTGGGCAGAGGGTATGGCTGTCCACTCGGGATCTGCCCCTCCGAGGTGGAGTCTGGCAAACTTTCCCCCTATTTTATTGGTCCTTTCCCCATCTCTAAAGTCCTTAGCCCCTCTGCTGTTCGTCTTCTGTTGCCCCATACCCCCTGTATCCATCCCACTTTTCATGTGTCCAGAATTAAACCTATGTCTCACAGCTCTTTGAATCCTGTTTCCAGCCCACCTGCCATCCTGTACCTGCCTGACTCTGACCTGATCACAAACCTCTGCCTGTCCTCGACCTGCCCTTTGCCTGCCCCGTGTATATAATAAATAATTTGAGAACTGTACTATCCGCCTCCTGTGTCTGCATCTGGGTCATATCCTGAGCCGTGATAGTACTATATGCCAGTGAAACTGAATATCATGCACATAGAAATTGTATTATTATGCTGGAGGTGTAAACAACAAAAGGGGACATATTTCGTATGTTATTGTCTTGTGAAGGCTGGCTGAATTCAGGCAAAGAGTATGTTATTTTATCTCAGCATGTCTACAGATTCTCCCTTCTCCCTGTTTTTGTTTGCTTGGAAATATTGATACTGGAGACTTATCAGAAGAAACTGTGCAACCTAGCATTGTCAATGTTATGTATCACTAGATTTGATTCATTTCAAGATTAAGAGTATACTGGGGAACTTTTATCAGGTCTGGATGCCTTATATGGAATACAGTATGACAAAACGTGCCCACGTCAGGGGAGATACCTATTTAAGCAATCCCTAGCTGCTGGGCTGCTCAGTCCTGGCCCTGGGGGTCTGCTGTACTGTTGGTTGACACTCTGGCCTTGGCCTAAGATATCTGAAACCAATAATTAATGTTTCACTAAGATCCTAAAGCTGAGTGGGGTGTGTTGGTGTGACCCAGCTTTATAGTGTGCAAGTAAAAAGAGCTCTACAATACTATTAGGATATGAATTATATGGAGGGAAAGGGGGATACCTAGTCAGTTGTGTAACTGAATGCCTTCAACTGAAATGTGTCTTCCACATTTAACCCAACCCCACTAAATCAGAGCGGTACGGGGGGCTGCCTTAAACAACATCCACGTCTTCTGCACCTGGGGAACAGTGGGTTAACTGCCTTGCTCAGGGGCAGAACGACAGATTTGTACCTTGTCAGCTCGGGGATTCGATCCAGCAACCTTTCCTTGAGATATAAAAAAAAAGTTGGGAATGAAATTGTGTTGAGGAAAGCGTTGAGTTATTGACTAGACTGGTTGGGTGTGCAGGCAGCTTGGGAAGGCTGGGCGGTCTGGCTGAAATTTAATATAGAGGATGTCTTAATAAAGATAATCAAAAGTCTTTGTACTCTATTTGTAAGAGTTGTTCATTTGTTAGGCTATTGGTTAAAGGTCCAACACAATATTGATTATTGAATTATCATTGATCTAGTTCAGTCTTATAAATCACTTAAACATACTGTTGAAGTCGGAAGTTTACATACACCTTAGCCAAATACATTTAAACTCAGTTGTTCACAATTCTTGACATAAAATTCCCTGTCTTAAGTCAGTTAAGATCACCACTTTATTTTAAGAATGTGAAATGTCAGAATAATAGTAGAGAGAATGATTTATTTCAGCTTTTATTTCTTTCATCACATTCCCAGTGGGTCAGAAGTTTACATACACTCAATTAGTATTTGGTAGCATTGCCTTTAAATTGTTTAACTTGGGTCCAATGTTTCGGGTAGCCTTCCACAAGCTTCCCACAAAAAGTTGTGTAGATTTTGGCCCATTCCTCCTGACAGAGCTGGTGTAACTTAGTCAGGTTTGTAGGCCTCCTTGCTCGCACACGCTTTTTCAGTTCTGCCCACAAGTTCTCTATGGGATTGAGGTCAGGGCTTTGTGATGGTCACTCCAAACCTTGACTTTGTTGTCCTTAAGCCATTTTGCCACAACTTTGGAAGTATGCTTGGGGTCATTGTCCATTTGGAAGACCCATTTGCGACCAAGCTTTAACTTCTTGACTGAAGTCTTGAGATGTTTCTTCAATATATCCACATAATTTTCCGTCCTCATGATGCCATCTATTTTGTGAAGTGTACCATTCCCTCCTGCAGCAAAGCACCCCCACAACATGATGCTGCCACCCCCGTGCATCACGGTTGGGATGGTGTTCTTTGGCTTGCAAGCCTCCCCCTTTTCCCTCCAAACATAACAATGGTCATTATGGCCTAACAGTTCTATTTTTGTTCCATCAGACCAGAGGACATTTCTCCAAAAAGTATGATATTTGTACCCATGTGCAGTTGCAAACCGTAGTCTGGCTTTTTTATGGCGGTTTTGGAGCAGTGGCTTCTTCCTTGCTGAGCGGCCTTTCAGTTTATGTCGAAATAGGACTCGTTTTACTGTGGATATAGATACTTTGTACCTGTTTCCTCCAGCATCTTCACAGGGTCCTTTGCTGTTATTCTGGGATTGATTTGCACATTTCACACCAAAGTACGTTCATCTCTAGGAGACAGAACACGTCTCCTTCCTGAGCGGTATGACGGCTGCATGGTCCCATGGTGTTTAAACTTGCGTACTATTGTTTGTACAGATGAACATGGTACCTTCAGGCATTTGGAAATTGCTCCCAAGGATGAACCAGACTTGTGGAGGTCTACAATTATTTTTATGAGGTCTTGTCTGATTTCTTTTGATTCTCCCATGATGTCAAGCAAAGAGGCACTGAGTTTGAAGATAGGCCTTGAAATACATCCACAGGTACACCTCCAATTGACTCAAATGATGTCAATTAGCCTATCAGAAGCTTCTAAAGCCATGACATCATTTCCTGGAATTTTCCAAGTTGTTTAAAGGCACAGTCAACTTAGTGTATGTAAACTTCTGACCCACTGGAATTGTGATACAGTGAATTATAAGTGAAATAATCTGTCTGTAAACAATTGTTGGAAAAATTACTTGTGTCATGCACAAAGTAGATGTCCTAACCGACTTGCCAAAACTATAGATTGTTAAAAGAAATTGGTGGAGTGGTTGAAAAACGAGTTTTAATGACTCCAACCTAAGTGTATGTAAACTTCCGATTTCAACTGTATTTAATAACGATCTCTTACCTAGCTTGATGACTGGGAATTGTTGTTCATTTTATGTTGTTCTAAATGAGAGACGGCTAGAATGACCATGGGTCATATTAGATTGTGTAGAAACGCAGGAAATTGGCTTTAGATGCCCCAAAAATGGGAGGACCCCAACTTCTAAACTTCTAAAACCAAAGTTGTGCCCCTGGTTAACCATTGTGTTCCTCTCTTTCTTTCAACAATCCACATCTCTGCATTCTTGGGTTTTTTGAGGTTATGAAGTTTTGAGGCAGTCTCAACTTTGGTTTATGGGCCAACATCCTTTTCCCGGAGCAGTTTGTTTCGTGACAAACCGCCACCCTGATGCCCGATGAAATCAAGTTATTTTGTGGAAGTGTTTGTCTGGGTTATGAATGAGGTAGCCTAAGTGCAAAGAGGCTAATGTGCATCTGCCTGAAAACCAAATCTGTGACCTCTTCCACCCCCCACCAGTGTTTCATCACAGAGTCAGTATCCTAGTTGGGCCCAAGGTCGCGGATAAGTTGTGATGATTACAGTACGCTGCACTCAGTGAAGACACGCAATAAAGTGAACTTCTCTGCAGAACCATAAAACTGTCACAAAACATCACAGTAGTGCCAGTCGACATACGCTCCCGATCGCTTCAAGAACATTGCTAAAATAAAGAGCAGAGGAGCAGAGACCACTCTCCTCGGAGAGCAATCATCCCTTCCTCTTGGCACAGGCTGAATATTGCATTACATGGATATGTGTTGAGAGGAAGAGGAGAGACTAGGCCCTACATTGATTCCCATGGCTTTCCCCTGGTTCTGCTATTGGGCTTTTCACAGCATTGATCAATTGTTTGCCTTTCTGACTGATACAGTTCCTAGAATTCCTTTCCTCTAACTGGTGACTTAGCAGAAGACCAGGAGAGAAAAGGAAGACATTGATTTGATCCTCGACTGGTCTGTCAGGTCCTACTTGGTCCAAAATGTTACTAAAATCTGCCAAACTGGGGAGATGTCATTGGTTTTGACTCTGTGGAAACCAGCAACATACAGTTCATGAAACTTAGTTGGGAAATCTTTCTCTTTGCAAATGGAATCAATACAAATAGGTGTCAGCACCTCTGCATGTATAGCCCCTCCGCACTTGAATAGCGCTCACCAACTGAGGCAAATGGAAATGTCAAACACAAAGTAAGAACCCAACTTGATAAGTACTTGGGTGGAATGTTGTGTTAGAGAAAATATTTGCACTCTATAATCAATTATTCTTACTGAAGTAGTGCTTTATAGAATACCAACAAACAAAAAATATGTATTGGCAAGTATGCATTGAGTGGGTATTGCCCTTATGTATGGTCTTACAATAGAAGCATTTGAGTTCTCCTTTGCTTTCCTTAGTTCAAACTCAAGCAAAAGGTACATTGAGCTCTGATTGCACCTGTAGTGATTTAATTTCAAGGTAATTAAGATACTCCAGAAGAAATCAAGTAAGAAGCATACACATTTTTTTACAAGAAACGATATGGTGATAAAACGTTGGACTTTGCAGTGACACATTTCTACACACAGTTTGAAAGCACCATTTCGAGATGAGGGAAAATCACACCACACAACAGGAGCTGCACAGCAAGCAGCACTCTGGTCCAATGTCTAAGCCTCTCTCACCCCCATCTACCAGCCCTGAAGAGGGAGGCAGCCAAAATGCACCATCAGCATTGAGCCGCTACATGAGTATTATGTTCCAAATTGTCTCCAGCTGGAGTGGGGAAGGATAACCCTCTGTCTCTTTTGCCTCTCACCAAAATAACAAAAAATTACCCCAACCTCCTCCTCCACTCACCCACCCCTCTCCTCCCTTTATCCCCTCAATCCCCACTTCAATATCTTAGCAATCAGGTGCCTACGAAGTAGCCGATATTTGGGGAGCTTCAGGCAATGCCTTAATTCAGTGGAGAGCGAGAAAGAGAGAGAAAGAGAGAGTGAGAGAGAGCAAAGCGAGCAGAGAGAGAAACAGAGCTCTTGGGTGGGCGATTAGGGGGAGAGTGGACCTGTGTGAGGCGAGAGGAACATCTGGGCCTATTACGGCAGAACACGACAGAATGGAGCGGAGAAGGGTGTAGGACCGCAGTCTTTCCAACATGAGCTGGGCCTCACCAAACACCACAGGCTGAATTGCATGTCTCATTTTGAGGCTTTCAGCGCCACTCGTCATTAGCATTTGAAAACCCAGGGCCATGAGTGCTGCTCGCCGGGTAACTCGTGGGGTTTGAGTGAGTGACTTAAAGCTTGGAATAGGAGATGCCCAAGTGCCTAGCCACAAAGCCCAGCGGAAGCATCCTACTGTCGTGTACTGCTACTGTACTGCTATACTCTCCTGTGGAATGGTTTGGACTTTTAGGGAAGAAACATTTGCATAATCTGTGTTGATATGAACTGTGTCCTCTAAAACCTGATTAAATCATGTAAAGTAATGTTCCCTGAGGATATACCCAACTGGGACTCTCTAAGTCACATTATGGCAATATTTTTAACTATCATTTTGAAGCTATCCCTATGGAATTCTCACACCAGTTAGCCACATGAAAGAAATCTGCTATCTGTTCTCTAATCAAAATTCACGGCCAAGTGTTTGAGTTTACTTATAAAAGTTGCTTCGTCAGGAATGGGAGAAAAATCTATCCATCGTGAACAATTTGAACAACTGTACCTTTGGAGTGAGTCAAGTTAGTTGAAAAACATGAATGTGAATGGATGGTAACAGCATGAAAAATAAAACACTCAATGGTATGTGGTGCATCAAACTTGTACACTGGATTGCACTCTTTTCAGAAGTGAAGACTCTTGGGATGAGGTATTACTTATTTAAATGGCACAGGCGTGTATATCTGTTTGCTTAAATATTCCAATTCATTCCAAGACTTTAAGTGCCTTGCTGAAGTGAATTATGAATGATAAATCAGTACTCTGAGTTATTAGTTATGACATCATCCAGTTCTGTCTGAGTCAATCAGTCTTGCTCGTAAACAGGTATCATTTGGTGGGTAAGAGGGAGCGATTGGTGATCACTCCAGACCAGAGAAACAAGGCCTAACACCTACATTTACCGTGATGCAATAGGATATGTTTATGAGGGAAAAACTGCATCTCAGACGCAACTTAGATTGCATTTGTGGGGGGACTCAGTGGATCAAAACGAAAATGCTTTTAGGAATACTAACATTTGCTTTGAGGAACTGCACGTCACAATAATAAATTCAGAATCCACCATAGAAAATCTTATTTAACATCCAAGGCGAAACACTATAGAATATTGACTTATTATCATGTCCACTGGACCAGACAGAGCATCAAATGTACTAGACAAACAGAGATTCCTCTCATCCTACAGGGAAGCCATAGTGTTATTGCAGTAGTATTAGTTGCTAACCTCTCTTGTAGTATGGAGGGTCATGAGTTCCCAGTTCCTGCCTACACATCTAAAAATGAAATGACCCTCCTTCCAGTCAGGAGGCCAGTACCCATCACTCTCTCTGCTGATATAGGGGACCCATGATGTGAGAGGAGAACATTCCCCTATCTAACCTCCTACAGTGCTGCCCAGAAGCTCCACGAGGAGGCTAAACTACGTGCTTAGTCGCTCAAACTCAATATTCCCAGAGTTCCTCAATTTGAGGGATGCTCTTCTTCTAAATTCTTCCAATGAATGCCCCTAAATTCTCAAAACGGTTCTATTTCTGCTCCCTGAAGACAGGTTTTTCCCACAGTGAGGTGAAATCATTTCAGAATCAGGGGGGGCAGAGACACTCAGCGGAGACAGTGAAATAGTTGACCATTTTTCTTTTACATAAGTACACTTTCCTGATCTTGAGTCAGATGGGTAAAGACATAACAATACATTATGCATGTCGCAGAAGTAATTTTCTCCTATCTGATGAAATTCTGCATTAGTGAACATTACTGCAGGTGGGTTGAAGAGCAGGTCTTCACGCAACTCTAATCATTCTGTCACGGCTGTTGAAGGAAGAGGACCAAGGTGCAGCATGGTGAGCGTACATATTCCTTTATTATTGGAAATGCCGACAAAAACAATAAACACTACATAACAAACCGTGAAGCTAAAGGCTTTGTGCCCTAAACAAAGTAAACTTCCCACAAAGACAGGTGGGAAAAATGGTTACCTAAGTATGGTTCTCAATCAGAGACAACGATAGACAGCTGTCCCTGATTGAGAACCATACCCGGCCAAAACATAGAAATACAAATAATAGAACATAGAATACCCACCCCAACTCACACCCTGACCAAACCAAAATAGAGACATAAAAAGGATCTCTAAGGTCAGGGCGTGACACATGCCTGTTGAAACAGATACATCAACATGGGACTTAGCATTCCCCATTTCCCATTCACATTCCTCATTTCCCATTTACATTTCCCATTCACATTCCCCATTTCCCATTCACATTTCCAATTTACCATTCCCATTTCCCAATCCTATTTCCCATACTGGCTTTGTGACTATATTATAAATCCTTACAAATGAGGTATACTGGACTGATCGGAACATTATCTAGATTCTACTTGATCAATATCTACACATTGTATTGATTTAAGTTGATATGTATTTAAATGATGGAGTTAAGTAGCAAAGTAGATTTACAAACAAAATAAAAGTAAAATTATAACTTATCTTTAATATATTAACTAATTCACTTGATTAATCAAATTATACTTTTAAACTGGACGTCCATTTTCAGGTGGTACCTAGTTTCCTTTCTGAATGATGCATGTGAGGACATTGTAAACGAGTTGCATGCAATCTGAAGGTCATCATATCTAATTGTCAACTTGGCCAGCACTTGATTTCCCCATTCAATCCCCAGAGAACAGGAAAGGCAGAAATAAGGAAATTGGTACATTGCTTGAAGTCAGCATATTTCATCATTTACTGAAGATAAAGCAAAAAGGGGTGCACACGGGTCAAGTACTGTAACAGAAAGCCGATGGAATTCAAATATGGTGGCATGCTTATTAATAAAAAAGTCTGCATCAGCTTAGACTATACTATGAAAAGCACTGGAGCACGTTGAGAGAGATAGAGAAAGAGAGAAAGAGAGGGAGAGAGAGAGAGAGAGAGAGACAGAGACAGAGACAGAGACAGAGAGAGAGAGAGAGAGAGAGAGAGAGAAAGAGAGAGAGAGAGAGAGAGAGAGAGACAGAGACAGAGACAGAGACAGAGACAGAGACAGAGACAGAGACAGAGACAGAGACAGAGACAGAGACAGAGAGAATACATTTTGGGTTAAACGCCTTACTGTAAATAACATAAAACAGTGCATCAGTACAAGCAATGATCAATTTGTGCTGTTGTACACATGCACTCTTTTAAGGCCTCCATTAGAGCAGCAAAGTAGCCAGTGACTCAAATAGTTTGAACAGAGATGATGTCAATGGGATGTCATTGTACTATCGACTTTCAGGAATGTACTGGGGGCCATGGCTGATTTGTTTAATATCAGGATGAGAGGATTTTATGGACTCTCCGATGATGAAAACATATCTCACCAGTTCTGACCTGAAATCCCATGCTGGTGTATTAAAAATGTGCGTGCTCGTGGAGTGTGTGGGTGTGTGTGTGTTTGTGTGCGTGCGTGTGTGTGTGTGTGTGCGCGTGCATGCTCATGGAATGTGTGTGTCCATTGAGGACTTATATTGATATGAGCCAAGGCTTAATCCTTTCACTCTGATGGCTTCACTGACAGAGGCTCACCATCAGATAAGAGGTCATTGAACTGCAGCCGCCACCTCTTCCTTCAGAATAAATGAACTGCACAGAAACTATGAGTCACAGTGCTGTTGTCATAATGAAAATCTAATGCATTTTGGGTTCCTGCTTCCATCAACATTGTGGCAGACAGCCCTGATATTGTTGATATTGCTTGAATAACTTGCAAAATGTGTTCTTTGATATGGTACACTGAGAAGCATTTTCAATGTATGAGAATGCCAACTGACTCACAAGCGATGATGATACCTTTTCAAAGAAGGCTATTCCATGCCAAATCCTATCTGTAATTTTTTCTGGGCGTTTTTTTCTCACTATATAATAATTCAATTCAACCTGTTTTTGAGCTGTGGCCAGTACAGCTGTCTGCCCATGTTATTACTGCGCTGAACCTCAGCAATGATATTGACTCGTTCTGATTTTTCATATTGCAAACCGACATCTGTTGTTACAGTTCATGTATAAAATTTGAACAATGCAATGGGGAGTCCAAAATATTCCACACCAAAAGAATCCATCAACTTTGGGTTATTTATACATCTCTATCAATGAGGATACACTCTTAGAAAAAAGGTTTCCAAAGGGGTTCTTCCGCTGTCCCCATAGGAGAACCGTTTTTGGTTCCAGGTAGAACACGTATGTGTTCCATATAGAAAGGGTTCACATGGAACTCAAAAGGGTTCTACCTGGATCCAAAAGGGTTCTACCTTGAATGAAAAGGGTTTTTCAAAGGGTTATCCTATGGGGACAGCCGAAGAACCCTTTTTGGTTCTAGATAGCACCTTTTTTTGAAGAGTTTATGATGTAATTTCAATCCTTTTATCAGTATTATCCCAGCATGAACATGTGAGATGACTAATGATGATCTGTTTTAGTTTTGCTAACCCTGCTAGGTTCAAAGAAACCCAACGTAGCAGGCATAGAAAGACGCTTGAGCGGAGTAATCACATACGTTTTTTAGGGGAAACAGAAGTTAGGTTGAAAATACTGTATCCCTGAAAATCAGCAACATCTGCTTTCTTCCAACGTGGCTAAGGGTGGGTTGAAAGGGACAGGAGAACAGGTTGACCGGGAGGAGAGTAGTCCTGGTATCCGTCTGACAAGACATGCTTTATTCTATGTCTGTCTCCAATTCCACTGAGGAGACATGAAAGGCAAAGAGAAGCACAGAAAACATTGATTGAGGCACAGTTGAGACATGCTAATATTTTGTTTTCATTTGGCAGGACTTCTGGCTGTGGGGCATCATTTGATTTCTGCATGCATGGAGTCACAGCGCGTGAACCGTCACAACATGTGTTTCTGTCTGCTGAAGCCTGAATAACTGCCTTTCATTGGACAATCATCTGGGGACAACGGTTGGATGTTTATTTTGGCAGAAATCCCATCATGTGTTCATGCCCATTTCCTTTGGTCTGTCTGGTGGCCCCGTGTATCATTGTAAAACCAAATAGAAACAGAATATACTGTAGTGTAGATATTGTAGTGCACGATAGTAAAAACAGAATTAAACCTTGACTCAAAACACAGTACACAATTTGCAGTAAACTGATTATGAACA
The DNA here is from genome assembly GCF_016432855.1 of Salvelinus namaycush. NCBI lineage: Eukaryota > Metazoa > Chordata > Actinopteri > Salmoniformes > Salmonidae > Salvelinus > Salvelinus namaycush. The sequence continues at coordinate 10,228,824 of NC_052321.1, read as the reverse complement.
AATGTTCTTTATCTCTCTCGTATCTAGCTGGTTTTAAGAGCTAGGCCATTAAAACAGCGAGGACTTTTAACACCATCCCGTTAACACATCTTAGCAAAATACTCTGTCCGCCTGCCTTTTCCTCATTTAAATTAAATTACTGTGGAGAAGCAATTTAGACAGCCGGGGGAATAATGAGGAGAGAAAGTGCACAGGAAACATAAAGGTGCCTGCATGGTGACATCTTTTGTTCCGTTTTCCCGGATTGGCAAGATAATGGCGCGAGGAGCCGCGAGGGGGGCAGGGAAAAGTGGCGCCCACCACACAGGTTATCTTTCACACTGTACAGGATAATCATGGTGTAGGGAGGCTGGGAGTAGCAGGAGAGACATATCTGCTTTGATATCAAGGTCAAAACAACTCACACGGAACAAGGTGGAAATTTCGTTTCAGAAACACTCATAGCCTCCTGAAACCGTATTGATCTAGATTCTAGTTCCTCTTCCCCTCCAGTTCCAAAGTAATTTCACTGATAGACTCAAGTAGAAAAACATATTATTTTCTTGTCATAAGTCCCACAATGGATCACTGTTAAGAATATACTGTATTGCAGAGGAGAAAGGAGGCAGTAGGGAGGAATTGTAAGAGGCTCATTGTATGAGACGTTTCAAAGAGAAACAGTGACCTACCCATCAAGTGTTCAAAACGCCCTGCATTCCCAAGACCTGAAATTTACATCACTCAAGACTGGAACATGGTAAATTGTCAGTATTTTATTGTGGAATTTCAACACAGACTCGAAATACCCCTGTATTATAGGTTTAAATAAGACACCTGAAAGATGAACGAATGTTGAGCAAATGTTTGTCCAGAACTATTACCATGTGGATTGAAGGAGATTCATTTTTTGGTTTCAAGGCTAGACAGCCGTTAGCCGCTATCCCTGAGAATACACTCCTGCTTTCTACATGCAATCAGTGGGCTGAAACTTTACACACACAGATCAATACCCCCCTAGCATAAGGTCCATTGAGGCGTTGCAGTGAGCTCAGCCCTGAATGCAACCGAGCCAAAAGCACTTTACAACAATGTGAGAGCTACTTTTTCTTATTTATTCATTTGATTTATGCACTTTGCCTGTAAGGCATAGAACCCACATATCGGTAGTCCAACTTTATTTAAGTAATAGAGTTCTCTAGCTATATACAGTACCAGTCAAAAGTTTGGACACACCTACTCCTTCAAAAACTTATCACATTGTAGTGAAGACATCAAAACTATGAAATAACACAGATGGAATCATGTAGTAAGCAAAAAAAGTGTTAAACAAATTCTTCAAAGTAGCCACCATTTGCCTGATGACAGCTTTGCACTCTTGGCTTTTTCCTCAACCAGCTTCATGAGGAATGCTTTTCTAACAATCTTGAAGGAGTTCCCACATATGCTAAGCACTTGTTGGCTGCTTTTTCTTCACTCTGCGGTCCAACTCATCCCAAACCATCTCAATTTGGTTGAGGTCAGGTGATATTAGAGGCCAGGTCATCTGATACAGCACTCCATCACTCTCCATGGTCTTATAGCCCTTACACAGTCTGGAGGTGTGTTTTGGGTCATTGTCCTGATGAAAAACAAATGATAGTCCCATTAACCTTTCTAGCCCAGGGGTTCCGCTAGCGGAACACCCACAACATTCCGCTGAAAAGGCAGAGCGCGAAATTCCAAAATATTTTTTAGAAATATGTAACTTTCACACATTAACAAGTCCAATACAGCAAATGAAAGATAAACATCTTGTTAATCTACCCATCGTATCCGATTTTTAAAATGTTTTACAGCGAAAACACAACATATATTTATGTTAGATCACCACCAAATCCCAAAAACACAGCCATTTTTCCCAGCCAAAGATAGAGTCACAAAAGCAGAAATAGAGATAAAAATGAATCACTAACCTTTGATAATCCTCATCAGATGACACTCATAGGACATCATGTTACACAATACATTTATGTTTTGTTCGATAATGTGCATATTTATATCCACAAATCTCGGTTTACATTGGCGCCATGTTCAGAAATGCCTCCAAAATATCCGGAGTAATTACAGAGAGCCACGTCAAATAACAGAAATAATCATCATAAACTTTGATGAAAGATACATGTTTTACATATAATTAAAGATACACGTGTTCTTAATGCAACCTCTGTGTCAGATTTTTTTTTAACTTTAGGAAAAAGCATACCATGCAATAATCTGAGACGGCGCTCAGAAATACACAACATTTCTCCGCCATGTTGGAGTCAACAGAAATACGAAATTACATCATAAATATTCCCTTACCTTTGATGATCTTTCATCAGAATGCAGTGCCAGGAATCCTAGTTCCACAATAAATCGTTGTTTTGTTCGATAATGTCCATTACTAGTGTCCAATTAGCTACTTTTGCTAGCACGTTTAGTTCACATGTCCAAACGCTGGCGCCGGTCCAGGCGAACTCGGACAAAAACTTCAAAAAGTTATATTCCAGGTCGAATAAACTGGTCAAATTAAGCAGAGAATCAATCTTCAGGATGTTGTTATCATATATATCCAATAACGTTCCAACCGGAGCATTCGTTTTTGTCTACAGAGTAATGGAACGCATGGCCATATCATGACTAGCGCGCATGACCAGGAACTAGCATTCTGAAAAACCACTGACTCAAATAGCTGCCATCCGGCCCCATATCACACTACAGGCTTCATTCCACGTTCTACTGACTGTTGACATCTAGTGGAAGGCGTAGGAAGTGCGAACAGACCCCTGTCTTTGGCTGGGAAAATGACTGTGTTTGTCTGTGATTTTGCGGTGACCTAATATAATCGTTTGTGGTGCTTTCGCTGTAAAGCCTATTTGAAATCGGACACTTTGGTGGGATTAACAACAAGATTACCTTTAAAATGGTATAAGATACATGTATGTTTGAGGAATTTTAATTATGAGATTTCTGTTGTTTGAATTTGGCGCCCTGCACTTTCACTGGCTGTTGTCATATCATCCCGTTAACGGGATTGCAGCCATAAGAAGTTGTGTGCCTTGAATTCTAAATTATTCACAGACAGTGTCACCAACAAAGCACCCCCACACCATCACACCTCCTCCTCCATGCTTCACGGTGGGAAACACTAATGCGGAGATCATCCGTTCACCTACTCTGCGTCACACAAAGAAAAAAACAAGGCGGTTTGAACCAAAAATCTCATCAGGCCAAAGGACAGATTTCCACCGGTCTAATGTCCATTGCTTGTGTTTCTTTGCCAAAGCAAGTCTCTTCTTATTATTGGTGTCCTTTAGTAGTGATTTATTTGCAGCATTTTGACCATGAAGACCTGATTCACACATTCTCATCTGAACAGTTGTTGTTGAGATGTGTCTATTACTTGAACTCTGTGAAGCATTTATTTGGGCTGCAATTTCTGAGGCTGGTAACTCTAATGAACTTATCCTCTGCAGCAGAGGTAACTCATGGTCTTCCATTCCTGTGACAGTCCTCATGAGAGCCAGTTTCATCATAGCGCATGATGGGTTTTTGCGACTGCACTTGAAGAAACGTTCAAAGTTCTGGAAATGTTCTGTATTGACAGACCTTCATGTCTTAAAGTAATGATGGACTGTCGTTTCTCTTTGCTTATTAGAGCTGTTCTTGCAATAATATGAACTTGGTCTTGTACCAAATATCGTTATCTTCTGTATACCCCCTTGCCTTGTCACAACACAACTAATTGGCTCAAACGCATTAAGAAAGAAACAAGGCACACCTGTTCTCTAGCATAGGGTGCAGCATTTTCACGTTTGGATGAAAAGCGTGCCCAGAGTAAACTGCCTCCTACTCAGTCTCAGATGCTAATATATGCATATTATTATTAGTATTGGATAGGAAACACTCTGAAGTTTATAAAACTGTTTGAATCATGTCTGTGACTATAACAGAACTTATTTGGCAGGCAAAACCCCGAGGACAAACCATTCAGATTTTTTTTCATTGGGAATCCAGATATCTAAGGGACCTTCCTGCAGTTCCTATCGCTTCCACAGGATGTCAACAGTCTTTAGAAATTGGTTGAGGTTTTTCCTTTGAGAAATGAAGAAGTAGCAATGTTCAGAATGAGGCTCCAGTGAGGTGTACTGTTTGTTAGAGGCGCATGACCAGAAAGCATGCTACACATTGTTTTCCTCCGGTATTGAACACAGATCATCCCGTCTTCAATTTTTATTGATTATTTAAGTTAAAAAATACCTAAAGTTGTATTACAAAAGTAGTTTGAAATGTTTGGACAAAGCTTACAGGTAACTTTTGATATATTTTGTAGTCACGTTGTGCAAGTTGGAACCGGTGTTTTTCTGGATTAAACACGCCAAATAAATGGACATTTTGGATATATATCGACGGAATTAATCGAACAAAAGGACCATTTGTGATGTTTATGGGACATATTGGAGTGCCAACAGAAGAAGCTCGTCAAAGGTAAGGCATGAATTATATCTTTATTATATTGCGCCGGGAGGGTTGAAATATGATGGTCTGTGAATGTTAGCTGGGGTGCTATCCTCAGATAATAGCATTGTTTGCTTTCGCCGTAAAGCATTTTTTAAATCTGACACGTTGGCTGGATTCACAACAAGTGTAGCTTTAATTTGGTATATTGAATGTGTGATTTCATGAAAGTTGAATTTTTATAGTAATTTATTTGAATTTGGCGCTCTGCTTTTTCACTGGATGTTGGCCAGGTGGGATGCTACCGTCCCACATATCCCAGAGAGGTTAATTGAAATGCATTCCAAGTGACTACCTCATGAAGCTGGTTGAGAGAATACCAAGAGTGTGCACAGCTGTAATCAAGGCAAAGGGTGGCTACTTTGAAGAATCTCAAATATAAAATATGTTTTGATTTGTTTAACACTTTTTTGGTTACTACATGATTCCATATGTGTTATTTCATAGTTTTGATGTCTTCACTATTATTCTACAATGTAGAAAATTGTAAAAATAAAGAAAGACCCTGCAATGAGTAGTCCAAACTTTTGACTAATCTGAAATAAATTAGGTGTTGTCCTCTTTTCTGAGGACTTGATTAAGTCATTTAATTAATTTGTCAATGTCAAGAGTAAGTGGCGCTACTGTGCTGTAGCCTACGTCGTTTTCATTGTTTTTCAGTGGTTAATATATTGACTGAGTGCTTAATTGATTAACTGAAGCCTTTTGTTCAAAGTCACCTCACCTGGATGTTCATGGGGAAACACATCCAATCATCCTCTCATCCACGCATCAGCACCATGGTGGCTTAATCCATTAATTACTCCTGTTAATCAGATGCGGACAGACCTAATCAACTGTTAACGAGATATCTCCACTATAATGACTCTCTAATAGTTGCATTTCAGTACACATTATTGTTGCGTTATCATTTTATTTAAATCCTCCAAAGTATTAAGTACCAATGCTTACTTGTTGTATATTTATATTAATCTCAATAAAATGTGGGACTTTTCTCAAAGTTAACATGAAAACTACATTCAACATGAAAACTCTTCAAAAATAAAGCAGGGCATAAAATAAAATAAAAGGTTATTCAGAAACCAAATGCCCAAAACAGAAAGCAAAGCATTTTGGGGAAGTGAAGCCATGTTGATGAAGCTTCCCTGTGTTTGGGCCTGGCTGTGTAGTTTGAAAGAGTCACACATCAATCATTAATAGGAAGAGTCGTGCTGTCTGGCCATCCTGGAAGGGAGTTACAGGAGCTAGACATATACACGCACACTCAAGCCGCTCTCTTCGCTAGGCTAGAATAATTGGCTGTCGCACCATGTCAATGTCTCGTTAGCCCCTGTATTGGCTCCTCTGTAGGTCAGAGCAGTGTCAGTGTCACACTGAGCTGAGCCGAGGACAGACATAGCCAGGTGCAGCTCTAATATGGGCCAATAGGAAGACACCAAGGCTGTGAATGACGTGAGCTGTGAGACTCAGAACCATACTATTATTGAAAGCTATTCAGACAAGATCAGTGACCAGATTTCTGGGATTAAGTCACAAATCCTACCAGGGCAAAACGAGACGTTTAAGCTTTGATTATTCAAAACTTAGCCTAAATGTGATATATAGGCTACAATGTGCATTATCTGTGCTTGATGAATGTTGTTTTTCTTAAAGAGTTTCTCCGGTACATTTGTTAACTTTTTAGCCAGTAGATGTGAAAGTAGCCTTCAAAAGCCAAAATTGGTCCCCGAAAACTGATCTCTCTCTCTCTCTCGCTCTTATGTATGTGCATCTTGCTAGCTGTCACTCAAATGGCGAAGGGCTGAAGCTCATTCGCTAGAACTCAAATTGCTAGGGGGCTGGCCCACGTGGGGGGGGGGGGGGGGGGGGAATGAAGGGAAAATAGCGCCGCACAGCTTCCAGTAAACAGTCGCTTTGAAACTAGGGATTTTGTGGCTAATTGAGGCAAGACAGTAATTCTGCTCATAGATTATGCATTTATGATCTACACATTGACACATCCAGCCCAAAGCGGGAGTTTCAAAAATACTTACTAGTTTCCAAAGTTTCGGGGCATATCTTTAACTTTTCCTGGACATTTAGTTCCCTGTTTTGATTGAACAGGGCTTGTCATGGTCCTTCGAGCCAGATAGGATCAATTATCAATGTTGCTGCTATGACAGAGAATAGGGGACAGATAGCACTGAACCACCTTTACTATCCAACTAGTCTATCCTCATCACCCAATGTTACTACTGACAATGTGGGGCAGATAGGTTGCATTGAAGTACTTTTACTAACCAACCATCATTGCAACATACAATGTGCATAGCTCAGAAGTCAGAACACAATAAATGACTGTCGTGAATGAACAACAACGACAACGACATAGCCATATGGAACGTGCTTTACACAGTATTAAAAGTGGCTATCTGCTGACCTTTCAATCACTTCTATACAACATTTCCACCTCTAATTCCACAAGACATTTCTGCCGTAATTGTCCCCTACAAAATACAGGGTATGAAAACCACACGTCACTCGACAGTCTTTTGTATGTTGACTTGAAGATGAGCCTTAACAGCTGTGACATTTACCAGCTCAACGAAATAGGATTTGCAACACAAATTACACATCCTCGCCTGACACGAATCCTCGACTGACCTATTCTAGTCTCAGGAATATATTTTGCAGCCTCGTGTGATTGTTCCTTTGTCCTGTTTTCTCTCTATAAACCGAGTTTGATTCCGTATAAGTATCCCGGTATCCATTTAAGGTTTTTGACAAGCCTGATAACGGTCTTCAGTGGAAGAGGGAAGGGATGAGAACTGACAGGTGATGAGACACAAACAGGAAATCCAGCCGGTGCCCTGTCTACCGTGCACTCTAATACGTCCAGGCATAGACAGAGCTGAGATACAAAACTATATGGCACATTTCTTACAGTCCACCGACAGTCTTTCATTTTTAGGACTGTGCAGCGGTGCTCAGCAATTGGCGGAACTATTAGCCGAATCACATCAATGTGTTTCTTTTCTCCTCCTCTCGTCAGACAGGTCAGATATTATAAACCTGTATTAATCTGGTTATCCCAGAGATACCGGTGGAAAGGTTACAACGCCCAATTGAATCTCCTTATCCTTCATCCCCATTCAGCTGTCCTGGCAGACTGAACACAGAGACAGCTAGGCTAGAGCCCGATGGGCTATCTGCGCCAAAAGAAGGACTAAAGGAATAGTAATTATCTATCTAGAGTGGTGAGAGAGGCCAGTCAGCGCACATGTCACTGCCTGGAAGCTGGGGGAGTGTATAAATCTTCAATGCTACCCCCCCCCCCCCCCCAACCCCCCTTTTCCAAACCTTTATCTATTGCCATTACACCCATTTATCAACCAGTAAACAAAACCTGTTACCCCCCAACAGTTCAACTCTAAAGCAAACCATCAGACAAAGCTAAGTCATTTAAAGGAGAACCGAAGACTGAAGGTCACCGAGGACATTCATTAAAATACTGTAACTTGGCTAATTGAAGCCAACTCCTGATAAAGGGGAGAAGAAAAAATATATTTTCTGTTGACTGGGCCAGCCGTCATGGCTGAGTGGCCGTCAACGGCACAAAGAGACCCATTATAGCTTTTTCTGGATAAATAGAGGAAAAGTGAGTCTTGGCTAGGGGGTGGGGATGGAGGGAGAGGGAGGTAAGGGAGAGGTGACGGATGAGGCCACTGTGGAGCTGTGGGGAATGGGAGAACACACGCAGTGGCAGCAGAAGGATACTCAATCCGGAATGCCTAGCCTTCATTAGGGGTGCTATTTGTGAATGCAATTACGTCCCCCGCCTTCCAATCAAATCACATAGAACTTATGTGGTGACTATAGGCCTAGTTTCATTCCATATGCTCTTCACGCATGTGAAAATTAGTGTTTGTAGCCTACCAGTTTGTAGTATACTGTATGTCCCCCCCACAAACGTAGACCAAATGTACAGTAACTAGTCTATAGAAATAACATAATGCATACATTATTTACCAAAAGCTCCAAGTGCATTCTACTAAAGTGTATACGTTAGTGCTCGGTTTGTTTAAATTAATGAAAAGACGGCTGACAATTTGTAGCACGTTGCCGGACTGTGTGTTCATGGGTTGAACAGAGTGTAACCTTTACTGAAGTGCACAGTTAATCAAGTCTTTCATCTTGGAGCATTCACTCCCTTTACCAAATTCCAGCCACATAGAACTCGCTGCATTCATCGGATTGGTTGCACCTTCAAGTAAAGTGACAAAGACAAACTCCATTACTATCAATGTACCTTAGGGTTTTCCTGCTTGCGCTCTCCTTCATCCGAACCAAATAATGTTGGACTTTTCAGCTTTGGAAACTTTTAATAGAGTTCATTCCGCAATCAACCTCAGTTGGGAGCAGAGTGAACTGTGACCTCATAGTATTGATCCTCTCATATGTTTTCTGGCCGAGGTCACAAGAATCCGTTTCCCCTTCCAGAGGTCAATAATGTCAATACAGTAAATTAGGTCATTTTGCTGGAAAACATCCCGAGATGGGTCTATTTCCATTATACCAAACTTTATATGCAGGATAGACAATTACGGCCACATTTCAACTTGTCAAGTTGCCACACTTCCTGGTCTGAGAAGAAACCTGCGGTTCGAGATATATCTAAGGAAGATAAACAAGCTACCTATTGTCAGGACCAATGATAAATCACTTGCTCATTGGAGACAGAGGATTAGTGGCATTTAACCATTTTCTCTCCGTTTGAAATGGAGAGCTAGAGAAGCCTGAGAGGATACAACAGCTCCACCACAGGAGGTTGGTGGCTCCTTAAATTAGGAGAAAAGGCTCATGGTAATGACTGGAGTGGACGGGTGGAGGTATCAAATACATCAAAAACATAGTTTCCAGATGTTTGATGCCATTCCATATGCTCCGTTCCGGCCATTATTATGAGCCGTCCTCCCCTCAGCAGCCTGCTGTGACCTCCACAGACGGTTCTATTTGGTCAAATAACCTAGCTACTACTGACTCGTAATTCCACTAAAACATAGGAACGGCTAGTATTTAGGTTAAAATGACTCCCTGAGTAAAGTTTCATCTAGCACATTTAAATCATGGTCAGTATACTTAGAAAAAGGCAGAAGTACTTGTAAGTGTTTTTTTTTTTATATATATCAAAAGGAAGTAGGCCCTAAAGCCCAAATGTTACAATTAAGCTGTAGTTATCTGCTTCAGTCTTTTCCTTGAGGTTGCCTACTTGCAATAATAGGGCATGAAAAAAACTACAAAAGAGCAAAGAAGAAATTGACTAACGCAACAAATCCCTTGAGAGCAAGAATTCATCACTGGAGCTGAACTACTTTTTTTGCTAATGCCATGCACGATATCCCTCTGGTTTAGGTCAGTGAAGTAAAAAGTAGTAGTAAACAGTTTGTCAAATCGCTCCCCTCATTTTGTTCAGGTTGGAGTGGACGCCAAGGCCTGACCTCCAGTGCATATTGGAAAAGCTCACCGACGGGATAGTGTAATCAATGGGCATGATCGGGGCGGAAAGAGGAGAAAGGAGATATAGGAGAGAGAAGATATAGGGGAGAGAAGAGAGTAGATATAGGAGAGAGGAGATATAGGGAAGAGGAGAGAGGAGACATAGGAGCGAGGAGATATAGGAGAAAGGAGATATAGGGGAGAGAGAAGATTTAGGAGAGGAGAGAGGAAAGAGGAGATAGGAGATATAGGAGAGAGGAGATATAGGTGAGAGGAGAGAGGAGATATAGGTGAGAGGAGATATATGGCGGAGAGGAGATATAGGTGAGAGGAGGGCGGAGATATAGGGGAGAGGAGATATAGGTGAGAGGAGAGAGGAGAGAGGAGATATAGGGGAGAGGAGAGAGGAGATATAGGTGAGAGGAGAGAGGATATATAGTGGAGAGGAGATATAGTGGAGAGGAGATATAAGAGAGAGAAGATATAGGAGGAGATATGAGAGAGGAGATATAGTAGAGAGGAGAGAGGAGATATATGGGAGAGGAGATATGGGAGAGGAGATGTAGGAGAGAGATATAGGGGAGAGGAGATGTAGGAGAGTGGAGATATAGGAGAGGAGAGAGGAGAGAGGAAATAGGAAAGAGGAGATATCGGGGAGAGGATAGAGGAGATATAATAGAGGAGAGGGGAAAGAAGAGATAGGAGATATAGGAGAAGATATAGCGGTGAGAAGAGAGGCTTCAGACTTGGCTAAAGGGCTGCAGACAGACAGAGCACCAACTCGGACCACTGAGATGGAGTCCAAATAGACCCTAAATATGCCCCGTGAAACAGGAAATATATTTTATTGGAGAACTAAGGGGGTAGGGCACAATTTAGATTAGATTGGATTCCTACTGACGTCAGTGTTATCAATGTGTCTCATAAGTCCACAATGCAGTCTGATGAATGTTCTGGTGCATGGTTGATGTGTTTAATCGATTGGTTGCTTAGTGTGTAATCTGCATTGCCATTGGCTAGTTATGACTGGTTAATCACTTTGTTTTTGTCATGATTTGTATTTGTCGTAACAGTACCATGCATTGTGACAAATGCTCAAGGTGCCTAAGTTTTAGAGGTACTTTTGTGTTTTGTTGATGGGTTTTAGATAACCTACAGTGCAACTTGAGGTAACCACATTCTACATCACGAGCAATGCTCAAATTCTAATCTAATTGCATAATTATTTGAGGAGGTAACTCAATTTGCCACAGCAGGCAATATAAAACATATGATGGCATACACTTACATGATGATGAACAAGTCAATATGTCAAGTTGTTTCACATTTTATCTCTAACAAAAAAAAGGTTTGTCACGGTCTTGGAAATGAGTGGACCAAGGCGCAGCGTGAGTATAGTTCCACATATTTATTTTAGTGAAACTAACAAAACAAAATAACAAAACTTACAAAGACCGTGAGGACGTAGTGCCCAAACACACTAACAAACAATCAATATCCCACAAATGCAGGTGGGGAAAAAACCTACCTAAATATGATCCCCAATTAGAGGCAACGATTACCAGCTGCCTCTAATTGGGAACCACACAAACCACCAACCTAAAAATCTATAAACTAGATAACCCCACCGGTCATGGTCTGACCTAAACACAATAGAGAACTGAGGGCTCTCTATGGTCAGGGCGTGACAAGGTTAGAATGTTGCATTTTGAAATATGTGTATTACTTACAACCTGCATACAAAACATTGTGATGAAAGCCTTTCTTTTAAATATATATACATATATATTTATAATTGCTTTTTTCCTCATCAATCTACACACAATACCCCATAATGACAGAGCAAAAAACATTTTTTTTATTTTTTTTTATTAATTAAAAAAATATATAATAATAATCAGTTACATAAGTATTCAGACCCTTTACTCAGTACTTTGTTGAAGCACCTTTAGCAGTGATTACAGCCTTGAGTCTTCTTCGGTATGATGCTACAAGCTTGGCACACCTGTATTTGGGGAGTTTCTCCCATTTTTTTCTGCAGATCCTCTCAAGCTCTGTCAGGTTGGATGGGGAGCGTCACTGCACAGCTATTGTCAGGTTTCTCCAGAGATGTTCGATCGGGTTCAAGTCCAGGCTCTGGCTGGGCCACAAATTCAGAGACTTGTCCGGAAGCCTTTCCTGTGTTGTCTTGGCTGTGTGCTTAGGGTCATTGTCCTTTTGAAAGGTGAACCTTGGCCCCAGTCTGAGGTCCTGAGCGCTCTTGAGCAGGTTTTCATCAAGGATCTCTCTGTACTTTGCTTCGTTCATCTTTGCCTCGATCCTGAATAGTCTCCCAGTCCCTGCCGTTGAAAAACATCCCCACAGCATGATGCTGCCACCACCATGCTTCACCGTAGGGATTGTGCCAGGTTTCCTCCAGACGTGACGCTTGGCATTTAGGCCTAATAGTTCAATTTTGGTTTCATCAGACTAGAGAATCTTGTTTCTCATGGTCTTAGAGTCTTTAGGTACCTTTAGGCAAACTCCAAGCGGGCTGTCATGTGCCTTTTACTGAGGAGTGGCTTCTGTCTGGCCACTCTACCATAAAGGCCTGATTGGTGGAGTGCTGCAGAGATGGTTGTCCTTCTGGAAGGTTATCCCATCTCCACAGAGGAACTCTTGAGCTCTGTCAGAGTGACCATCGAGTTCTTGGTCACCTCCCTGACCAAGGCCCAATTGAAAAAAAATAGCCGAAACATTTCTAAAAAACTGTTTTTTCTTTTTCTTTATGGGATTTTGTTTGTCGATTGCTGAGGAAATGTTGTTATTTAATCAATTTAAGAATAAGGCTGTAGCGTAACAAAATGTGGAAAAAGTCACGTACTTTCTGAAGGCACTGTACATTTTACATACACATTTTACATATACATTTTACATACACATTTTACATATACATTTTACAATCCTGGTACTTTTATATACAGCAATCACATAAGAAGAATACATTATCGAACATAAACTCTTTAATCCCAACCCTCAGTCACTCTCAACCCATCCCACCTATCATCATTGGCCACCCTCGTTTGGTTTCCTTGTGCCATATATTTTTCAATTGTGCTGTGACGTTTTACATACATTTTTTACCTTTCTAATCGCATACTATCTACAGATTGCGAGCTAAAAATGAAAACCTTCCCTACAAGTATTATTATATTATTGATTGATTTACTATGGCTTTCCAAATCACCCAACACTGCTATTTGTAAGGTTAATTTTAAGTGAAAGTTGTGATTTTTTAACCACTCCTGAACCTGTGACCATAAACAAGCTTCATAGGGGCAATACCAGAATAAATTATCTAGTGATTGTCTCTTCGTAGTGCTGAGATTGTTGTATGCCCTATATATAGCATTCTGCTGATGGCAGAATTTTGTATAGTAATTTAAATTGAAGAACTCGAAGTGTTGAATCAAGTGTTGTTTTTTGTATCAGTTCATGTGCCATGGAATCGGTACATCGAAAATCTCTTCCCATTTATTTTGCAACCTGTATGGCGCAGCTGCTAACATTTTTGTCCTCAAATGAAACTGGTATATATTTCTATTTATACCAATTATTTTCAGCCAAGTTCCCTACCTTCTCCCTCTTCCACTTGCCTCCTCCATTTTTGTGGTAATGCTGCAATCAGTCAGTTGTACGTCTGGATTGAGCAGACGTTCACATATATTTTCAATAGCTGCATATGTGACATAACTCCACCGTTTCTATTCATAATATCTTTAATAAATATAATACCTCCCCCCCCCCCCCCCCCCATTTTTTTAATGAATGATTATATTTATAGATTTTTTGTAATATTTCTTCTATCTTTTCTGGAGGAAAACCAGCTTTCTAACCCGCTTTGTAACCCGCTTTGTATGGCTTGTTTAAGATACGATGGTACTTTAAACAAAGTTTCATCTTCAATTAGTCGGAAATTAGACTTTCTAATCTGTATAAAGGCAAAAATACAAATTTTTAACAAAGGATGAACCTTTCTTAATAATCTTAATAAAGGCCTTTCTTTAAAGCTGGACCTAACCCCTGCCTCTCCAAGTCCCATGTCACGTGTGTCCCTCTCCGGCCTCTAGGTCACCAGGCTGCTCGTTAGGGTGCACACCTGTCACCAGCGGTATGCGCATAATGACACTCACCTGGACTCCATCACCTCCTTGATTACCTGCCCTTTATATGTCACTCCCTTTGGTTTCTTCCCCAGTCGTCATTGTTGCTGTTTCATGTCGGTGCGCTGTTTGTGTATCTTGTTTTGTTCATTTATTAAATGTATTCACTCCCTGAACTTGCTTCCCGACTCTCAGCGTACAACGTTACACCCCAGGACTCGCCTCTAATCTGTAGCAGCACCCCACTCCAAATGTTATCATACAGGCACTTTATCATACAGACACTTTATCACTCCAAGTTCAGGTTGAAAAACTTACTGAGGGAGTGCAAACTGTTTTCCATCAACTTTCTTTCTCCCTCCCTAGCAATTAAACCTTTGGGTCTAACCCAAATAACCTCTACATTTCAGCCGCTCATTAATCTAGAGAATTTCATTTGGATACACTACAGTAGCACAACCGTCACCTTAGATCAATTTCACGACCCAGTCCCTAACCATTTATATGACAATAAATAGGAGTGAAATGGTAAGTGAAATGGTAGTTAGTAAACAATGTAAATGAACATCTGTGAACAGTGTGTATTGATCTTGTTTTCATTTGAATGTTGGCTCATACCCTTCATTTGTCTGTTTCGCCTCCTCCATCAGGTATAATGAAAGTGTTTTATTGAATTTAGCATCTGGTATGCTAACTAGCAATATCTGAACCCAATTTGGCCTGTAATAACATTGGCAAGCAAACAGCATTCATGTCAGGTTCTCTCCAACATGGTATGGTGTTGTTGACTGTAGCCTTGGGGATTCTCTGTTCTTTTAGATGTTTTAGCTAAAGGTGTGGTTCAAATGGCTATAGCATGAAGTCATTGATACAATATAATATATGATATAAAATTATGTTAAAACGATCCATAAGAGTACATGCAGGCAAGGGAACAGCTAAAGGGATGAGAGTGCATGCAGGCAAGGGAACAGCTAAAGGGATGAGAGTGCATGCAGGCAAGGGAACAGCTAAAGGGATGAGAGTGCATGCAGGCAAGGGAACAGCTAAAGGGATGAGAGTGCATGCAGGCAAGGGAACAGCTAAAGGGATGAGAGTGCATGCAGGCAAGGGAACAGCTAAAGGGATGAGAGTGCATGCAGGCAAGAGAACAGCTAAAGGGATGAGAGTGCATGCAGGCAAGGGAACAGCTAAAGGGATGAGAGTTCATGCAGGCAAGTGAACAGCTAAAGGGATGAGAGTGCATGCAGGCAAGGGAACAGCTAAAGGGATGAGAGTTCATGCAGGCAAGTGAACAGCTAAAGCGCCAACACATTACTTGATATGCATTTCCTACTGTATATTAAACTTTCAGGTATTAATTTTTTGTTTACCTGTGTTTTGGCACAATTTCAAAGTAATGTTTTCTCACCCTCACCTACTAATCTCTACATGTTCATAATTTTGATCGGGTGTTGGTTTTGACATTGAAAATACTTAGAATATCCTCTTATGTGGAGATCAAGAGGGATACTTTTTAATGTGGCCCACTCTAAGATAGCTCAATGCCAAATACCATCAAAACCAGCCTTTGATGCCCGAGCCAAAGATATTAAACATTGTGGAATGTGGTAGTGGAGTGCAAGTGCCAGGTGTATACCACAGTATAATTAGGTCTGAATTGAATTAAAGCAACATATAAAATACAATGTCACTTACTTGTTAGGTTAATCTTTACGGTCGGTATTGGTATACGTTAAGGTTTGGGTTATTATAGCTGATATAGTTTATGGTCAGGTGTAAATCAGGATTTTTTGAAATAATTTTTCTCCACATCAAAGGATTTCCTATGAGACACATAGTTCATGAGGTATGTATGTGAGTAGGTGTTTCAAGTTTCAAGTTTTTATTGTCACGTGCACTAGTACAGTCTTTCTTGCTTGCTCTTTCCCAACAATGCAGTAATCAATATCAGTAGTACTATAAAAAAAAATCATTAAAAGTAGAACAAAAACAGACGAGAAATAGAAATAAGAAGAACACAAGAAAGTAATTAAGCTATATACAGGGTCAGTTCCAGGGCAAGTGCTAATAACATATTTACAATTAGCAAAGTTTGGTCGGAGCTCGCAAGATGGCAGCCATACAGTACAGCGCCAACTTTGTCTTAAGGTGTCAAGAATCTGTCGTATTAAGGTTGAAGAATGTCAACCTTATAATGACCTAATGAGGGAAGTGAATGCTTATGCAGGGATCAAGGATAAAGTCTTCAAAAACACACTCACCCACACTCACACTCATTGGCTTACTCTGACATTGTAACTTACTCTCCCTGCCCACTCATTTTGAAAAATATTTTAAATATGTATTTACTGCATGTAGGAGTTTCACAGTATTGCATGCCTCTATTGTGTATGGATGTGAGGATGAGAAGAAGGAGATACAGTGCATTTGGAAAGTATTCAGACCCTTTGACTTTTTCTACATTTTGTTACGTTACAGCCTTATTCTAAAATGGATTAAGTAAAAACATTTCCTCATCAACCTACAAACAATACCTCATAATGAAAAGCGAAAACAGGTTTTTAGAATTTTTTTGCAAATGGGGAGAAGGGCCTTGGTCAGGGAGGTGACCAAGAACATTATGGTCACTCTGACAGAGCTCCAGGGTTCCTCTGTAGAGATGGGAGAACCTTCCAGAAGAAGGACAACCATCTGTGCAGCACTCCACCAATCAGGCCTTTATGGTAGAGTGGCCAGACGGAAGCCACTCCTCAGTAAAAGGCACATGACAGCCTGCTTGGAGTTTGCCAAAAGGCACCTAAAGGACTCTCAGACCATGAGAAACAAGATTCTCTAGTCTGATGAAACCAAGATTGAACTCTTTGGCCTGAATGCCAAGCGTCACGTCTGGAGGAAACCTGGCACCATCCCTACGGTAAAGCATGATGGTGGCAGCATCATGCTGTGGGGATTTTTTTCAGTGGCAGGGACTTGGAGACTAGTCGGGATCGAGGGAAAGATGAACGGAGCAAAGTAAAGAGAGATCCTTGATGAAATCCTGCTCCAGAGCGCTCAGGGCCTTAGACTGGGGCAAAGATTCACCTTCCAACAGGACAACGACCCTAAGCAGACAGCCAAGACAACACAGGAGTGGGTTCGGGACAAGTCTCTGAATTTCCTTGAGTGGTCCAGCCAGAGCCCGAACTTGAACCCGATCTAACATCTCTGGAGAGACCTGAAAATAGCTGTTCAGTAATTATCCCCATCCAACCTGACAGAGCTTGAGAGGATCTGCAGAGATGAATGGGAGAAACTCCCCAAATACAAGTGTGCCAAGCTTGTAGCGTCATACCCAAGAAGACTCAAGGCTGTAATTGCTGCCAAAGGTGCTTCAACAAAGTACTGAGTAAAGGGACTGAATACTTATGTAAATGTAATATTTCATATATTTTTTATTTTATTTGCAAAAATGTCTAAATAACAGTTTTTGCTTTGTCATTATGGGGTATTGTGTGTAGATTGATGAGGATTTTTATTTAATCCATTTTAGAATAAGACTGTAACGTAACAAAATGTGGGAAAGGTTAAGGGGTCTGAATACTTTCTGAATTCATTGTAGTTGCAGCCTAACTCCTGATAGCAGAGTATTCAACCTTGACATTGCCTCTCCTCTCAATACATAGCTGTGCAATGCTTGATGTCGATAGCAAACAACCTATTGAATCCCGCCGCTAAAAGCAATCAAATGAAGTATGTAATTGTGAAGTCAAGCGTTAATCGCCAGCATAACTATAATACCAGAATAATGAAGGGTGTTATTTTTCTTAAGGATTGGCACACAATTATACCTCTCATCACAGTGGCATACAGAGACATTAAATAGAAGAGATGCACGCTAATAACAATAACGACAGGGACAATAGAATTAAAACATGGCTATGAGTGATACAATACAGTACTAATGGAGTACTGCTGCAAGGCTGTATCCAAGAGGGTTGCAATGTCTCCAAAGTCAATTTGCATGCCTATTATGTCCAATAATAATTTTTAGGTTTGCATTCTAGTCTTCACACATAAATTAAATCATAACCAATGAGATCCATCTAGAAACAGTGTTAAACAGAAATGTGAGGTCCATTATATTTTGTTTACCGAGGTAGCTTGTTTGTATTTGTATGCAGGTCATAAATGCCACCTACTCAGTCGTTCTGATGAAGAAAATAATCACCATGGCTGACATGGGTGTCTTTCCATTCCCTTCTCTACCAACTAAGATGTGTTTCCCTATGTCACCCTGACAGTTAAAACCTCTTGGCAATAGGGGGTGCTATTTGCACTTTGTAATAATTTCGTTCCCAAATTAAACTGCCTCGTACTCAATTCCTGCTCGTACAATATGCATATTATTATTACTATTGGATAGAAAACACTCTCTAGTTTCTAAACCCGTTTTGAATTATTTCTCTGAGTGAAACAGAACTCATTCTGCAGCACATTTCCTGTCAGGAAGTGAGATTTCTGAAATCGAGGTCCCTGTTCTAGGGTCAGTTTATAAGTCCCCATGTAAGCTATGGGGCTACATGCACTGCATACGCCTTCCTCTAGATGTCTGTAAGCGGTGAGAATTTGAATGGAGTGGATTGCACCATCTGGGGCCCTATATGAGACCGTGGAACGGAAGTACCGTTCTTTTCAACGGGGCGCCTGGCGCAAGAGGGACATCACAATGGCGTCCTGCAAAGCTTTCGTTTTAGCAGTTCTATATCTCCGGTCATGTTTTTATTCGTTATAGTTGTTAAAGACATCATAAGGTAGTTAATTTAAACCGACTTATAGCAGTTTATATCAGTTTATTGCGATTTTCTGGGATTTCTTTGTGACGCGCTATCAGGAGTTGGACACCTTTCCGGCACATAGCTAACGTTAGCGGCTATTTCGACAGGAGAAGAGGACATCTTTCAACCAAAAGACGATTGTTCTGGAGAAAGGACACCTTGCCCAAGATTCTGATGGAAGCTCAGCAAATAGTAAGCAGTCTTTATGCTGTTAATTCGTATTTATGTTGACAAATGTCAAATAATAATTCCGCCATGAATTTCGGTGCGGTCTCGCTTTAGCGCACGCTGTATTGCGCAGTAACGTTAATTTTAAAAATCTAACACAGCGATTGCATTAAGAACTAATTTATCTTTCATTTGCTGTCCAATCTGTATTTTTTAGTCAAGTTTATGATTACTTATCGATTAGAATAGGTGCCTTTCCCAAGATTTCTCCTGACATTTTCTTTGCAGCTTGGCTACTTTTCTCATTGTATAACCACGATTTGTGCCGCTAAATATGCACATTTTCGAACAAACTCTATATGCATTGTGTAATATGATGTTATAGGACTGTCATCTGAAGAATTCTGAGCAGGTCAGTGAAAAAATTTATATCTTTTGCTGGGTTATACGTTATCGCTATTTTTGGTTTGAATCAATACTGTTGTGTGGTTTGCTATTGTGGTAAGCTAATATAATGCTATATTGTGTTTTCGCTGTAAAACACTTAAAAAATCTGAAATATTGGCTGGATTCACAAGATCTGTGTCTTTCATTTGCTGTACGGTGTGTATTTTTAAGAAATGTTTTATGATGAGTAATTAGGTAATACACGTTGCTCTCTGTAGTTATTCTAGTCGCTTTGGTGAGAGTTGTGATGGTGGCTGCAATGGTAAACTATGATTTATACCTGAAATATGCACATTTTTCTAACAAAACATATGCTATACAATAAATATGTTATCAGACTGTCATCTGATGAAGTTGTTTCTTGGTTAGTGGCTATTTATATCTTTATTTGGTCGAATTTGTGATAGCTACTGATGGAGTAAAAAACTGGTGGAGTAAAAAAAGTGGTGTCTTTTGCTAACGTGGTTAGCTAATAGATTTACATATTGTGTCTTCCCTGTAAAACATTTTAAAAATCAGAAATGATGGCTGGATTCACAAGATGTGTATCTTTCATCTGGTGTCTTGGACTTGTGATTTAATGATATTTAGATGCTAGTATTTACTTGTGACGCTATGCTAGGCTATGCTAGTCAGCTTTTTTACTGATGGGGGTGCTCCCGGATCCGGGTTTGGGAGGTGTTAGAGGTTAAACAAAATGGAAATCCCCCAAGGCTGCTATATGTTGAGCTCCATTCTCAGAGGGGTGCAAATAACTAGCACCAAACATCCCTAAACAACTAGCACCAAACATCTCTAAACAACTAGCACCAAACATCCCTAAACAATTAGCACCAAACAGTCCTAAACAACTAGCACCAAACATCCCTGAACAACTAGCACCAAACATCCCTAAACAACTACAACCAAACATCCCTAAACAACTAGCATGAAACTTCCCTAAACAACTAGCACCAAACATCCCTAAACAATTAGCACCAAACAATCCTAAACAACTAGCACCAAACATCCCTGGACAACTACCACCAAACATCCCTAAACAACTACAACCAAACATCCCTAAACAACTAGCATGAAACTTCTCTAAACAACTAGCACCAAACAACCCTAAACAACTAGCACCAAACATCCCTAAATAACTACCACCAAACATCCCTAAACAACTAGCACTAAACATCCCTAAACAACTAGCACCAAACATCCCTAAATAACTAGCACCAAACATCCCTAAACAACTAGCACTAAACATCCCTAAACAACTAGCACCAAACATCCCTAAATAACTAGCACCAAACATCCCTAAACAACTACCACCAAACATCCCTAAATAACTAGCACCAAACAACTACCACCAAACATCCCTAAATAACTAGCACCAAACATCCCTAAACAACTACCACCAAACATCCAAAAACAACTACAACCAATCATCCAAAAACAACTACAACCAATCATCCAAAAAACACTACCACCAATCACCCCTAAACAACTACAACCAAACATCCCTAAACGACCACCAAACATTCCTAAACAACTACAACCAAACATCCCTAAACAACTACCACCAAACATTCCTAAACAACTACAACCAATCATCCTTAAACAACTACAACCAAACATCCCTAAACTACCACCAAACATTCCTAAACAACTACAACCAAACATCCCTAAACTACCACCAAACATTCCTAAACAACTACAACCAAACATCCCTAAACAACTACCACCAAACATCCCTAAACAACTACTTTACCACCAAACACCCCTAAACAAATATCACCAAACATCCCTAAACAACTACCACCAAACATCCCTAAATAACTAGCACCAAACATCCCTAAACAACTACCACCAAACATCCAAAAACAACTACAACCAATCATCCAAAAACAACTACAACCAATCATCCAAAAAACACTACCACCAATCACCCCTAAACAACTACAACCAAACATCCCTAAACTACCACCAAACATTCCTAAACAACTACAACCAAACATCCCTAAACAACTACCACCAAACATTCCTAAAAACTACAACCAATCATCCCTAAACAACTACCACCAAACATCCCTAAACTACCACCAAACATTCCTAAACAACTACCACCAATCATCCCTAAACAACTACCACCAAACATCCCTAAAAAACTACCACCAAACATCCCTAAACAACTACTTTACCACCAAACACCCCTAAACAAATATCACCAAACATCCCTAAAAAACTACCACCAAACATCCCTAAACAACTACTTTACCACCAAACATCCATAAACAAATATCACCAATCATCCCTAAACAACTATCACCAAACATCCCTAAACAACTTCTACCAAACACACCTAAACAACTATCACCTAACATCCCTAAACAACTACTACCAAACACCCCTAAACAAATATCACCAAACATCCCTAACAGCTACATGTCTAACAAGCTACTACCTTCTCATCCCCAACCAGCTGTACTGCACGTAATATAGGCTTGTGTTAGAAACACTGGGAATGTTTATCCTAAGGAAGGCCTATGTAATTTAGTCAAGAGGCCCCAAGTCATGCTTTAACCATCACAGAGTGCTAATTAGCAAAACCGAAAGTACAGATATTCTGTCTTGTAATTCAATGTGTAATGTACATGGGAATTGTGAGGATCTGTGTTTATTGCACTATAACCCAATACTATATCACATGTGATATAATATTAGCAACTGTTAGCCTGAGCACCTGGGTGTCTGTGTGTGTGTGCTGAAAGTAACATTGTGCCCCAGATAGTGTGCTCAGAAGCTGTGGTTAACCTTGAGCGAGAACAGTATGCTTTCTATGCAGGTGCAAATAGCTCAAACAATGTTACAGAACTGTCTGACCTCAGTCTCCAGGGTGTGGGAGCGTAATCTACACAGCAACAGCGCCGGACACCAAGGAGTGCCAAGAGGCTGGGACCAGCCTGAGCGCCGGCGATAGGCTGAGCAAGTTTAAACCACGCTCAGCCTCTACTGTGATAGGCCAACAGGTGGGTTGGAACTACGTCTATCACAGTATAAGAACAGCTGTTTACTTACATCCTGCCAGTTCTCTGTTCTGCCCTGCGAGGTGATACAGAGAACCCTTATATACGAAAATTGCATTTACCATTTATCGCTTGAGTTTAATAAAAATACTTAAAGTATATTCGGTGACTCTGAATCACATTATGTCCTGATACCAGATTTGAATTGACGCAAATCCTTAATAGAATATTCTGAGACCCAGAAAGTGCCCCCTGTTAGCCAAACATTTAGGAACTATTTCTTGGGCCAATGGTCTTTGGCCTGACACATCTTAATAACAAGTTGATGATAGTTTGAATAGTACTCTCACATCAAAAAGTTACACTTTTTAGTCTTGTGTTAACTTTGACTGTATGCAGCGCCTGCCAGTTTTAAATATGAATGGAGAGAATGGTTAGCCTGTCACACACTGATCTGTTTCACCTGTCTTTGTGCTTGTCTCCACCTTCTTCCAGGTGTCACCCATCTTTCTCATTATCCCCAGTGTATTTACAGCTGTGTTCTCTGTTTGTCTGTTGCCAGTTTGTTTTGTTTCGTCAAGCCTATCAACGTTTTTCCCTTGCTCCTGTCTTTCTCTAGTTCCTGTTTTCTAGCTTTCCCAGTTTTGATTATTCTGCTTGCCCTGACCCTGAGCCTGCCTGCCGTCCTCTACCTTGTCACACCACCCTGGATTACTGACCTCTACCTGCCCTGACCTTGAGACTGCCTGCCGTTCTGTACCTTTCTAACTCTGCTCTGGATTACTGACCTCTGCCTGCCCTTGACCTGTTCGTTGCCTGCCCTCCAGTTTTTGTAATAAACGTTTGTCACTTTGAAACTGTCTGCATCTGGGTCTTCTCCTGAGGCGTGATATAGCCTTAAAATGTCTTAAAAGCAATAATAAATATTTATGCATTTACTTGCAATGTAATCACCTAAAGCAATCACAACCCTGTTTAGAAAGAAATATGAATAAATCAGTTTAGCCACACACACAATCCCTGAAGTGCCATACAAATATTTTTTTAACACCAAAGTGGCTCCGTTGACTTGTTGTATTTACATAAGTGTATTAAAAATAATAAATTGCACTTAAGTGAAAAACAAACAGTGTGCCATTACACAAGTATCAGGAGCTCTCCAACACTCTTAGAAACACTCCTATCTTGGATGGTAATACAGCTGTTGTAGCATCCTTCTCACACTCCCTCCTCTGGTCAGAGGAAGATCCAGCATAAGGGACCCGCTGTGCCTCTATCAAGATGCCATTCTCTGAGGTCACCAAAGGTCACCGAGGTGCCCAGAGTTCATGTGCACTTTTAAGTAACGTGAAACTCTACTCAGGCTCCTTATCAACTTTCTAATTGGATTAGAGCTCAAAGCAGAGGCCCTCTTTTGACTCTTTTGTATGCTTCATTGACGAATGGAGTTTAAGAGCCATGCCGCTCCAAGGTTCCAAGGAGCCGACCGACTCAGGGATTAGGTGAGGTGTCTCGACCAATTAAATCCAGGGGCCAGGTATCATGCTGATTTGACAGGGGAAATTGAGATTTCTCTCCACATCTGTCAATTTTACCCCTTGTTAGCCCACAACCGCTTGTTTGAGGGTTTGAGAGAGACAAATGCCTCTTTTTTCAAACCTTTCTCATTTTCTTCTTCTTCCAAGGTAATCCGAGCTGCCATGCTTTGACCCCGTCTCCAACGCCTCTTCCATAGAGAACTAATCAGATTCACTTGGAGGTTCCCAGCGGCCAGCAGGCAGAGCGCCCAGTCAGAAACCGCTGATCCTGGTTGATCCCATGGGCAAACTGGCGGGCGTCGCCTCCCCTCGCACCCACCAGGCCCCTGACTCAGGATCAGGGATGGAGGGATGGAGGGATTTTCCAACAAGTGGTTCATTGGGCCCAGAGTGAGATCACCTATGATAAGGAGGTGAATATAGGGGAGGATAGGAGCTTCTCTCCACTCATGCACAACAACAGCAGGGGTATAGGATTTGGATCAGGCCATCAGGAAGGAAACATTACCCAAGGCACTCCCTTACCGACTACGTACCCGCCCGGAAGGCTGTAGGAACACCAGGCACATCAGAAAACTCAATTTACTGTAGGAACTGCAGATCCTGTACTGTTGCAAGCAACATGGCAATACATCAAAGGAAATCATTATTACCATGTCCCATCTACTCTACTCTGCCCGACAACAAGCCAACTGTGTGCAAAGGTATGGGGCACAATTGTTCAATCAGTGCCATGTCTCATTTAAACAGACATACTGTACATAATACATGTTGCCATGATCCTTTTAGACATAAAAAAAAGCAATAATGATAAAAGCTTTTCCCTGATATGCGGAATTAAATTATTATAATATAGCCAAAGGCCACCAGTAATGGAAACGGTGACATTCGCATTCAGTCCTTTATAAATTGTTAAACATTGATCTATGGTTTAATATTTACTTCCCAACAGCGTTGACAATGTGATATTACCTTGACAGAGGGCCATAATGTGTTCCGACGTGCAAGTGATTATTTAAGTAAGCTGTGACAGTAAATATAGCTATATATGACCTGAGAAATCAGCCTTACGGTTAGCGTGTAGCGTTACAGAGGGAGGAGAAATGAGTAATATGACTACGGTATTAGACAATGCGCTCATTATCATTATAAGGTTACACACAAGGTGATTTAGTACAAGATCACAGTCGAAAATGAATGCATCGCAGTAGCCAATAAATATTGTTTTCTGCATGAAATAAAGGGAGCATCAGTAAAGGGAGAAGGTAATAATTGCATCATCCTAGGGGCTGATGAATGACTTAAACCTGTGTGACCACATTAACGGAGATTGAACAGCCCACAATGGTTGTTGGTGTGCCCCTGAACCAAGCCCCTACATTACTTCATCCCTGTTGCTTACATTAAGTATACTGACTCCATAGCATGGCCTCCTCTTCTACAGTATGCAATATATTTCAATGTATTTATTTACTGTAAGGATGCAGCACTATTCCCCGAAGAGACCAAAGACAATGAGTGGCTTCAGCTGAAAACATATAAGACTCTCCATATGCTGGATTTGGTGAGAGAGTTGGTGCAAAGAGCATGATGGCATCATCTCCATCTGGATCTGAAGAGAGAGGAAGAAGAGCGATAGAGACAGAAGAAAAACAGAGAGAGAAGAGAGAGAGAGAAGAAAGAGAGAGAGATAATCAACTATTAAAGACTACCAGAACCCACTGGATTCTCCAATTACATTGAATGAACTACAGGACAAAATACAAACCCTCCAACCTAAAAAGGCCTGTGTTGTTGATGGTATCCTCAATGAAATGATAAAATATACAAACAACAAATTGCAATTTGCTATACTTAAACTCTTTAACATCATCCTTAGCTCTGGCATCTTCCCCAAAATTTGGAACCAAGGACTGATCCCCCCCAATCCACAAAAGTGGAGACAAATTTGACCCCAATAACAACCATGGGATATGCGTCAACAGCAACCTTGGGAAAATCCTCTGCATTATCATTAACAGCAGACTCATTCATTTCCTCAGTGAAAACAATGTACTGAGCAAATGTCAAATTGGCTTTTTACCAAATCACCGTACGACAGACCACGTATTCACCCTGCACACCCTAATTGACAAACAAACAAACCAAAACAAAGGCAAAGTCCTCTCATGCTTTGTTGATTTCAAAAAAGCCTTTGACTCAATTTGGCATGAGAGTCTGCTATACAAATTGATGGAAAGTGGTGTTGGGGGGAAAACGTACAACATTAAAAAATTAATTTACACAAACAACAAGTGTGTGGTTAAAATTGGCAAAAAACACACACATTTCATTTCACAGAGTTGTGGAAAGAGGGATGCAGCTTAAGCCCCACCCTCTTCAACATACAGTTGAAGTCGGAAGTTTACAATCACTTAGGTTGGAGTCATTAAAACTCGTTTTTCAACCACTCCACAAAATTCTTGTCAACAAACTATAGTTTTGGCAAGTCGGTTAGACATCAGCATGACACAAGTAATTTTTCCAACAATTGTTTACAGACAGATTATTTCACTTATAATCCACTGTAATTCACTGTAATTCCAGTGGGTCAGAAGTTTACATACAATAAATTGACTGTGCCTTTAAACAGCTTGGAAAATTCCAGAAAATTATGTCATGGCTTTAGAAGCTTCTGTTAGGCTAATTGACATCATTTGAGTCAATTGGAGGTGTACCTGTGGATGTATTTCAAGGCCTACCTTCAAACTCAGTGACTCTTTGCTTGACATCATGGGAAAATCAAAAGAAATCAGCCAAGACCTTAGAAAAAAAAATGTAGACCTGCTTCATCCTTGGGAGCAATTTCCAAACGCCTGAAGGTACCACGTTCATCTGTACAAACAATAGTACGCAAGTATAAACAACATGGGACCACGCAGCCATCATACCGCTCAGGATGATGAACATACTTTGATGTGAAAAGTGCAAATCAATCCCAGAACAACAGCAAAGGACCTTGTGAAGATGCTGGAGGACACAGGTACAAAAGTATCTATATCCACAGTAAAACGAGTCCTATATCGACATAACCTGAAAGGCAGCTCAGCAAGGAAGAAGCCACTGCTCCAAAACCGCCATAAAACAGCCAGACTACGGTTTGCAACTGCACATGGGGACAAAGATATTTTTGGAGAAATGTCCTCTGGTCTGATGAAACAAAAATAGAACTGTTTGGTCATAATGAACATCGTTATGTTTGGAGGAAAAAAGGGGAGGCTTGCAAGCTGAAGAACACCATCCCAACCGTAAAGCACAGGGGTGGCAGCATCATGTTGTGGGGGTCCTTTGCTGCAGGAGGAACTGGTTCACTTCACAAAATAGCTGGCATCATGAGGTAGAAAATTATGTGGATATATTGAAGCAACATCTCAAGACATCATTCAGGAAGTTAAAGCTTGGTCGCAAATGGGTCTTCCAAATGGACAATGACCCCAAGCATACTTCCAAAGTTGTGGCGAAATGGCTTAAGGACAACAAAGTCAAGGTATTGGAGTGGACATCACAAAGCCCTGACCTCAATCCTATAGAAAATGTATGGGCAGAACTGAAAAAGCGTGTGCGAGCAGGGAGGCCTACAAACCTGACTCAGTTACACCAGCTCTGTCAGGAGGAATGGGCCAAAATTCATCCAACTTATTGTGGGAAGCTTGTGGAAGGCTACCCGAAATGTTTGACCCAAGTTAAACAATTTAAAGGCAATGTTACCAAATACTAATTGAGTGTATGTAAACTTCTGACCCACTGGGAATGTGATGAAATAAAAAAAAGCTGAAATAAATCATTCACTCTACCATTATTCTGACATTTCACATTCTTAAAATAAAGTGGTGATCCTAACTGACCTAAGACAGGGAATTTTTACTAGGATTAAATGTCAGGAATTGTGAAAAACTGAGTTTAAATGTATTTGGCTAAGGTATATATAAACTTCCGAATTCAACTGTCTATATCAACGAATTGTCAAGGGCACTAGAACAGTCTGCAGCACCCGGCCTCACCCTACTAGAATCTGAAGGCAAAGGTCTACTGTTTGCTGATGACTAGATCTTCTGCACAGATTCTGCCAGACCTGGGCCCTGACAGTAAATCTGACTAAGACAAAAATAATGCTGTTCCAAAAAAGGTCAATTCGCCAGGACCACAAATACAAATTCCATCTAGGCACCGTTGCCTTAGAGCAGACAACAAAAACATATATACCAGGAAACTTCCACAAAGCTGTGAACGAGCTGAGAGACAAGGCAAGAAGGGCCTTCTCTGCCATCAAAAGGAACATAAAATTTGACATACCAGTGAGGATCTGGCTAAAAATACTTGAATCAGTTATAGAACCCATTTCCCTTTATGGTTGTGTGGTCTGTACAATGTAAAACCCCAAAGAATGCATGCAGAGCAGAATTAGCTAATTATCAAAATCCAGATAAGAGACGCTAAATTCTACAAGCACCAAAAAGGAAGCGATTCCCAAATCTTCCATAACAAAGCCATCATCAACAGAGAGATGAACCTGGAGAAGAGTCCCCTAAGCAAGCTGGTCCTGGGGCTCTGTTCACAAACACAAACAGACCCCACAGAACCCCAGGACAGCAACAAAATTAGACCCAACCAAATCAAGAGAAAACAAAAATATAATTACTTGGCACATTGGAAAGAATTAACAAACAAACAAATCAAACTTGAATGCTATTTGGCCCTAAACAGAGAGTACACAATGGCAGTATACCTGACCACTGTGACTGACCCAAACTTAAGGAAAGCTTTGACTATGTACAGACTCAGTGAGCATAGCCTTGCTATTGAGAAAGGCCGCCGTTGGCAGACCTGGCTCTCAAGAGAAGACAGGCTATGTGCACACTGCCCACAAAATGAGGTGGAAACTGAGCTGCACTTCCTAACCTCCTTCCAAATGTATGACCATATTAGAGACACATATTTCCCTCAGATTACACAGATCTAAAAAGAATTTGAAAACAAACCCAATATTGAGAAACTCCCATATCTACTGGGTGAAATACCACAGTGTGCCATCATAGCAACAAGATTTGTGACCTGTTGCCACAAGAAAAGGGCAACCAGTGAATAACAAACACCATTGTAAATACAACCCATATTTTTATTTTTTTATATTCCTTTTTGTACTATTTGCACATCGTTACAACCCTGTACATAGACATAATATGACATTTGAAATGTCTTTATTCTTTTGGAACTTCTGTGAGTGTAATGTTTCCTGTTCATTTTTATTGTTTATTTCACTTTTGTTTATTATTTACTTCACTTGCTTTGGCAATGTAAACATATGTTTCCCATGCCAATAAAGTCCTTAAATTGAATTGAATTGAGAGGAAGAGAGAGAAGCAAGAAAAAAACTATTCTCTGCTGCCAGGCTGGGACGCCCACACCCACCTGTTTCTACTCCTGAGCAGCTTCAGACTGTTGTTTTGTCATGGTGCCATCTTAGTTAGACCCTGCCTGCTCTAATGAGATGAGATGGCCCCGAAATGAGCCCGGCGGTGGGGAGAGTCAACTGTGAAAAGATGCTATTAACAAACAAATTATTTACGGGAGCTGTGGTATTTTTGTGGGCCCCCCGAGGGATTCCACCGTCTCTCTCTCACCGTCCTTTTCTTAATGAGCGGCAGAGTATGGAAGTGATATTCAGACGCTGTAAAAATGTATAAGGTGGATGATATTGATTTGGAGGCATGGATTCAATTTAAACGCAGATGCTGAGTGTTTTTTAAGTCGTAAGCACACAAATTAAGTGACGTGATTCTAAACTCTTGAAATATGATTAAAAAGTTTTATGTAGGAGAGGGAATTAGGTGGGCATGTGAGTTTTCAGCTAATTGAGATGCAGTTGCACATGCAAGCATGTTGTTGCTGAAACACAGTGTAAACCATTCCAATAACTGTTTTTTATCTACAGAACCTCTACCAGATGCCCCAATGGTGGAGCTTGTACAGGCCAGAAAGGGTATGCATGAAGGGTGGATTTAGCTGCCGGCCTTAATAATGTGCTGACATGAAGTCATACATGTTTAACGAGGTAATAGGAGTGGATAAATTAATGATCAATATCGGCTTTTAAGACAAACTGTTAATCTCTGGCTTCCCTTTCAAATCAAATCAAACCCTTTGCCCCTTTTCCTGTGTCATTTTCTTTGGACTCGGGTTAAAACAGATTGACCTTCCTTCAAAATTAAATGTATTGTTTCTGGTGCTCATTTTATTTGTTGTGAAAAAATATGCTATGCTGGTGAAATGTTTACCCAGGTGTCAGCGTTTTCCTTTATTGGCACACACCTAAATATATGCATTTTTATTCCGTAAGGGTTTTATATTATGTGTAATACCCTGTTAACCAGTGATAAAGTGCATTTCATTTCAACAGTATCTCGGAGATGTAATCAACATGCAATTTGCTAAGTGCACAAAACTATCATTTTTGTTAACATTGCATATTTGCTTGGGAAATATTGCCCCGCCAGAGTGTATTAATAAAAGGGCCCCCAATACATCTTCCCATCAGACCTGCGAGATTCTTGTCATCACTATCTCCCCTAATCTGTTTAATACTGTTGATGTCCGCCCGAATTGCAGATACTCTTGGGAATTACTAATGTCATTCTTCTCATCATTTAGTCATAGCACCGTTCCTAGGGTCCCTTACATGGGCGGGCTGTACTGTCAAATAGAGCACGCCTCCTCTGTCCTCCCTTTACTCACCCCATGACCAATCACCCAATCCCATCTCCCTATTCTACCTGGGTCTGCCACACTAAAGAGAAGACAATAAGGGTGTGATCTGGAACCTGTGTGTGCCATGTCCAGGCAGCCCATCCCTATGGATGATCTCATTGACCTCCTGCTGTGAAGGAGACAGGTTGTCCCGGCCTGAGACTTCTTCTACTGTTCACTTAGGGAACTTTGACTTATGAGGTGCACCGCATTTAGCCCAGCTAATGCAAGTGAGGGCTTTGCCATTAACCTCGGGTGGGGAGGGGAAAGGGAGTTTGATGCATTCAGATTGGCAGAGGAGAATATTTCACCATGACAGGCATTACCAATGAATAATTAAGTGTTTAATATAATGATCTCGGGGATAGGGAGAGAAAGAAAGAGAAAGAGAGAGTGAATGAGAAAGAAAGGGAAGGGATCGGAGAAAATGATAATTCCACAATTCATTGCTCTTAAACCCTATCCGGTATTATTACCCAGTATTGCATTGGGGGGAAACTGGGTTTTTGTTGAAACAAATAGGTTTTTGATGGCTCTGCCAGAATAGTTACGGTTATTAGGTTCGAGAACTCTTTCATGATGGAAGTGGCATCCTGCAGTGCGGAGATCATGAAATTTTAAGTGGGGAATTTACGCCAGAAAGACTGTGGGACAGTGCAGTCTGGGGCATGCCGGGGGACACATGTGTTTTCATTGGGCGTAATGCTAGGCTAATGTCACTGGAAATAAATAGTTAACAAGACGGGGATATTTGTGCTACAGTAGCCTGGTGTGGTAGCTAGATATGTTTTTCTTCAAGCATTCAGAATCTGATGAGACACGTTTAGCAATGAGCCAATTGAAAAAACCCTGTGCCCTGACACAAGGCTATGATTCAGTCAAGTAGTTTTGCAATGTTTGCAGCAGTTGTTGTACACCAGTAATGCAAACCAATAGTCTGTGGCAAATAAGAGTCTCAGCTTGAATGCTCAGAAAAAAATGTAATAATGCCTATCCACAATAGGGAGAAAAAAAACAGAGCAGTGTTATTTGAGGAACATTTACGTGATCGTTTGTTATTCCTGCAACACTCAAAATATGCAGTTTAGAGTAAATTGTACAAATTCAACGCAGGGACAGTCTTATCCAACCTTTGAGGTGTCCATTGTCAAAATCGGTCAATGTGCCCTTGAGCAAGGCACGTAATCCTAATTTGATCCAGGGACGCCATAATACTATGGCTGACCCTGCAAAACAACATTTCAGTGTACACTTATTCGGTGTATGTGACAATACAATATATATACATACTTTATATATCATCTTTTTTTATTATATACTACCGGTTTGCTACTTTTTCCGATATAACAAAGATGCTTCCTCGAACTCTCAGCAAAATCATAAGTGGTAAAATTTCTCAATCAATGTTGTCCTCCAAAAGTGAGTCAAGGACTACATTTCCATGATTCTCAGTCCACCCACGCGTACTGATGCCTGCCCAGCAGAGAGCCACTTCCCGCCTCACATTAGTGACCTATGGCATCATATACGTCCCGCTTGTTGTCTGTATGACAGATTCACATGCATATTCATGCATACATATGGTTAGCCAGAATGAAGCGTGACTCTTCCCTGTAGCCTCTCCCATGTCCAGCTGCATGAAGTCAGTTCATTAAACTGCAGGTTCTAAAACCGGTCCCTTCGAACCCTAAGGAGTTGTGTGTGCATTTGTGCATGTTTGTGTGTGTGTGTGTGTGTTTGCGCGTATGCCAGCATGAGTGTGTGTCAGTGTGCGCGCCTGTATATGTGCAGTGCATGCCGTGTGTGCCAGTGTGGTTTTCAGTGTGTGAGGTGAGAACAGAGAGTCCCACAACAGGCCTCCACCTTCTCTTGCTCCATCTGCCTGTTTCACTCAGTCCTCCATAAATTAACAACATTGTACATCTGCTTTGGGGTACATTGTTACTTGTGTGCATTTGGTGGTTCCTCTGTTTATGAAAAATGAAACACTTTTTTAATTTAACTAGGCAAGTCAGTTAAGAACAAATTCTTATTTACAATGACAGCCTACCAGGGGGTTAATTGCCTTGTTCAGGGGCAGAACAACAGATTCTTACCTTTTGAGCTCGGGGATTCGATCCAGCAACCTTTCAGTTACTAGCCCAACACTCTAACCGCTAGGCTACCTGCTGTCCCAAATAATAGGCCTGTAGGGGCCCTCTGCACACATCGACAATAGTCACCCACGAAGCTCAACAGAAGCCGCAGCACTTTGCTGCATTTCATTATTTCTCTCCCCCCGAAACCCCCTCTGCAACGATTTTTTGTTGGATGTCCCACTGATTCATTGTTGGGATAATGCAACAAAAGTCAGTTTTGTTTGATTTTGGTTGTTTTGAATACTTTCAAGTCCAGGGGTGTCAAACTCATTCCATGGAGGGCCTATTGTCTGAAGGTTTTTGTTTTTTCCTTTCAATTAAGACCTAGACAACCAGGATGGGGAGTTCCTTACCAGTTATTGACCTTAATTCATCAATCAAGTACAAGGGAGGAGCGAAAACAAACAGAAACTCAGCCCTCCTTGGAATTAGTTTGACACCTGTGCTTTAAACCCTTTACTTTAATGTCATGTAAAACTATTGTATTATTACTTCAGGAAAACAGTTCATTTCCAAGGATATTTTGACATTTAACTAGCATACCCAATTTGAAAACGCCTGCTCGAAGTTCCCTGACCTGAGTGTTGCAGCTGCCTTGGCCCATTCAACATAACATGCTACAGATACATGAATCAGGCTGGTTTAAACACAGAATAATTAGCTAACTAGTTAGTATAAGTTTGTCATTTCCAATCAACAATGTAGTTATGAATACAAGTGGGTCGGATTTAGATTTTGTCTACAAGTAGTCGAACACCGGAGCTAACGAGTAACGTTCATAAAAGGTTCATACTCCTTCCGATGTTGCTTGATCAGTGGGTATGCCTATTAGCTGGCCAAAATGACATGAAAAGTGATCAAAATATATGAACAGTATTGCAGTCATTTCTGCAGTTCAGAATTGTTTTGATTTTAGAAAGCAAAGCAATCGATATCCTATCCTAAACTTGCATCCCATTTCTTGCTAGCCCTGGCCACTCGCATTCACTCCCCTCAAAGATGTAAAAACATTGTGTAGGTATAGATGAATTGTTCGGTGAAGTGTTGCTTTAGCTTTTATTTTTTTATTTGTTTTGCTGTTCATGTGAGCAATCTTTGTTGGAAGGGAGTTCCATGCAATCATGGCTCTATATAATACTGTACGTTTTCTTGAATTTGTTTTGGATTTTGAGACTGTGAAAAGTGTAATTTGACAATGCAAACAATTTGGCATTTTCAACACTAATGTTTCTTATAAAAACAAGAAGTGATGCAGTCAGTCTCCCCTCTGCTTTTAGCCAAGAGAGACGAGCATGCATTATAATGATATTAGCCCTCTGATTACAGTGAAGTGCAAGACATGCAGATGTGCCAGCTGTAGTATCTCTAGGTCCTTCTTTGCAGTACCTGACCATATGACTGGACAATAATCAAGATAA
Organism: Salvelinus namaycush; assembly: GCF_016432855.1. Taxonomy (NCBI): domain Eukaryota; kingdom Metazoa; phylum Chordata; class Actinopteri; order Salmoniformes; family Salmonidae; genus Salvelinus; species Salvelinus namaycush. Next base: position 10,194,375 of record NC_052321.1, on the reverse strand, counting down.
GATCAAACTAGAGCCTGCAGGACTTGCCTTGTGGAGTGTGGTGTCAAATAATCTGAGCATCTCTTTATCACGGACAGACCTCTTCCCATCTTCACAACCATTGAATCAATATGTTTTGACCATTAAAGTTTACAATCCAAGGTAACACCAAGTAATTTAGTCACCTCAACTTGCTCAACAGCCACATTATTCATTATCCAACATCTAGAACTTGGGGAATGATTTGTACCAAATGCAATGCTCATAGTTTTACAGATGTTCAGGACTAGTTTATTACTAGCCTCCCATTCTAAAACTGTCAAACTCTGTTTAGGGTTGCAGTGATTTCACTAGCTGTGGTTTAATCATAAGGGTTGAATCATCAGCATACACAGACTTTGTTTATTGCCAGGGGCAGGTCATTGGTAAAAATAGAAAAAAGTAGATGGCCAAAAGAGCTGCCCTGCGGTACACCACACTTTATATGTTTAACATTAGAGAAGCTTCCATTAAATTAAATCCTCTGTGTTCTATTAGATAGATAGCTCTAAATCCTTGATTTGGCAGAGGTTGAAAGGCCATAACACATATATTCTTTCAACAACATATTATGGTCAATAATATCATAGGCTGCACAGAAATATAACAGTACAGCTCCCACAATCTTCTTATTATCAATTTACTTCAACCTATCATCGATTTCTTTCAACTCAACATGATAAGAGGCCCACGCATTACCCTCGCTGTGCAGGCAGACCAGCCAGGCATCTAGCTACATACTGTGGATGCGAGATGTGAGATGAAGGGAGTGTAGATTAACCTCTTCGGCAGAATGGAGGCTGTGTGTGCAGTCTAGAAATGCAATTCGTCATGAGCATGATGCTCTATTTCCACTGCAGTAATCATCCGCAGCGCAAAACTGTTCGATAAACATTGGCACAAGACAGAGCTAGGCTAGCTAATTGTGTTAGGGTAGTTTCAGGGGTTTGGGTGTGGTGATAGACTAGAGGACATGCAGTTCAGTCATCATCGTCATCTATTTATCCACAGATCGGGTGATTGTACGTTTGAGAGCCAAGAAACTAAACATCATGATGATTGTCTTAGCCGGGAAACGTGAACCAATTGCAATCAACAGAATTTATAGACCAAAATTACAGTTTTATGGGGTCCACTGTACCTTTAGACACCACAAGACATTCCTCCACATTTTATTTAACCTGTAATTAACCAGGAAGTGCCATTGAGTTCAGAAGAAGTCTTTCTCAAGGGAGACCTGTTCAAGAAGGGCAGCTTTGCAAAACAAAAATCTGTAGACATAATAGCACCAATGGCCACTTCTTGTAATTGGACAACAGTTCCTCCGGTGCATGCCCCCTAGAACAGCCCAGTCCCAGTTGAAATAATGACCACGCTCAGAGGTTGTGTTCACACCGTTGCCCAATACAAAACAAACAGTGTGTGTGTTTGTCTTTGACATTATTGCACTGGGCTCGGGCGGTCATATTCTGGTAACTGGGAGCTTCCTAGTAGAACAGGTGTTGTGGGCCGACCAGACCATCAATCTCCCCGTGACCCGTTTCTGTTGGATTCAGGGTTAATTATCGTCAAATAACCCACGAAAGAGAGTGATGAAAATGGAGGAGTTGGAATGCTAACCTTCGCAAAAGAGCTAGCTAGCGCTGATGTGGTTTGAATAGTGAGGCATCACTGGATGTATTCTTGGGACTACTGTGTAGTTGGGACTACTGTGTAGTTGGGACTACTGTGTGGTTGGGACTACTGTGTGGTTGGGACTACTGTGTAGTTGGGACTACTGTGTGGTTGGGACTACTGTGTGGTTGGGACTACTGTGTAGTTGGGACTATTGTGTGATGGATAAAGAGTGAGTGAAAAGAGGCAAAGAGGTGTTGAAATAGCAATTCACATTCAAATAAAATACCTTTCTAAAAAGCAGCTCATTTTATGAAGCAATGTCTTTTCCTGATCTTAATCTTTCCCCCATCTTAATCTATATTACTGCATGAATGCCATTAGGGTTTCTCTTAATTCCGTTAACATATTAATTGACATTCGACTGTATGTGAGATCATACAGTAAATTGGATCCAGAGGAGTCAGCGACACCTGACCTATTGGAGATTTCACAGTGTGCTTATACCTTCATTTATCCACCCAACGTGCCCATGAATATTTAAGATGGCCAATTAAACCCCAGGCTGCTGTCACACCGCGACCACACACACACGTGCATGCACACACACTGACACAACCCATATCTGACAGACACATCACACACACATAGAGGCACACACACTTTCTCTCTCTCACACACACGCACACGCACACACACACACACACAAAGTGACAGTGACATTGTCCAAGTCTGACAGTCACGTCACACGTGTCATGTTTATGAGGGCATCTACAGACTGGGTTTGTGTTTTCTTTATGTAAATGTCTTTGGAGGGTCAAAGTCAATGGATGTCAGTATGCTCATTCACCTTGCTGGGGCAATATAGAACACTGGGGAATCAGACGCCACTGTGCAGCTATGGCTATCTCTTATACATGGCAACGGCAGTCTAACAGATGTTTACCACAAAGAATATATGGCACTTCTAAGATATTATTCCTTCCAATTATATATACTTAATAGTGATTAAAAAGAGAGGATATGTGTTACTTAACATAAGGCGCTTGTGACATATCTTGCCTGCTGAATATTTCAAAATATCCAAATTAAATGAATGATCTCATAAATGCTTAAAAGGAGAAGTGATGTGTTAGCTACTTAGCTAATGTAAAGACTATATTGAAAGTGACGGAACTTAACATGTCTAATGCATGGGGTTCAACCAACGTCACTCCGCTGTCAAACACAGATTATATTTTATGTGATTCCCTTCTAAAAGCATGCCATTTTATTTGACAGATATACAGTATACAGTCAGTACATAATACACATTACGCAAGATTGACAGGGCTGATCTAAGATATCTAAGAAGAAAATGTTCATACTGTCGCCCATATTTGATCCCTAAGCTTTTATTAGTGCAAATGTATTTTGTAAATGGGTTAGACCTATACATTTTCAGGCACTCGACATCAATGATTCTTTTGAAATTAAGCATTTGGACTAAAAAGATTCTATGGAAGTAGGCCGGTTTGGTTCTATCAGCCATTGTGAACTACTGTATGGGTCAGATTACTATTTCATATGCTATATGAAATAGTAATGAACAAAAGGCTTGTTCCTACCTAATCAGATTCTTGTGTTTCTATCACCATTGTGTAATGGAGGTGGAATGACTTCCTATGCTAATCACATTACTATACCCTGAGGTTAACCCCACTATTACAGATGTCTATAAAAAAAACAGTTTTTCAATGTACTAGAAAACGTATGTTCCAATGTATAAGCATCTACTTCACATGTCCAATCAAATGAGCTAGTGATAATGTGTAGCCTAATTAAAATCCATCCATTTGTGTCAAATAAACATCAACTTTTAAATAAAGCTGCCAGAAACTACTCTAACTACTTTGCAGTAGTCAGTCATTGTTTTTGCAGTAGTCAATCATTGTCTTTGCAGTAGTCAGTCATTGTCTTTGCCGTAGTCAGTCATTGTCTTTGCAGTAGTCAGTCATAGTGACCTTATTCATTTAAAACATCTATGAGTTGCCTTGAAGCGCCCAATGCATCCATGCAGCAATTTAGAATAAAGCGTCTCTAAATTGTCCGAGAAATCATACCATATGGATGCCTTCTCTCATAAGGGGCTCCCAAGTGGCGCAGCAGTCTAAGACACTGCATCTGAGTGCTAGAGGCATCACTACAGACCATGGTTTGATTCCAGCCTGCATCACAACCGGCCTTGATTTGGAGTCCCATAGGTCAGCACACAATTAGCCCAGAGTCATCTGGGTTAGGGTTTGGCTGGTGTAGGCCATCATTGTAAATAAGAATTTGTTCTTAACTGACTTGCCTAGTTAAATAAAAAATAAATCCAAGGTTCCATTTATGAAAAAATGGCAAATAGTACTCTGTCATTCTTTCGCTGTTGTATCGTTTCTTTGTAGAATGCATCACTAAAGGCCTCTGCACTGGTATTAAAACAATATATATATATAATTTCACTCAGACGGGCAATCTGCCTCTAGTAGTAGTAGGGTACGTCTGCATTTGGGAATAGGAACCAGACACCTGTCGGTCGCAGGGGGACTCTTTACAGCGTAACACGCTGGAAGCAGACAGGCATAACAAAGCAGTGGAGAGTGAAAACGCATCCCGGAATGAGAGAAAGGGAACATATTATACCTTCCAGGCTTTGGGGACTAATAATCGTCATGCTCTTCTTTGTGGTTTTCATCACTACTGACATTTGACTGGGACAGTAATCACACCTTAAATGTGATCGCTGGGGCCGATGACAACTTTAAGATGGATAATTTCTCAAAATATCCTGATATCACAGTGTATTAGGGGGATAGGACGGCAGTTTCACGTTGGTGTTTTCTTTGTCTGGTAGGCAGTGTGGCAGTCAGTGAGGTTACAGTATAGTCAGCTTGGATGTTCGTCTGCCAAATAAGTCCCTGGAGGATCATTAAAACGTCTGATTTCAAGTCCTAGGGGAAATAACATCAGTCTTACTGCTGTGTGCCAAATTGACGATGTGCCTGATGTTTGCACTATAGGCAACTGTAAAACATGACTGTGTTATGAGAGGAGGAAAACTGAATGGTGCTATCGGGGCAGACTGAACATGATATTGGATTTCAAATAGATTTCAAATCAAATACAATTTTATTTGTCACATACGCCGAATACAACAGGTATTCACCTTACACGGAAATACTTACTTACAAGCCCTTAACCAACAATGCAGTTTTAAGAAAAATAAGTTAGATAAATAAAAATAAAATTGTTCAACGGACACTAAAGTACTACTGGCAGAATCCTAAGCCAACCACTTAAGTAATGCTTATTGATTGTCACAACTCGGAGTGTATAATTGTCTTATTGACTTTAATAGTGGGCACATGAACATTGAGCAAGGATTCATACACTCCATGCCATAATATGCTGTATGTAAAAACACATATAGAACAGCGGGATTTTTCTTTAGAAATCTCCAGTCCAATGCATTCCTTCAAATAAGCGTTTTTTATCATCTAACACCCTTTAAGACTGTGTTGTAGTCAAGTCACTAAACCTCCAGTCCGAGTCGAGTCTCAAGTCCTTAGTGTTCGAGTCCAAGTCCCAGTCCTTTATACTTGAGTCACGAGTCAAGTCACAAGTCCCTAGTGCTCGAGTCCAAGTCCCAGTCCTTTATACTAGAGTCACGAGTCAAGTCACAAGTCCCTAGTGCTCGAGTCCAAGTCCCAGTCCTTTATACTAGAGTCACGAGTCAAGGGTCTCCCGGGTGGCGCAGTGGTCTAGGGCACTGCATCGCAGTGCTAGCTGCGCCACCAGAGTCTCTGGGTTCACGCCCAGGCTCTGTCGCAGCCGGCCGCAACCGGGAGGTCCGTGGGGCGACGCACAATTGGCATAGCGTCGTCCGGGTTAGGGAGGGTTTGGCCGGTAGGGATATCCTTGTCTCAGTATGTAAAATGTAATAATAAAATGTATGCACTCTACTGTAAGTCGCTCTGGATAAGAGCGTCTGCTAAATGACTAAAATATAAAATGTAAGTCACAAGTCCCTTGGTAGGGGAGAGTGGGGTATGTTGAGCCATTTGTTACATTCAGCATCACTGCGTCAAGGAAATATAGTATTCTTTCTAACAAAGATATCTACATATATTTCAGGATGTTGTGTATCCCTGGAAATAATCAGAAATCATGTTAACAGTTTTTAAAACATTGCTTGTCCAAAAAAAGTGGTCACTTGGCACAACTTACCCCGGATATGGTATAAATTGAGCATAAGGATAGGGTAAGTTGAGCCACCTTGGGGTAAGTGGGTGATGGTGTCCTGGGACAGTGGGGGATGGTGCTGGTCGGCCAAAGTTGAATTCATGGCAGAGGAGGCTGGTGGGAGGAGCTATAGTAGGACGAGCCAGGGATATTGAATGGATGTGCCAATTTGTAGGCACCTTCTCTGCATTTGAGACTACTAAGCCCATTAAACTGGTCCGCGAGATTCTTGATATGTTTATCAAGCTCAGACTCCAAGTCATCAGAAAATATGTTGTGTTCCTCTGCTACTCTATCATAGCCTCTCTTTCGCACAGGTACATGCTCGCTTAATTTTTTAACAGTGTACCTCTTTAGTGTCATTCAGTCAATTATTTCCTCCCTTGCTGCTGCTCAAATGGACTTCTTCCCTTCTCTCACTGCCTTGGCTGCTCTCTAAAGAACCTCGAGGGGGGCTAGACCCCTGCTTGTTTTACATTGGTATACACGAGGCATGATGATGTCTGCTCTGTAACAATAAAAATGGACTAACTTGAGTTCATATGCATGACACATTGTATACCCCAAGGCAAACATTTTGACTATATTAGTCTACACAGCTACAAGGATGCACTTTCATGCTTGGTTTAGGACCTCATATTGTAGCTTATAGAGACCCCAAATGATGAACAAAACAATGTACGTTGGTTTATTTACAAGCACAATTAATAATTTGACTTTGTGAAAATCTGTTTTCGGACCTAGCTTGCCACTTTTTCCATGCGAGTTCTTCCTTCACAGACTCCATGAAATGATGACCTCTTCCTAAATATTTGGTCACATGATTCATCTTGTTGATGGTTTACTAGAAACAAGGGGTGGCTCAATCAACTTACCCCACTCTTCCCTAGTGCTTAAAGTTGCTGTCCAACCATTGAATAAGCTACATTTAATTAGTGTTGCACATTTGTAAGGCTAAATAGATTATACAGCTCTATAACATTTGTTGTTGTACAAAGTATATTCAATTATGCAAAAGATAGTCACAAGTGGTCAAGTCCGAGTCCGAGTCCCCACTGATATAGTCCGAGTCGAGTCACTAGTCATGAGTCTGAGCCAAGTCCGAGTCCTGTACTAGAGTACTACAACACTGCTTTGAGATATTATATTTTATTAATCAGTGATTTTATCCATCTGGAGTGGGCTTAATTTCTAGTTACTTCCTACTACTGTACTCTTTAATCAACCTTTTTCAGGGAGGAGCAGACGCTCAATGTGTATCTTGCCATCTAGTAGAGGATGAGTGTAATTGGATTGCAAACTACTTATCTTGAACAGATGCTGTTAACATCCCCCATGCACTGTTTTTCATGAATATGAGTACATCAAGCTCTACCATACCAGACCCTTCGAGAGGGGAAACTAAATGGGTAGTGTACTTCTCACAGTAATTTCTCAATGCATCCAAGGGCCTTTTAGACTTCATTTTTAAGTATCCCACTATTATACATATTATTTAAAAAAATTATAAGATTCCCCATAAATTACAGCAAAGAGCCGGAGTGCGGTAGGTATCCAGATGGATACCCTGAAATCTGTCTTCAATTGCTCTCAACTAATTTCGTATTCCAGTCGAATTCTGATTAGCTGATTTAGCAATTTAGTGAGCTGCATGGTGCTACAGAGCACTTGTTCCCTCTCTTGAGTGCAACCTCAAATCAAAATCAAATACAATTGTATTTCTCACATGCTTCGTAAACAACAGGTGTAGACTAACAGTGAAATTCTTACAGGCCTTTCCCAACAATGCAGAGAAATAAATAAATAATAATAGAACAATTATAATACGAGGAATAAATGCACAATGAGTAACGATAACGTGGCTGTATATACAGGGTACCAGTACCGAGTCGATGTGCTGTGGTACTAGGTAATTGAGGTAGATACACGATATGTGGACACCTGCTCGTTAAACATCTCATTCCCAAATCATGGGCATTAATATGGAGTTGATCCACCTATGTTGCTATAACAGCCTCCACTCTTCTGGGAAGGCTTTCCACTAGATGTTGGAACATTGCTGCGAGGGCTTGCTTCCATTCAGCCACAAGAGCATTAGTGAGGTTGGGCACGGATGTTGGGCAATTAGGCTTGGCTCAGAGTAGGCATTCCAATTAATTCCAAAGGTGTTCGATGAGTTTGGGTTCAGGGCTCTGTGAAGGCCAGTCAAGTTCTTCCACACTGACCTGGACAAACCATTTCTGTATGGACCTCACTTTGTGCACGGAGGAATGTTCATGCTGAAACAGGAAAGGGCCTTCACCAAACTGTTGCTGCAAAGTTGGAAGCACAGAATCATCTATAATGTCATTGTATGCTGTAGCATTAAGATTTTCCTTCAGTTGAACTAAGGGGCGAACCTAGTTCGAACCATAAAAAATAGCCCCAAACCATTATCCCTCCTACAGTTGGCACTATGCATTGGGGAAGGTAGTGTTCTCCTGGCATCCGACAAAACCAGATTCGTCCATCAGACTGCCATATGGTGCTCGTCTGTGGAGATGGCATCGCTGTGTGCATTGCTTATACACCTGTCTGCAACGGGTGTGGCTGAAATCGGTGAATCCACTAATTTGAAGGGAAGCCCACATACTTTTGTATGTACAGTACAGTTGAGGTCGGAAGTTTACATACACCTTAGCCAAATACATTTAAACTCAGTTTTTCACAATTCCTGACAATTAATCCTAGTAAAAAATTCCATGTCTTAGGTCAGTTAGGATCACCACTTTATTTTAAGAATGTGAAATGTCAGAATAATACTAGAGAGAATGATTTATTTCAGCTTTTATTTCTTTCATCACATTCCCAGTGTGTCAGAAGTTTACATACACTCAATTAGTATTTGGTAGCATTGCCTTTAAATTGTTTAACTTGGGTCAAACATTTCGTTAGCATTCCACACGCTTTCCACAATAAGTTGGGTGAATGTTGGCCCATTCTTCCTGACAGAGCTGGTGTAACTGAGTCTGGTTTGTAGACCTCCTTGCTCACACATGCTTTTTCAGTTCTGCCCACACATTTTCTATAGGATTGAGGTCAGGGCTTTGTGATGTCCACTCCAATACCTTGACTTTGTTGTCCTTAAGCCATTTCGCCACAACTTCGGAAGTATGCTTGGGGTCATTGTCCATTTGGAAGACCCATTTGCGAACAAGCTTTAACTTCCTGACTGATGTCTTGAGATGTTGCTTCAATATATACACATAATTTTTCATCCTCATGATGCCATCTATTTTGTGAAGTGAACCAGTCCCTCCTGCAGCAAAGCACCCCCACAACATGATGCTGTGCTTCACGGTTGGGATGGTGTTCTTTGGCTTGCAATACTCCCCGTTTTTCCACCAACCATAACAATGGTCATTATGGCCAAACAGTTCTATTTTTGTTCCATCTGACCAGAGGACATTTCTCCAAAAAGTATGATCTTTGTCCCCATGTGCAGTTGCAAACCGTAGTCTGGCTTTTTATGGCGGTTTTGGAGCAGTGGCTTCTTCCTTGCTGAGCGGTCTTTCAGGTTATGTCAAAATAGGACTCGTTTTACTGTGAATATAGATACTTTTGTACCTGTTTCCTCCAGCATCTTCCTTTGCAAAGGTCCTTTGCTGTTATTCTGGGATTGATTTGTACTTTTCACACCAAAATACGTTCATCTCTAGGAGACAGAACGCATATCCTTCCTGAGCGGTATGACGGCTGTGTGGTCCCATGGTGTTTATACTTGCGTACTATTGTTTGTACAGATGAACGTGGTACATTCAGGCATTTGGAAATTGCTCCCAAGAATGAATCAGACTTGTGGAGGTCTACAATTGTTTTCTGAGGTCTTGGCTAATTTCTTTTGATTCTCCCATGATGTCAAGCAAAGAGGCACTGAGTTTGAAGGTAGGCCTTGAAATACATCCACAGGTACACCTCAAATTGACTCAAATAATGTCAATTAGCCTATCAGAAGCTTCTAAAGCCATGACATCATTTTCTGGAATTTTCCAAGCTGTTTAAAGGCACAGTCAACTTAGTGTATGTAAACTTCTGACCCACTGGAACTGTGATACAGTGTATATTAAGTGAAATAATCTGTCTGTAAACAATTGTTGGAAAAATGACTTGTGTCATGTACAAAGTAGATGTCCTAACCGACTTGCCAAAACTATAGTTTGTTAACAAGAATTTTGTGGAGTGGTTGAAAAACGAGTTTTAATGACTCCAACATAAGTGTATGTAAAATTCTGAGCACTTGTTGGATTCTTTTCCTTCACTCTGCAGTTCAAATCATCCCAAACCATCTCAATTGGGTTGAGGTCGGGTGATTGTGGAGGCCAGGTCATCTTGGTCAAATAGCCCTTACACAGCCTGGAGGTGTGTTGGGTCATTGTCCTGTTCGAAAAACAAATGATAGTCCCAATAAGCGCAAACCATATGGGATGGCGTATTGCTGCAGAATGCTGTGGTAGCCATGCTGGTTAAGTGTGCCTTCAATTCTAAATAAATCACTGTCACTAGCAAAGCACCCCCACACCATCACACCTCCTCTTCCATGCTTCACGGTGAGAACTACACATGCAGAGATTATACCTTCACCTACTCTGCGTCTCACAAAAACACAGCAGTTGCAACCAAAAATCAGAAATTTGAACTCATCAGACCAAAGGACAGATTTCCACCAGTCTAATGTCCATTGCTTGTGATTCTTTGCCCAAGCAAGTCTCTATTTCTTATTGGTGCCTTTTAGTAGTGGTTTCTTTGCAGCAATTCCACCATGAAGGCTTGATTCACGCAGTCTCCTCTGAACAGATTATGTTGAGATGTGTATGTTACTTGAACTCTGAAGCATTTATTTGGGCTGCAATTTCTGAGGGTGGTAACTCAAATTAACTTGTGGTTTTTGTGACTGCGCTTGAAGAAGCTTTCATAGTTCTTAAAATGTTCCGTATTGACTGACCTTCATGTCTTAAAATAATGATGTACTGTTGTTTCTCTTTGCTTATTTGAGCTGTTCTTGCCATAATATGGACTTGGTCTTTTACCATCTGTATACCTCCCCTACCTTGTCACAACACAACTGATTGGCTCAAACACATTAAGAAGGAAAGAAATTCCACAAATTAACTTCTAACTTCTCTGGGATATGTTGGATGCTAGCGTCCCAATTGGCCAACATCCAGTGAAAATGCAGAACGCCAAATTCAAATAAATTACTATAAAAATTCAACTTTCATGAAATCACACATTCAATATACCAAATTAAAGCTACACTTGTTGTGAATCCAGCCAACATGTCAGATTTCAATAATGCTATACAGCGAAAGCAAACAATGCTATTATCTGAGCATAGCACCCAAGCAAACAAACACAGACCATCATATTTCAACCCTCCAGAAAAAAACAAACCGCAGAAAAAAATATATAATTCATGCCTTACCTTTGACGAACTTCTTCTGTTGGCACTCCAATATGTCCCATAAACATCACAAATGGTCCTTTTGTTCGACTAATTCTGTCGATATATATCCAAAATGTCCATTTATTTGGCGCGTTTAATCCAGAAAAACAGCTGTTCCAACTTGCGCAACGTGACTACAAAATATTTCAAAAGTTACCTGTAAGCTTTGTCCAAACATTTCAAACTACTTTTGTAATAAAACTTTAGGTATTTTTTAACGTACATAATTTATAAAATTGAAGACGGGATGATCTGTGTTCAATACCGGAGGAAAACAACGTGTAGCGAGCCTCTGTGTAACGCGCCTGTAACAAAGAATAAACTTCCCTCGAGCCTCATTCTGAACAGTGTTACTTCTTCATTTCTCAAAGGAAAAACCTCAACCAATTTCTAAAGACTGTTGACATCCAGTGGAAGCGATAGGAACTGCAAGAAGGTCCCTTAGAAATCTGGATTTCCAATGAAAACCCATTGAAAAGAGAGTGACCTCAACAACAACAAAAAATCTGAATGGTTTGTCCTCTGGGTTTTGCCTGCCAAATAAGTTCTGTTATAGTCACAGACATGATTCAAATTCTATCCAAATCTACTAATAATATGCATATCTTCGTTTCTGGGCATGAGTAGCAGGCAGTTTATTTTGGCTCTCATTTCATCCAAAATTCCAAATGCTGCCCCCTATCCTAGAGAAGTTAACAAGGCACACCTGTTAATTGAAATGCATTCCAGGTGAATACCACATGAAGCTGGTTGAGAGAATGCCAAGAGTGTGCAAAGCTGTCATTAAGTCAAAGGGTGTCTACTTTGAAGAATCTAATTTTGATTTGTTTAATACTTTTTTGGTTACTACATGATTCCATATGTGTTATTTCATAGGTTTGATGTCTTCACTATTATTCTACAATGTAGAAAATAGTTTGAAAAAAACTTGAATACGTAGGTGTGTGTAACGAGCGTTGTTGGAAGGATCGTCGGACCAAGATGCAGCGTGGGGTAGGTTAATAATTTATTATTTATGATAACCGGCACAAAACAAGAAAGCGTAACCAACGAAACGTACAGCCTTGTAGGGCTAAAAAGCAACAATACAAAATCAAGATCCCACACACAACAGGTGGGAAAAAAGGCTGCCTAAATATGATCCCCAATCAGAAACAACGATAGACAGCTGCCTCTGATTGGGAACCATACCAGGTCAACATAGAAATACACAAACTAGAGTACCCACCCTAGTCACACCCTGACCTAACCAAAATAGAGAATAAAAAGGCTCTCTAAGGTCAGGGCGTGACAGTGTCCAAACTTTTGACTGGTACTGTAGGTAGGGATAAAGTGACTAGGCAACAGGATAGATAATAAACAGTAGCAGCAGCGTATGTGATGAGTGAAAAGAGTTAGTGCAAAAAGGTTACACCTGAGTAATGTGAAACTTTGATCAGGATCCTTATTAACTATAAAAGCCCAGGCCATCCAGTGTTGCATTGCCTTTTTCCATCTATAGTGCTTTCCCCCATCTATATTAGACATGATAGACTTAAAGGAGACACACAAAAAACTCAGTAATCATAAAGAGAAGTGAAATGAATGATAATGTATTTCTTCCTCTGTAACCCCTTGGTGGGCTGCTTTGTCTGGCCTTGGCCCATCCTCTGTGTTGCTACTCCCCTCTAGTGGTCACTCTGCAATCCATGCTGTGTGTGTGTGCCAAATTTTCTGCTTAGGTCAACATGAATGTTGGTCAGGCACTTTGTAAAGCATTAAAAATGAAGTTTTAACGTTTATATTACATTAGCTCTACAAACTCTCACAAGAGACACACAGACCACTAAGCAGTCTCTTCTCTTCCCCTCTCTCTCTCTCCATAGAATGTATAGCACCAGGGAACTCTAACCCTCATCACCATTAACATATAGAGTCTTTATTTAAATCCCATTCTATTTCCCATCCATTTAGAAGAGTGATGCCAGTGGGCTGCAGAGATTGCGAGGAGCGCGAGCCTGATTGAGCTTCAATTTGATCGTTTGATCTGATTGCGGGGTAAACAGTGGCCTGATGGATACGATCTCATTACAATTGGAAAGTGAGGGTTTAATTTCCTGTTCTATCTTTGTTAACGTCAGGGACAGCAGGTCGTCAATTGCATTAAGCAGTTAAATGTAACTAAATGTAATCTAAAATGTAATCTACGTCATCTCCAAAAGTATTTATTTATCATGAGAGGGCCATAAACAATAACTAGTAATTCTGCATACTTCAAGAAAGGTTAAAATCTCACCTTCTGGTAAAAATAGTTATTAATTGCTGAGGTGTAGTCACTTTGAGGACACAAGCTCAAGTACACAGTACAAATATGATACAAATATGAAAATATGAATATTCCTATTCAACAAAACTGTATAAATAAGGTTTGAAATTATATGCTTTCTAAATATAGTATAATCAAACTATAAAACGATTTCACCTTCCATATAACTGTACGTTTAGTGTTAGAGACTATTTGCATATTTGCTAAAGGTCTCTCTTGACACTGGCATAACGCAATTTCTCTGGACCCCCGCAAAGTCTGGACCCCCCCTCCTTCCCCGCCATACAAAAATGCGTATTTAATGCATCAGCCACTCACAAAGTGTCCATGGTTCTGAAATTGAGACGTCGATAGGCTATCAGATCATGTGGTGCTAGTGCTTGTAGAAGCCTATATCTTTGCTTTATTGGATACATGTTTGTATTTATTATGGATCGCTATTAGTTCCTGCCAAGGCAGCAACTACTCTTCCTGGGGTCCAGCAAAAATTAAGGCAGTAATATACATTATAATAAACATTTGAAACATTTCACAACACATTAAGTGTGTTCCCTCCATCCACTACTACAACACAGAATCCAGGCGTGCGTGTGTATAGTGTGTATGTTACAGTATTTTGATTTGACAATGCGAAACGTTCTGGATCTTTGAACTAAGTGCCAGGTCTAAATTAGGGAATGTATTGTTCTCCGTTCCTGTAACAGATATGTGGTTGATTTTGTTCTTCTCCATTTTTTTGGTAACAAGATTAGTAACATGAGTTCATGTGTAAATAGTTTGTGTTTTCCTTTTATGATATAGCATTTTCATTATGCCACAATTGTCTTGATTATCTTTGCATCTTGCATGGTTGTTTTTTGTGTTTTTCCCCCAAGTTTTTTCCTTTATCAATTACATATGGTAATGATTTGAGTCACTTCCTGTGAGAGTTGGGATTGACACCTGTTTGTCCACTATTCTTTGTTGTCACCATGATGAAGGTTGTTGTAGCCGCAACTCTTCTGTGTTTTTGTTATTCTTGCCATGCATAAGCCGTAAAACAATAAAGGATTTTTCATTTTTCAACTACATGAGAGTTCCTTGATTACTTCTGGAAGTTTGTTTTGCACAAAGGCTTTTCCTGCATTGTTCACTATCCAGTATCAACACATTTTTGTTCTAGAGTAGTTCATCCCAAGATCAAAGAGCACCTCATGGATTAACTACAAACCAAATAAGTGCTCTTCTCCTGTGTCTCTGGGAAATTCAAACATTGCAGATTGTAAAATTAAATTTCAATGCAACAGCATACTACTCAGTAACCAATAACTTTTTATTATATATACAGTATACTTCGGAAAGTATTCAGACCCCTTGACATTTTCCACATTTTGTTACATTACTGCATTCATCTAAAATGAATTAAATAGTTTTTCCCCCTCATCAATCTACACAGAATACCCCATAATGACAAAGCAAAAACAGGTTTTTAGAATTTTTTTACTGAAATATTGCATTTACATAAGTATTCAGACCCTTTACACATTTGGTAGCAATAACAGCCTTGAGTCTTCTTGGGTACAAGCTTGGCACACCTGTATTTCGGGAGTTTCTCCCATTTTTCTCTGCAGATCCTCTCAAGCTCTGTCAGGTTGGATGGGGAGCGTTGATGCACAGCTATTATCAGGTCTCTCAAGAGATGATTGATCAGGTTCAAGTCCGGGCTCTGGCTAAGCCACTCAAGGACATTCAGAGACTTGTCCCGAAGCCACTCCTTGTCTTGGCTGTGTGCTTAGGGTTCTTGTCCTGTTGGAAGGTGAACCTTTGCCCCAGTCTGAGGTCCTGAGCGCTCTGAAGCAGGTTTTCATCAAGGATCTCTCTGTACTTTGCTCCGTTCATCTATCCCTCAATCCTGGCTAGTCTCCCAGTCCCTGCTGCTGAAAAACATCCCCACAGCATGATGCTGCCACCACCATGCTTCACCGTAGGGATGGTGCCAGGTTTCCTCCAGACATGACGCTTGGTATTCAGGCCAAAGAGGTCAATCTTGGTTTCATCAGACCAGAGAATATTGTTTCTCATGGTCTATGAGTCCTTGAGGTGCCTTTTGCCAAATTCCAAGCGGACTGTCATGTGCCTTTTACTGAGGAGTGGATTCCGCCTGGCCACTCTACCATAAAGGCCTGATTGGTGGAGTGATGCAGAGATGGTTGTCCTTCTGGAAGATTCTCCCAATTCCACAGAGGAACTCTGGAGCTCTGTCAGAGTGACCATCGGGTTCTTGGTCACCTCCCTGACCAAAGCCCTTCTCCCCCGATTACTCAGTTTGGCCAGGCGGCCAGTTCTAGTCTTGGTGGTTCCAAACTTCTTCCATTTAAGAATGATGGAGGCCACTCTGTTCTTGGGGACCTTCAATGCTGCAGAAATGTTTTGGTACCCTTCCACAGATCTGTGCCTCGACACAATCCTGTATCGGAGCTCTACGGACAATTCCGTCAACCTAAAGGCTTGGTTTTTTTCTCTGACAGGCACTGTAAACTGTGGGACCTTATATAGACAGGTGTATGCCTTTCCAAATCATGTCCAATTCATTGAATTTACCACAGGTGGACTCCAATCAAGTTGTAGAAACATCTTAAGGATGATCAATAGACATAGGATGCACCTGAGCTCACTTTCGAGTCTCATAGTGAAAGGTCTGAATACGTACAGTTCAAGTCGGAAGTTTACATACACTTATGTTGGCGTCATTAAAACTAATTTTACAACCACTTCACAAAGTTCTTGTTAACAAACTATAGTTTTGGCAAGTCGGTTAGGACATCTAATTTGTGCATGACACAAGTCATTTCTACAACAATTGTTTACAGACAATAACTAAATATAATCTTATTTCACTTATAATTCACTGTATCACAATTCCATTGGGTCAGAATTTTACATACACTATGTTGACTGTGCCTTTAAACAGCTTGGAAAATTCCAGAAAATGATGTCATGGCTTTAGAAGCTTCTGACATCATTTGAGTCAATTGGAGGTGTACCTGTGGATGTATTTCAAGGCCTAACTTCAAACTCAGTGCCTCTTTGATTGACATCATGGGAGAATCAAAAGAAATCAGCCAAGACCTCAGAAAAAAAATTGTAGACCTCCACAAGTCTGCTTCATCCTTGGGAGCAATTTCCAAATGCCTGAAGGTAAAATGTTCATCTGTACAAACAATAGTCCGCAAGTATAAACACCATGGGACCACGCAGCCGTCATACCGCTCAGGAAGGAGACGCGCTCTGTCTCCTAGAGATGAACGTACCTTGGTGTGAAAAGTACAAATCAATCCCAGAACAACGGCAAAGGACCTTGTGAAGATGCTGGAGGAAACAGGTACAAAAGTATCTATATCCACAGTAAAACGAGTCCTATATCGACATAACCTGAAAGGCCGCTCAGCAAGGAAGAATCCACTGCTCCAAAACCGCCATAAAAACAGACTACGGTTTGCAACTGCACATGGGGACAAAGATCATACTTTTTGGAGAAATGTCCTCTGGTCTGATGAAACAAAAATAGAACTGTTTGGCCATAATGAACATTGTTATGTTTGGAGGAAAAAGGGGGATGCTTGCAAGCTGAAGAACACCATCCCAACCGTAAAGCACGGGGGTGGCAGCATCATGTTGTGGGGGTGCTTTGCTGCAGGAGGGTCTGGTGTACTTCACAAAATAGATGGCATCATGAGAAAGAAAATTATGTGGATATATTGAAGCAACATCTCAAGACATCAGTCAGGAAGTTAAAGATTGGTCGCAAATGGGTCTTCCAAATGGACAATGACCCCAAGCATACTTCCAAAGTTGTGGCAAAATGGCTTAAGGACAACAAAGGCAAGGTATTGGAGTGGACATCACAAAGCCCTGACCTCAATCCTATAGAAAATGTGTGGGCAGAACTGAAAAAGCGTGTGCGAGCAAGGAGGCCTGCAAACCTGACTCAGTTACACCAGCTCTGTCAGGAGGAATGGGCCAAAAATTCACCCTTATTGTGGGAAGCTTGTGGAAGACTACCTGAAACGTTTGAACCAAGTTAAACAATTTAAAGGCAATGCTACCAAATACTAATTGAGTGTATGTAAACTTCTGACCCACTGGGAATGTGATGAAAGAAATAAAAGCTGAAATAAATCATTATCTTGTGACGACCCTCCCACTCTGTCTCCCGAATTCTTTCTCTTTGCTCTTGTTTTCCTTAATAGGATGTCGGTGGGCGGAGCCAGGAGGGTCGTCAGCGAAATGGGACACACCTGGGCTCGGTTGTGTCCCAGGATAAATGCACCTCTTCCCCATTCATTGAGGAGACTCTCTCCATGCAGACACTGATAGATTTTGGTTGTGGCATTTTTGTGGCTGTTTTTGTTTGTTTGCGTCGGCACCTTTCAACACCCCTCATTATCACATTTATGCACGCAATCACTCACTTACACTACTGATTACTGACTGACTATTTAGTTTACTTTAGTTAATAAATATATTTTGTTATTCCTTATCTCCACGTCGTCTCCCTTTTTGTTACGGGCTCCGAGCTGGTTCGTTACACTCTCTACTATTATTCCACATTCTTAAAATAAAGTGGTGATCCTAACTGACCTAAAACAGGGAATTTTTACTAGGATTAAATGTCAGAAAGTGTGAAAAACTGAGTTTAAATGTATTTGGCTAAGGTGTATGTAAACTTCCGACTTCAAATGTAAATAAGGTATTTATGTTTTTATGTTTTAATAAATGTTTTAATGTCTAAAAACCTGCTTTCACTTTGTCATTATGGGGTATTGTGTGTAGATTGATGAGGATTTTATTTTATTTCATACATTTTAGAAAAAGGCTGTATCAAAATGTGGAAAAAGTCAAATGGTCAAAATTTTCCGAATGCACTGTACAACTGTACTGTAGGTCTACCTTAGCAGGCTTAGCAGTCCTCGTGCTCTCTCAAGCTTGGGAAAAAACAGTCTATTAATGCCAAATAATACAACCAGTCCACCATCAAAACAACAGCTCACTAGGGATTATTTAATAATGCAGACAATGCAGATCGCCTACTAGCCTATCTATAGCTATATACAGTATTTAGCTGGTAGCCTATTTATATTACACATTGAAACTCGGACTTCACGCTGTCGGGGCTATTCGTCTCATCTTTTTAGGTTTACCAGTGTTCACAGAAGGGGGGGGGGTCGCTCTCATGAGCGCCGCTGGGTATCTGGCAGTCAGCAGCTTGGTTTTCTGGGAGAGGAGGAGGAGTGGAAGGAGGGCCGAAAATCTCACTAGAGCAACTGTCTCTATTCTCGAGGGGAGGAAGAAGAGGAGGAGCAGGGCCACTGTCATTGCCGGGCCTGGTAGTGAGGTCTCAGTCGGGACTGGAAGGCTGCTAGAGCCCGCTTCTGCATAAGGCCTACTAGCTTCCAGCTGCCATGGTGTTTCATCAGTCGAAGGATGATGTAGTAGCTTTACTGATGTTGTTATCTTCGGTAATTTGACACAAGCTTGATCAGATAAAACATTTTGGGGGCGTTTTTGTGCACCACTTGCTCTTGCCTTTTGTTTATCGATCTTGAACAACTCACTCACTCTCCATCCCAGTCCCAGATGATTAAACATTTTTTAAATTGATAGCCAATTAGGTGAGGAGGCCGAGGCGAGCTACTGCCGGCACCGCTGAGTAATAGACTAACTAGATGCATGCCAACTATATCGTCTGTCTGAGTCACCTACTACCATGTAGATTGGACAACATAAACACTTTGCTTGCTACATGTGAAAAAAAAGTGTTTTTTTGTTTAAAATCTATGATATATTTTAGATTACTTTGATAAAGTTGGCAATAAATTGATCTTTGATTGTGCTAGAGTGATGAAACCACTCTCACCTGCTACACTTCAAAGTAAGGATTCCAGTTATGTGCTTTGTCAGGGGCTCTGACATATGATTCAGCCAGGAGTTGATGGACAGTCGGAAAGACGAATGAAATGGTAGGAGGGACATACCAGCTTCAAGTGGTGTCAGATTTCACATCCTACTTCAGACAGGTGGAAGAGATATACAGTACTCCTGTGTCCATGAGAACCAGGGCTACCGCTCAATCCAAGCCATTTCTACAATTTTAAAGCTGAAATGTTGGTCGGAACCGGTACCAGAACCACGTAAGGGGACTTTACATGTAAGAGGTTTTAAGGGCCTTCGCTTCCTGGCTAGGCATTCGGCCTTTGGCACACTGGTCTAACGGAATTAGTCTTGACACAAATCTGCAGCCAATTTGGGTTCTTGGGGCCTGTAAATGTGCCTAGCCATTGTAAATGTACACTGACTTAATGGTTAATGGATATAAAGTAGATTCGAATGAGGTCAGGGGTTGTAACGCATCTAGCTAACTACTAACGTAATTCACTTATTTTCTTGTGTCGTTATCGAAATAAATGAATCCACTAGGAAAACTAGCTAAATGATTCACAGAATAGAACAGCAGATGTTTGTGATGTGTTGGTATCCATCATGTATGAAATATGGAAAAACACTGAGGATTCCATGTTCTGACTACATATCCATCCATACTAAGAAACCCACAATAATAACCCTGTCAACACTGGCAACTGAACCCAGGAGCCACTGCTGTCTCTCTCTCTCACACACACACACACTGAGTGATAGTCATCACAGTCCATCTCCTCAGAGACCGCATCTCATCTGTCCATCACTCAGACACATACACACACACACGCACGCACATGCACACGCACACCTTAACGCATTGACTTTGTCCCATTTACATGCTTAACACAAGCTAATGTCCTCTTGTTGCCTTCTCTAGGTCTAAGGAGGAACACACACTCACAGGCACTTCCATTTACAAATGGTGCTGTCTCTAAACAGCCTTGTTTGTCTGTGTGTGCTCCGTTAGTAATCCCCAGTAGAGGCATATAGTGAAGCAGAACAGAGCCCTACACCCTGAAAAAAGGTGCTATCTTAGAACCTTAAAGGGTTATTTGGATGTCCCCATAGGAGAACCCTTTTGAAGAACCCTTTTTGGTTTGCAGGTAGAATCCTTTTGTTTCAAGGTAGAACCCTTTTGGGTTCCATGTAGAACCTTTTCTACAGAGGGTTCTAAACTCAGCAAAAAAAGAAATGTCCCTTTTCAGGACCCTGTCTTTAAAAAATAATTCATAAAAATTCAAATAACTTCACAGATCTTAATTGTAAAGGGTTTAAACACTGTTTCCCATGCTTGTTCAATGAACCATAAACAATTAATGAACATGCACCTGTGGAACGGTCGTTAAGACACTAACAGCTTACAGTAGGCAATTAAGGTCACAGTTATGAAAACTTAGGACACTAAAGAGTCCTTTCTACTGACTCTGAAAAACACCAAAAGAAAGATGCCCAGGGTCCCTGCTCATCTGTGTGAACGTGCCTTAGGCATGCTGCAAGGAGGCATGAGGACTGCAGATGTGGCCAGGGCAATAAATTGCAATGTCCGTATTGTGAGACGCCTAAGACAGCGCTACAGGGAGACAGGACGGACGGCTGATCGTCCTCGCAGTGGCAGACCACGTGTAACAACACCTGCACAGGATCGGTACATCCGAACATCACACCTGTGGGACAGGTACAGGATGGCAACAACAACTGCCCGAGTTACACCAGGAACGCACAATCTCTCCATCAGTGCTCAGACTGTCCGCAATAGGCTGAGAGAGGCTGGACTGAGGGCTTGAAGGCCTGTTGTAAGGCAGGTCCTCACCAGACATCACAGGCAACAACGTCGTCTATGAGTACAAACCCACCGTCGCTGGACCAGACAGGACTGGCAAAAAGTGCTCTTCACTGACGAGTCGCAGTTTTGTCTCACCAGTGGTGATGGTCGGATTTGCGTTTATCGTCGAAGGAATGAGCATTACACCGAGGCCTGTACTCTGGAGCGGGATTGATTAGGAGGTGGAGGGTTCGTCATGGTCTGGGGCTGTGTGTCACAGCATCATCGGACTGAGCTTGTTGTCATTGCAGGCAATCTCAACGCTGTGTGTTACAGGGAAGACATCCTCCTCCCTCATGTGGTACCCTTCCTGCAGGCTCATCCTGACATGAACCTCCAGCATGACAATGCCACCAGCCATACTGCTTGTTCTATGTGTAATTTCCTGCAAAACAGGAATGTCAGTGTTCTGTCATGGCCAGCGAAGAGCCCGGATCTCAATCCCATTGAGCACGTCTGGGACCTGTTGGATCGGGGGGTGAGGGCTAGGGCCATTCCCTCCAGAAATGTCCAGGAACTTGCAGGTGCCTTGGTGGAAGAGTGGGGTAACATCTCACAGCAAGAACTGGCAAACCTGGTGCAGTCCATGAGGAGGAGATGCACTGCAGTACTTAATGCAGCTGGTGGCCACACCAGATGCTGACTGTTACTTTTGATTTTGACCCCCCCTTTGTTCAGGGACACATTATTCCATTTCTGTTAGTCACATGTCTGTGGAACTTGTTAAGTTCATGTCTCAGTTGTTGAATCTTGTTATGTTCATACAAATATTTACACATTTTCCTGAAAATAAACGCAGTTGACAGTGAGAGGACATTTACATGGAACCCAAAAGGGTTCTACCTGGAATCAAAAAGGTTTCTCCTATGGGTGACAACTAAAGAACCATTTTTGAAACTTTTTTCCTAAGAGTGTAGTTGTGTGTGTCCGTCAGACACAGGAATGGTATCTTTAATACAACAAATAAAAAAATAACTCCTCTTCAAGACAATGGATGGAGACACTCAGTCCAAAAACTTGCCATGGGGCAAAGAGTTTTATAGCTAATCTCGTGCTATTCTACACATTTTGCAATGAGGCTGAGAGAATTTTACATTTGTAAAGCAAATTTCCGGCTATTCTACACATTTTGCCATGAGGCTGAGAGAATTTTGCATTTTTAAAGCTAATTTCATGCTATTCTACATATTTTGCCATGAGACTGAGAGAAAATGTTGCAGTTTCCTGTCATTCTAAACATGTTTTGGTATTGGGATATGCTATCTGTGGAGGTTGGTGACAGATGTTTTGGGGTGGAAAGGGGTGTTTTGGGGGCCCCCTTGCAGGGGCTGTGGGGGGGTTTGTGGTATGTCAGTGCCTCTGAGCCTGTTGGGATTGTGTAGTCTCCTACCGCAGAAGTTTGTACCAGGAGAAGAGGCAGGGCACTGGAGAGTTATACCCCCAGTGCATGATCATTACCATGCTAAATTTATATTGATTGCTGTAGCTTAAGAGCTAAACGTGAGTTATTCCCCGGGCGCTGTGGCCTTGTACATGTGCAATACCGCGGTAGAGCTGGTAATCCAACTGCCAAATGTCCAACGCGTTTGGCATAGATATGGGTGTAGATATGGGTGTATTATAGTACCGGTATGAACCTGTTCCCCTCACCCATCCCCCACATTGGCCTTCCAGCAGTGATTGTAAGTGGATGATTTGCCATAGTACATCATCCTCACACATGAGAGTGGTAGTACAGTAGCAGAGTGGAGAAGGGAGGGTGGTTGTGGAAAATGGGGGAGGAGGAGGTGGAGAAGGGGTAGGTGGAGGAGGTGGGGTGGAGAAAGGGGGTTGGAGGAGGTGGAGGAGTTAATACAAGATGTTTCCAAGCTTGTCCCAGGATGCGCTCGCTGGGCTCCCCTATCCTCCTGCGGGCAACTCTCATCACACATATGCATATTTGCTTGCCCTTGACATTATCATCAGCAGATGTGCTGAGGCCCCGAGGTAAGGTTGAAATACTGCTGAGGCTTTAGAGACCGAGTGGCCTGCTTCAGAGAGTGTCCGAGGGCTAAATACGCGCCGAGAGACGGAGGAGAGGGAGGAGAAGAAGAGGGAAACCTCCGAAACCGAACCCAGCTGAGCTCCTCCGGGGATGGCAGTAATTAAACAGTGATTAAATGAAGGGGCGACGCGGGCAAAACGCTGGTTGATTGACAGACAGCCTGCCTCTACTCTCTCTCTGTGGTCTAGGATTCAATGGTCTAGGGTCTGTGGTCTAGGGTTCTGTGGTCTAGGGTTCTGTGGTCTAGGGTCTATGGTCTAGAGTCTGTGGTTTAGGGTTCTGTGGTCTAAGCTTCTGTGTTCTAGGGTTCTGTGGTCTAGGGTTCTGTGGTCTAGGGTCTGTGGTCTAGGGTCTGTGGTCTAGGGTCTGTGGTCTAGGGTTCTGTGGTCTAGGGTTCTGTGGACTAGGCTTCTGTGGTCTAGGGTTTGTGGTCTAGGGTTCTGTGGTCTAGGGTTCTGTGGTCTAGTGTCTGTGGTCTAGGGTTCTGTGGTCTAGGGTTCTGTGGTCTAGGGTCTGTGGTCTAGGGTCTGTGGTCTAGGGTCTGTGGTCTAGGGTTCTGTGGTCTAGGGTTCTGTGGACTAGGCTTCTGTGGTCTAGACTTCTGTGGTCTAGGCTTCTGTGGGCTAGGGTTCTGTGGTGGAGGCAGAGCAACTCACCAATGACTATTGGAGCATTCGTTTCCAATGACCTCCAATTACTCTTCCATTCAGATTTAAACGATCTATTCTGGAAAACAGTTTTCTTTAACTGTGTCGGGTCGACGGATCAGTGAACATCTGATACTGCATAGACCGCTGTGTTGTAGGGAACTGAGAGTACATTGAAAACAAAATATTATTTTAAACAGAATGTATACAGGCCTTGTGTCTCCAATGCTATCAGTGCTCTTCAGATAAACTCACAAACTACACAGAACAATCACTTGGAAGAATGCCTTTACAGAATTCGCCTTGAGAATACGATTAGTGCTTACTTCAGATAAACTCACAGAGTACAATCACAAGCCATTGCCAGTGATGTTGGAGTGCAGTGCACTCACTCAGAATCCAAAATGACCACCGGACTCGTTGCTTTCTCTGCAGTCTGGAGTAGGTCAGTTTTAGAAACGCCTTATAAACACTTTCCTCCACGAGGAAAATGCCAGAAATGATTGTCGACTCCTTAAACTCAAAACAAATAGACAGACAGGAGCTGGAGAAAAACACCAATAAAAAACGCTTTTACAAAACAATCAGAAAAATCGAGACACTGAAATTGCCTTTGGGTGGGAGGACTAGGTGCGAGAACTAGGATTCTCCACACGTCCTCTTTCCTCTGTCACCAGGCTGCCTCAGGACCTCAGGCAGTGTATAGATTTTTATAAAGCAGGTCTGGTGCTTATGAAACTACATACTGAAGGTCCTTAAACAATCCTTTAAGTTGTCTGATGGTAAAGAAGGTCCTCTTAACGTGTAATACAAATTCAAATAGCTCTATATGGAGACGGATTATGGGGCAGGCTGAGAACGGGGTCTACTTTGAAGGATGACTTGGAGATGACAGCTATTGATTAAGTGTCCAATGAGAGTCACGCATACGAAAGGCTAGCCAGCACACAGCTCATGAAAGAATCCTATGCAGGCTCAGTAAACAGATAAAGCCTGGCTCGAGCAGCTACCTTATGAAAAGGTGCCAGCATGTTAATGTGCAATAGTGAGGATAAACACTTCTTCAGATTTTTCTGTATTCTTTCTTTGAAAGTAACTTGTAGTTTTATGTTTACTGACAGCACAATTTAGATCATGTTGAAGTTGCACAATATTGTATGCAACTCTAGGTCCATTGTTTAGAAGATAGTGCCATAGCTGCCACACGAACTTGAAAAACAAAGAATCTTATCATTTTCTGAATGTTTTGTCGAGTCCATCGTTTCAGAAGCCCTCATCTAGCCACAAAGTAAAACATTTTGTACAACATTCTAAAGCCTGAGTCCATTTCTAATTGCTTTAACAGTAGCACAGTGGGGCACCTGACCCTTACCTACTCCGACGCTGGCATCAGGGTGATGAGGGAGGATGTTCTCAAAGATAACATGTGAATCTAATTTCCAGGTGAAACACAGCGGGACTCGGAGAGGAGCAAGTCTCTGAAGCATGCATTATTGGGTCTCACTGCGGTTCTCAGAGTTTGTGATGATGCCATGCGAGGCCAACTGCTGTCTTAATAGCAACAGCGCTGCCAGCCTGACCGACCTCATCATCCTTGACATTTACCACAGTGCTGAGCTGCACTCCCTCTCTCTCTGTCTCTTTCTGTCTCGCTTTCTCTGTCTCTCTCTCTCTTTTCACAGTCAAAAAACCCTTTTGCCTGGATTCCTATCAGTTGTGTAACGGCGCCCCAGAAGAAGAACCTAAGAGCCGAGGGGGACTTTCTTTCATGAAAAAAACGATCTGTGCAGACTGCTGTCTAACAAAGGTATCTGAGACTAATCTCAAAGGAAAGCTGTCAAGTCCTTGCACATAATCACCTGATGAAAGCTTTCATAGATATGCAATTACTGGGGCTAATAGCCATTGCTAAAAACCTGGCTCAGCTCTCATTATCCATAGGATCCGCTGGCAAGCTGTTGCGTGAAAAGGATGCAGGGGAATAAGTCAAATCCGTACATTAGCCTCCGAAGACTACAGCCCTTCTGAGAGCACTATCTTTGATCAGGTGGTCGTGAAATCAGTGGGATATTCAAAACATGGGTTAAGCTACTGTGTTGTGCTGGGTAAATCTTTAATCAAGAGATGTTCATCTCATCTTATTTCATCTCAAATGTGCATCTCATGTTTAGCTCAGGTGAAATGTACTTAAAAAACATGAATGAAAAATTGTGTAATAATCTACACAGACTAGCTAGCTATATGATGGATAACAAAGATGTAGGATTGTTGCAAAGCAAACTTGAGCAAAACTTGCAAGGATCTGGAACATAGGAAAATGGGGATAATGCTTTGAATACGCAGTTTCTCATATGGGAATAGCATTGATAAAGGTGCTATTTGACGTGATTAGTTCTTGATATTTCTATTCGTGAGTGAAGGCGGTGCTAGATAACCACGTTGACACAATGTAAATATAGAAATATGTATAAATATGCTTATTTATCCCTGGGCTGCAATAAATACATATGGGCAGAGGAAATGCCTGAATAGACAATGTCTCCACACAGGGCCCAGCCTGCTGGTAAGAACCTGACAGCAACATCAACATAACCTTCACTATCGCCGAGAAATGCTCATCATAACGGCTGTATTTTTCCATAAAACCCAAAGTCTCACACACAATGAGAACTGGGGGAGATGAGGTGCGGGAGACCATTTCTCTTGACATTCACGACGGAAAACTCATCAGTCATGCTGTCAGAGGCAGTGGACTGGGCTACTTTGGGATTTATGAGGAATAATGATAGGTTGGACATGGCTGTAAGCCTGTGCCTTTACCTTTGGTACAGAGCTATTGGGAGAGTTGTGTATTGAGGCACACGGTCTGGGTAAAACCCCATTTCTTTTGTCAGTGACCCTTGCACTGATTTCTCATCCAACCTCTCTCCACGTTTTGGTGTTTGGATGTTCTCTGTTGGAGTTGTGGCTGTAAAAAAAAAAAAAAGGATATTTCCGCCTCACATGATAAAGTAGTAAAGTGCTGATAAGTATATTCAAAATAGAAAGGGGATCGCTTTATCCTTTCTTTTGATGCATGTTCAGGTTTTGCATTTATTTGATATTTTTTTATCTTACATTTATTGTCTACAAAACAGATGATTATTGTTGGTAACCATTGACGCTAATCTCTTCTTTTTTATAACAGAAAAACCAACAGCATTTCACAAACTCTGATAAGAGCTTTTTTCAAATTTCCTTCAAGGACGTGACTGTCAATGAGAGATGGCTCTAGTGAAATTGGAAACATTGTTAACATTTACGGACAAACTACCATCCATGTAACGATTAACCATTGTGATAATATGAATACGGTCAAGATAAAATACTAACTCCAATGTCATTTGAAAGTGGATTTCAATATTGTTGTGAGAGGGATAACATGGCCAAACTGTACAAATGGCACGACTATATGTTAAGGATTTATTGAAGAAGGCCCTCATGGGGTCCCTATGGAACCCTAATGCGGGGATGTCCTCCAGCACCACATTATTAGTCCATTTCAGGATACTCTGAATTATCAGGTTTGTTAATTACTATTCTTAATATATCTTCCAAGTGTGCCAGAACATATAGCCTAACTACCTAGTTCATCCTAATGAAATGTTCGACATACATTTGCATCCTATATATAACTGTTTTATTGGATTGTCTGAGTGCAGGGTTGGGGTTTTATGTGGTATTTTACAGTGGCTACAGGTATTTCTAAGTGTTGTGAAATTAGTGGGCAGAGAGGTTGGGGCAATTTCAAATCAAGTGCATCAGTGAGGCCCCTTGAAGCTCAAGGGTGCTTTTATCAGAGGGGAATGAAGCCATAGACTTGTTACATAGGAGAGAAAATGGTGGCTAGACAGTGACATTATTACCTTAAAACGCAGATGAACACTTGATCACTTCTGTCTCATTCTGCTCTGGGAACTAGAAAGGCAGTAACAGCAAATTTCTAATTTTGATCAGAGGGAAAAGCAGAGTTATTGTCAAGTATAGGCTAATTTAAGGAGATACTTTTGAGATGGGGTTTAGTCAAATAAAAAGAAGTGCCTCTGTAGTGTTTTGGTTAATGGGTAGCTACTCAAACCAATATTATTTAAGACTGAGCATATTCATAGTCCTATTTTACATGTCAATGATTTAAAAAAATACTTTTCCTCATTATATTATCATGTGTTGTCTAAATTTACCCCTCATACTTTGACTAACTTTAATAATGTCACTTTACTTACAGTATATGTATATACTGTATTCTATACTATTCTACTGTATCTTAATCTATGCCTCTCTGACATTGCTCGTCCATATATTTATATATTCTTAATTCCATTCCTTTACTTAGATTTGTGTGTACTGGGTATATGTTGTGAAATTGTTAGATATTATGTAACGAATGTTCTCCTCCTCGTCTGAGGAGGAGCAGGGATCGGACCAAAACGCAGCTTGTGGAGAATACATGATTTAATTATTTTAAAGAAGACGAAACGACGAACACTGACAAACTATACAAAACAACGTCAACAGACCTGAACATGAGAACTTACATATAACGAAGAACGCACGAACAGGTACAGACTAAACAAAACGAAACAGTCCCGTGTGGTACAAACACTGACACGGAAGACAATCACCCACAAACAAACGGTGTGAACAGCCTACCTTAATATGGTTCTCAATCAGAGGAAACGTAAAACACCTGC
Organism: Salvelinus namaycush; assembly: GCF_016432855.1. Lineage (NCBI taxonomy): Eukaryota > Metazoa > Chordata > Actinopteri > Salmoniformes > Salmonidae > Salvelinus > Salvelinus namaycush. The sequence continues at coordinate 10,165,489 of NC_052321.1, read as the reverse complement.
CCCTGATTGAGAACCATATCAGGCTAATTAACAATGAACCTAAACATAGAAACACATAACATAGAATGCCCACCCAGCTCACGTCCTGACCATACTAAACAAAGACAAAATAAAGGAAATAAGGTCAGGAATGTGACATATTACTTGTTACCGATATTGCTGCACTGTCGGAACTAGAAGCACAAGCATTTCGCTACACCATCTGGTACATTACATTACAGGTACATTACTTGCTGTGCTGTAAATGCAAAAGTTGGAGCAATTTTAAAACAAATAATAGGCTAGGCCTTTTCCTTATGTTGACAATACATTTCTCAATTGTACCTGTATGCACTGCTGTGAGAACCCTGTCCTCTAAAAGCCCATATGTTGTTTTTGTTGTTGTTTTCCTCTTGTTGTTTTGAGCCAGGGTTCAGTGACACCATATTGCTTTGGCCCAGTGCTAACTTTGAGCAAAGTCAGCAAATTTCAGCACTGCGAGCACGTACACACACACACACACAGACAGACAGACAGACACACACACACACACAACCAACCCATTGCTTTTTCAGCTGGAAGTACACAGGAGAGCAAGGCATTTTTCAATGCATTTAGATGAGACCTTTAACAAAGGTCTCTAATGCAGATATGAGTGATCCCGGGGAGAAGCTATTGGGGCAAAACTGGCTGACGGGAGGATGTCACTCTGTGCATGAAAAATGATGGATCCCATTTGTAAAGCTGTTCTTCTCCAGCCCCCGTCGCTGGGCTTTCACAGAACTGTGCCAGTGGTCATTAAAACAGGAAGCACCCCAATAACTTTGCTGGCGAATAACAAGTGAACTGGTTAAATTGGCACTTTGTCATTTCATCTGCGAATTCACAGAGGACAGATAATTCAATGACGACAACACAGATTAATATCGTGGCCTTTTTTGTTTCATCTATCATTAATTTGTTTTATTCCCCAAAGGAGAAAAAAAAAGATATGCAACCAATATCAGACAAGACTGCAGCCTTTCAAGGATCTTTGACAATATGGTGTGCTTAGAGCTGTCGGTTTAGGGGTGCAAGTGACGCTACTGTAGTGTTTGTCCTTGTTACGATGACCGTAGAACAAAAATCCTAAACCAATACACACAAATTCACTACACTCTCCATAGGGCCAGAAGACATCAGTATTACATTACAGAACATACTCTCCTGCAGTAGCTACAGTATATAGAACTAGCCTGAGCTCCAACTTGTGCTGCAGTTCCTTAGGTTTGTTATCGGTTATTTGGTTGATATAACACATTTATCACAGGGTTAAGCTGTTGTGAATGGAGAACAAAACAAAGAGCTGTAGCTACACGTCCAAAACAATATTGCTGAGACCTTAGGAAATGTTCCTAAAACTTCAGGTCCAATGTCCAGCAGCAGCTCTTATACACAGATGCAGGATCCTAATTTGAGGCAGTTTTTTTTACAACAGGAAAATAATCCTGCAGCAACAGGAAATGGGAATTATTATGTGGATTAAAATTAATATATATTTTTTGTAGGAGTTGATACCTTTTTCGTTAGGGCAAATCAATTCTGATATTTTAAAATGGAAATTACAAACTTTAGAAGCCTTTTTAAACCTTGAATACACTCCAAGTTTATATTTCCTGCTGTGCAGGAAAATGTTCAGCAACAAAAGATTGATCCAATTAAAATCCTACAGTAGGCCTACATGCTGACACTGTGGTGTGTATGATGGAGTGACTTTGGGACGCCTCTTGGTCTGCTACTGTTTAACGCTGTGCCCTTGAGGAGAAGAGGTACATTTTCTAAGTTAATTACATAATGAGGCCAATTAAACATTAGAGGGCTCAGGTGAAATGAGAGCCACCTCAGAGCTTGCAGCTAAATTAGCCTGATTTCCCCATCTGGCCAGGGAGACTGCCCAATCTCAGCTGCCTGTCACAACCTCCACTAATCACTGCGAAACTAAAACTGTTAAACATACCTGTATGGATACTGACATACTGTTGATCTTATTAATGTATATATTGACCTCCCGGGTGGCGCAGTGGTCTAGGGCACTGCATCGCAGTGCTAGCTGCGCCACCAGTGTCTCTGGGTTCACGCCCAGGCTCTGTCGCAGCCGGCCGCAACCGGGAGGTCCGTGGGGCGACGCACAATTGGCATAGCGTCGTCCGGGTTAGGGAGGGTTTGGCCGGTAGGGATATCCTTGTCTCAGTATGTAATAAAATGTATGCACTCTACTGTAAGTCGCTCTGGATAAGAGCGTCTGCTAAATGACTAAAATGTAAATGTAAAATGTATATCCTGGAATATAAATGCTGTTGCTGTAGTTTATAGGTCTAAATGTAAAGATTATTATCGCGGCTGATCCGGATTAACGCCCGCAATGTTTAAGAACAATCTTAAAAACCTTGACCATGTTTTTGACCTTGGTCATAACCAATGCTTAAATCCATAATAGTTTTAGACACTTTCACAAGACGTGTCATAAACAACCACTTGACTGAATAATTATCCCAAGAGGCACCTATTTTTTAAAGAAACCCCTTCAAGGGTATAGCCTCCTCATATCATTTGGGGTTTTGCTGACAAGAGTGGCTCTCTGGTAGAGTGCACTCGGAGGGCCTACAGGTGCATAAATCACTTCAGCTGCACTTATGGACAACCCCCTAACGAGAAGGACTCTGGAAGGGCCAAGGTGAGAGATGGTCAGGGTTACACACTGAAGGAGAGGACCATGGGTAAGATATGTAATATATCCACATTGTCCTGCTGTCAACCACTCCTCTTGGATAAAGGAGCACTAAAACAGACTGGATGGATAAAGTGGGAGGCCACTATTTTGAAAACACTTCTGTTCTACCCTGTCCTTATCATTTGACAACAACCCCCTAAGAGGCAATTAAGGAAGCGAGCACAGCATTACATTAAAATATGAATACACCAAAGAGATATAGGCCCGGAAAGAAAGGATATTTCATCACCATCATCAGGGCTTTATAAAAAGTTCATTGCCCACTTTGTGTATCCGTTAATCTGGATATTATGGATTTATGAAGCGTAAGATGGACAAGGAAAATGACAGAGGACACATTTTACCAGATCATATTGCAATGATTTGTTAATCAAATGCACGGAGACAGTGGGAAATGTAACGCAGGGACAAAACCATCACTGTGATTTACACTTAATCCTTCATTATCGCGCCTTTGAAGTGACCTCGCCGGGCATGTTCCCACAGTGACCCAGAAGCACTCTCGCCGTTTGCTCATTAAACAGGATGAAATAGAGCCGGCGCGTGGAGTGCTGCACGACTTTGATGTCTCCACACGTCCAGCACCCAGCCAAGGCGAAAACATTGTGGTTTTTAATCAATTATGGCATTCACCTTTGGGGCAATACATTCATTAGATCTGTTAGGAATAGCTAAGGGACGATATTCCGATTGCATGCTGAGATTGAAATGAAGGTAATGGTGGTAGTGGTTGGGGGTAGGCATTCTAGACAAAGATGGCAATTTCACAGAGCATAGCATATCATATGACCGCCTGGGGCTGGCTAAATTTACATATGCACCCCACAAAGGAAATATAGCTGGGGACTTGGGATATCATTTATATATGCTGTGTGATTTATAGGCCTTAGATCATCGCCGAAAATCTAGCGTAGATCTCCTAAAGAGGTCTACACATGCTGCAGGTAAATGATAGCTGTTATAAAAGTTTATCACAGTGATTCAATGAAATGAATCTATCAAAAACACATTATGCAAAATGGTAGCCAATCAGAGGTATTATTGGGAGGGAGTGAAAGTGTTAACTGCATGCTGAGCAAGGCAACAGTCTAACCCTTATGGTGAAAATCAGTCAAAATGATCACATAATTAGGAGGACATCATGCAACATTCTACATGTCAACACCAAATAGAATATATAAACATGTGTTATATAGCATAACAAGTACAGTTCATAGTACTAGAGGTTTTAAATCAATCCATTTGTCTACGCATTTTAAATCCACCTCTCAACCTGCCTTTTGCACAATAACTTTTTTATTGAATCTGTAAGAGAATCCATCAGTGAACTATCATGTGTTTGAGCACTGCATGTCCTATACAGCCTACTATAGCCAACTAAACTATCTCCCCCCAAAAGGAGTGACCACTCCTGCAGTTAGTTACTAACACTGCACAGATGCAATGACGTGGTAGACTAAGGCTACTGTACTGTCCCCCAGGCCCAGCAATGTCAATCAGCTCTGACAAGCAGGCTGGATGATAATATAGTCTATATGTGTCCTGGAAGACACACAGAGGAACAATAACCACCATCTACCCTTGGAACACCGGCATCAATGCATCTTACTAAGGACAGTAACTCTGAGATACCCTGCCCTGAGTTGAGAAAAAGGAAGGAAGAAGAGGAGACAGAGAGAGAGCGAGAGAGAGAGACAGAGAGAGAGAGAGAGAGGGAGAGGGAGGGAGGTCATTTGGACCAGTGGCTCCCTCTGCAGACTTTAATTGTCCCCCACAATGAAATAGGAGAGGGGACTATGGATCTGTCTTCGTCCGTTCGTTTGTACGTTTGTTCATACGTTTGTTTGTACGTTTGTTCGTACGCTAGTCACACAATATTGTCGACAGAACTGATAAACAAAATGTCAAGATTCATCATATAGACTGGTTGGTTGTATAGCAACAAAACCGATGCATGCACAACTATGGGGCAAAACAGACAAGGTTGGATTAGATTATTGACAACATGTAAACTATATTTCGTCTCCAATGTTTATTGAAAACATAAATACATTTGCACAATGAGCACTTGTTGTCTCTCAAATACATTGTTACAGTTGTTGGCTAGCTAGCTAGCTAGTTTTAGCCATATACAGAACCAGTCAAATGATTGGACACACCTACTCATTCAAGGTTTTTATTTTAATTTTAGTTTGACTATTTTCTACATTGTAGACTAATAGTGAAGACATCAAAACTATGAAATAACAAATATGGAATCATGTATTAATCAAAAAGTGATACAAATATATTTTATATTTGAGATTATTCAAAATAGCCACCCTTTGCCCTGAGGACAGCTTTGCACACTCTTGGCATTCTCTCAACCAGCTTCATGAGGTAGTCACCTGGAATGCACTTCATTTAACAGGTGTGCCTTGTTAAAAGTTAATTTGTGGAATTTCTTTCCTTCTTAATGCATTTGAGCCAATCAGTTGTGTTGTGACAAGGTAGGGGTGGTACACAAAGATAGCCGTATTTGGTAAAAAAAAACAAGTCCATATTATGGCAAGAACAGCTCAAATAAGCAAAGAGAAATGACAGTCCATCATTGCTTTAAGACATGAAGGTAAGTCAATAGGGAAAATGTCAAGAATTTTGAAAGTTTCTTCAAGTGCTGTCACAAAAACCATCAAGAGCTATGATGAAACTGGCTCTCATGAGGAACATCACAGGAAAGAAAGACGCAGATTTACCTCTGTTGCAGAGGATACGTTCATTAGAGTTACCAGCCTCAGAAATTGCAGCCCAAATAAATGCTTCACAGGGTTCAAGTAACAGACACATCTCAACATCAACTGTTCAGAGGAGACTGTGTGAATCAGGCCTTCATGGTCAAATTGCTGCAAAGAAACCACTACTAAAAGGCACCAATAAGAAATAGAGACTTGCTTGGGCCAAGAACCACGAGCAATGGCCATTAGACTGGTGGAAATCTGTCCTTTGGTCTGATGAGTCCAAATTTCTGATTTTTGGTTTCAACCGACATGTCTTTGTGAGACGCAGAGGTGAACGGATGATCTCCGCATGCGTGGTTTTCACCGTGAAGCATGGAGGAGGAGTTGTGATGGTGTGGGGGTGCTAAGCTGGTGACATTGTCACTGATTCATTTAGAATTCAGCCCAATTGACATGGTTTGGACCGCAGAGTGAAGGAAAAGCAGCCAACAAGTGCTCAGCATATGTGAGAACTCCTTCAAGACTGTTGGAAAAGCATTCCTCATGAAGCTGGTTGAGAGAATTCCAAGAGTGTGCAAGGCTATCATCAAGGCAAATGGTGGCTACTTTGAAGAATTTGTTTAACACTTTTTTTGCTTACTACATGATTCCATCTGTGTTATTTCATAGTTTTGATGTATTCACTATTATTCTACAAGGTAGAAAATAGTAAAATAAATAAAGATAAACCCTTGAATGAGTAGGTGTGTCCAAACTTTTGACTGGTACTATAAGAATTGACAAGAAATCAGTCAAAACACCTCAAATGCCACGCCCTGACCTTAGAGAGCTTTTTATGTCTCTCTTTTGGTTTGGTCACGGTGTGATTTGGGTGGACATTCTATGTTCTTTTTTCTATGTTTTGTATTTCTTTGTTTTGGCCGGGTATGGTTCTCAATCAAGGACAGCTGACTATCGTTGTCTCTGATTGGGAACCATACTTAGGTATCTTTTCCCCACCAATGCTTGGTGGGTAGTTATTTTACATTTACATTTAAGTCATTTAGCAGACGCTCTTATCCAGAGCGACTTACAAATTGGAAAGTTCATACATATTCATCCTGGTCCCCCCGTGGGAATTGAACCCTGGTCCCCCCTTGGGAATTGAACCCACAACCCTGGCGTTGCAAGCGCCATGCTCTACCAACTGAGCCACACGGGACCACGTTGTGTTTTTAGTGTTAGTGTTTTTCTAGTGTTTTTCTGCACCTCACAGGACTGTTTCGGTTTCGGTTCTCACTTTGTTATTTTGTTCTAGTGTTCAGTGTAAATAAAAATCATGAACACTTACCACGCTGCGCTTTGGTCCGATCCTTCTTCATGCAACGAAGACCGTTACATCAAAACAAGACATGGTACCAAGAACAAGATGAAACCATATAGCCGAAACGAGTCACTTACGATTCCCCACATGGCAGTTTTTTGTCATTGTTGGTAGCTATCTGGCCATCAAAAACCACAACAACTGCCCCATTGAAGCGTGCTCATAACTTTCGTGACGTTGTCAGCAAACCAACGGTGGCACTATAACAGGCATATGTTTATATCTGTTTGACTGAAATAGCGCTGAAATATGACACACATGTTCAGGGATATGAGTCTAGCTTATCCACGTAACATCTCAAACACCACTGGCCTGATTTTGATGAAACTTGGTTCAATGATAGGTCTTCTGATAGAGATGCAGCATTTACAAAATTACACTGATTGGCCCAAGGGGGGCGCTGCATCATTCGTAGGGGAATACATATTTACTGTTGCCTTGTTTGGACCAGTGTCTCCCTCTGCAGACATCATTAGAAGCTGAGCAAGACAAATGAGAGGGGGGGGGGGGGCGGCATGTAGTACACCTGTGAATATCTACGTCTTCAAGACCACCACTCTCCTGGCAAAATGCACCGTCTAAGAACCCTAAAGGCAAACGTTTATCGAACCTCACCTGTTTGAACTTGATGGCCATTTAGGAGGTGCACGCGGCCCACCACCCACATTGATTGGACCACATACTTTGGTGGCATTCAGCAGGACACAATGTTTAGGAATATTCAGATATAAATGTGCTATTTAAAACAAACATGCATCTCTGACATGTAGAATAAGGAATCACGTTGGCTCTATTTGTGGTATTTCTATCTGCAACGTCAAGAATGTTTTCGTACTGAACATGGCCCTGGTTTGCTACAGGTGGAACTTCAAAAGGATCATCATACATTTAGGAGGGTTACTGTCTCATGTATATATTGTGATGTATATTTGTCGCCTATTGTCAAAACACTTTCTATGGATAGGTGGAATGTCCTTGAAAGATCTGATTATATTTATTACAATACTACCTCCCATGATTCCCAATGCTACTAACTAGCCATACTAACACCAGTTTTAACTAAGTTATTTGAGGAAGCAGAGAAGTCGCCGTCTCCCTACACACCCCTCCCTCTCTCCCGTCGCTGTACTCAGCAATCTGGGGATGATATCATCTAGCCTTTTTCCATTTGGGTTTATTTATAGACCATTTCCTCATCACAGAATAATCAGTACATACTGTAGCTGGCCCAATGATACTGTCTCTCTCTCAGACTCACATCTTATCACACTGGGGGCTTTTAGCTGAGCCTCCAGCCATTAGCAGTAGCTCGCCGGATGAAAGAGAGCGATGGAAAAAAGAAGTGGCTCCTGGTGGCTCTGGATGATGTCAGTTGACTGGGACAGTAAGACCGTACGGCCGCCTGCTAGGAGGACCACTTTAGGCCCTTCAGAGAGCTACTGTAAGACTGTAAGACCGCATGCTAGGAGGACCACTTTAGGCCCTTCAGAGAGCTACTGTAAGACTGTAAGACCGCATGCTAGGAGGACCACTTTAGGCCCTTCAGAGAGCTACTGTAAGACTGTAAGACCGCATGCTAGGAGGACCACTTTAGGCCCTTCAGAGAGCTACTGTAAGACTGTAAGACCGCATGCTAGGAGGACCACTTTAGGCCCTTCAGAGAGCTACTGTAAAACCGTGACAGTAAGACAACCTGCTAGGAGGACCACTTTAGGCCCTTCAGAGAGCTACTGTAAAACTGTAAGAGCGCCTGCTAGGAGGACCACTTAAGGCCCTTCAGAGAGCTACTGTAAAACACATGCGCGTGTCACAAACACACTGTAGGTTTCTTTCTAAATGTAATCCATTACAGTTACTAGTTACTTGTCCAAAATTGTAATCAGGAAGGTCATTTTTGGATTACCCAAACTCAGTAAAGTAATCTGATTCATTTATGAGTACTTTCCCCTTAAGAGGTATTAGAAGAAGACTCACTCAGGTGGAACAAACTTAAACTTGCGCTTTTTTTCAATGCTGAATTGAATGTCATTGAGAAAACCGAAATGTGTCATAATGTATTTTTTTCTAAACATCCTTTCTGAATTTTAAAGTAATCCAAGAAGTAATTGTCCAGCTTTTCAAAAGTACCTGTAATCTGCTGGTAACGTAACTGATTCCAGTTATAGTTTTTTTTGGTAATTGATTACATGTAATCATTTACTCCCCAACCATGCACGCAAGTACTACAACTACAGTGGGGCAAAAAAGTATTTAGTCAGCCACCAATTGTGCAAGTTCTCCCACTTAAAAAGATGAGAGAGGCCTGTAATTTTCATCATAGGTACACTTCAACTATGACAGACAAAATGAGAAAAAAAAATCCAGAAAATCACATTGTAGGATTTTTAATGAATTTATTTGCAAATTATGGTGGAAAATAAGTATTTGGTCAATAACAAAAGTTTATCTCAATACTTTGTTATATACCCTTTGTTGGCAATGACAGAGGTCAAACGTTTTCTGTAAGTCTTCACAAGGTTTTCACACACTGTTGCTGGTATTTTGGCCCATTCCTCCATGCAGATCTCCTCTAGAGCAGTGATGTTTTGGGGCTGTTGCTGGGCAACACGGACTTTCAACTCCCTCCAAAGATTTTCTATGGGGTTGAGATCTGGAGACTGGCTAGGCCACTCCAGGACCTTGAAATGCTTCTTACAAAGCCACTCCTTCGTTGCCCGGGCGGTGTGTTTGGGATCATTGTCATGCTGAAAGACCCAGCCACATTTCATCTTCAATGCCCTTGCTGATGGAAGGAGGTTTTCACTCAAAATCTCACGATACATGGCCCCATTCATTCTTTCCTTTACACGGATCAGTCGTCCTGGTCCCTTTGCAAAAAAACAGCCCCAAAGCATGATGTTTCCACCCCCATGCTTCACAGTAGGTATGGTGTTCTTTGGATGCAACTCAGCATTCTTTGTCCTCCAAACACGACGAGTTGAGTTTTTACCAAAAAGTTCTATTTTGGTTTCATCTGACCATATGACATTCTCCCAATCTTCTTCTGGATCATCCAAATGCTCTCTAGCAAACTTCAGACGGGCCTGGACATGTACTGGCTTAAGCAGGGGGACACGTCTGGCACTGCAGGATTTGAGTCCCTGGCAGCGTAGTGTGTTACTGATGGTAGGCTTTGTTACTTTGGTCCCAGCTCTCTGCAGGTCATTCACTAGGTCCCCCCCTGGGATTTTTGCTCACCGTTCTTGTGATAATTTTGACCCCACAGGGTGAGATCTTGCGTGGAGCCCCAGATCGAGGGAGATTATCAGTGGTCTTGTATGTCTTCCATTTCCTAATAATTGCTCCCACAGTTGATTTCTTCAAACCAAGCTGCTTACCTATTGCAGATTCAGTCTTCCCAGCCTGGTGCAGGTCTACAATTTTGTTTCTGGTGTCCTTTGACAGCTCTTTGGTCTTGGCCATAGTGGAGTTTGGAGTGTGACTGTTTGAGGTTGTGGACAGGTGTCTTTTATACTGATAACAAGTTCAAACAGGTGCCATTAATACAGGTAACGAGTGGAGGACAGAGGAGCCTCTTAATAAAGAAGAAGTTACAGGTCTGTGAGAGCCAGAAATCTTGCTTGTTTGTAGGTGACCAAATACTTATTTTCCACCATAATTTGCAAATAAATTCATTAAAAATCCTACAATGTGATTTTCTGGATTTTTTTTTCTCATTTTGTCTGTCATAGTTGAAGTGTACCTATGATGAAAATTACAGGCCTCTCTCATCTTTTTAAGTGGGAGACCTTGCACAATTGGTGGCTGACTAAATACTTTTTTGCCCCACTGTATATCTTGATCCATAATTTTTGTCAATCTTGATACTGGTTTATCCTTTTTTGCAAAAAAAAATGTCACTGCTGCTAGTTAGTGGACCTATGCATTGACTGAAGCCAGAGCGAGTAGGATATTGATGCATAGCTGCGTGAAATAGGGGATTGAAAAAAGTATTTATATATTTTTTTTTTAAACTTATTTATATATGTATATACGTATTTATAAACTGGGTGGTTCCAGCCCTGAATGCTGATTGGCTGATGACAGCTGTGGTATATCAGACCGTATACCACGGGTTGTAAGGTTCTGTATTTATTTTCTTAGTCAACCTTATGTTCTGTTTCGTTGTGTTCTTGAACGTAGCCCTGTCTTTCATTTTTGTTCATTGATTTCACCTGTGTTAGTTACTGACCTGGTCTCATCAGCTCCTTATTTAGTTCAGTTCATTCTGTTTGTGCCTTTGTAAGGTATTGTTGGTTTTGACTCTACTAAGCCTTTTCCTAGCTCGTTCCTGAGAACCAGTTGTAGCCTTCAGTCCTAGTTTTGAGTCACCTGTCTGTTTGCCTACCTGTGTATGACCATTGCCTGCGACCACGATTCCTGCCTTCTGTGAAGGTGAAATAAACATCTGCAGCGCTCTGAGCGTGAATCTATACCTTTTTCTCCCTGAGTATTCATTACATGGGTATGACAAAACAGTTATTTTTACTGCTCTAATTCTGTTGGTAACCAGTTTATAACAGCAATAAGGCACCTCGGGAGTTTGATATATGGCCAATATACTACAGCTAAGGGCTGTACCCAGGCACTCCGCATTAGGTAGTTGTTGGGGAATTGTTAGATTACTTGTTAGATATTACTGCACTGGCAACTAGAAGCATTTTGCTACACTCGCATTAACATCTGCTAACCATGTGTAACCAATAAAACTTGATTTGATTGTCGTGCCTAAGAACAGCCCTTAGCCGTGGTATATTGGCGATATACCACACCCCCTCGTGCCTTATTGCTTAAATATATATACAAAACAACCCACAAAATGAGAGAACTAGGCCTTTATTACTCCTGTATGAGCGGATAAAGAAACTTGACGAAAGCACGACCAATCCAAAATATCTTCCCGCAGGCGGCCATGTATTGATGAGTGAATCAGTCACCCAGTGATCTGTTTAAGTAAAAGCCTTGGTTAGATGTTGACTTTAACAAATGTGTTGCCCTTAGTTTTTTGTCACGATTCTATTTCTTGTTATCCTGCTCCAAAATCCTTTCAGGTCAAACCTGAAAACCACAACAACCAAACATTCTGTCAGGATGTCTTCAAACTGTTCCCTACGGAGCAGTTCCTTGACTTACTGGATCAACTCAAACAAGGCCTTGAGCCCTGTCACAGAATAGTTGGTTGTCCAAAAACACACACAGGAAGTGGATAGCTACAGTAGGTGATGTCTTGCATGTCTAGGTACCCTGTAGACTATAAGAAGACTGACACGTCATTGACAGACAGGGTATAGGAGAGTTAGCCACACCACACACTGCTTGACACTCAAAGTAATCCTCCCATTGATCCTGATCAATTATTCATCTATTTGTGCTGGTCTTGCAAAAAGAAGCTTGACTGGAGTGCGAGACTGCAATGCATTTTGCAGGAGCTCTTTGATCCATTACTCAGAGTTTGAAGCTATTGTAGTGTTCACAGTGCCGTAGCTTGAAGTAGCTTGTTGTGGATAGACTGTGTGGCACTGAGTATTACGGGTCAGCTGTCAACATGATTCTTATTTTATAGTCATAGGAGATATGCTTTAAAGTTGCAACATGAGCTAACTGTGAAAAAAGGGGCTCTCAAAACAGCAGTCATCTCAAATTTGACCTCCATTATAGTTCAATGTGGCTTCTATTTATTTTGTATTTGATGACAGAGTGAAAAGGCTAATGGATGCTCAAAAGGGACTTTAGATGGGCTCTTCCAGTTCACAAAAAAGTGAAGACTTGAAAATAAGTAATGCCTTACCTCCAACGACTGCGGACATAAGGAATAGAACAACCCCTGCACAGTACGTTACTCATTTGGGACGGGAAATAGTGTAAGTCAGTACAAAATACAAAATTACCACAGGAGTCTTCATTTCATGTGTAGAGAAATCTACAGCTTTTACCACGTTGGTGTTGGAAAACTGCTCGAAGGTGGTTTCCTTTCTCTGTCCTTGATTGCTAAGTATTGCTCAGGACAGTGTCAGGAAATACATTATATTTACAACATATACTGGGGTGTACAAAATATTATGAACACCTGCTCACTCCATGACATAGACTGACCAGCTGAAAGCTATGATCCCTTAATGATGTCACTAATTACATCCACATCAGTCAGTGTAGATGAAGGGGAGGAAACAGATTGAACATTTTTGTTTAAGCCTTGAGACAATTGAAACATGGATTATATATATGTGCCATTCAGAGGGTGAACTGCCAAGACAAAAGATTTAAGTGCCTTTGAACGGGGTATGGTAGTAGGTGCCAGGCGTGTCAAGAATGGTCCACCAACCAAAGGACATCCAGCCAACTTGACCCAACTGTGGGAAGCACTGGAGTCAACATGGGCCAGCATGCCTGTGGAACGATTTCGACACCTTGTAGAGTCCATGTGCCCCGACAAATTGAGGCTGTTCTGAGGGCAAAAGGGGGAGTGCTACTCAATATAAGGAAGGTGTTCATGTTTTGTGCACTCAGTGTAGGTTACTCTGCACTCAGGCAAACACCACTGTTTCTAACTCTCTCCCATGTTACATGGACAAATTAAACCAGTGCCCTGAGGGTCAATACCAGCAGCTCTTATTCTCCCCATCAAGGTGCCTCTGTATTTTACTAGCCTTGACTGAGAGGAATGAAATTTGCTTGATCCCCTCGACCACTTCAATATCATTAGTTTTTAGTTGATTCCACCGGATTTTAATCAGCAAAGTAATTCCTCTCCACAGGAGGCTAAGTCTCTCTCAAGAGCGGTTACACTGTCCACTAGACCTGCTGAGGCACCAGCCCAAAAATAATTAATCAGAAAAAACACAAAAAATAATTGATCAAAAGTGCTTCTGTGTAACCCGCCAAGGACCTTTGCTTCTTAATAATTAAACTCTGCAATTAGGCATTTTACCATGCGCTCAGTGTGAGGCGCCATGCAATATTCATAGACCATACATAATTATGCAATACAGTCCGTGGAATAAGAGGCCATATATATCCACGGTGGGGCTGTCAAGACGCAAACATTTTTATTTGGTTTATAACACTTTTTAATCTCATACGTGGGGGTCTCGTAAGGGGTACGCTGTCCTCGACCGCTCCTGTTACTACAGGACTCTCGGATTCTGGCTCTTAGAATTCTGTATAGGGCAAGAGAAAACAGAGAACTGATACATTCAGAACCACTGGATCCACCCACATCAAAGCGCATCCAAAAACACAACCAAGCCATACGTTGTTACAATAGGTTTACCACAGTCTGTCAACAGGAGAAATAAAAAATGGCATTCAATTAAAATGAAGGAACAGAGCTGGGGCTGATGTTGGAGATTCATTGTATGATACATTATACATAATGCTCATCGCAGCACGGTAGCTAAAGTCTTGAAGGCCCTTGATGGCGCCTGGAGACAATTAAAAAGAATATACTGTATATATATTGAATCTTTATTTAACTAGGCAAGTCAGTTAAGAACAAATTCTTATTTACAATGACGGCTTACCAAAAGGCAAAAAGCCTCCTGCGGGGACGGAGGCCAGTTCTTTTGCAATAAAGAGCTATAACAGTAGACACAATGGATGGACACACTGGACAAGGTTGGCTTTCATCTCGAGATGCGGTTCAAAGCGGACCGTGAACAGAGCAAACTGGCAATCAAAGTTAACGTGTAACTGGCCAGTGGTGCACTTCACAGGGACCCGTCATCACAATGGTAGCTGAGGTCACACTCAGACATCCCCTCTCTCCTCCTCACATCACAATGGTAGCTGAGGTCACACTCAGACATCCCCTCTCTCCTCCTCACATCACAATGGCAGATTCTCCACACACGGTCTTTGGAACTATTTATTTTTCCATGTTGAAAACATACTGCTAGTGGAGCTGCTTTGAAGGGCCTTTCATGCCATGTATATGATGAATGGGAAGAAGTATTCAATTCCATAGGGATATTATTTGCTCTGAGCATAAACCAGTACTCAACTTGGATGAATGAGTATAAAAAGGCATATTGTGAAATGGACTGTGTGTATAAATACCCATGGAACATGCAATTACCAGTGTGTCACAAATAACATGAACTCTGTTGTGGAATGGCTTCACAACAATTTGATATATTCGCTGGATATTTTACATATGAATGGCACCAACAATATGTCTGTAAATGTAATGCATACTGGAATTAATAACATATAAAATGCCAACATAAGCACACAACCTACCTCTGACTGAATAAATGGCATTTTGGTCTGGAAGCTGGTCACTTTTTGCTTTTTTCTGTAGAAAAATTATGAAGGGAAAAAGGACTCAGTTACAATCATTGGAGCATTAACAGAAAACATGTTTTTATACTGTAAAATGTTATACTGTAAAAAACAAAATGTTTTTGTCTCAAATAAACAGTACCATCATGACCTTCGATGAATATGACACCCTGAACAACACCGATTTACATAAACACGAGTAAAAGTCAAATAGGCGTAAAGGTCGTCATTCGAGACTACTCACGGGTCCAGACAAATGATTTACTACACATTCATTTAGTTGTGTGGAATAACTTATCTGTGACACACAATTGCATGTAGTGTGTGCATGCAAGGGAGACAATATACCATGACTGCACACATCTCATATCGCCAATCAATCACAATGCTTTACAACTTCTGTCAGAAGCTCTAATAATCACCATCCATAGACAGACCATTGTTCATGTTGCCAATAACTTTTGAAGGAGAATCTCCAGCAAAATGAACACTGTAGTGTCTACTGTTATACACGGAAACCCAGGACAGAATGCCCTAGTATAGAGGCCATATACCTAATCCAACCCGGAAGCAAATAAGAAAAAGCACTTTGAAGGTATATTTACATTTGCTGAATAAGGTTTCCTATTTGGGTCATTCTTGAATTGCGGTGGACTTGCGTCCCTTGACTTTGCAACCATGAAAAACACTTTAAAATGACAAATAGTTCAAATCAAATTGTATTAGTCACATGCGCCGAATACAACAGGTGTAGTAGACCTTACAGTGAAATGCTTACTTACGAGCCCCTAAACAACAGTGCAGTTTAAAAAAAATACGGATAAGAATAAGAGATGAAAGTAACAAGTAATTAAATAGCAGCAGCAAAAAATAACAATATATACAGGGGGGGTGCCGGTACAGAGTTACACATCGTACATGTTTTGGCTTATATTGATAAAACATAATGCAAGTCCTTTATACTGCAAAATTGTATGCTTATGCATTGTTTAAAGTACTTAGGGTAAGCAAATTGGCTTGTCACTGTAGTGATGTGTAAAGTTGTAGAGACATGTTTTAGGCATTTAGAGATATCTATATATAATTTTTTATATTAGAAATTGAACAAAATAATGTAATAATAATTTTTAAAAATACAAAATATACTATGTTTTAAGTGAGAAGAAGTAGCTATTTGTCTGAAGCCGAAAAAGAAAGGAAATTCACATGAACACCCCAATGCCTACTCCACCAATACTCTACCAAAGTTTTCCAGCACACAGCTTTGACCTACTACAGTAGCTATGCTGGTCTATTACTTAACACAATGGGTATGCAGGTTGCTTAGGAGTCAAACATTCTCAAACAGCCTAATTCATACTCTTAAAGGAAGTGCACCCACAATAATGTGATTTCTACCGCATATATTCTTCACGCACCATACTAATCCCATTCCGCTACCCTTTTCAATATATTTTTTTATTATTATATGAAAACAAGCTTTACCTTTATACTTATGAGACCATCATGCTTTTTTATTATTGTAGTAATGTAGTGCCTGCCTTTATTTCCTTTAACCTTTTTGATTTAGCAATACATGTCAGTATATTTGATCTTTTTTGGGTCAGTAGGTGCCCAACATAACACCAGGTGATGGTGGGTTGGACACAGTCACTCTTATATAGAGGTCTATAGAGCCTGTCTGCATTCCTGATTTCTGTAACCGCTAGCTTACTCGTGTAATATTGACATAAGCTCAGAAACACTTGGTCTGCAAACATGTTCCTGTTTTATCAACTGCTGTGCTGATCAATGGGCAGTTTATTAACTCTGTTAAATTAATATGTAGCTTACAGTTGTGTGTATTTGTATTTATTTTTGCAAAAATATGGTGAGACTACAATAATACTTATTTACATAAGTATTCAGACCCATTGCTCTGAGCTCAGGTGCATCCTGTTTCCATTGATCATCCTTGAGATGTTTCTACAACTTCATTGGAGTCCAACTGTGGTCAATTCAATTTATTTGGACATGATTTGGCACACACCTGTTTATATAAGGTCCCACAGTTGACAGTGAATGTCAGAGCAAAAACCAAGCCAAATCAAAAACCACCGAGACAGGATTGTGTTGAGGCACAAATCTTGTGAAGGGTACCAACACATTTCTGCATCATTGAAGGTCCCCAAGAACACAGTGGCCTCCATCATTCTTAAATGGAAGAAGTTTAGAACCACCAAGACTCTTCCTAGAGCTGGTAGCCTGGCCAAACTGAGCAATCGGGGGAGAAGGGCCTTGGTCAGGGAGGTGACCAAGAACCCGATGGTCACTCTGACAGAGCACAAAAGTCCCTCTGTGGAGATGGGAGAACCAACTCTGCAGCACTCCAGCAATCAGGCCTTTATGGTAGAGTGGCCAAACGGAAACCACTCCTCAGTAAAAGGCACATGACAGTCTGCTTGGAGTTTGCCAAAAGGCACCTAAAGACTCTCAGACCATGACAAACAAGATTCTCTGATCTGATGAAACCAAGATTGAACTCTTTGGCCTGAATGCCAAATGTCACGTCTGGAGGAAACCTGGTACCATTCCTACGGTGAAGCATGGTGGTGGCAGCAACATGCTGTGAGGATGTTTTTCAGGGAAAGATGAACGGAGCAAAGTACAGAGAGATCCTTGATGAAAACCTGCTCTAGAGCGCTCAGGACATCAGACTGGGGCGAAGGTTCACTTTCCAACAGGACATCGACCCTAAGCACACAGCCAAGACTCTGAATGTCCTTGAGTGGCCCAGCCAGAGCCCGCGACTTGAACCCGATCAAACATCTCTGGTGACGTAAAAATAGCTGTGCAACGACTCTCTCCATCCAACCTGACAAAGCTTGAGAGGATCTGCAGAGAAGAATGAGAGAACCTCCCCAAATACAGCTGTGCCAAGCTTGTAGTGTCATACCCAAGAAGACTCGAGGCTGTAATCGCTGCCAAAGCTGCTTCAACAAATTACTGAGTAAAGGGTCTGAATATTTATGTAAATGTGATATCAGTTATTTTTACTGCCAAAATGTTTTTAAAAAAAACGTTTTTGCTTTGTCATTATGGGGTATTAAGTGTAGATTGATGAGGGGGGAAATTATTTTATCAAATTTAGAATAAGGCTGTAACGTAACGTGGAATATGTCAAGGGGTCTGAATACTTTACGAATGCACTGACTGTCACATTAGGTGGCTTGAAGAGCAAGGCTGCTCGGTGTTCTAGCAAGGCTGCTCGGTGTTCTAGTCATCCACCTTGGTGGAAATTACATGGGATACACTAAGGGGACGGCACTGGTGCAGCAGATGCGAGGATGTTTCCCGGGACAATGGTCTTCTCTGATATCGCGCAGAGGAGTAGCTGGATGTTCCAGTGTGTTGAGAAGATAAGTGCATAGAGAGGGCCCGGCGCTCTCTGTCAATCAGTTGGTGTACGCATTTCAGGGAACACAATCCGCCACCCTGTCATGAAGCATTGTGTCCCTGGGATGGACCATAGGGGTGGAATGCATCAGACGGATGAGGGCAAAGACGTATTCCTTGAGAGTTGGTCTCTCCTGTCTCCACTGTTCTCTCCTCCGTAGTAGCAAGTTGGAGAAGGGCACTGGGTAAACAAATGTGAGCATAAAATCTGAGAGAAATACGATTTTTGTGCATATGGAACATTTCAGGGATATTTTATTTCAGCTCATGAAACATGGGACCAACACTTTACACTTTACAAAGAAGGCTATATTTTCAATTTTTTTACTAGTATGTCTGTCCCTTGGTTTTGTCATTGGTGTTACCGACTTGAAAATGACTCATTACAAAGATATACAAGGACCTTAAGCATTCCCTCCAGTGGCAAACTGTTATAGGTATCAAGTATCAAGGTAAGACCCAGATGCAGACACGTCGAATAATCAATGGTTTAATAATCCAACAGGGGCAGGTCAAGGCAGTCAGGGGTCAGTAAACAAGAGGTGGGGCAATGGTACCGGACGGCAGGCAGGCTCAGGGTAGGTAGAGGTCAATAATCCAGAGGTGGGGCAAAGGTACAGGTCGGCTGGTAGGCTCGGGGTCAGGCAGAGTGGTCAGGCAGGCGGGCTCAGAGTCAGGACAGGCAAGGGTCAAAACCAGGAGGGTGAGAACAAGAGAGACTGGGGAAAAGCAGGAGCTGAGAACAAAAACGCTGGTTGACTTGACAAACAAGACGAACTGGCAACGGACAAACAGAGAACACAGGTATAAATACACAGGGGATAATGGGGAAGATGGGTGACACCTGGAGGGGGGTGGAGACAATCACAAAGACAGGTGAAACAGACCAGGGTGTGACAATAGTGGGAAGGAGTCTATATGTATGTCATACGTTTGAGGATTCCATTGACAATTTGGTGTCACTTGGTGTTAGTCCATTTAAATTAACAGAAATTACATTGTGAGCAAAATTATTCATCATATCAATTTAGTAAATAATTTTTAAAGGGTTAATGATTTCAGCATCATTTAAGAAAAACCTCAACCAAACATTTCTCAGATGTTGCATCATTCGTGTTACACCTACTGGTGGCACAATGTTATCATAATGGTAAACATTATTTAAAGTCATTAAGATGTTATTAGTTGATGTAGAAATGGGAAGATGTAACCAAATACATTTAAATAAAGAAAATGAGAAAAAATATGTATATTTTTCCCAAAATCCCATGCCCAAATGCCACCGCAATTCCAGAACAACCAATTTCTACCAACTGAAAAATTCCCATTGAGGACAAATATTTGCAGACAGACAGACGTATAGTTTTTGATACAAAGCAGTCAGGCAGTGTTGGATTTCCCTTACTGTTACAATAGATCCCATGTATTTCCTGTATTTAAAAATTACCCTTCACTGCACTTCAGCTCTGAAGTGGTTGTGGCATAGAGCTACTGAACAGATCTGTTGATGTTGTGAATATTGGGCAGTAGCCTATAGCCTATAGCTGAGCCATTCCGCCCCATTGAGAAATAAGGACAATAAACAGCAATGTGCATACGTATAATAAGGACGAGTCTAGAGTTCACAATGCCAATGATGAGAAGTCACGATTCCAAGGACCCCTAATGGGAATATCTCCATTCCAAACAGAGAGACAAACTTAACAGGACATAACTTCCATCAATTTGCTGAAATTCCCATCTCTCTCATCATGCCAGACCTCCAGTCCAGTCAATATAAAACAAACGTGAATATAAAGAAAATATTTGAGATAAATGGGGATGAGATTGCTTCTGTAAATTGCCTTGTGTGCTGACAGCGCGGCTACATGTGAGTGAGATGGGCGCCTGCTGTTAGCAACACAGGATGTAGTGAAGTTCTTGGTACCCGTGACAACCTGTACTACCTCAGATCAGGGACAGAAAATAACCATATCGAAGGACCCGGACTTTCTCTCTCTCTCCCTTTAGCCACTTAAGGAATTCTCACGGGACGATGGCAAATGCTGGAACACATCTGGACCACTGAATGGTCTTGCTCCTACAGCCTATGGTTTGTGGCCAATTAGAGAAAGTTATTTGAACTGGGAATGAGGCACATCCTCCGACATAGGAGAGTTTCATGTTCTGTCATGGTACCGTTAGGTCTCGTTCTGCCGTGGTACCGTTAGGTCTCGTTCTGCCGTGGTACCGTTAGGCCTCGTTCTGCCGTGGTACCGTTAGGTCTCTTTCTATCGTGGAACCGTTAGGTCTCTTTCTATCGTGGAACCGTTAGGTCTCTTTCTATCGTGGAACCGTTAGGTCTCTTTCTATCGTGGAACCGTTAGGTCTCTTTCTATCGTGGAACCGTTAGGTCTCTTTCTATCGTGGAACCGTTAGGTCTCTTTCTATCGTGGAACCGGTAGGTCTCTTTCTATCGTGGAACCGTTAGGTCTCTTTCTATCATGGAACCGTTAGGTCTCTTTCTACCATGGAACCGTTAGGTCTCTTTCTACCATGGAACCGTTAGGTCTCTTTCTACCATGGAACCGTTAGGTCTCTTTCTATCATGGAACCGTTAGGTCTCTTTCTATCATGGAACCGTTAGGTCTCTTTCTATCATGGAACCGTTAGGTCTCTTTCTATCATGGAACCGTTAGGTCTCTTTCTATCATGGAACCGTTAGGTCTCGTTCTGTCATGGTATATCTTTCTAATCATAAATTGTGTTTATACACATGATTTGAAGTCATATTCAAGAATAAAGTTATTTACATTTTTGCTCGATAGATGGATAGATAGATACTCTACTAATTTTAAAATACTGTATCCAAAATGCAATAATTGAGAAGATACAGTCATACTAAACTAAGACCAGTCTTATATTCCCACCTATCAAAATATCTGTCAGGGTAGACATGATTACCTAGGACATGGGTAAAAGTAAAACGTATGTGAATAATCTACGTTTAAAGTGGCAATATGTAACTTTTTGGGCGAACCGACCAAATTCACATACAATTGTGAGTTATAGATCTATCCTTCTACTTGAAAGCAAATCTAAGAAGCTTTCAAGTAGAAGCCGCCCCTTAAAATGAGTGGATTCGCTATTTCAGCCACACACGTTGCTGACAGGTGTAAAAAAAAATGCACACAGACATGCAATCTCCCGAGGTAAACATTGGCAGTAGAATGGCCTTACTGATAAGCTCAGTGACTTTCAATGTGACACCGTCATAGGATGCCACCTTTGCAACGAGTCAGTTCATCAAATTTCTGCCCTGCAAGAGCCGCCCTGGTTATCTGTAAGTGCTGTTATTGTGAAGTGGAAACGTCTAGGAGCAACAGCGGCTCAGCCACGAAGTGGTAGGCCACACAAGCTCACGGAACGGGACCGCCAAGTGCTAAAATCTTCCTTCTTTGGTTGCAACACTCACTATTGAGTTCCAAACTGCCTCTGGAAGCAACTTCAGCAAACTAACTGTTCTTCGGGAGCTTCATGAAATGGGTTTCCATGACCGAGCAGCCGCACACAAGTCTAAGATTAACATGCGCAATGCCAAGCGTGGTGTAAAGCCGCCATTGGACTCTGGAGCAGTGGAAATGCGTTCTCTTGTGTGATGAATCACGCTTCACCATTTGGCAGTCCGACGGACGAATCTGGGTTTGGCGGATGCCAGGAGAACGCTACCTGCCCAAATGCATAGTGCCAACTATAAATATTGGTGGAGGATAAATAAATAATTTCTCTTGGTTCGGGATATGCGTCTGAGTTCCAGTGAAGGGAAATCTTAACGCTACAGCATACAATGACATTCTAAACGATTCTGCGCTTCCAACTTTGTGGCAACAGTTTGGAGAAGGCCCTTTCCTGTTTCAGCATGACAATGCCCCCGTGCACAAAGCGAGTTCCATACAGAAATGGTTTGTCGAGATCAGTGTGGAAGAACTTGACTGGACTGCACAGAGCCCTGACATCAATCCCATCGAACACCTTTGGGATAAATTGGAATGCTGACTGCGAGCCAGGCCTAATCGCCCAACATCAGTGCCCGACCTCACTAATGCTCTTGTGGCTGAATGGAAGCAAGTCCCTGCAGCAACATTCCAACATCTAGTGGAAAGCCTTCCCAGAAGAGTGGAGGCTGTTATAACAGCAAAGGGGGACCAACTCCATATTAACGCCCATGATTTTGGAAGGAGATGTTTCGATCAGCAGGTGTCCACATACTTTTGCTCATGTAGTGTATGTTCTATGTGTGCTATTTCTATGCTTCCCGTTCTTAAGTTTTGTTTTAGCGTCTTTTACTTTTGTTTTTGTACACCAGCTTCAAACAGCTGAAACAACAACATTTTTGGCAATGGAAAATATATTTCACAGCGGTTTAGATGATACAATGATTCTCTGCACAATACTAGCTTATTTTGGCACATAAACTGAAATTAGGCAAACTATTAGAGTTTTAGCAAACAGGAATTTGCAGAGCGATTTCTGTAGAGTGCAACTTTAATACTAAAATAAGTAATGTGATATGGGGGAGCGCAACTTCAACCTCTCGACCACAAGGTAAACATAAAGTACGGTAGCTCTCCCAGATGTGCAGAGCTGCAGTTGAGGATTAGGTGACATGCCAATGGGGAAACCGGGTAACTCCGAGACTATTAGTTGTCTCTTTATGGTTTCTTATGGTCACATTATGTTCAATTGTGTTGTGGAGGAAACGTGGGGTGATTAGCTTGTGGTGCTACTATGCTTTGATTAACCTACCCTTGAAGAACTTGGACATCCGTGACCGTATTCCGCACAGATTTGAGGCCGACACCGCCTCCACCTCCTCTTTAGCCTCCTGGAACACAGGCACATAAATCAGTTCCTCATATCATATCCAGTCAGATTCAATGCATATGGGCCGCATTCACTAAATCTGTCAAGTTACTACTCCAAATGATCTATTTGACTCCTAATACTGCGGCATATCTCTAGCACGCTCTGTTTATTAATCTAACATTCCGAGACTGTAGGGTGGAGGAGAAGTTTAAAACAGACATATCGAGTGGGAATCCCAGAGTGTCTTCTTTGTGCTCCTACAGTATCTCAGAACAGGAAACAAGGATAAACAGCCAGTGTTTTTCCTCCCTGGTTCAATGGCCCTTTGAAGAATAGCAGAACATCTCAGTTTGATTAATGGCTGTACACTGTCTAATGAACAGTAATTGAATGGTAGAATGCAGCGGGCCCTAAGAGCCCCAAAGGAATACCCTGGTTGCTGCAGAAGCCAGTGACATTGTCTGGGGTTGATTATAGTTGACCTTGCATGAGAGGAGAAGCTTTACAAATAGCGAACCTAAGAAGCTAGGGGAATAGTAGGCAGGAAAACAGGACAAGACAAATGAAAAGGAATTGCATTGGTAAAGAATAGTGGAGGTCGATGGCAAGATCAATAACTATTTGATTTCTTATCACAAAATTCTTAAGAGGAAGACGACTGATAAAACATGCCTAGTCCTATTGGCATTTCTAACAATATTAATTAAGAAAGAATGCTTAGCTGACCGGCTGATAAATCAGCCAATATCGTTAAATCAAAACAAACGATTGTTAAAAACAGACAATTACACAAGCTCATTCAACTCTACCTTTGTTCAACATGCATGAACATTCAGCGAACCATAACCATTTCTACATTGTTTCTAGGCTAAAGGAAAACTGTATATAAATAAGGAGAACACATTCGACAGTATGTTCAACTGAAGGTGTTCCAAAAGACCCATCAGGAAACAACTCATGTCAATTTAACGCAATGATCATGTTTGAGATCGACTTCATTGCAGTCGGCGTCTGCACAATGACTGATCTTCAAATCACCTTGGATTCTAAATAACTGCTCGTTATTATTTGTAGATCAGTCAGTCGGCTCAGTCTGTGATCGGCTCAAGCTCGCAAACATGAACAAACTTTAGTAGTTAACTTACTTTAGTAGTTTTTTACTTTAGTAGTTAGGCCGTCATTGTAAATAAGAATTTGTTCTTAACTGATTTGCCTAGTTAAATAAAGGTTAAATAAAAAAAATAAAAAGAAGATGGTTGCCCTGTTCTGGCCTTCGCATCAGCCTATTGCAGAAGTCTGTTGTCATGCCCAAGAGACATTGTGTGTCACCATTTGGCAGACAGACAAACATGCTGATTCTAATAACTCTTTATGTTGTCTAGCGGAGGTCCTTCAAATATTACCTCTACCTTGCCACTGTAACTATTCACTATTTAAATCCAATGCAATGAATCATTTAAACTGAGGGGGAAGAGGTTTTGGCTGAGAATGCAATCATGTAATTGAATTTGGTCATCAATATATATGGCATGAGAGGTATTTCACAAGCGTGGCCAGACTGGGATGTAATCTATTTCAAACTCAGCTCAACTATGAGTCATAGCCATAGTGTTTTATTATCATTCATACTAGATGATGAAGAAGCAGGACAGACTGAAACACTCTGCTTATCTTCATAAGGAGACTGGAAGAGAGAAAGGGAGAGAAGTAAGTAATATTAATATGTTGTTTGGCCAGAATATCAGCTCTGAGTTTGACCTGCTATCAAAGCTTCCATAAATAATATTGATATTATAATCTCCAATAAAAATCTCAGCCCATAAAATGTAGCTACAAAACACATTAAATATATTCACCAGGGGTGACATTAATATGCTTCGGGTTTTCTCTAATTACGACAATAAACTTCATGAAGTCAAACCTTGCTTTTAAAGCAGCAATTCCCTGTGCTAACACTAATAAAATAAAGTATATATTTTTTACTGCTATAGTTAATTTCATCCAACCCTATTTCAAACCACTCACTGTAGATGTATCTATTGAATTTTGGACAGAAGTGTAAATACCCCAATTAGACTGACTTCTTGTCAGCTGCAGCAAGTCAAGTCAAACATTGTTTGGTGGAGTGGTGGTGAGATAACTCTACAAATTAGCTGAGTCCAGATATCATTATTCCCCATTATCTAATGGTCATTCCCGGAATCTATAACCATTCTGATTCAGCAATATTCATTCATGAGTAAATGCGATAAGTAATGAACAAAGCTAGTGATCTTTAACAGGGTCCTTAACAGGGTAATAACTCCCCCGAAGTCAATAATGATTTTGATAAGAATATCTTTATTACAAAAGTGCATACCACTGCAAGAATCATCATCACAGCAAAACATCTCTCTAAAGTGTGATTACGATAGGCTGAAATTATCGTTTTCATTAAACAAAATGTTCACTGTTATTGATTGCCTAAATAAGACTCAATATCTTCTCATTTCCAAAGCTGAATGCAATTGCATGGAATAGTAATATCGCCCAAGTATTGTGTACGTTCATCACAGTTATGAGGCTCCCCATTTTAATTCCTTTAAAGATTATAAGACCAGAATACGTGTATTAAAGTACAATTTCTAGAAACAATACAATACCAGGCCAAGTATCACGATACCGAGTAGTATCGCAATACCATGGGCAATTTTTTTTTGTGGCCTAGCATCCTGTTCGCCCTGTTCCCCGGACGCTTGCTCACGTTTTCTAAATACTCTACAAAAACCTGTCACTGAAATTCACACTTCTACTCAATACAACACATTTAATTCAACTTCACACTGTTCAGTGTATAACAGAATACTGCATAGAATGGCTGATTTTCTCATATTTGAAAAGGCCTACCTGTGATTTCAAATCAAATCAAGCTTTATTTATACAGCACATTTCAGACATGGAATGCAACACAATGTACTTCATAGGGAAAAAACTAATAAAAACAATGAAAATAAAAACTGAAATATTTAGTACACAACAAACATCAGAGGATAAAAAACTAAAGAATAACAATAAAAACTGAACGACTAAAAAACTCCCTAAGGAAAATTTGGCTGGAGGATTGGAAGGATGAATATACATGCATAATGATCTGCATATCATTGTCAGTAAGGGGAAAACACTGCATGAAACCTTTACTCTTCAGTTAACATTGACACACTGTTTCCCTCACTCTCATGAAAACACACCAATCTCTCTCTTCCACAAACACAAACACTGCTCCCTACTTTTAAAATGTTGGGCACCAAACAGAATTGAAGGAGCAGCAGAAAGAAATAGATTTTTGATATAGTTTAGGCTTCCATTAGGCCTATATGAATCCTACCTTTTGAAGCACATCTCATGAGTAGCAGACCCTTTTCCTTTCTTCCTGTATAAATCAAATGTGCCTAAACCTACTGTCAAGTTACCAGGTTGTTAGCTAGCTAGGTAACATGACTGAACAATGTTGTTTGTTATCAACCAATAATTAGTGACCCAGGATTAGTTTTAAACAGCCTGCGACATGGTTTGTGAAATTATATAAAATGCGTGCGACTCCCGATAGAAAGAAAAGAAGGCCTCTCAGGTAATATGGGTCATGTTTTAACCTCTCTGAGGGGATGCTTACAGAAGCAGGTGAGTGAGGCCTGGTAGGGGATGATGAGGGAAGCAGGTGAGTGAGGGCTGGTAGGGGATGATGAGGAAAGCAGGTGAGTGAGGGCTGGTAGGGGATGCTGAGGGAAGCAGGTGAGTGAGGGCTGGTAGGGGATGATGAGGGAAGCAGGTGAGTGAGGGCTGGTAGGGGATGCTGAGGGAAGCAGGTGAGTGAGGGCTGGTAGGGGATGATGAGGGAAGCAGGTGAGTGAGGGCTGGTAGGGGATGATGAGGGAAGCAGGTGAGTGAGGGCTGGTAGGGGATGCTGAGGGAAGCAGGTGAGTGAGGGCTGGTAGGGGATGATGAGGGAAGCAGGTGAGTGAGGGCTGGTAGGGGATGCTGAGGGAAGCAGGTGAGTGAGGGCTGGTAGGGGATGATGAGGAAAGCAGGTGAGTGAGGGCTGGTAGGGGATGCTGAGGGAAGCAGGTGAGTGAGGGCTGGTAGGGGATGATGAGGGAAGCAGGTGAGTGAGGGCTGGTAGGGGATGATGAGGAAAGCAGGTGAGTGAGGGCTGGTAGGGGATGCTGAGGGAAGCAGGTGAGTGAGGGCTGGTTGATTACAGTTGCCACGTGATGTGCGCATGAAAGTGAAGTGGATATTATTAGACCTGCTCATACAACAGAC
Organism: Salvelinus namaycush; assembly: GCF_016432855.1. NCBI lineage: Eukaryota > Metazoa > Chordata > Actinopteri > Salmoniformes > Salmonidae > Salvelinus > Salvelinus namaycush. Next base: position 10,137,762 of record NC_052321.1, on the reverse strand, counting down.
TAGTGGCTGTTGCTTCAATTCTATTGAATCTATAAACAAGACTTTATAAAACATGTTCTAACAGGCGCCAGCAGGTTCTTTCAATCGGTAGGGATGAAAAAGTTGGTTGTATCATATGAAACGGTACTACGGCATTTAAAAATGTTGGTATCATAATGTTTTGGTACCGTGATATTACCGTGGTACCGGTATACCGTGCGACACTAAACCACACATCCATGCAGAAACATCTGTATACACAGCGCTCTAACTGTTGTTTATGACCTACATAATAACTAGAATATGCGAGGGACAAGGATCTAACACAAGTTATATAATAAGATGGGCCAACGCTGCATTTCCCCAGTCTAGTAGGCATCACTCTGTTCATTCTGCTAGCAGGAGATAAGCTCAGTGTGTGTGTATGTGTGTGTGTGTGTGTGTGTGTGTGTGTGTGTGTGTGTGTGTGTGTGTGTGTGTGTGTGTGTGTGTGTGTGTGTGTGTGTGTGTGTGTGTGTGTGTGTGTGTGTGTGTGTGTGTATGTGTGTGTGTGTGTGTGTGTGTACCTGTGGCTCAGGTTCCAGAGGTGACTTTAGTCCTCCGTCTCTGGAGCTGGTCAGACCAGTGCCTCTACCTGACTCCCCACGACCGGACGAGGGTGCCGAGGCCTGGAACACACACACACACACACACACACACACACACACACACACACACACACACACACACACACACACACACACACACACACACACACACACACACACACACACACACACACACAGAAAACTCTTGTTAAACCCGTATCAACACTACCATTCAAAAGTTTGGGGTCACTTGGAAATGTCCTTGTTTCTGAGAGAAAAGCACATTTTTGGTCCATTAAAACAACATCAAATTGATCAGAAATACAGTGCTAATGTTGTAAATGACTATTGTAGCTGGAAACGGCAGATTTTTTATGGAATATCTACATGGGCGTACAGAGGCCCAAAATCAGCAACCATCACTCACTACTGTGTTCCAACGGCACGTTGTGCTAGCTAATCCAAGTTTATCATTTTAAAAGGCTAATTGATCATTAGAAAACCCTTTTTCAATTATGTTAGCACAGCTGAAAACTGTTGTTCTGATCAAATAAGCAGACTAGCTAAGTATAGCTAGACTAGCTGAGTATCTGGAGCATCAGCATTTGTGGGTTCGATTACAGGCTCAAAATGGCCAGAAACAGAGACTCTTTCTTCTGAAACTCGTCAGTCTATTCTTGTTCTGAGAAATGAAGGCTATTCCATGAGAGAAATTGCCAAGAAACTGAAGATCTCGTACAGCGCTGTGTACTACTCCCTTTACAGAAGAGCGCAAACTGTCTCTAACCATAATAGAAAGAGGAGTGGGAGGCCCCGGTGCACAACTGAGCAAGAGGACAAGTACATTAGAGTGTCTAGTTTGAGAAACAGACACAAGTTCACAAGTTCTGAACTGGCAGCTTCATTAAATAGTACGTGCAAAACATCAGTCTCAACGTCAGTCTCAACACCAGTCTCAACGTCAACAGTGAAGAGGCAACTCCGGGATGCTGGCTTTCTAGGCAGAGTTCCTCTGTCCAGTGCCTGTGTTCTTTTGCCCATTTGAATCTTTTCTTTTTATTGGCCAGTCTGAGATATGGCTTTTTCTTTGCAACTCTGCCTAGAAGGCCAGCATCCCGGAGTCGCCTCTTCAATTCCATGCATTAATTTATGAATTAATTAATTTATTCCCTTCATTCCAAAATGCCATGCACTGTCCATGTGGCAGTCCAGTCCACTGACCTTCCTGGATGCATCAGAGCCTTGGAGGAAGGCTTTGTAGGGACTCTGGGTTTCACCGGCCGGCCTGGAATTCCTCCGGACATACTGCTCTTCCTCCTGGACTACCTTGGCCTCAACCTGGGCAGGGAAAGGAAGGGGAACCCTCTCTTAGCTAATTACCGCTCAACACACAGTTGCCCGATACATCTGTATTACTGGTTTTGTCGTCTGTTGATGGTCAGTTACAACTAGCCTTGTCTCAGATCTGTCTGTTTGACCATATGAGTTTTGACCAAGACAGCAACAACAGATCTGACCCCAGGCTACAGCACAACCACTTTGGGCAGTCATTGCATAAGTTTCATGCCCATATACTACAGGTATTGCAGATCATGAAGGTTGGTTTTTACCTGGTCAATTGGCAGGTCCACCGTCACTCTACCATCTTCCTGGACCTCAGCTGCTCCCACAGTTTCACTTCTTTTGTCTTTCGCACAGAACACACTGCCTTCTAAGAAAAGTGATTGATCACAATTACCTCTTCTCTTTTTCCTTCTCTTTCCCATTTCTCCTTCACATCAGAAGTGATCATGTCAAACAATTAATTTATTTAGAGTGCAAGCCAAGTGTAAGCCAAGACTTCTCCGCTACAAGTTTGTCCTCCCTGCGTGAGGATATGTTCCTACAGTAGTTTCTGACAGTGACTCTAGATGCATTTGAGTAATGCACACCACACTGTCCTTTGGTAGTAAATATATAGAATTGTGTCTGTGTTTAAAATAACATATGGACCAAGAGCCATTTGAACTTTGTTCAGTAACTGTGTGTTCGTCGTAGACAATCACTCTGTTCATTTGTGAGCAAATAATGAAACAAAAGGTCGTACTTTGCCACCAGCTACAGTAGGACGTCACCAAACTGAAGCATGTTGCACGGTGTGACGGTGTTCGATTTCACAGAGTGCAGCACGGATCAATCCTTCCATATCAAGTTCAGAAGAAAAGCCAGTGATGAAAATCTGCTGCCGAAAGCTTTGCCTCCTCTCTTGCGATTGACAGCGAATGCTTGCCAACAGTGCTCCGAGCCACTGCTTGATAGGCCCTGATTGTCCCTGTGCGGTAAGAGTGATGTATGTGTGTGTTTGCATGCATGCATGCTTTTGTGTGTGAGGCCAGATTGATGTAGTTAAGAGGAAGCCTATGGATTTTTTTCAACCATTAGTAATGAGTTAATGAGGAGGAGGGTTCTTGCCCCCAGGGGATGATCAAGTGTCCAAAAAGTGGCCAGAGACTTGTGAGAGGAGCTCTCTCATAACCAGGTCTGCAGGGGATGTAGACAGCCAGTCAGGCGCTAATGCGCTGCCCCAACGTGATTGGAGGAAAGGAAATTCAACTCCATCACGTAGGATACTGCTGGCTCAGCTGTAATGTGTGATGTGAAATGATGGCAGGATGCTAAAACGGTGGCAATTACTCATTGTATGATGTCATGGTATATCTCTGGTCCGGACACTGTAAAGAGACACCGGCATAATAACTATTGAACAGTTGAGCGTCTAAGGCCACTGGTGCAATTACTATGTATCGTATAGCTTACGTATCACAATCAAACTGTGTAATTGCCGCAATGCTAAATACCATCAATCTAACAGAGGATTTTGTCAGCTTTATGATCTCTCCGCTATATTATTGTGATGAATAACTTATGATTGTTTTGATTCCCCCATCAAGAGAAAATACGAAGCATTTTGTTTTCCTAGCCTAGTTAACAAGGCTTTTCTGGATACATTTTCAACAAAATGGCCTGATTGAATGAATCTATGATTTAGAGCACTGGATGGTGTTTGAAGTTTTGTACGGTTTAATATTCACAGCGTAAAGAGTTACATTCTTCCTAAGGCTGAAAACCTGTTCTGTTCCCCTGATGTACGAAGTCGATTTTGGAGAGCAGGTTGGGAATTCAAAGAAAGCTATTCACACTTCCACATGCCTCTGCTTTCTCTGTATACACACATGTACACACCGAGTGCTAAGAAAATCTTCCCTTCAACAAAAACAACAGGTTCAATTGATATCACAGAGAGCGAGGAACAGAGAAGGGGAGCGTAGCGAAACAGTGGTACACACATGAAACATTGGAAGACATTTCTATAGGAAATGCTCTACTTACCGCCCGTTGTGTAAAGAAGTGGGAGTCTGGACACCTGCCTCTGTTGTTTGGCTGTCTCTCTCTCTTTCTCTGGCTTGGCGTAGAAGTAAGACTCTGTGGCGTTCTTGGGATGGCCCCTGGCTGTGTGCTCAAGGTCATCTCCAGAGCCTGTGTGAGCAAACTACACAAAGCAAAGACCATGGATCGAATCTGAACCGAAGCCCACAGAAGTTTATTTTCTCACTGAGATGTATCTATTTCTTGTTATTTTCAAAGACTAAAACATGTTGTGTTACACGTCTAATGTGCTTTAGTACAAAACGTGTACCCCTTTCCTTTCTTCCCCTCTTTGTTTTTTACATTTTCCATTGACCTCAATGTTTCATGAGCTGATATGCTTTGTGGCTCCCCAGTGACTCCCACTGTATTGAATTCATTTGGTTCCAATACATCCCATGCAGAACCTATCAATCACTGGGGAGCACAGCAAACTAATAATTTATTGATGAAACAAGGCAGCCATGAATTTCTAACGGCATTCATCTTATTTATCAAGCCAGATCAAACAATGAAAATCCCAACAAGCTTAAAGGGAAAGGGAGTTGCAGGGAATAACTTATTCTTAGAGAAGACGGCAGACGGTTATTGATTAAAAAAAGGGCTGGGGAGCTGGGCGGGAGAGGAGAGGGAGGGAAGTACGGGGGGAGGGAGAGAGACAGAGGAGAGAGAGGGGGGGTGTGAGTGGGAAGCTGAGTTCAGAGTGATGCTTGAGACAGTAGGCTGCTCAGACTCTTTGTAGGTAGCAAGGTGAGCTCTGTCTCCCTCTGAGAGGAAAAGGAAGAGCAGACATCATTTTTTCAGATTTGTTTTTGTTCAGCCTCGATCCCAAGGCTGGTTGGAGGGCCAGTGTACTGAGCTCAAGCTTCCACACAAGAACACACTCCGGGCAATGGTGTTTGCCATCCCGTTAACATGTGGTTTGGGGAATAGCGCGGCTGTGTTGTTTCTACTTGTTTGCTTTCTTTAATGCAAAGGCCAAGTTTGTGTTGATGTTGTTTTGAATTTATACAGCTGTTGGTGGGCTAGAGACAAAAATAAAACAACATGAAAAGACTGCAGTTTGCCTGGGATATTCAGTTAAGGAAAGTTCAAAGAGTGATGTACTGTAGCTTGTATTGAAAAGACCACAACCAAATCTTACAACCCATCTGAAATATAAAAAAAGGTAAACACTTTTATCTTTAAAGCCTTGTGGAGAAAAATGCCAAATCTTTAAATCAGCAGAAAAAGAACCCTTCTCAAGGAGAGAGAGGATGGGCACTCCAGTGCAGTTAAGAGCTCTGGGAGTACAGTACAGTACAACTGCAAAATTCAGCAATGTAAAAAGCTGCTTAAGTCATTGCTGCTGCTTCTTTTTCCGCTGGCATTACACATCTGCTATGTCCTGTGGGGCGACAGTGTCTATCGGGCCCCGCCGAGACCTGAGTCGTGTGGAATCAATGTTGAGTAGGACCCAAGAGGGCGGCTAGCGTGTAATCTCTGGCCCTCTCAAGAAGCAGAGTGGAGGAGTCAACGGGAGGACAGTACGATATGATAGCGGGTGCCGGCATGAGAGAGAGCCAGCAGCAGCCAACCTCCAACCACTGTATAGGATCAGAGCCAGAGCCACTCCCAGTGCCTGGTCCTCAGTGGGAAGACAGATTAACAGCAGGCGACTAGGGTGTAACGCTTCCCGCTGGGCATCACCACTTCCTCTGAATCAGGTCACATTGGATGGGAACGATACAGTTGGAAAGGGGTGATGATGTCACCTGATGATGTCAGGGGAGCACTCTAGCTCCTCTCTCCCTGAGTAGTCCGCTGAGTTCTTCTCATATGGCCAGGTGACTGAGTCTACTGGCGCCGGTGTGACGTCACTTATGTTACTGTGCTCAATGGACCTCAAATGCAGGAAATACATTTTTCCAACCAATCCTGTTTTCTGGTCATCATCACACATAGACAACTAGCTCAGCCTCTAGGCTGCCAACGGGGACACACTGTACTGTCAATGCCACATGCTGCAAGCAGAGCCTTCAGTGCAGACTTCAGTAACTACTCAGTGCTCCAGCTGCCCCTGTACAGTACTAAATGATCGAGACGCTCTGCTGGTGCAGACAGACACCATGCTCCATGCTCACAAAGCAAGGTTGCAGAACCCCGAGAAAGGTTACATTTTACACCAGCCCACAACGGGATGTTACAGAGATTTTACAGGCATTTCAAATCAGGTCGCTTGTCGCTTTGTGAGGTCAAACCAAAATGAATGAGGAACACAACCCTATAAACGTATGTGTATCAGTAAGCTAAACAGCTGACAGATCTAACTACAGCGGACAATTTCTCTGCCAATAATCTTGTTTCTGAAACGTCCTCATTAACTGGTCAAATCATATTTACGAATTCATGAGGGGTAAGGTGATGAGGGAGCATAAAAGTATGGTAGCGTTTCCAGTCAATGAGTAATAATGGATGAGCTGGCTGATGGCCGTCACTAGTTACCACAGCCACAAAGTCATAATTATGGCTAAACCCTGCCTATTTCTAAAATGTATCTTCTTAAAATTAACCGTAACCACACTGACAACCGAAAAGCATTCATGAAATTTTACAATTGACAATTTTGACTTTGTGGCTGTGGTAACTGGTGACAACACTGGCTGAGGGATAGAGAGGACATAACGCTGTCTCTGCCTCCCCCTTCTGGTGTATAATAAAAGGACATGCTCCCTCTGTGTAGGTCAATGAAATATGGCAGATAATAACAACAGAATTACACTGGTTGGTGGAATGAACAGTGCAAACTGCTCTTTGTGGATTCCATCCTGCATTGAAAAACTGACACAAGGCCTCCCGAGTGGCGCAGCAGTCTAAAGGCACTGCATCAGGGTGCTTGAGGCGTCACTACAGCAGGGTGCTTGAGGCGTCACTACAGATCCGGGTTCGATTCCAGGCTGTCGCAGCCGGTCACGACTGGGAGACCCATGAGGCAGCGCACAATTACGGGAGGGTTTGGCCGGCTGGGATATTCTTGTCCCATCGCGCTCTAGCAACTCCTGTGGCGGGCCGGGCGCATGCACGCTGACACGGTCGCCAGGTGTACGGTGTTTCCTCCGACACATTGGTGCGGCTGGCTTCCAGGTTAAGCGAGCAGAGGGTCAAGAAGCAGTGCGGCTTGGTTGGGTCGTGTTCCGGAGGACACATGGATCTCGACCTTCGCCTCTCCCGAGTACGGGAGTTGCAGCGATGGTACAAGACTGTAACTACCAATTGGGGAGAAAAAGGGGTAAAAAAATACATAAATTGACACAATTATGCAGGACCACTTATGTTGTTTCCAAAACAAAAATGGCAAAAGGAGCTCTGGTAACTCAATTCACATTTCTGCTGTTACTAACCTTTTTTTCTTGCCATTTCAATCACATTGATAAAGCATTATTATAGTTTGAAAACAAGACATCAATTCAAGTGTTAAAGCTGCAATATGGGAGACCTGACCTGACTTTTTGGGAGACCTGACAAAATACATAGAAATGTGACTTCTAGATCTGTCATTCTCATTGAAAGCAAGTCCAAGAAGCGGTACATCTGTTCTATGTGAGCTATTTCTATGCATTCCATTTTTAAGTTTAGTTTTTGAGTCTTTTACTGTCGGTTTTGTACACCAGCTTCAAACAGCTAAAAATACAATATTTTTGGTTATAGAAAATATATTTCACAGCGGTTCAGATGGTACAATGATTCTCTACACTATGCTTGCTTGTTTTGTCATATAAACGGAAATTAGGCAAACTATAAAAAAATTGCAACCAGGAAATGGCAGAGCAATTTCTGCATAGTGTATCTTTAAATGTTTTTTGCTTTTCTATATCAGAAAAAAATGTACACATGCCATGCTGTTACTGTCACCTTTCTTAGTTAGAAAAATCAGTTGTCAGATATCTCCCCATATCGCCTGATCTCTAACTGTCCGCTGAGTGTGCATGTTCTCTTCTTCTCACTTGTTTGTATGTACGTGGCGCTCATCTTGGGCTCTGTGCATTTCTCATATCACTGCAATGCGTTTCAACGCCTACTAATCAGCATACAAATTGTCCCGGTTCAGGAGGAATTACATTTTTTCCGATTTTTTGTCAGCATGGTCCATTGGTTAATATGTTCAGTCTATGAGACTCGCTGTTACTTGATCAAACGGCCAGGCTCGTTCTGTTACCTATCAAAGTGGAAGGCAATGGTAACTCAATGCCTCCCCCACACGGCAAGGCTCATGAACAACACACGCTGGAAATGTTAATTGAAATGCTGTACGCAACAGAAAACGTTTACATTGTTCACTGTTCTAAGCGTGAAGACAATTTCCAGTCACACTGTACAGTATGTCCTTGAAATAAAATTATTGTAGGATAAACTGTGATCACAGCTGTTTCCTACTTCAGGGTGATAAAACATGATATTTTTCAAATGGAACTCTTTAGTGGAGGTCTTTCTTTCTCGCTTCTCCTGGACTGAAACTAATGATTTCATGGGGGGAGGTTAATACAAGCATGTACTGTATGTGGTGTATACTAGTATACTTTTACTGCACAGTAGGCCTACTTACTTTTGCATGTTTGCCTTTCCTTGTGGGAACAGGGACTGGGAGACTGTCATTGTTGACTCTAAGGAAAATCTACTAATTAGTAAGAAGAACACCATAATCTGAATGAAACCAACAGAACATAAACTTCCATGAACTTGAATTCTTTCTTTTTCTGGAGAGGAATACATCGTTTTTCTTACGCATGATGACTGTTGTCCTGGATGATTCCTCTGCTGGGGACCCACTGGAAGTATGGCGAGAAGCGGAACTTCTCAGCTCCCACAGCAACATAGTACTGGTTGTTCTCTAGCTCCACTGGCCCAAGTAAAGTAGTCCCATCTAATGTGCACAGTCTAGTTATCAAAGAAAAATGATCATTAACATGTATTTGTATTTATTATGGATCGCCAAGACAGCAGCTACTCTTTCTGGGGTCCAGCAAAATTAAGGCAGTTATACATTTTAAAAACATTACAATACATTCATAACATATTTCACAACATATTAAGTGTGTGCCCTTTCAATATTTAAATGGTACGAAAAGCAACACTAATTATGTGATTATGTAAATCATAAATGAGGTCAACGCTACAAGTTGGATGACTTTTTATTTAATTGAAAAACATGATGATCTATAACATAGAGCTATTATTAGTTATTTCCTACCTGTACACAGCACCAGTGCGCAGATGTACCCTCTCGGTCACCATGGCCAAGACACTTTCCCAGTTTGTGAGAGTATACTTTGGTATCAGTATCCGAGCTGGAGGAACCAACACATCTCCATTGGTAAAAACACTACAAAATACAAAAACACATGAAACTCAGTACCATTTTATGGGCTTGCGATTTCAACATGGTTATGATCATTGACATTTTCAACATCAGAAATGTTGTAGGACTAGCCTACATAAATCAATTGAATCTAACAAAGTAGAATAAATAACATCTCCTTAAGTATTATGTGACACAAGAAACATTTCGGCCTACTTAGTTTTGGCATTTATAGAATGACAAGACAAGTGAAAAGAGTTCATGCCTATTTTGTATTCCCTACGTCCCATTGCAAACAATAATGTTTGCAACAGCACAATATGATTGTAGGACACTTGAAAACACAAACTCACTTGATAGTGCATGACTCGTTTATTATTTTCCTCCAGCGAGCAGAAACAACTATTCTACTGTGAACTACAGGTCGGATCTGTAATTTCAAACAACAAAAATAAAAATGGTTATTGTATTACATGGTTATTACCAAGAATCTTGCAATCCTGTAAAATTATTGTGTGAATGTAACATTGATAGCCTAGGCCTATCTTTCAGAGGTGCTCATGCATTCCTTTACTGACAAAGAATTGGTGGGGCCAGTATGGTATCAAATATCAGTTCCATTGTTCAGTTAAGGTCGAAAGCAATTAGGCTAATTAGTCATTTGCAACAAACATACACATGGATGATTTTCAAAAAGCTTTGTGATAAAACATTTAAAAAAGCTAAAAGATGAGGGTATAGTTAGTGGCCTTACCTGTTCATTCTTCTTTTTCTGTGGTTTCTTCGTTGTTATATGGTAATAACTAGAATTAAAAACAGTAGATTACATTACAAATGACATGCATTTTGGTTTAGCTAGTCATTAAACATGATTATTTATGGCTGGCTGCACCAGCAACAACAAGGGCTGTCTAACAATAACATCAGCCTTATAATTCCCGGCTAATTACAGTGTACCTACTCAAGCTTTTTGAAACGCTCTCCTCCAGCTGCAACATATCTCTCCCCGTGCTGCAAGTTGACGAGGTCATGGATTTTGTGCCCTTCCCTTGGAGTGTAAACATTTCGGACCGCTCCAAAAGGGGCCTCAACCCCACGCGTGACATAGCTCAAAAAGCTGTCAAACGTTGACATCTGTCGTTGATTTATAACAAACTTTCGTCCAGGAAAGAAAGCATCCCCATTCCTGTAGACAACAATAGTTTTTGTTGGAGGTTGAGGGAGCACCGCTCTACCTGAAGTCCCAGACATGGTAATGTGATCACAACCGTGGCAGACAACGTTCCAGAACCGAGGTCAAAATGGCAAGAGTTAGCTAGTAGTTAGCCAGCTAACGTTAGCTAGAGAATTAGATTTTTCTCGCAAAGAAATAGATATCTGAAGATGAGACAGACGTCCACTTGGGTACGCATCCTATCAAGAAGCCTATCCTTCGTTACAGATGTTTCTGGTCAACAAACGTGCTGTTGTTCCTCGTTAACCGTGTTGTTTCTGTTTTCAAAAGCTGTCTAGCCTTGTGGCTACCACCAATCTAATTTATGTTGTTGGATGTGTTTCCAAGGAAACCTGTGGGGGGAAAGCGCGCGTTCTCCAGAAATGCTTGGTGACCCATGGGCCACATATAATGATACAGTATATCAAGTAGGACCCCGCAAAGGGGACCACATCAAGCACAACAAGCCTATGCTTCAGTATTCATCCTATCTATTCATTTTGTTAATCTTAAATTCCAAGTTGCATTTCTAAAGTTATTCTTGAAAATGCTCAATGACATTTAAAGGTGAGAAGAAACAATGTGTGACAGATCATTTCTCCATAATATAAACCATGCCATGATGGCACATTGGGCCCTCAACTTCTGTAGGCACTTGAAACACTCATGTGTGTTCAGTTCATAATGTGGTCAAATGTGGTCATTGCTATTACTTTGGTCTTTCAGATCAACCAAAGTGTTAACTGTATACTACATTTCACCAATCAGATGTAGCAGTAGGACTATCTGCCTGAAATCACAAAATGTCTGACCAAATAGCCTACCAGTTTGAATTGCATTATAGATTACAAACGTATGCAATCTTAACTGTTAAACTTCTTGCAGACTTTTTATTAAATTTTTTTAATGATTGCATGTGGATGGAATCCATAATTACATTAATAGGTGGGAGTTTTTCCACAAAGCATCACCCATGGACATGGTTGCGACTTTTTCCACCCAAATAACCTGGCAATGTTTCCCTCCCCTCAGTCAGTGCTGTCCAAATTGTTTACTGCAGAGGTAACCAGAGATTTCACCACTACAACAGCAGCTAATTGGTTTTTGCCAGACACTCTCCTGGTCAATGGGATGCATAATTCATCATCTCTGTGTTCATTATTCATGGCTTAAGGGACAACTCATACTGTGCTTTATCAAAGAACTGTGCCATGCATATACAACATTGTTCTGAATTTGTGTTTGGTTTACAATATGATTTCATTTTAGATGCCCTGTTGAATCTTTAAAATAGTGTTGTTGAGACAATCTCGATTTAAACAATGATAAACCTTTGCCTGGATTCTAGAAGTTAAATGGATAAGAGTATCAATGTTCAAGACTTCAAGGAGAGATAGAAACTAGGTGCAGTTGAAGTCGGAGGTTTACATACACTTAGGTTGGAGTCAACCACTCCACAAATTTCTTGTTAACAAACTATAGTTTTGGCAAGTCGGTTAGGACATCTACTTTGTGCATGACACAAGTAATATTTCCAACAATTGTTTACAGACAGATTATTTCACTTATAATTCACTGTATGACAATTCCAGTGGGTCAGAAGTTTACATACACTAAGTTGACTGTGCCTTTAAACAGCTTGGAAAATTACAGAAAAGGATGTCATGGCTTGAGAAGCTTCTGATAGGCTAATTGACATAATGTGAGTCAATTGGAGGTGTACCTGTGGATGTATTTCAAGGCCTACCTTCAAACTCAGTGCCTCTTTGCTTGACATCATGGGAAAATCAAAATAAATCAGCCAAGACCTCAGAAAAACAATTGTAGACCTCCACAAGTCTGGTTCATCCTTGGGAGCAATTTCCAAACGCCTGAAGATACCACGTTCATCTGTACAAACAATAGTATGCAAGTATAAACACCATGGGACCACGCAGCCGTCATACCGCTCAGGAAGGAGACGCGTTCTGTCTCCTAGAGATGAACGTGCAAAAAGTGCAAATCAATCCCAGAACAACAGCAAAGGACATTGTGAAGATGCTGGAGGAAACAGGTATAACAGTATCTAAACTCAGCAAAAAAGGAAAGGCCCCTTTTTCAGGACCCTGTCTTTCAAAGATCATTCATAAAAATCCAAATAACTTCACATATCTTCATTGTAAAGGGTTTAAACACTGTTTCCCATGCTTGTTCAATGAACCATGAACATGCACCTGTGGAACGGTCGTTAAGACGCTAACAGCTTACAGACGGTAGGCAATTAAGGTCAAAGTTATGAAAACTTATGACACTAAAGAGGCCTTTCTACTGACTCTGAAAAACACCAAAAGAAAGATGCCCAGGGTCCCTGCGCATCTGTGTGAACGTGCCTTAGGCATGCCGCAAGGAGGCATGAGGACTGCAGATGTGGCCAGGGCAATAAATTGCAATGTCCGTACTGTGAGATGCCTAAGACAGCGCTACAGGGAGACAGGACGAACAGCTGATCGTCCTCGCAGTGGCAGACCACGTGTAACAACACCTGCACAGGATCGGTACATCCGAACATCACACCTGCGGGACAGGTACAGGATGGCAACAACAACTGCCCGAGTTACACCAGGAACGCACAATCCCTCCATCAATGCTCAGACTGTCCGCAATAGGCTGAGAGAGGCTGCACTGAGGGCTTGTAGGCCTGTTGTAAGGCAGGTCCTCACCAGATATCACAGGCAACAACGTCGCCTATGGGCACAACCCCACCGTCGCTGGACCAGACAGGACTGGCAAAAAGTGCTCTTCACTGACGAGTTGCGGTTTTGTCTCACCGGGGGTAATGAATGAGCGTTACACCGAGGCCTGTACTCTGGAGCGAAATCGATTTGGAGGTGGAGGGTCCGTCATGGTCTGGGGCGATGTGTCACAGCATCATCGGACTGAGCTTGTTGTCATTGCAGGCAATCTCAACGCTGTGAGTTACAGGGAAGACATCCTCCTCCTTCATGTGGTACCGTTCCTGCAGGCTCATCCTGACATGACCCTCCAGCATGACAATGCCACCAGCCATACTGCTCGTTCTGCAAGACAGGAATGTAAGTGTTCTGCATTGGCCAGCGAAGAGCCCGGATCTCAATCCCATTGAGCACGTCTGGGACCTGTTGGATCGGAGGGTGAGGGCTAGGGCCATTCCCTCCAGAAATGTCCAGGAACTTGCAGGTGCCTTGGTGGACGAGAGGGGTAACATCTCACAGCAAGAATTGGCAAATCTGGTGCAGTCCATGATGAGGATATGCACTGCAGTACTTTATGCAGCTGGTGGTCACACCAGACACTGACTGTTACTTTTGATTTTGATCCCACCCTTTGTTCAGGGACATATTATTACATTTATATTAGTCACATGTCTGTGGAACTTGTTCAGTTTGTCTCAGTTGTTGAATCTTATGTTCATACAAATATTTACACATGTTAAGTTTACAGAAAAAATAAACGCAGTTGACAGTGATAGGATATTTATTTTTTTGCTGAGTTTATATCCACAGTAAAACGAGTCCTATATCGACATAACCTGAAAGGCCACTCAGCAAGGAAGAAGCCACTGCTCCAAAACCGCCATAAAAAAGCCAGACTACGGTTTGCAACTGCACATGGGGACAAAAAAATCGTACTTTTTGGAGAAATGTCCTCTGGTCTGATGAACAAAAATAGAACTGTTGGCCATAATGACCATCGTTATGTTTGGAGGAAAAACGGGGAGGCTTGCAAGCTGAAGAACACCATCCCAACCGTGAAGCACGGGGGTGGCAGCATCATGTTGTGGTGGTGCTTTTCTGCAGGAGAGACTGGTGCACTTCACAAAATAGATGCCATCATGAAGAGGAAAATTATGTGGATATATTGAAGCAACATCTCAAGACATCAGTCATGAAGTTAAAGCTTGGTCGCAAATGGGTCTTCCAAATGGACAATGACCCCAAGCATACTTCCAAAGTTGTGGCAAAATGGCTTAAGGACAACAAAGTCAAAATATTGGAGTGGCCATCACAAAGCCCTGACCTCAATCCTATAGAAAATGTGTTGGCAGAACTGAAAAAGCGTGTGCGAGCAAGGAGGCCTACAAACCTGACTCAGTTACACCAGCTCTGTCAGGAGGAATGGGCCAAAATTCACCCAACTTATTGTGGGAAGCTTGTAGAAGGCTACCCGAAACATTTGATCCAAGTTAAACAATTTAAAGGCAATGCTACCAAATACTAATTGAGTGTATGTAAACTTCTGACCCACTGGGAATGTGATGAAAGAAATAAAATCAAAATAAACCATTCTCTCTACTATTGTTCTGACATTTCACATTCTTAAAGTAAAGTGGTGATCCTAAGTGACCTAAAACAGGGAATATTTACTAGGATTAAATGTCAGTAATTGTGAAAAACTGAGTTTAAATGTATTTGGCTAAGGTGTATGTAAACTTCCAACTTCAACTGTATGAGCAGATTACTCCAATGCTGTATTTGGTGACCTTGTCTGGAGTCAGTTCCATCACATATAGTCTGCACTCAGCTCTATTGAGACTGAGTAGCCTACCTGTCAGTCTGAATTCTGGACCGTCCGTGACAATCCGGTAACCTTCCTCCAGTCAGGATCCTTCTGGATAGTGCTATCCGGAAACCTTGAGACGTCCCTACACTAAACCTAACCCTAACCATAACCCTAACTCTTACCCTAAAGCAGCAATCAACAGTAGAAGCAATAACACATACTCCCTGTTTGTTTCAGTAAAAGCTGAGAGATGGGGATGGAGAAATGTAACCACTCTCAAATAAACAGAGCAATGGATGCAAGGACTGACCATCCATGATATCAAAATTATAGTTTTAACCATGTTTTGAGGCTATATAGTGTTTGTTTATATTTACTTTGTTTACAGACATTGGAGTAAATCAAGCTCATATTTTGGGTTCTGATGGTGTACGACAGTTGAACTCAGCTCATGAGGCATTTATAAGTTACATTCTTCAAGAATCAATGGGTGCATATAATCCATTTATAAGTCCAAAAATAGATGTAGCAGTTGCTGATTAAGACAGTCCGGTGCAATCTGTGCCGGTCCCACGCATCAGGCCTCCAGTGCGCCTCCCCAGTCCGGTACGTCCTGTGCCTGCTCCTCGCACTCACTCAGATGTAGGGTGGATGCTTAGTCCCCTCCTGTACTCCCTGTTCACCCACGACTGCATGGCCAAGTACGACTCCAACACCGTCATTAAGTTTGCTGACGACACAACGGTGGTACGCCTGATCACCGACAATGATGAGACAGCCTATAGGGAGGAGGTCAGAGACCTGGCAGTGTGGTGCCAGGAGAACAACCTTTCCCTCAACATGAGCAAGACAAAGGAGATGATCGTGGACTACAGGAAAAGGAGGGCCGAGCACACCCCCAGTAACAGCAATGGAGCTGTAGTGGAGAGGGTCAAGAATTCAGTTCCTTCGTATCCACATCACCAACAAACAATCATGGTTCATGGTCCAAACACACCAAGAAAGTCATGAAGAGGGAACGACAACGCATTTTCCCCCTCAGGAGAGTGAAAAGATTTGTCATGGGTCCCCAGATCCTCAAAAAGTTCCACAGCTGCGCGGTGGTATTTACGGTGGTGGAAAAAGTATCCAATTGTCATACTTGAGTAAAAGTAAAGATACCTTAATAGAAAATTACTCAAGTAAAAGTCACCCAGTAAAACACTACTTGAGTAAAAGTCTAAAAGTATTTTGTTGGAAATATACTTAAGTATCAAATGTTAAAGTCTAACTCATTTCAAATTTTTACGGTTAGCCAGGGGAACGCTCCAACACTCAAAGATAATTTAAAAATTAAGCATTTGTGTTTAGTGAGTCCGCCAAATCAGAGGCAATAGGGATGACCAGGCATGTTGTCTTGCTAAGCATTCAAAATGTAACGAGTACTTTTTGGTGTATGGGGTAAAAAGCACATTATTTTCTGTAGGAATGAAGTGTAGTAAAAGTTGCAAAAGTATAAATAGTAAAATTAAGTACAGAATCCCCAAAAAACTACTCAAGTAGAACTTTCAAGTATTTTTTTCTTAAGTGCTTCCACCCTGAGCCATTAAAAAGAGGACTTCCAAGAAGACAATTTTTTAGACTGCACAGTATATACCACTCCACAGAAGATTATCTAGAAAAAGCAGCGGAGATGCGCATGAGGTTTCTAACACGGAACCCAAACCAGCTGCGCGCGTGCGCCATCGTGTGCTATCGTGCATAAATGTATTTTGCCCCCCCACACCAAACGCGATCACGACACGCAGGTTAAAATATCAAAACAAACTCTGAACCAATTACATTAATTTGGGGTCAGGTCGAAAAGCATTAAACATGTATGGCAATTTAGCTAGTTAGCTTGCACCTGCTAGCTAACGTTAATTTGTCCTATTTAGCTAGCTTGCTGTTGCTAGCTAATTTGTTCTGGGATATAAACATTGAGTTGTTATTTTACCTGAAATGCACAAGGACCTCTACTCCGACAATTAATCCACACATAAAACGGCCAACCGAATCATTTCTAGTCATCTCTCCTCCTTCCAGGCTTTTTCATCGTTTAACTTATATGGTGATCGCATCTAAACTTTCATTGTATTATCACGACTACCGGCAAAACAATTAATCTTTCATTCACCCACGTGGGTATAACCAATGAGGAGATGGCACGTGGGTACCTGCTTCTATAAACCAATGAGGAGATGGGAGAGGCAGAACTTGCAGCGCAATCTGCGTCAGAAATAGGAACGTCATCTATTTTAGCCCTTGGTGTCGCAGACGCTCGTTGGCGTGCGCAAGCAGTGTGGGTGCAATAATTGAATAACATGGATTTCTAAATTTATTTTGCGACGCTCGCGCACGCGACGTGTCCGGTCTGGTCAGCATGTAAGAAGAGGCTATTCGTCACAATGTGTGGATGAAGCTCATCATTTGGCATTGGAAAAAACACGAGATGAACTGCTACAAAAAAGACCCACTACAGCTAAAGAACAGTCCGTAATGTCCACAACTACATATACTTTGAATTCGCGAAAAGTGGGAGGTGTGGTCAAGAAACACTGGCATATTTTAATCATCGGACCCAGCTTTGCCGGCTGAATTTAAATATCCACCACGTATTGTGTATAGGAGAGGTCGCAATTAACGCGATAAATTGGTTCATGCCAACTGCCAGCCACAAAAGAAAATCAGTCAAGCTCTTTTACGCCCTCTACCAAATGGTAGCTATAAATGCAGAGGATGCGCACAGTGCAACAATATGAAGTGTGAATATTTCTGCCACCCACACACAGGAAAACGGTTCCTAATAAATGACATTACGTGTTCCACCACCCATGTTATTTACATTATTAAATGTCCATATGGGCTCTGTTATGTCAGTAAAACCACCTGCTCTCTCAAACAGAGAATTAGTGAACATAAAAATTAAATCAGGAGAAACGACAGGGATTATCCAGTCGCTGTACATTTCAATGACCTGAAGCATGACATTTCCACCTTTAGATTTTGTGGCATAAAGAAAGTTAAGATATCAGACAGGGGAGGAGATATTAATAACACTCTGAGTAAAAGAGAATGTTTTTGGATTTTCACCCTCCAGACATTATTTCCTTAAGGACTTAATGATGAAATGCCTATGTATGTTATGTTGTGAATTTGAACATGAAATATGTGTCTATTGTAGATTATTCTGACGTTTTTCGTACAATGTACCCAATGACTAATGAAAACTTGCTATGTCCTCAGAGGTTTTCCAGACGTGCTCAATACGCCTTATTTATACACTTTTGTAATATTTATGAAATGCATATTGTTATATTTGGTAGCACTTATTTGTTTTTCCTTTGCCTCCAACCACCTTCGATGTGTAGAACGGATGTGGGTGGGTCCAGGTCTACATAAGGGTGCAATTTTTTTTTTTTAAATCACAAAAGCTCTGACGAAGGCCGTGAGGCCGATACGTAAGCTTATTAAATATCGGTGATACTATCAAGAGCAGTGTGCGGTTTCCTTTTTCCTTCATCTTAAGTGCTTTACACCACTGACTATATTTGCATTGACACCCTCCTCCTCCCCACCTTTGTTTTTACACTACTGGTTTATCTATGCAGTCACTTTACCCCTACCTACATGTAAAAATTACCTCGACTAACCTGTACAGCCGCACTGACTCGGTACCGGTACCCCCTGTATATAGCCTCATTATGTTCTTTTTTTAACTTTAGTTTATTTAGTAAATATTTGAACTGCATTTAAAAAAAATGTAAGTAAGTATTTCACAGTAAGGTCTACATCGGTTGTATTCGGCACGTGACAAATAAAAATTGATTTGGATAAGAGTGTCTGCTAAAATGACAAAATTGAAATACTGCTAGTCTCCAGAAAACTGCCCTTTTCATCCTCATGCTAGCTAGCAGTAGCCATTATGGAATGGCACATCGCATTGAACTACTAAGGAGCTGATTGGCTGACACTGCCATTCCAAAATGGCTGTGGTAACTAGCTTGCTGGAGAACGAAAAGGGCAGTTTTCCAATCTCAATGTTTCAGTGTGGATAAAGGTAACATTTGGAGTACAGTGGCATATTCCATCCCTGTATTGAAGTACATTTTCCAACCCATATCTAGCACCAGTTCTACAGTGCCTTAATGTAACCATCATTGTGTTCAGACCTCAGTGCAGCTCAGTGTAAACAAGCGTAAGAGTAGGGTCGGAATCTTCTGGCAACATCTCCCCCAAAGTACCACCACAGAGACACGGGACCACAGGTATGACCACAACTTTATTTTTCTCAGGCTGGAACTCAACAATTAACAGGTGCTGGATTGGCAGAACTCCTAAACCTTTTACTGTCAAAAAGGAATACAAATTATTACAAACAAACTGATCTACTTGTGTACTTACATTACCAACATCACACTAGTCCTATTCCTCAATCAAATTCAAATCCACATAAGGCCTTGGAAAGAACCATGGAGGAACATTCCCCAGTGCCACAGATGGCCCGATTATTAGATCCCTGAGATCCTACTCCGCTACCTTGTTTCCAATTCACCAGCCAAAAACCCTCTGAGACAGTTACACTTGTAAGGTATCAACAGGCACAGTCTTAAAAGCACTATTACACAGCCTATTGGAACCTATCAAGCAGCAATCTTTGCTGCAGCACAAAGCATCCTTAATCAATTGACGACCTGATGAAAACCAACCTGTGCTAGCCTAAAAACTTTTGATTCAGATTGAGCTCAGGTGTAATCATTTAGCAAACGATTTACTATGCCCACAAAATGAGTTCCTGTTAGGCCCATACATGGAGTTCCTGCAAAGACACCGTTCCAACATACATTTTTAGATGAGACAGCAATGCCCATTTATGGAGTTCCAGTCAGGGGCACCATTCCAACATGAATATTCCCCTATTAAGACATTACCAATGCTGCTCACTCATAATCTATCACAATAAGGTGATTTGTTGTTAGATGGAACTACAGTATAATAGATTTTGGATCTGGTCTTCATTGCAAACGATTACTGCTACAATTTTCTGATCACATGTCATTTTTGTTTCTTACCTTTCAATTGCTCCTTAAAGGTCATGGCATCTTTTCAAATGTTTTCACCAGATTACATCATGTGCAGACAGACCTTTTGCTTCTGTATCTGGTCGAATTTGGGGCTCTCGAGTGGCGCGGCGGTCTAAGGCACTGTGCTAGAGGCGTCACTACAGACCCTGGTTTGATTCCAGGCTGTATCACAACCAGCCATGATTGGGAGACCCATAGGGCAGCGCACAATTGGCCGAGCGTCATCCGGGTTCGGGTTTGGCCGTCATTGTAAATACGAATTTGTTCTTAACTGACCTGCCTAGTTAAATAAAATAAGAGGTATGCCTATAGAGTAACATGGTACATATTTTATAAACATTAGAGGAAAAGGTCATTATAAGGACTGGATTTTTTAAATTAAATTGTAGATGATCTGCAAGCATCATAAACCTGTTAGTCTATATAAGTTAATAGGTTCACATGCAAGGTATGCCGGTTGAAATTGAATGTGGTGTCAGTATATTTTGGTTTGCTAGAAATAGCCACATCTGGTTTGTGTCTTTCTTATCTTTCCATTTTAATTTGCAAACATTCCCGTTAGCTCTATGTGAGGAGATCAACCGTGAACAGTGGTAGGAGTGTTTCACTATTAGCCACTAGGTGGCAGTAGCCTACAAAATAAACCAGTAGGACAGTTACATAGCGTTTACCAACTTGTAAAAATTCATGACCTACTATTAGTATCAGTGTTTATGTTGTACATTACAGGCAAATGATCAATACCAAACCACATATTTCACCATCTGCATCCCTGAGGACACTGTTCTGTTAAAAGGACATACATTTCCATATTTTAGAATAGATACTGCATTCAGTCGTTGAAAGCCTATTGGTAAAACAGACATTATGATATGTCACAAAATCTTATTTCTTTCTCTTTTTGCTGATGAATATCCTATAACACACCAGAAACCATGAACTATCTGGATAATTTCAGCTACATGAACTCTGCACCATCATTGAAGTCAAGGCACACGGCAGAAGTCAAGACATCTGACAGACCTCAAACACTTTCAAGCCCATCCCCAACTACTCTATGCCAACCTACATAGCTAGCTTGTCTATAGTTCCTGTAAGTGCACTTTCCAAGAAATGACTTTCATAAAAAGATAATGGACCAACAATATGAACATACTGCAAGACATGTTTGTGTATTTTCCAACATGTATTAGGTAATAGAAAATACATTTTGCATCTACAGTTACTCACTACTTTGTTGAGTTTCCATGGTCCATATTAAAGCAATATAGTATTTTTCACGTTCAATATTCAGTACTGCAGAACAAACTATGGTGAATATTTGTTTTTAAAAAGAATGACTAATAATGACAAGAAACAGACCCCAAAAAACAATGTGTTATATCTTACTTTTTTTTTTTTTAAACAATCAGATCAAAAGATTAAAGGGAACATTGCTGTAGCCATTCAATGCAAAGGTTTATAAAAACAGCATCCATTCAAGTCAAAAAAGCAGAATTCTGGAAAAACTGAGAAGTGTATACACAGTATTCTATATACAATATTCTAAACTGTACAATGATATTTAGAACTGGTGGGTGATTAAACAAATGCAGCTGTGTCAAAATAATGTTACATACTGAACATCATCTGTGTAACTATAAAGGCTTCTCTATAATTATAGCCTCTCTCTGTCATGCAGCTCCAATGAGGCCTTTGCCCTTCCAACTCACTACCACTCTCAAAATGCCCCTCAGACACTGTCCTTGTCAAACTCACACACAAAGTACATGGTGGGATGGCAGGCCACATCTGTCCAGTCCCCCGCCGCCATCATCTCAGCACAGTCCTCGTCCCTGTAGGCATTGTTGGGTTCTCCTTCCCTCCACTTGCTGAAGGTGCTCATGGGGGAGCGATCCACGTAGGTGAAATGGCCCTCACGGTCTATGTCGTTGATGCCAATGTACACCCGGCTCAGGCCCGCCTCAGTGATGTACCCAGCGATGGCTGCGTTGGCCCCCTCGTCCTTGGGCATGGCCAGGTGTCCACCTCTTCCCTGACAATAGACCTCTGCATCTGTGTAGCGTTTCTCCTCCTTGACCAGTAGATAGACCTTACTGTCGGTCTCTTTGATGCCAGCGACAGCTGCAGGGGAGGGCAGTGCTGAAAAATGAGCACTTGTATTTCTATAATCACACTGACATATATACCCAGCATTCACATTGTGGAATGGAAGCAAACAAAGCCAAATGGTCATAGATGAGAGTGATACTGAAAGGAAACTGATGTCTTTACCTTTGCGTTACTCTTTGGAAATTCCTAATTCAACATTCATATTTTACTATAAACCAGACATCCTAAAAGCGTACCAGTTTTGATGAACTTCATCTCATTGGATAACTGGGCCACTAGGATGTCCATCTCACCAATCATCTTCCTCAGGGGTGTGCATTCACATGGAACACCTGATGAGACAAAAGGAATGCATATTTTCCATACTCTTTGTGGACTCATTGTTAACTAGACCTGTAATGTTTCCCCAAACAAATACATGTTGTACCTGGATCACCATTCAGGCCCATTGGCCCAGGATCCCCCATATCTCCTTTTAAACCTGAGTGTGGAAACATTGTCAAAGTACATGGGAAATATGGTAATGCATCCCAAAACACTGTTGTAAATGCATGTTCTTCTGTTTTTTATTCCTACCTTTGATTCCACAGGGGCCCATTTTCCCATAACGTCCCATAATACCCTTATGTCCTTTAACTCCAGTATGTCCTGCAGGGAAACATGTGTTACTGTAACTAGGTTTTTTGTGACTGATTTCAGAATCAAATGAATAATTGGGTTAAATAACAAAGTCTCCATGTGAGAATTTAATCTGTCTTCGATGTCAGCCGCATCATTCATCAACAACAGCTGCAGTCAGCACCTGTCAGTGATTCAGGGGATTCTGGGTAGCGTTTCTCACACAACCTCTGACCTAAAGTAAACATTTTGTTGCTCTGGACTGCCTAGCAGCGATGTAACCAGATCACAACATCCTGTAGGATAAATTCTTGTCAGTGCATACTGTGATCTTTACCCTAGTTTATAGACAATAACTGTCCAATTAAATAAACTCTAGAATCATGTTCTGAAGGGAAATAGGATTATTTTAAACCATTCTGAACAAAATCTGTATGGTTTCATCTCTTGTAAAATACATTTTTCCACAAATGTAATGAGACACCATAATGAGAGGCCAAAGGGTTATCCAAATACCTTTTCCAAAGGTCAATCAGAAGGGCTGTTTAAACAGATTTTCATGACAACCAAATTCTCAAACTGCCCTCAGCATTCTCTGAAACTGAAAAAATGACCACTCATACATTTAAAATCAATATATTTCTCAAGTTTCACAAGCCTCCATAGATGAGTCATCAGCATTTTGTGATATTGTGAGGGGTGAAGCATAGCACCTGTACAGAGAGAATACTGCACATTGTACTTGTTTCTGTTTTCAAAGATGGATGCTTACCTATCTCCCCTAGTGGACCCACTCTTCCTGGTCTCCCAGGTGCCCCTTTCTCTCCCCTTTCTCCTGGCTCTCCTGTCAAATGGAGAGAAAGCTTCACGGATCAAAAAAAGCTTCATGAATCAACAACCTCACACCTCTGGAATGAGTGTATAGAGTACCACAGTCTGAGTCCTAATACCCATATAACCAAGCAGTCAAACAGGGAAATGGTTCCAATCGTTTTTCCACCATTCATTTTTCCCACAGGGGATTTTAGAAACATTTAAATTAGGGCTGTGTTTCGTGCATGCTTACCCTGGTGTGATGTTTTGATAACCGTGTAAATCTCTCTAGGAGAAGGTGACTTTTCAATATATTGTCCTTTATTTACACCCCAAAAATGAAATGCTAATTAGCTGCTAATGTGGCGATCATAAAGAACTACAAATGCCATGATGATCTGGACGAGACTGCCGAATCGAGGCAAAGGTAAGAATCTCTGGATTAACTATCTAATGTTAGCTAAATATAATTAATAAATTGGCTAAATTTCTATAAATGGACAATTCTGTGAACTGTCTGTCTTGTGCAAGTTTGAAATTGACACAATACCTGTTAGCAAAGGTGTCAGCTAGAGAGGATGTGCAGGGATTTGTAGTTTTCCATGATGTATACTTTGATGCTAAATAGCATTTTCGAAACAATGTAAATAGAGCCGAATATATTGATAAAAGTCACCTTGTTCGAGAGAGATTTACACGGTTATCAAAACATCACACCAGGGTAAGCCTACACAAAACACAGAACTTATTTTAAGCTTTTCTAAAATCCCCTACACTGTATGGGAAAATGTAATGTTGGAAAAACAATTGGAACCATTTCCCTATTCGACCGCTAGTTTTTATGGGTATTATGACACCTCTACTGTGGAGCTCTACTGTGTCTACAAGACATTAGGAACTGGATCCCTTATTGATGTCACCTGTTAAATCCACTCCCATCAGTGTAGATGAAGGGGATGAGACAGGTTATTAAAGAAGGATTTTTAAGCCTTGAGACAATCAAGACATGGATTGTTTATGTGTGCCATTCAGAGGGTGAATGGGCATGACCACATTTTTTATTAAGTGCCTTTGAATGGGGTATGGTAGTAGGTGACAGGGGCACTGGTTTGAGTGTGTCAAGAACTGCAATGCTGCTGGGTTTTTCACGCCTAACAGTTTCCTGTGTGTATCAAGAATGGTCCACCAACCAAAGACATCCAGCCAAGTTGAAACAACTGTGGAAAGCATTGAAGTCAACATGGGCCAGCATCCCTGTGAAACGCTTTCGACGCCTTGTAGAGTCCATGCCCAACGAATTGAGGCTGTTCTGATGGCAAAAAGGGGGGTGCAACTCAATATAAGGAAGGTGTTCTTAATGTTTTGTACACTCAGTGTATATGCCTTTGAGTCCTGGGACGAGGATCTGGACGGAGCAGGGTTCGTCTGACATGTGCTGTCCATGAGCTGACTCCATCAGGGTCAGCCCCAGCAGAGTGATAAGAACACAAGGCATCAGCTCCTCTGCTCTCATCCTGCAACATGGACAGGTTGATGGACTGAAAGACATTTAATTAGATATTCACTGACTGGCAAACACACAAACAAAGAGACACCAGGAGAGCCGAGGTAAGACTGATTGGCAGACAATTGAGAAAATACAATGTCATGGTTGGCACCGTGGTACAATTATTGCAGATATGAGCAAGGATTCTTCAGGCCTATTTGATAGTTTGCTTTCATACAGTACATCACAACAACTGATTTTAGACCTCAAATCAACTATCACATCACTCAGTACAAAACAATGTGATTGACAAAAACTTTTCCTGAACTAAGACCAAATGTTCTTCCCTGGCTTAAATTCCCTTAAAGTGCCTTGGGACATTCCAGATGAAACAAGACAAAGTGTTGTGACAGATCGCATGCCGACAAACAACACACCCCCCCCAACCACAATTTTTTTTTACAAAGCTTGCTTTATCATGGCATACACAGCAAATCATGTGGGTCTGGAGTCACATCAATAGTTCTACATTTAACCTACCTTTTGTGTTGTTTTCCAGATCCCAAAGCAGCAAGTAGCTTCAGTTTGACGATTTTCCCAAATTGTCCTTGTGAGTTAACAGGGGCTTGCACACTGGTGGTCTTTTCAAAGGATTTCATTTTTCCTCCTCAGGACCCTAGAATGTGTGTGAAAGGCCTTCCATAAACAGTTTCACAGATAAAGCCAGGGGCAGCTGGGGTCTCAGAGATAATTGGATGGGAAAGTGTGGGGGTCACTGACATCATCCACATCTGGGGTGCATTCATTAGTCCGATTCCGTTGCAAAATGTTTGGTCTGTAGCAAAACGTTTTGCAACGGAAATTGTTTACCGTTTACTCTTGGAACCAAACGGAAGCAAGCAGAGCAAACGGAACGAAACGGGGAGCAACCAACCTGAATATGTCCAATAGAAAATCTCGTCTTCATTTCAAAACACGGCATCTGAGGAGCTGATTGGCCCAGCATAGAATCAACATTGAACGTTATTATATTTGAGTTCATTTTACATGGCCCGGTGCTCCTGATGAGCGGAGTTGGTAGTTTTCGACCATGTTATTGGTTCTAAAATGGACTCTACCCACGGACAGGTGGTCACAGGTGTTTGTGCGAATCATATCGGTCATATTCAGCATTGCAGATATGTTCTGGGATGAAACAAGGCTAGTATTTTCTAGATGAATGAATGAACAGTCAAAGTTACGTCATCCAGCAATAATATCTGTGTATGTAACGCAACCCAAGTCAAGTTAGCGAGCGAACTGGCTAGCCACGTTTGTCTTAGTCTTAACTAAACGTTAGCATGGTTTGTTAATCCAATAAAAAAAATGTATTGGTTATTGTTTGTGTGTGAAAATACGTAGTGTGGTGGCTGTAATGGATTTGGATTTCCTCAATTGAAGATATGTTTTAATTTCCAACAGTTTCTGCCTGTAGTGCTGACTGACAGGACTTTGTGCAAATAGACCTTTGACAAAAGGAAATGTCATCAGACTCAATATGCAGGGAATTGGCAAGATGCCATGGTATGTGTTTCTGGCTTTCTCGCTTACAAACTCATGTCAATATGTTTATTTTGGGGGGGGGGGGCGTTTGTCATCGACAGTGGCGTTATCGACAGTGGTGAGTACTTCTTGGTGAGCCAGGTACTCTCTCCAGGAGTGGTTGTCCAAAGCAGAATCTTCCAACATGGATTTGCCTCTGCTGTAGTTTCTCAGAAAAATGCTCAATGGTAAAATATTCCTTTATTTAAAACATAATTAAGGGTTTCAAACACTTGTCAATCTCAAATATGTAATGTATTATAGGAATGACTGTGTGCTACATCTACAAATGGAGGAATAGCCCAAGGGGAAAAAAGGATCTAGAAAATGCAGGTTAATTGCTACTTAACTGCCATTTCAGAAAAAGCCTACTGTAGAGTAAATCCTATCCATGACATAATGTTTATTGTTTTGACGTAGGTGTGCCTATGCCTTCCCAGGTCCACCAATGGCTGTGCCCCTGCCCAGTCATTTGAAATCCATAGATTAGGGCCTAATACATGTATTTCAATTGACTGATTTCCTTGTATGAACTGTAACTCAGTAAAATCATGTCAAAACACCCTCTTTACCCCAGGGCACACTGGTTCCTGGCGGTCATCTGCTTTCCTGGCCTAGATGACCCCCAACATGAGCCCGTGTCTCCAACTTGGCTGGAGGAGGCAGAGAGCGACCTGGACAAGGGGTTCCTGATGGACTACACCTCCCCCAACCCCATGTCACTGTTCTTCAGCCCCGCGGGCAGCAGCACCAAGGGTTTGGCCAGGCCCAGCGGCTCCAGACTGCGACTTCAACAAAGAGGGGAGGCTGAGCGTGTGCTCAGACGGAAGGGGAGGAGAGAAGCTGTGGTCGGCCATGAAGGAGCTCAGTGTGTGCCCCACCCCCACGGGTCCATGGTCTGGGTCGGATAGAGAAGCAGCAGCAGCATCTCTCAGGTGAGTGAGGAGGAGAATACAGTCTAGTTGATTGTTAACTCGGCATTGTAAATATAGTTTGGATTTAGCCACATCAGTTTCTGGTGAAGTTGGGAAGAATGGTAAGCATTTTGTCCTACATTTGATTTATGTTTTAGATGATTGCAATGAATCTGAAAGGGAAAATTATATATTTTCCTTTTCTCCTGACCAGGATTCAAATGAGTTCCATTTCCAGCATAATTATATATATATTTTTTGCAATTTTGTTTAATATCTAAATAAATCAAGTAGTTCACTTGGCCTTTACTAGTCCTGTATAAACTGACCAATATAGCCTTCTGTAGCGCATCCCCCAAAAAACTATAGCGCCGCAATACATCTGTTTATTGCAGAAATTGTGCATAGTATACGTTGTATTGTAATGCTGGTGTGGTAAAATAATCCAGTCAAGTTTAATGAATTACAGTGTAGGCTAATCCAAGTGTGGGCTATGAAACAATGTAAATAGAGAAGACTAAAATGTGGTCAGCGGCAGATCAAAATAGCAGCACAAAGTCTCTGGGTGTAAAGAGGAGTTGTCCATGGTGTTGTCATTCAAGGTCCTTCATTTACCCTTTTCATAATGAGCACAGGAAGGTTGCATTTTGTCTTCTGCTCAGATGGATGAAACCAGGGGGGAACACATGCAGCACACAGACTCCACGGCTACAGACCTACCACAGATCTGACTTGCAGTGGTGTAGTGCTATTTTTATTTATTTTTTAGATTGGGGGGGGGGCGCAAACAATATGTAAATGATGTCATTTTTTTTGCCGACAGATGTAGCCTATCATTACAGGGCTCTCCAACCCTGTTCCTGTAGGGTTTCACTCCAACCCCAGTTGTAACTAACCCCATTTATCTTACCAACCGGCTAATTATTAGAATCATGTGTGCTAGATTAGGGTTGGAATGATGGTAGCAGGATTGTAGCTCTCCTGGAGCAGGTTTCCAGATCCCTGTTATATAATATGCATAAAATGCATCTTCCAATTGCAACGTCTGCCTATGCCCATACATATTTTTTTTAATTTACTCAAACACCAAGTTAGGCATACCTACAGGCCATCATCACTGTCAATCATGAAGTATAATTATTAATGTTTTACCTGTGAAACTGCATCAATCATTTGATTGGGAATAGCCTATGCATTTCGATCATCTTGAATTACTGTTTCGTGAGCGAAGTAGAGCAGATGGTGTTAACAAACTATTAGCCTTTTTTCTATTTTGTTTAAATCAAAGCATATATCCTGCCTAGTTGTGTGTGGTCTGATCTGTTTCACCTGTGTGCTTGTCTCCCATCTCCCCTCATTTATCCCCTGTGTATTTATACCTTTGTTCTGTCTGTCAGTTCGTTTTGATCGTCAAGCATACCAACGGTTTTCCCTTTGCTCTTGTCTGTTTCTAGTTCCTGTTTTCCAGGTTTTGACCCCTGCCTGCCCTCAGACTGCCTGCCGTTCTGTACCTTTTAGACTCTAATCTGGATTACTGACCTCTGCCTGCCCTTGACCTGTTGTTTTGCCTGCCCCTGTTCTAGTTATACACTTTTGTTACTTTGACACCGTCTGCATCTGGGTCTTACAACAGGCCTAGATGCCCTCAGTCTAGCCTCTCTAAAATCCCTGAGTGGTTGCCTTCCTCTCCGTCAACTGAGTTAGGAAGGACAATTGTATCTTTGTAGTGACTGGGTGTATTGATACACCATGCTCAAAGGGATATTCAATATCTGCTTATTTTTTATTTTTTTTAACCCATCTACCAATATGTGCCCTTCTTTGCAAGGCATTGGAAAACCTCCCTGGTCTTCGTTGTTGAATCTGTGCTTGAAATTCACTGCTTGACTGAGGGACCTTACAGATAATTTTATATGTGGGGTACAGAGATGAGGTAGTCGTTTAAAAAATCATGTTAAACACTATTATTGCACACAGTGAGTCCATGCAACTTATGTGACTTGTTAAGCACATTTTTACTCCTGAACCGTTTTAGGCTTGACATAACAAAGGAGTTTAATACTTACTGACTCAAGACATTTCAGCTTTTAATTTTTTTATTAATTTGTGAACATTCCACTTTGACATTATGGGGTATTGAGTGTAAAACAGTGATACAAAATCAACATGTTATCAATTTTAAATTCTGGCTGTAACACAACAAAATGTGGAAAATGTCAAGGGGTGTGATACTTTCTGAAGGCACTGTAGCACCTTTAGTTTCTGTGTCTCACTGGATTTCAGTTATTTTTATATTTTTATTTAACCAGGTAGCCCAGTTGAGAACAAGTTCTCATTTACAACTGCGACATGGCCAAGATAAAGCAAAGCAGTGCGACAAAAATAACAACACAGAGTTACACATAAACAAATGTACAGTCAATAACATAAAATAAAAATTTAAAACTCTATGTACAATGTGTGCAAATGTAGGGAGGTAGGCAATAAATAGGCCATAGAGGCTAAAATAATTATTACAATTTAGCATTAATACTGGAGTGATAGATGTGCAGATGATGAATGTGCAAGTAGAGATACTGGGGTGCAAGAGGGTAAGTAATAATATGGGGATGAGGTAGTCGGGTGTATTTACAGATTGGCTGTGTACAGGTACAGCCAATCTGTTGTATATATGCCAACTTTTTTTATTTATTTTTAAGGCATTTTTAATATATTTTTTTGGGCTGCACTTGTGACTGTTTATTGGTTGATAGGATGGTGACATGATTCTTCCCTTATTGTCACATCGCAGTAAAATCACTTAAAGGAGAATTTCAGTGCAGATGGAGCTTTGTTCTAGAAATGGCTCCGGTTTATTCTTACTGTCCTGTTCAAAAATATGTCAGACATATGAGTGAATTATAACATGTTTTGTACCTTTTCGAATGTCTCTTCAGAGGAAACCTTTTTAGCTTGAATTCTTCTAGCACTTGAATTATTTGTGAGGGACACTTTGTTGGATTGCCAATCTGTTGAGCAAGAAGCCTAGCATCTGGAGTGAATTAATAATGAATGTTAACTTTAGATGAAATGTCCTAGAAACACTTAAAGATGATCAGTGAGCATTATTAAAGTGAAAAATAAAGTGAATGTTTAAGGACCAAGTTTTGTTTAGTGGTCCTTTTATGAAGCAGATGGGCAACAACCCGTTTCCTATGCAAAAACAAGACTTTTGGTACAGTGAGTTCAAACCACTTTAGGAGGGATATTGATTTAACTGCAGTTTCATCATGTGCTCTGTCTAGTCCCTTGGTCACGCCCATTTCTGGCTGGGGGATTCCCCAGTCTAGCATGGCTTGCATGACAGTCTGTGGGCTCAACCGAGCCAATGGGAGCTCAGCCTCAGATGTACTGCTCTATTAATCTGATTAAATTGTTCCTCTGGCACAGCCTTCATGTAACAGCTCAGCTCTCCAGTTATGTCACAGTCCCTCCCTGAAAGACGATGCTTCCCTTTCCTTCTATCCTCAGCCTCATTTTGACCTTTTATTTCACCTTTATTTAACCAGGTAGGCCAGTTGAGAACAAGTTCTCATTTACAACTGCGACCTGGCCAAGATAAAGCAAAGCAGTGCAACAACAGCACAGTTACACATGGGATAAACAAACTTATAGTCAATAACACAATAGAAGATCTGTATACACTGTGTGCAAAGGAGGTAAGGCCACTCTTCCTCAGGTTGTTGTCAATAAGATGTTCTCACTGACCTCAATCAATTGGTTCATTCCTCCAATGGTTTACCCTTGTGGTCAGTTAACCAGAAAATGTGACTTGCAGAAAATATAGGCCTAAACAACTGTTTGGCCAGCATTGTGCTGTATTAGGTGTGCAGTTGTCTTTTATGTGTGAACTGGACACTGCTCATGCTATAGTCCTGTCCTCAAAGAAAGTAAACATGTAAATGTTGCATGTCATGTTTACACGCGTTCTACCTATGGGAAATGTGATACAATGGGTATCAGATGTCCAAATTAGATTTATAAACCCAGTGTTGACTTTCAATGGGGGATAGGATGTCTTCATGTGATGTCTTCATAAAGGTTTAAATGACTAGCCTCAAATATTTATGGGTCTGAAGTTCACATGTTTCAATAAAGTTGTGTAACTATTGTGATGTTGTATGCCAATTTGCTGCAGTCTCACCTGCCCTCAGTGCTTTAGTTCCATCATCATCTGGTGAAAAGGGGAAGCATAAAATAATTTAAAAGCAATCCTACATAAACATTAAACAATGACATGCTTTACTTTTATTGTTATCAAGTGTAAATAAATATCCTTCAACATAGATAATCATCAATCTGCATTCGTATTCAAATACTATCAAGTCATGTTACAACTAATAGAACTTATACCTTTTTATGCTACAGGTATGATGAGCAGAATGACGATGGTTGTTACTGTACATGGCTGCACCTGCTCTTGGAAAGTTCATTCCCAGTGACGTCATCTCTGCCTCCCAGCTGGCCTGGACTGAAGTCTGCGCCGCTCTGGGGATGCTGCTGTGCTTAAGTGCTGGACAGAGTACCAAGAGAAAAAGCTCGGATATTGTCTCAAGGATATTCTGTAGGCGGGAAATTGAACCCGTTTTCGTTGAGCCACTTCAAGAACACAGACGTAACATTTGAGGGATACATTGTTGTAAGTCCCTCACTTTTTAGATATCTTGCAAACCATTTAGCTAACTAACGTTAGTAGGCTGCACTTGTTAGCTCGTGGCTAGCTGGTAGGGGGGCTAGCTATATGTTATGATGGAGCGAACACAGTTTTCTAACAGTGAGAGATCGCTAGCTACAGCAACTATTAGTCGAAATAGTGATACAATATACATTCATTTGTATTTCGCTTTGCATAGGCTAAAACAATTTTTTTGAGTGAAAAGGCTAGTTTACAGTTGGTCTAATGACATGTCGGTAACGTTTGTTCATGATGTCACCGCGACAACTTTCATTCTATTTTCTGCCGATATCACACTTTGTCGGTGCTCCAAATAGCATAGAGTAGGATAGCTTGGGGGAAATGTATTTCAGTGCTTTCCAATCCTGTTCCTGGAGACGAACGTCCTGTAGGTTTTCGCTCCAACCCTAATCTAGCGCACCCGATTCTAATAATTAGCTGGATGATAAATTGAAACAGGTTAGTTACAACTGGGGTTGGAGCGAAAACATCCAGGAGGGTAGCTCTCCAACTTTCTAAGCAATCTTTTGGGTCGATGCCAGCTAACAGGTTAGCCAGTTCAAATAATGACGAGTATAGCTGACAATGTCATAACTTTAGATACTTTTTATTCATTATTACATGAAAATAAACCTACAACAAATCACATTTTATTGGTCACATACACATTTAGCAGATGTTATTGTGGGTGTAGCAAAATGGTTATGTTCCTAGCTCCAACAGTGCAGTAGTATCTAACAATTCACAACAATACACACATCTAAAAGTAAAGGAATGTAATTAAGAAATAAATATTAAGACGAGCAATGTACAATATAATAGAGTTTATACATATGAGATGAGTAAAGCAGTATGTAAACATTATTAAAGTGACTAGTGTTCCATTTATTAAAGTGGCCAGTGATTCCATGTCTATGTACAGTGCCTTCAGACCCCTTGACTTTTTCCACATTTTGTTAAAAATAAAGAACATAACTTATTTGCATAAGTATTCAGACCCTTTGCTATGAGACTCGAAATTGAGCTCAGGTGCATCCTGTTTCCATTGATCATGCTTTAGATGTTTCTACAACTTGATTGGAGTCCACCTGTGGTAAATTCAATTGATTGGACATGATTTGGAAAGGCACACATCCATCTATATAAGGTCCCACAGTTGACGGAGCATGTCAGAACATAAACATTCCAAAAAGACAACCATCTGCAGCACTCCACCAATCAGGCATTTATGATAGTGGCTAGACAGAAGCCTCTCCTCACTGAAAGGCAAAGGACAGCCTGCTTGGAGTTTGCCAAAAGGCACCTAAAGACTCTCAGACCATGAGAAACAAGATTCTCTGTTCTGATGAAACCAAGATTGAATTCTTTGGCCTGAATGCCAAGCGTCACATCTGGAGGAAACCTGGCACCATCCCTATGTTGAAGCGAGTCTCAATGTCCTTGAGTGGCCTGGACTTGAACCCGATCGAACATCTCTGAATATGTCTGTGCAGCAACTCTTCCCATCCAACCTGACAGAGCTTGAGAGGATCCGCAGAGAAGAATGGGAGAAACTCTCCAAATACAGGTGTGCAAAGCTTGTAATGTCATACCCAAGAAGACTCTGGGCTGTAATCGCTGCCAAAGGTGTTTCAACAAAGCACTGAATTAAAGGGTCTGAATACTTATTTAAATGTGATTTTTCAGTTGTATTTTTTTATAGATAAGGGAAGAAAACGATGTAATCAATTTTATATTAAGGCTGTAACAAAATGTGGAAAAAGTCAAGGGGTCAGAATACTTTCCGAAGGCACTGTATATAGGGCCGCAGCCTCTAAGGTGCAGGGATGAGTAACCGGGTGGTAGCCTGCTAGTGATGGCTATATAACAGTCTGATGGCCTTGCGATAGAAGCTGATTTTCAGTCTCTGTCCCAGCTTTGATGCACCTGTACTGACCTCGCCATCTGGATGATAGTGGGGTGGTTGATGTTCTTGATCTTTTTTGCCTTCCTGTGACATTGGGTGCTGTAGGTGTCCTGTAGGGCAGGCAGTGTGCCCCTGGTGATGCTTTGGGCAGACCGCACCACCCTCTGGAGAGCCCTGCGGTTGCGAGCGGTGCAGTTGTCGTACCAGGCGATGATACTTCCCAACAGGATGCTCTCAATTATGCATCTGTAAAAGTTTGAGGGTCTTTAGGGCCCAAGCCAAATTTCTTCAGCCTCCTGAGGTTGAAGAGGCGCTGTTGTGCCGCCTTCACCACACTGTCTATGTGGGTGGACCATTTCATATTGTCAGTGATGTGTACGCCAAGGAAGTTGAAGGTTTCCACTAGAGGTCGACCGATTATGATTTTTCAACGCCGATACCGATTATTGGAGGACCAAAAAAAGCAGATACCGATTAATCGGCCGATTTAAAAAATATATATATACACTGCTCAAAAAAATAAAGGGAACACTTAAACAACACAATGTAACTCCAAGTCAATCACACTTCTGTGAAATCAAACTGTCCACTTAGGAAGCAACACTGATTGACAATAAATTTCACATGCTGTTGTGCAAATGGAATAGACAAAAGGTGGAAATTATAGGCAATTAGCAAGACACCCCCAAAAAAGGAGTGATTCTGCAGGTGGTGATCACAGACCACTTCTCAGTTCCTATGCTTCCTGGCTGATGTTTTGGTCACTTTTGAATGCTGGTGGTGCTCTCACTCTAGTGGTAGCATGAGACGGAGTCTACAACCCACACAAGTGGCTCAGGTAGTGCAGTTCATCCAGGATGGCACATCAATGCGAGCTGTGGCAAAAAGGTTTGCTGTGTCTGTCAGCGTAGTGTCCAGAGCATGGAGGCGCTACCAGGGGACAGGCCAGTACATCAGGAGACGTGGAGGAGGCCGTAGGAGGGCAACAACCCAGCAGCAGGACCGCTACCTCCGCCTTTGTGCAAGGAGGTGCACTGCCAGCGCCCTGCAAAATGACCTCCAGCAGGCCACAAATGTGCATGTGTCTGCTCAAACGGTCAGAAACAGACTCCATGAGGGTGGTATGAGGGCCCGACGTCCACAGGTGGGGGTTGTGCTTACAGCACTTCGAGATATTAGCTGATGTACGAAGGGCTATATAAAATAAACTTGATTGATTGACTATTTCTCTCTATACCATTTGTATTCCATATACCTTTGACTATTGGATGTTCTTATAGGCACTTTAGTATTGCCAGTGTAACAGTATAGCTTCCGTCCCTCTCCTCGCTGCTACCTGGGCTCGAACGAGGAACACATCGACAACAGCCACCCTCGAAGCAGCGTTACCCATGCAGAGCAAGGGGAACAACTAATCCAAGTCTCAGCGCGAGTGACGGTTGAAACGCTATTAGTGCGCACCCCGCTAACTAGCTAGCCATTTCACATCGGTTACACCAGCCTAATCTCGGGAGCTGATATGCTTGAAGTCATAAACAGCGTAATGCTTGAAGCACAGTGAAGAGCTGCTGGCAAAACGCACGAAAGTGCTGTTTGAATGAATGCTTACGAGCCTGCTGCTGCCTACCATCGCTCAGTCAGACTGCTCTATCAAATAATAGACTTAATTATGACATAATAACACACAGAAATACGAGCCTTTGGTCATTAATATGGTCGAATCCGGAAACTATCATTTCGAAAAACAAAATGTTTATTATTATCGCATATACCCTGACTCTGCGTGCAATGAACGCAAGAGAAGTGATACAATTTCACCTGGTTAATATTGCCTGCTAACCCTTTTCTTTCTTTTAGCTAAATATGCAGGTTTAAAAATATATACTTCTGTGTATTGATTTTAAGAAAGGCATTGATGTTTATGGTTAGGTACACGTTGGAGCAACGACAGTCCTTTTTCCGCGAATGCGCACCGCATCGATTATATGCAACGCAGGACACGCTAGATAAACTACTAATATCATCAACCATGTGTAGTTAACTAGTGATTATGATTGGTTGATTTTTTTATAAGATAAGTTTAATGCTAGCTAGCAACTTACCTTGGCTTCTTACTGCATTCGTGTAACAGGCAGGCTCCTCGTGGAGTGCAATGAGGCAGGTGGTTAGAGCGTTGGACTAGTTAACTGTAAGGTTGCAAGATTGAATCCCCGAGCTGACAAGGTAACAGTCTGTCATTCTGCCCCTGAACAAGGCAGTTAACCCACCGTTATTGTTATGATTGTTATGAAAACTTGAAATCGGCCCTAATTAATCGGCCATTCTGATTAATCGGTCGACCTCTAGTTTCCACCTTCTCCAGTGCGGTCCTGTCGATGTGGACAGGGGTGGGCTCCCTCTGCTGTTTCCTGAAGTTCACGATCAGATCATTCGTTTTGTTGATGTTAAGGGAGACGTTATTTTCCTGGCACCATTCCGCCAGGGACCTCACCACCTTCCTGTAGGCTGCCTCGTCATTGTTGTTAATCAGGCCTACTACTGTTGTGTCGTCTGCAAACTTGATGATTGAGTTGGAGGCGTGCGTGGCCACACAATCATGGGTGAAAAGGGAGTACATGAGGGTTCTGAGGATCAACGAAGAGGTGATGTTTCCTACCTTCACCACCTGGGGGTGGCCCGTCAGGAAGTCCAAGACCCAGTTGCACAGGGCAGGGTTCAGACCCACGGTCCCGTGCTTAACCTCTCTGGGGTAGGTGGGACGCAATCGTCCCACCTGGCCAATAGCCAGGGAAAATACAGAGCGCCATATTCAAATAAAATGATATAAAAATCAAACTTTCATTAAATCACACATGTAAGATACCAAATTAAAGCTACACTCGTTGTGAATCCAGCCAATATGTCAGATTTCAAAAAGGCTTTTCGGCGAAAGCATAAGATGCTATTATCTGATGATAGCACAACAGTAAACAAAGAGAGTAGCATATTTCAACACTGCAGGCGCGACACAAAACGCAGAAATAAAAATATAATTCATGCCTTACCTTTGACAAACTTCTTTTGTTGGCACTCCAATATGTCCCATAAACATCACAAATGGTCCTTTTGTTCGATTAATTCCGTCGATATATATCCAAAATGTCAATTTATTTGGCGCGTTTCATCCAGAAAAACACAGCTTCCAACTTGCGCAACGTCACTACAAAATATCTCAAAAGTTACATGTAAACTTTACCAAACTATTTCAAACTACTTTTGTAATACAACGTTAGGTATTTTTAAACGTTAATAATCTATCAAATTGAAGACGGGATGATCTGTGTTCAATACAAACTGACGCAACTTTTCTGGTAATGTGCCTCAAACAATTTACTTCAAGTGACTCTCATTTAAGATGGCCGTACTTCTTCATTACACAAAGGAAAAACCTCAACCAATTTCCAAAGACTGGTGACATCCAGTGGAAGCGGTAGGAACTGCAAACAAGTCCCTTAGAAATCTGGTGTCCCAATGAAAATTCATTGAAAAGACAGTGACCTCAAAAAAAAAAAAATCTGAATGGTTTGTCCTCGGGGTTTTGCCTGCTACATAAGTTCTGTTATACTCACAGACATGATTCAAACAGTTTTAGAAACTTCAGAGTGTTTTCTATCCAAATCTACTAATAATATGCATATCCTATATTCTGGGGATGAGTAGCAGGCAGTTGAATTTGGGCATGCTATTTATCCAAAAGTGAAAATGCTGCCACCTACCCCGAAGAAGTTAATGTTGAGCTTGGAGGGTACTATGGTGTTGAAGGTTGAGCT
This sequence comes from Salvelinus namaycush, assembly GCF_016432855.1. Classification (NCBI taxonomy): domain Eukaryota; kingdom Metazoa; phylum Chordata; class Actinopteri; order Salmoniformes; family Salmonidae; genus Salvelinus; species Salvelinus namaycush. The sequence continues at coordinate 10,099,670 of NC_052321.1, read as the reverse complement.
GTAGTCAATTAAGTTTTTTTTTTACATGGGTATTCGTCTTGACCTGATGGGATAGGGCAGGATGCAGTGTGCTGGCATCATCTGTGGATCTATTGGGGCGGTGAGCAAATGAGTGTGTCTAGGGTGTCCGGTAAGGTACAGGTAATTTGATCCTTATCTAGCCTCTAAAGGCACTTCATGATCCCATAAGTGAGTGCTACGGGGCGATAGTTATTTAGTTCCGTTACCTTTGCTTTCTTGGGTACAGGAACAATGGTGGACATCTTGAAGCATGTGGGGACCGCAGACTGGGATAGGGAGAGATTGAATATGTCCGTAAACACTCCAGCCAGCTGGTCTGCACATGCTCTGAGGATGCGGCTAGGGATGCCGTCTGGGCCGGCAGCCTTGGAGGGTTAACACGGTGAAATTTCTTACGTTGGCCACGGAGAACAAGAGCCCACAGTCCTTGGGATTGGGCTGCGTCGGGGGCACTGTTTTTCTCAAAGTGGGCGAAGAAGGTGTTTAGCTTGTCTGGGAGCAAGAAGTCGTTGTTCGCGACATGTCTGGTTTTTCCTTTGTAGTCCGTGATTGCCTGTAGACCCTGCCACATATGTCTTGTCTGAGCCGATGAATTGCGACTCCACTTTGTCTCTGTACAGACGTTCTTGCCATTTTTGATTGCCTTACGGAGGGAATAACTACACTGTTTGTATTCAAACATATTCCCAGTCACTTTGCCATGGTTAAATGTCGTGTGCACCACAGTTTTCCGCGAATGCTGCAATCTATCCATGGTTTCTGGTTTGGGTAGGTTTTAATAGTCACAGAACCTCATCCCCTATACACTTCCTGATGAACTCAGTCACCGTATCCGTGTATACGTCAATGTTATTCTCAGAGGCTACCCGGAACATAACCCAGGCCGCGTGATCAAAACAATCTTGAAGCATGGATTCCAATTGGTCAGACCAGCGTTGAATAGACTTTAGCACGGGTACTTGCTCTTTGAGTTTCTGCCTATAGGAAGGGAGGAGCAAAATGGGGTTGTGGTCTGATTTGCCGAAGGCAGGGCGTGGGAGGGCTTTGTTGGCGTCTCAAAAGGGGAAGTAGCAGTGATCCAGTGTTTTTCCAGAGCGATTACTACAGTCAATATGTTGATAGAACTTCAAAAGCGTTTTCCTCAAATTTGCTTTGTTAAAATCCTCAGCTGCAATAAATGTGGCCTCATGATATGTGGTTTCCAGTTTGCATCATTATTTACGAGGTAATGATGGTGAGCTTACAGAAAATAACTAATGTTATGAGTGTGTCAGAATGACCTACTTTTATTCCATCTGAACATTTTAGAACTCCTGCACCGTCTCATCACAGATGGATTTGGTCTTGTTGCTGTAGCAGCCCAGTAACCACGGCAGATATGGATTTTTTGGGGGGGGGTCAAGGAGGCCGATGGACGATATTCAGTATCATTGAATTAGAACATTTTGACATTTCCCCAGAAACCCATGAATGCATTAATGCACACATTTTAAAATCAAACAATACATTTTGGTAAAAACTAAGTAATCTAACTACATAACAACATAATGGTAGTCATTTTATTTGAGTGGTAAATCTCTTGAGAAACTGGGTACATTTTAAGATAGCATAGGCCTACTCACAATACAGTAGGAGTGTGTGCATGCTTATGGCATTGAGCTTGTTTTGGCTCATCAGTCGTCTGTGGTGCTACAGATTTGAGACTTAGTTTAAAAATCAAATACAATTGTATTGGTCACATACACATGGTTAGCAGATGTTATTGGTCACATACACATGGTTAGCAGATGTTATTGCGAGTGTAGCGCAATGCTTGTGCTTCTAGTTCCGAAAGTGCAGC